>NC_140582.1:1044885301-1045516968 GCF_964204655.1 Triturus cristatus
GTAGAGCAGGAGTATATATGCCAAAAAACGGGGTCCAAAGTTGATGGCCTCTAGCAGCTGAAAAAGGTAGACCCAGCTAAGTGAGTCGAATGCTTTGTCGATGTCGGCTAATAAAAGGGCAGCTGGACGGCCTAAAGCAAGGGCCACTGCAATGGCATTATGGACTCTCCTGATGTTATGCCTAGCAGCCCTCTGTGGCATGAAGCCTGACTGATATGGATGAATCAAGTCGGTAATGCACCCCCTGAGATGGTCAGCCAAGACTTTCCCTAATAAGTTGGGTTCAAAATGTATAAGGGAAATGGGGCGATAGGAGGACGGGTCTTCCGGGGGGTCGGCCGGGATTAAGAAAGAGCACTATCTCCGCATGGCGCCAGTCGCTTGGCAGCCGTGCCTGGTCAGATGCGTCCGCAATGGTTGCCAGTAAATGAGGCCCCAAGTGAGGCATGTGGGATTGGAGAAATTCTATGGGGAACCCGTTAGGGCCCGGGGCGCGACCCGGCCGAATAGTGTTGAGGTCGCCTGTCAACTCTTCTAGGGTTATTGGAGTCTCCAGGCGCTCATGGACGGAGTCAGAGAGTCTGCGGGGTGGAATGTCTACAAGGAATTCTGCTATAAGTTCGGCTGAGATCTGCTCCCGTCAGGCGTATAGAGACGTACAGTGTTTCGCAAATTCTACCGTGACCCTTGCTGGCGACGTGTGCAAGGATCTGTTGGAGCCACGAATGGTGGGTGCGATGGCCGGGGAGCCGTCTGCCTGGCACAATCTGTGAAGCATTTTACTGGACTTATCTCCCCACTGGTATATCTGGTGTTGCAATGCCTTCCAAATCTCCTTAGCTTCACCCAGTAGGTATTGACGCAGTTCCTGCTGTGCAAGGACTAGATTGCGGCGAATGATGGGGAAGGGGTTGGCACTGAGCAGGGAAGATCGGGACGCCTGGCGCATTTAAAGGGCATCGAGCCGTTCGCGGTGCCCACGTTTCTCTTGTGTGCGATAACTAATTTCGGTGCCCCGGACGGTCGGCTTGTGGGCTTCCCAGAGAACTGTGTTTGATGGGGCAGATGGACCGTTATTGGCTAAATAGGTGGTGATCGCCGTGTTTAGCATCTCCTGATAGGCCGGACTGCGGAGATGCCAAGGGGACATTCTCCAGCGGAATGGGGGCCTGCGGGAGCACGAGTGGAATTGCATGGTGACCGGGGAATGATCAGATAGACCGCGGGGTCTGTGTTGTATTTTAGAGAATCTATGAAGAAAAACTCGGGGAAAAAGGAAATAATCTAGTCGGGACTGTGACCCATGGACCGTCGAAAGATATGTATATTCACGCTCAGTAGGGTGAAATTCTCGCCATATATCAGCCCAGTCCATTGTCGATGTCAAAGTAAACAATTTGGTCAAACCCTGTGGTTTCGTGGAGTCAAGGATGAGCTGGCGGTCCAGGGCCCCCATGTTATCATTCCAGTCACCCCCAATCAGAGTCACCTGGTATCATTGGTGTAATAATAAAAGCTGAAGAGAGCTAGAAGATCTGCCTGGAAGACAATTTGAAACATATCCCACCGCCTGCATGAACGAAAACATGTAAACCTAATAAAACAACATATCCAAAGGGATATCCCCCCACCCAACACTACCAAAAACAAGGAGCATCTGTTGCGGTGCAAAGAGCAGATATCACACTAAGGATCCCTCCCCACCCTATAACCCCAACAAACCAGGGAGGTCAAGAAGCCTGTGGCCAAGCAGCTCACGGTCCAGGGCCCACGCCCACCCGGAGACCAACATGTTAATACACATTCACCCACTATGCTGTGTCTTACAGTGCATCGTTTGGAGTGTGGAGCAGTCCGGATCCATCAAGGCGATAGCTCAGGGCTCGGTGACACCCTGTCCGACCCCGGCCCCCGCCGCTTCTGGGACTTGTTGAGGCGTGGCTGCTGAGTACGTGACGTGAGTTACGGGAGGAGTCTGAGTCCACGGCAGACGGACAGCTCGCCCGGAGCTGTGGACGCTCATCCAACCATGCGAAGACCGCCTCAGAGGTGTCAAAGAAGTAGGACTTGGAGTTGTAAATTACTCGCATCCGGGCCGGATACAGCAATGTGTATTGAACGTTCAACTCTCTAAGTCTGCGCTTTGCGGCCATAAAGGAATGGCGTTGTTGCTGGACCAGGCGCGTGTAGTCCGGGAACACCAAGATCGAGCGAGAGTCATGCTTGAAACTGTCTTTGTGTGTCCTGGCGAATCTCAGGATAGCGTCCCGGTCTGCAAAGTTCATGATTTTTGCAATGACCGGCCTTGTGTCCTCGCCCGGGGGGGGCCTCCACGTCAGGACCCTGTGCGCCCTCTCAACGACGAAGGCAGAGCATAGGAGATCGTTAGGCAGGATGTCTTTGAGTCACTGTGTGTTAAAGCTTGTCATGGATGCCCCCTCACATCCTTTGGCCAGGCCTACAAAGCGCTGGTTGTTCCTCCGAGCGCGGCCCTCCACGTCCTCCACCCTAGAGGCAAGTTCTTGCGTGACAACTGTTAGCTTGTTTACTTTCTTTTGAAGGGAGGTCATGAGTCTTCCACCGTAGAGACTCTGGTTTCAGCCTCGGTGATCTGGTCCACCGCCCCACGAAGATCCTGGCGGAGGAATGAAACTTCGGATCCCACTGCGCCAATCTTGGCGCCTAGCATGTCACGGGCACTGTTGATTGCCGCCAGGAGGGCCGCATTATCTGGGGCCGAGCTGCCCCTGTCTCCGCCAGCGGTCCCCCCAGTTGCCGTAGTATATTGGTCCATTGTGCCCTGTTTGGGGCCAGCCCCGCTCAGGCCACCCTTGCCTATTAGAAGGCTCGGCCCTGGCTGTGGAGTAAGCAAAGGGGGCGATGAGTTCACCCCCGCGCGACCAGTGGCCGTCCCCTCGAGCAGAACTATGGTGGCAGGGGCCCGGAGAGCACAGTCTGAGAGGAGGCACCCGGCACGTACAGAGAGTCTGGCCGGGAATAGTGTCTGTCAGCGGGAGGGCGGCCACGTCGTCTAAGGCACAGGAGCGAGCCCTTTAGGTCCTGGGAGAGCTCTCATGGGATGGGCACCGGAAAAGGCCGCGGGCCTCAACCATCCTGGTATCCAACACTGTCCCCGTGGCCCCGGCTTCGCTCTCCCAGGGCAGGGCGTCTGAGTTTACCGGCAACACAGGAGTCAGCAGTAGGGCCAGTGTGAACTCGCCCAGTCCCGCAGATATAGCCACCTCGGGGCCCCCCGTGTTCAAATCAGGGCCACAGTGGGGTGAAGGTCCAGTTCAAAGGCGACCATAAGGAAGAGGACTAAGGATGAGGGCACTCACCGCCTGGGTCGCGACCCGACCCTCTGCCCCCAGCCAGTTTCCGGCACAATCTCGTCAGGGACTACACTCATCAGCCGTGGTCAGGAATGCCGCGTCCCCGGGCCCCGTGTGAAGCAAGGTCCTCGTGTCCAGGTAGATGGCAGCCTCTGGGCAGAGGGGGGGAAAGGCCCGGGGGCGATCCACTCTCAGCAGCACGGCGCTCCCCAGCTGCGTATCTCCCGGGGGCACAGCGCACCGCTCCCCCTGAGTCCGTGTCTCAGGAGCCGACGAACCAGCAAGGAGTAGTGTCCAAGGGTAGGTGCCAGCACAATGGCGGCTGCGAGGCTGAGGGGGATGGGCAGCGGTGATTTCCGCGCACCAGTGCTGCACTCCGCACCAGCGCAGCCCGCCGGAGGCACGGGGCCCCCGCCCCCCAAGGTCCGGTCACCAAGAGGCGTGCAGTCCGTGAACCGCGGCTCAATCCAGCAGTCCCCAGGCCAACCAACTCAGCGGGTCGGCATCGGCGGTCCGGCCTGCAGGTCCATGACACACTTGGCTTCCACCTCGTCGATCTTCAAATCACGGAGGTCTCCACACTCCGGAGCAGATAGGGTATGTAGCAGAGCTATTTAAGTCTTCTCCGAGTAGGATTTGGCAGGATATTTGGCGGATTATGGCGTGGGTGGACGGAGCTCAGCTAAGCTGCATCCGCCATGATGGCTGGTCAAGCCACGCCCCCCGGCTGGTTACTTTTTGATGTAACAAGACAAAGAACAGACTTACTTGGACCTCAATGATATTGCTTCAAGTGCATATGATTGAATGAACTTTCATTTTATAATTAGAAATCGTGTGCACAGGACTTGGTTTCTTAGCTTTGTGCAGGATTTTCTTACACATATATAGGAGTTATAGGGTGTTTCTCCCCCTACCTAGCTGCACCGTATTTATCATAAACTACAAGCACTATACACAAATTCGGCAGAGCGACACACTTCCTAGATCACCAAAAAATAGCACTTGGACAGGTGTTTAGCACTGATGAAAATGATCATCCGGCCTGAATTCGGAGATTCCGGCCCAGGTGCGGAAATTCCACTCCTGGTGCGGAAATTCCGCTCCAGAAATTCCGTCTCAAGTGCAGATGTAAATATATGAGTCGTTAGTCATTTCTATCAATACCAAAAATCGTAAGTGCCTTCTGTGAATACCAAAAGTCGTAAATTTAGAATTTTGTCTCAGATTATTTTTGTGAATTGGGCCACAAGTGTTTTGAAACTTGGGCTAGATTGTACTCTTTTGACCCGGAGGTGCTTCCATACTTTTGCTTAATGGCCCTTTTCCCCATTTTTAAAACAAAAAGAATTGAGGGCACTACAAAATTTTGCATTTCCCAAGTGAGACTTACTAGCACATCAAAAACACATAAGATAACTTCTTTCGCTCATATTGTCATTACAAGAATTTACGTTTCTAGATGTATCAGTGTCAGCTTTCACGTGTTGTTTTTCACTCTGTTTTGTGACCAAGTGAACTTTGCACGGTTTTGCACTGGTATTCATTTCCTTCATATGCAAAGTGTATCAGAGTGCTCAATTCTCCTGGCAATACTTAAGGCTAGTTCAGGGATCTACACTGTACAATGTCCTTCCTCTCTTGAATTGTCCTATTGTTCTCTCTATGAATTGGTTGCAAATGTTTTCACCCTTAAACTCACAATAGTTACAAGTGACTGCCAATGTTCTCAATGCAGCCACGAATCATCTATAGATTCACTAGGAAACTGAGCTCGCTGAAGGACCTGGTGACACTTTAACACAATGTTTTTATGTGGATTAAATCTTTTATCCCACGTTTTGATGATGGACGCATATTCATCTTGTTGCATGGCTACATCACCATCTTAACTGACACTTACATGCACATTGACAACCTCCAACGGAAGTGTCTTCAAGATATTTCTACCTTCCGAACCCAAGTTATACACCAAAAGAGCCTTTTTTTCTTAGACCTAAATGTTTCACCATAAAGAGCTTCAAGATATGATTCAAAAGCTTCCCTCCATGATTCCCAACTGAGAGAAGGAGTACCAAGAGACTGAAGAAATGGAGGTGGTGTCGCAATTTTATCCATCACGCACTGTCACTAAGCGTAGGTCGTTGCTGGGTCGTAACGCAGTCCATTGCGCCTAGGCATCTCCACAACCTCTATCTGCAGTCTAGTAAATGGTCCCTCAGACTACCCAACATAACTGAGAGTCACTGCAATCTTTTTGCCAACACTTAATTGTTGACAAGTAACCAACGCTGACAAAAACCCTCAGCTGGAGTTCTGAAATGAGGATTAAACCAAAACTTTTTAAATGTGTACGACATGCCATCACGCCCGACATGCATCGGACCATGCATGTGTCTCACAATGTGGCTTAGAATACAGTTTGGTAGAGTAAATTTATCATCAGGTGACCTCCATAACCATGGCACAACTTGCTGACCCACCGTTTCTTTTTATCGTCTGGCACATTGTTTTGCAGAGTTTTCTGATGTTTTTAACATTTGCACTTACATTCTTTTTCAGAATTACATTCTCCATTTTATTCCAATGTACTGGATATAAAAGCACAGTATTTTGCAACTCCATCAGCATATCAGTTGCCATGTGTAACCATGTCATCTTCACTCTTATGTACTGCACATTTTACAACAGCAACTCCCTTAGGTAACTGAATTGCATACAACAGGTCTGAAATTCTTGGCCAGTTTCTTATTGGAGTGCCAGGGAAGAAACCCCTTAGTGATCATACCTGGCAAAACCATGGACCATTCCAAAACCATATTGACTAGCTATACAGATTGCAATACTCAGTCCACTGGCCACACAGCCTGCTGTTGTGATGTGATTAATTCTGCTACTTGCGCAGAGGTTACATTACACAAGCTTGATGCTTCAACAGTGTATGCAATTGCTCAAACTGCACATGTGACTCTCAGAATTCCTTGATGATCTCTCAGACAAGAACCATCTACAAATAAAATCAAGTCAGCAAATTTGATTGGTACATTTTGAATGTCTGGTCTTGGGTTTGTACACAGTACTGTTACATGGATGCAGTTATGGTCACAATCATTGTCTCCATCATCGGAATTCTCTATGTCAGGGATGGGAGAAGTGTGGCAGGATTCAGGATATTCCAGCATCTGACTGAAATACTTATAGCCACAAGAATGATATGATCATACTTTGGTAAGTATAGCTGCTTGTTAGATGCTGAGTTCGGAAATGAGCAGCAAAATTTAAACTGAATGAGGGACTAACACAATAAGCGTATAACCAATCACAATGCCTTCTCTCCACTGTATTGCAACACATGTAGCTGTGATGCCCATCAGACAAGAGCAGCAGCTACAGGGTCTAATGTAGTAGAAAATTAAGCTACTGGTTGCTTTGCTCCTCTGTATTTCTGAGTAAGTATTAAAAGTGAGCACCATTCCCTCATGACAGAATAAATAAGAAATCTTTTTCATAATTAGGCATTACAAGAGCGGGTACAGTACAGAGAGCATGTCTGAACTCCAGGAAGGCATTCATGCATTCATGGTTCCGGGGCACCGGGTTCAATCACATCAAGTTGAGTAAGCCGTTGCAAAGTTTTTGCAATCAGGGAAAGGTTTGGGATCCACTGACATTAGTAGCCAACCATTCCCAAAAACATTCTCACTTCTTTCTGGGTCATTGGTGGGTTTATTTTCAGAATGGCAGAAAGGCATTCTGTGGACATCTTTCTGAAACAACTTCTTTCTGAAAGTATTGCAATTTTCTCGGGCACACTTTAATGTCATGCTCTGCAAGATCATTCAGTAGTGCAGTGAACAAGTATGCAATCTTCTCTCATTGTAGATGCATCCATCAGGTCATCAATATAATATATCCACACTGCATAACAGGGGAGATGCAGACTCTTATATCTTTCTTCAGAATTTTGGAATAGATTGATAGACTCTCTGTATAACCCTGTGGGATTCCACACAAGACCATTCCTCTATTTAAAAATCAATCTGAATGCAAGGAGATACTGACTGTCCTCATTAAAAGGAATGGAGAAAAATGTTTGGCATAAATAACCTATAATACACCACTCTGCAGCCACCGGGATCTGTAACAAAATTATAGCTGGATTTGGTACCGCGGAATAACATGGTACTACAATATTATTAATTTGTACCGGTATTGCACTATTCTCCACTTTCCGCTTGTTTTTTTAAATTCCTCTGATCAGAGAGTTGCAAGAATTTCTTTTAAAATGTCTTGCTCAAACATTTGATCATTGAGAAGTGCCATTCCCACCTCTGCTTAATGAGTAAGCTTGCACTGAAGAGTTTAAAGATACACAGCATTGGATTTCACTTTGATCTGCATTGGTTCTGCACTTTTTATTGATCCAATGTATTGTCCTGTAAAATCACAAGTTTCCTCTTTTACTGAGTGTCTTAAATCAGAAAGCAAATACTCTTTTGTGAGAACTGTAAAGAAACTCACTATTGACTCTTATGACTTAGCTTGAATCCTGAAATTCTCAACTTGTGTTTGAATTGCTACACCATTTGGTGCACAATATATTACACAATCCATTTTACACAAGAGGTCACAACCCAACAAATTAACTGGACTAATGTCACAAATTATAAATTGGTGGCAATCTCAATCGATCCATTCTTTACAGGAAAATTTGCTGACACCTTATTAGTAATCTGTTTGTTACTAATGCCTACAACTTCTACCATGGAGCAGGTGGTTAAACATGTTACTGGGTGACCATTCACCTCACTATCTACATATGGGATATTCAGGTCTACCTCTAGGACTGCACCAAGCATGCTCATCTCCCCTGAGGCACTGTCATGGTGCCTGCATTTGACTCGGTCCAGTAGAAACTCTGAATGTGGATGTAGTCTGAGGAAAACTATTGCTCCAGGATTCCGTTGAAAATTCTCAATTTTATTCATAATACACCATTGGGATTAAAGGCAAGTTGCCATTGTACTGCCTTTGATTCTACATATTCTGCACAGTGCACGGAGACTAGTTGGGCTGGGGCAGCTGACTAAGCCATCCCATTCTGTGCCATCTGATTTATGTTCCTTTGTATTTGTGTAATCACTGGCAACACATTTTGCACTCTTTCTGGATTAAATCTACTACATAATTCCTTCCATTGGCCAGGCTTTCCGCAAAAATGACAAGGTATAGTCTTTTTCTTTATATAAATGTTACCATTAACTACATTTGAATAGTTGACAAAACCTTTACCTCTGCCTTGAGGAACAGCCTGTGAAAACGTTGTTGCATTTTACACAAATTGAAAATCATTACTCTGCACCGCAAATCCTAGCATATCTGAATACACACCTGCAATAAAACTAGCATCAAAACCAGAATCTGATAATTGAGAACCTTTTCTGTCACCTGTCTGAAAGCATTTAGTCTGTGCCACCATATGTTTATTCTTAATTTCCTCTGATTTGCATCAAAAAAATCATTACAATACTTGCCATTCTTCAAAATCTCATCAAGAGATTTTGCTTTCCAACATATCACGCTCTAAATATGTGAACTAATTTCTCGATGCAAACCCAACACGAAAGCTGAAACAATTCTGCTACTGCCTTTTTTGTGGGTGTCATCTACTCCACAGTATCTGTAAATCTGCATCAATCTCTTGAAAGTATGCATGGACTGATTCTTTAAACTCCTGTGCTGCCCTCTGAATTTTTGACCAATGTATTTCTTTTTGCAACACTTTCGTCTTCAAATGTTTAATCCTTAATTTAAATGTTTACATCACAATAGAAAATGGACATTCTGAGGAGGAAAAACTCTTTCCAATTGCCTTACATTCCAACCAAAAATCTGATAAAAATGATAATGTCAAACAATGTGTTTAAATCTATTTAAAGAACCTTTGAAATCATCTCAATTCTTATTAGCAGTTGTCTGGTTCTTAGCTTTGAAATATGCTCTGTAAATGTCAGGAGATCTGATCTTGTCCACAGCACATGAACATATGCACCTTAATGTACCTCTCTCAGAGGGTACCTTGCAACCACTTCACACTCAGAATCAGTCACACTGGTTCCCTTTTTCCTCTCCACTTTCTTTTGTTTCTGCTTTCTCCACTTCTTTAACCCTTGTTCTCTTTATCCTTTCAAGTTCTCCCACTTGTTTATAGGCCATGTTGATTCTCTCACATTTATTCTCAAACTGGCACGTTCCATTTCTCGTATTTCACTGTCACTAACATCCATTCTATAATTTCTGCGTAGCTTTTTTCATGCAAATCCACACCAAGTTCATCCACTATTTCTTCAAGATTGTCATATGCAACAAACGCACGGCTTGCTGTTTCCTTACTGAAATATCTCAATTTTTCTTGTTTACGGGACAGTGTTCTGTCTTCATTAAAAAAATCCTATTCGTTTTTTAGTCTAACAATTTCAATTTGTTTCTGGCTCTTTCAGTGCTGATACCACAAATGCATTGGTACTAGGTCCTGGCAAAACAGGACTCTCTTTTGTACGTGCTGGCTTTGATCATCTTTAAACAGAGGTGGTCTCAAATTCAACAAATCATCTAAAAACATATCCTCTTTATCAGTATCATTAGAAAGTGATTTATTGATTCATTTTCTTTACCCTCTTGTAATTTTTAAATTTCATTATTCTCAGAACCTATGTTCATTTTCTCTTATTTCTTTAACAAATGCCAGAAACACTCACACTCCTTCTAGCATGTCATCTCTTCATGCTTTCTTTTGCATTTGCAATTTCGATTTGAACTAATTACTCACTGTGGGTCCTATTCACAGAATTAACTTAAGACAAAATCCTAAACTTACTACTTTTGGTACTCACAGAATGCACTTATTACTTTTGGTATTCACAGAATGGATTTACGACTACTAAATTTACGTCCGCACTCGGGACGGAAATTCCGGCCCGGAGGTGGAGCTTCCGGCCCGGAGCCGGAGCTTCTGGCCCGGAGGTGGGGATTCCGGCCGGTGGCGGAGATTTAGCCATGGCCGAAAGCTCCACCTCTGGGCTGGAAGCTCCGCCTCTGGCCCGGAAGCTCCGCCTTCGGGATGGAAGCTCCGCCTCCGGAACGGAATTTCCGGCCCGAGTGCAGACGTAAAGTTAGTAGTAGTCGTAAATCCATTCTGTGAATACCAAAAGTAGTAAGTGCATTCTGTGAGTACTAAAAGTAGTAAGCGCATTCTGTGAATATCAAAAGTAGTACATTTAGGATTTTGTCTTAAGCTAATTCTGTGAATCGGGCTCGTCGTTTCTAAGATGACCCTTAAACATTTTCTTATGTGTCTTCTTATTCATCACAAAATCCCATTCATTAAATTCCTAAAACTATGCAAACTGTGTGGTTTAGCCTCGTTCATAGAACAACTCAAATATTCAACCTTCCTCACATTGGAAGTACCATTCAAAGAGCATTGCATATTTGTATCATCAGTAATCATGTTTCATTGTTTGAGCCACATGAGGAAATATGAATTTTATGACCAGTTATGTCCCCTATCTTAGACCCCAACGGCTCCATGTACATGCTACAAGTACATGTATGTTCCCTCCAGTTCCAGCTATGAAGACGCAAATACATGTGCGTCCAACGTCAACATGTCCTCTTTCAGATCCGCCATGAATGGGTCAAATATTCCATTCCTAAGTATGATTGGCCACCGACTTTATATGGTTCACTTTTCTAGTTTTACAGTTCAGGCGAGTAGGCCCTGAATTCTGTCATCAAGCCTTTTCCTGCTTCTGCCTCTGAAATGCTCCAGCCTGGACCTGCATCCGTGTCCATGAACTTTGTCTTACTCCCTGCGCGGCTAGCGGTGCCTGACGCGGCCTGTTGCCTGCCAAAAACTGTATTCAGCCTTCAAGTTATCTGCTACGCTCCACATCCAATGCATTCCTGTCTAGTAGTTTAGGTAAACATCCTTCCAGCTACCGAGCAAAGGGCCCGGCCTCGCTGTCTTTATGCAAGTAATTCATAGCCCCTGTTACCATGGAAGATTCCTGCCCCCTCGCATCTCATGTAGACACAGACGCTTGTACATGCACTAACAGTCAGTATAGAATAGATTCCGTCCGAGAGACCTTTCCTTTTGGATAAAACAGTTCCTTAAACAAAGATATTAGATACGATTTGGGATTAGGTTGACCTGACCCCCCAGACTTCTGTCTCCACATGTAGAGCTAAATGTCAATTCCCCTTCACCCTCTAGTTGCACGTCAATCACACGTCATGCGGCTGCGCGCGCATCTCTGCCAAATATTTCTGCTGACACTGCAGGATTTTCTTATGGATCCACCCACTTGTGACATCATTTTAAATGACGTTTCTAGTATACGCCTGTATTTACGCCTATTTTCATTACGTATGTGTATTCTTATCTGTATTATCAGCTGTTACGCCTCCTGCATCTGTCTTAATGCAATGCTTTTCATATATATATTGTTACTTGTCAATAATGTATTGCCTATCCCTTCCTGAACCTTCGTGGTGATGGAATAAGATTGCCTGGTTCGAACTATAATTCCTTTGTAAGGAATAAAGCCCTTTTCAGAACCTCTAATACCACGGATTCTGCCTCTTATTTTGACTGAGTTATTCTTACTAGACTTTACCGCATAAAAAATAGTACAGGTAATTTAAATATTTACCACATAAATTGGCGCCCGAACAGGGACACTTTCTCATCTCACGCGCCGGAGGTGCGTTGCAGGCCCGGTCTCCTGCCACAGCTGGACGGAAAAAAACGCGTACCCGCAGGATTTCCTGTATCTCCCTCCGGCCAAGCGGGGGTGACTGAGGCTGCGATCAACACCCAGACGAGGCGGTGAGAAGTGCGAAGTATCCCGACCAGAGCCTAGCTGAGAGAGCAAGATCCGAGGTATACAGAGGCCCACCAGGTTCCGAAGTTCCGAGTCGAGTCGAGTCCAGTCCGGTCCAGTTCAGTTCAGTTCCGAGGCCTTCCGTTCCGTGCTACCCGGTGAGTACCGTTGCTGGGGAGGCAGTTAGACGTGCACATTAATTTGTGCCGGTCCTGACGGGTTTGGGTACACAGATCCGGTCTGCACTGTTTTAGCAGTGTATCTGTACTGTTTAGCAGTATATCCAGTATGTTCATGTATATAATTCAATATTATCTAGTATTAGTATTATGTCAGTAACTAGTTTTCTTCTAATTATCATTGTTCGTTAAAAGTTAAATGTTAAATGTTTTACTGTGTTCAAAAATTGTGGTATGAATGAGTGTTCATTATTGTGTTTATTGTATTAATTGTGTTCAAGTTCGGTTCAAGTAAGAATCAAGTAGCAAGGTTTAAAGATGCCGTTCTTTTCAAAATTAAGACAGATCAAAACTAGAAAAGGAGTACTCGAAGAAGCTGTTCCCATTCCACCTAGGGACACTCCAGGGTATTTTATGTATCATAAACATGGCCTAGATGCCGTATTATATCTTGACTTATGGGTGGACTACACCAAGGATCTAGCAGAAAGTCAGAGGTGGCCCGCAGCTGGGACATGGGATGCAGATTGCATCATGAGAGTAGAAGAAGAATTATGGAAAAAGAAAGCCAGACAGTCACAGAAAGATGCTATTGAGTTATGGCGTAAAGAATCGCATAGGCGCACAGAGAAAGCGCTCAGACTGGAAGAGAAAAGTAGGGAGAACTCAAATAGAGCCCGAGAAAACGTATTAGTTGAGGAAGGTATCCGAGTAAAAACAGAACAAGTAGACAGACAACGAAACACTCTTATGAGTGGTATGTATCCTCTTTTGGCCGAAGGTTTACCTAAGGCCACCCCGGAAATACCGAAAGATTTGCCACCCCCATTACTCCCAATTAAAGCACATCCCAAGACCGCAAAAGATATTTTCCTTTCCTCCTATTTAGACGATGTAGCTCCGGAATATGTTAATGTTCCACCACACACGCCACCTGTCGATGGTGCTCAACGCCGAGAACATCCGCCCCCAACTCCGCAACCACAAACTCCTCCGCACAATCCCACAGGTCCATCTGTTTCCACCGCTTTTCCTGCATCCACAGTCTCTACCTTACATCCCACGAATCCTTTAGTGCCTAGCACCTCGGAAGGTGCGACAGCAATTTTTGCCACGCCACCATCACGAAGTAAATCATCTCTTAGAGATTTAGCAAACCAACGTACACCCCAAATAGCAACGTCCGACATGTTTAAAGAACATCTTGTAGATTGTAGATATGATCCAGTGCCCGGTAAAAATGACAGAATGCTGCTATCATCACTACGTATACGACGAGCCTCAATATATTTAACGACGCTACCAGGAATGATTAAACATTTAGACAATATATATCGCTTTGTCCAAACAGGGCAAGGCCCTGAAAGTATTGACGAAGCCATGGAATACCAGAAAGCGGATATACAGAGACAACTGTTACGTTTCTTCATAAACTGCTTGATCAGAGACAGAGATAGGTCCGAGGTAGACCAGGATGAAATGCAAGTACTTACCCGATGGGGTCAGAATATATCAGAGGGAAAACATGATAAACAGACATGTATAGTAGCTATGTGCCGAAAGATCCGCAAAGAAGTAGAACGAATACATAAAGCCAGATTGGAGGCAGACAAAACTGAATCAGAGGGAGAGGAGGAGGAAGAATCAGAAATGCCCACAGGACAATTAGAAACGATAGCCTATGTAGGTAGGGGAAGACCTTGTAACAATACCAGATACTTTAATGACCCGATACGTCCGATACGTCCAGAATGTAACAGACATTTTCAAGCCCCTATGTTAAATACGAAGTCCCCTGAACACTTATTCCAGGCTGCTGATAAATTACTCCGAGACCGAAGGGGGTACCATATGCTCGATTCTATGGATGAACAAGAATTAGCCAGGTCAGCAGTACAATGGGCTGACAGTTCTGAAAAATACAGTGATGATGCGTTGGCACACACGTTTTTGAATCTTACCCCAGACGAACAGCGTTTAGCTGGTATATACATGATACAACACCTCGTTATATTATATAGAAGCCAACACTCCGATCCTGGTCCCCTACCTGATATACTGATAGAATTACTCACGAATAAATGGAGAGGTTCAGGTACTGATTTAATTAAAGAAATTCTAGAATATCGACACCAGTACATTGTCTTCGTATGCCCAGAACATGTTTCAGTTCCCCCCAAGTTGGAAAGAAAAACGTACCACATAGACAGACAGAATCCCTTACGCGAAGTACACCCAATAAGAGGTGAAGACAATAATTTTAAACGCGTGTTTGTGTACGCGCCCATAACTAAAATTGAATTATTAGAAATGAAGAAAGTAGTACCTAGCCATGACAAAGACCCAGCAGGTTTCCACCGTGAGATAAAAGACATGTTACTCATGGGAGAGTATACTTATCCCGACATTATGAAAATATTGAAAGTTTTATTGCCTGCCGGTATTTACGAGAAACTCAAAGAAAAGGAATGGGAGGTGGGAGACCAAAAGATAGATTGGACAGCATTAGAAAACGAAGAAAAGGCCCGAGCTGCAGGTTCAGGGCTTGGGGAAAGGACTACAGCATTACCAGGATTATTAGTGCAGGTACTACCACGTTTATTAACTACGAAAAAGGAAGACTGGGGTGCAATTTCAGCCTGTAAACAAAAACAAGATGAAGACACTAGTGATTTCTATTCCCGATTTGAAAAATGTTTTGGTATTAATAGTGGCATAAAAGCAAGTAGTGAGTCGTATCCACATCTGTTTGTGACAAAATTAGTTGAAAATTCCCTGCCCCAAGTTAGGAGTAGAGTATTAAAATTCGAGAGTACTTGGCAAGGTAACACACCGTCACAGATGTTACAAATGTTACAATATCATCACAATAGAATTAGAGAAGAACAAGAACATGAACAAAGACGTATGAAAGACACGAAAATGAAAATGCTTGTTGCTCAGTCAGTTCCAGCTGACGGTCATAAAAAGGGTACGACACAGTCCAATGATTCAGTAGGTCCTGTTAGAGGGACATGCAACTATTGTAAACAGCCAGGTCATTATATACACGATTGCGCAGTTCTGAAACATAATATCTCTACGGGTATAACGAAAGAGAGACCACGTCCGCCTAGACAGGATCAGATCCAACAACAAGTACCTCAGAATATACAGCCTATGCCAGCTGTACAACAGACCGCACCACAACCACAACAACAACCGCAACAACAGCCACAGCCTATTGCTGCAATACAAAACACGACACAACAAATGTACCAGTATGCACAAAATGACTATCCAGAGTATCAGCGCTACACATGAAATAGCCTAGAGAGGGAAGTTGGCCTACCCCTTATTGAGGTTCCCGTAGATCAAGAGGGTCCTTACGTACAGAGTCAAGTATTAGGGAAAGACAGAAAGTTTCTACTCGATACAGGGGCAAGTAGGACCACTATCAGACACAGCGAAGTCCCAGGGGCACCCCTCTCAGGCTCACAAAATATTTCCCTTGGTTTTTCAGGAAAGCCCACTATTAATGAAGTATCGCAACCACTTGCATTCACAGTCGGTCCATTAACACGGACTACAGATCTATTGCTTACGAAATCATGTCCAGAAAACTTGTTAGGTATAAAAACATTGAAGGCTCTAGGAGCTGTAATATGTTGTTCTCCGGAAGGAGTGCGACTCTTTTTGCGTGACTTTAAGGGTCACTACGTGTCTAGAGACATGGATCACCGGTTACAGAATCTACCTGCACATTTATGGGCACAAGGCCCCACTGATGTAGGTTGTATGCACATTACACCATATCGAGTCACACTCAAAACAGGAGTGGTACTACCACGAATACGACAATACAAGTTACCCCCAGATGCTGTTGTGGCTTTGCTGCAAATCATTGACGAGCTCATTGCACAAGGAGTGGTTGTAGAAACGGACTCCAATGTATGTAATTCCCCGATAATTCCGATTCTTAAACGAACTGATCCAAAAGCACCACCCGTATATCGATTAGTTATTGATCTGCGAGAATTAAATAAATGTATTGTACCACAATACCCCGTGGTCCCAGATATCCCTTCATTGCTAACAGCCATAGATTCAGAAGCAACGTTCTTTACTGTAATTGATCTCAAGAACGCTTTCTTTAGCGTCCCAATCGATCCGGAAAGCCAATATTTGTTCGGATTCAGTTTAAATGGACGAAGTTTTAAATTCACACGCGCACCTCAAGGATTCACAGAAAGCCCCAGCATCTATAGCCAAGCACTGAAAAGAGAACTTGACAGTATTCACATGCCAGCTAACACTGCCCTGCTTCAATACGTCGATGATCTGCTGATCACCGCACAAAGCGAACCTGAATGTGAAAAAGCATCACTGACGGTTTTACATTTCTTAGCCGACAAGGGGCACAAAGTGTCCCCTTCGAAACTGCAATTCTGTGTCCAGCAAGTTGTGTACCTTGGGCACTTGCTGTCCAAGGGGGGAAGACAGCTTACACCCGACCGTATCCAGTTAATTGTTAACATGCCGCCACCCAAGACACAAAAGGAGGTACGGGCATTCATAGGCCTCACTTCGTACTGTAGGCAGTGGATCCCTCAATATGCATTTCTAGCGAAACCACTCATTCAGTTGACAACACAGGAGGCAGCGACATCGACTGTCCTCCCTTGGACTCAGGAACATACACAAGCTTTTGAAAGCTTAAAGAAAGCTTTATGCCAAGCACCTGTTTTAGCAACGCCATGTTACAGCAAACGTTTTACACTTTTTGTTACAGAACGTGAAGGTACTGCTTTGTCAGTACTCACGCAGGAACAAGCAGGATCACACAAGCCATGTGCTTATTTTTCTAGTACATTAGACCCCGTAGCTCAGGCTCTTCCTGCGTGCCTGAAATCAGTCGCAGCAACAGCTTTAGCAATCAGACAAAGCGATGCCATAGTGTTAGGACATCAATTGACAGTACAAGTACCACACGCAGTAGAGGTTCTCTTGAACCGGACCCAAACACAACACTTGACTATAGCAAGACTGACGGGTTATGAATTGACATTGTTCCAGCCACACATAGAAATCAGACGTTGTAGTACATTAAATCCTGCCACACTTTTGCCATTAAGTGGAACAGACCCATTGGCACATGATTGTATTGAAGTTATTACTATTACGACGAAACCCAGACAAGACTTGACAGATATTCCATTATCAGATCCAGACCTGACATTATATGTAGATGGTTCATGCATGAGAACAAATACAGGAGAGTTAGTGGCCGCTTATGCAGTCACAACAGATACTGAAATTATTGAAACGAATTGTATCGATACCTTGTCAGCTCAAGCAGCAGAGCTCATCGCTCTGACACAAGCCTGTATTCAAGCCAAAAATAAGAAAGTCAACATATACACAGATTCACGTTATGCATTCGGAGTCGTCCATGACTTCGGCGTACTTTGGCGAGAGAGAGGTTATTTAACTTCTCACGGTGCCCACATCCAGCACGGTCCCCTTATTCAAGCTCTGTTAGATGCAATACATCTGCCGACTGCAATATCGATTATGAAGTGTAAAGCCCATACAAAAGTGACTGACATTATTTCTCAGGGTAACGACCTAGCTGACAGAACAGCTAAACAGACTGCTCAGAATCAGACTCATCCAACTGACACGACAAAGACAATAGTTCCGACACCAACACACTGCATGACAGTTAAGGATCCCGCCCTTGATGTAATTGACATACAGACACATGCTACACCAGAAGAAATAAAGAGATGGACTGAATTAGGAGGGATCCAAACGGATCAAGGATGGATGACGAAGGGAAAATCTATATGGTTTCTCCCCGACTCAATGGTTCAGGTCATCATTAAGACAATACATAGTCCAGCGCACCTAGGAGAGAAAGCTATGCTAGACAGCATTCAACACATTTGGTTCAATAAACACTTGCGAGCAGCAGCTAAACAGAAAGTACGTACCTGCATGATTTGTTGTCAGTTCAATCCAGGAAAAGGCGTACCTGTAGAACAGGGTGGATTTCATCCCCCCGATCACCCTTTTGAAGTCCTCCAGATGGATTATATCCAGATGGAACGATGTCGAGGATTCAAATATGTCCTCGTAGTTGTATGCGCTCTTTCCCGGTGGACAGAGGCGTATCCCGTCTCAGATTACACTGCACCGACTACTGCCAAACAGTTAGTTCGAGAATTCTTCCCACGGTATGGTTTGCCCCGTATCGTGTACTCAGATAATGGCCAGCCGTTCTCATCCGAGCTAATGAAACATGTTTCACTTCTGTTAGGCTACCAATGGAAATTCCACTGTGTCCGACATCCCGAGGCAGCAGGTCTCGTGGAGCGACATAATCAAACTCTGAAAATTAGACTGTCCAAAGTATGTAGAGAAAAAGGTGTCGACTGGATAGTAGCTTTACCGGTTGCGCTCTTTTACATGAGAATGGTAGCACACTCTCGAACAGGGCTATCCCCGTATGAGGTGATCTTCGGTAGACCACCAAATATGTGGGGGACGCCTATACCTCGTAAAATAACTGATGTTGATTGTAATATGCTGACAGATTACCTGGCTTCCTTGATGTCTGCACTACAATCTTGTCGTTCACAGGTAGCTGCAGCTTTTCCCTATAACACTGAGGTGAAGCCCCATGACGTGGTTCCGGGAGATATTGTACTTGTAAGGAACTTCGACAGAAGGAACCCGCTGGAGCATCGCTGGCAGTCGCCTAAACTCGTCTTATTGACCACAAGGACAGCTGTGAAGATTGAGGGACGTAAAGGGTGGTTGCACTCGAGCCATATCAAAAAATTTCATGGACTATCATCCGACTTGAATTATCAGCCCTGCATTCCCTCACAGACTGACTCAAAACTCCCCCTGGTCGACAAGACAGAAAAGGAAAACTATAAACTGAAACTAAGGTCTAGCAAGTCAGACAATTTGATTGTTTAAGTCCTCTCCAAGGTGAATCGGTTGAATTTGTCTCTGACATGTATCCTCTAGACCGAAATAGAGAGAGAAATAGACAGAAACAGCTCAAGAAACATGCGTACTGTAAATCACTTCGTAGTCACTGCATAGTGACATTGTTAATTATGTTTTTTCTAAGTCTTCTGACTATCATTGCCAGTATATTATTACACATGTATTACCCTATTTCCAAGCGTGCTTTCAATGCTACTGCCGAACATTCTTTTAGCGAATTACCCCCGCATGAGTTGTCCTATAGATTTGCGCTGCGCAACAACACATTCATTAGTATGTTACATCATTCTCATCAGACCAGCAATGCTACAAATTGTTGGATATGTGGCCGACTCCCTCCCTATCAGAAATATAGGGGAGTTCTGCCCCTCTTTCCGTATCCATTCACACACAATGGCTCCTGTGGAGCATGGTTTAGTTTGATTAATTCCCTAGATTCAAATTCAGTAGTTTATCAAGACAACTGGGTTTGGGGAAACCTGAACCTAGTTTTACTTAAAGTCTGCTACCCTAACAAGGAGGGACTTCCCAAAAGAACAGGAACTGATCTAGAAAATGAAGTATATGGATTAGGTAACTTTACACTTAATCTTATGATCCTGAATATTGAATCCGAAGCTACACCAATCTTGCCCGCTATGTCAGTATTTCCAGTTAGAGGCGAATTATGTGTAAGAAAGAATGGTTCAATACACATGGGCCATAGTAAATGTATCACTGTAATAGAATTCAGTGATAAAGGCAAGTCTACATTTAGAGCTTCTCGTCACTCCTATTTCGTCTGTGGTCACACCGCATACATACGCCTACCCCTAGATTGGGATGGTACCTGTTACATTGCATTCCTTCTACCACCTGTTTTCCTAGCCCCGCCTGATTATCATAGGAATACCCATTTAGTACACAATAGACAGCAGAGAGATCTCCCGATTGTCGACTACACCGAAACAGCATGGGAGCAATACACAGATTTCAATAAAGGTTTCTTTCCCTACATAGGTACAGTCACTAATAGTAAGCTGATACGTAGATTAACTAGAACCCTTGAAGCAGTAGTGAATGAAACTACTTCCGCCTTAGGCAACTTAACAGAGGAGCAGTCTGAGATGCGGATTGTTGTTCTTCAAAATCGTCTTGTCCTTGACGTCATTCTGGCCGATAGGGGCGGAGCTTGTAGGGTCATCGGATCAAGTTGCTGTGTTTTCATACCAGAAAACGCGCCGTCAGTATATAAGGCCATAACTCGACTTCATAAGATCGTAAGCCAGATACACCAGAATCCAGGCACCTGGACTTGGTCCGGTTGGTTCTGGAGCGTGTTGTCAGCCTGGGGATGGAGGATCCTATCCTTCCTAGGTATTGGCTTTCTCATACTATTCAGTTGTTGCTTATGTCTACAATGTGGGCCAGCGATTTGTGGTCTGTGTGCCACATCGTGTATCCCGCCTTCAAATTTTCATTCAAGATTCCGGAAGAAGAAAGAAGAACAAATGATGCTATATGAACAGATTGATGGATTGATGAAGATGGATATTTCATAAGGGTCCGTAGGGGACAAGGAGGGAATGAGGAAATATGAATTTTATGACCAGTTATGTCCCCTATCTTAGACCCCAACGGCTCCATGTACATGCTACAAGTACATGTATGTTCCCTCCAGTTCCAGCTATGAAGACGCAAATGCATGTGCGTCCAACGTCAACATGTCCTCTTTCAGATCCGCCATGAATGGGTCAAATATTCCATTCCTAAGTATGATTGGCCACCGACTTTATATGGTTCACTTTTCTAGTTTTACAGTTCAGGCGAGTAGGCCCTGAATTCTGTCATCAAGCCTTTTCCTGCTTCTGCCTCTGAAATGCTCCAGCCTGGACCTGCATCCGTGTCCATGAACTTTGTCTTACTCCCTGCGCGGCTAGCGGTGCCTGACGCGGCCTGTTGCCTGCCAAAAACTGTATTCAGCCTTCAAGTTATCTGCTCCGCTCCACATCCAATGCATTCCTGTCTAGTAGTTTAGGTAAACATCCTTCCAGCTACCGAGCAAAGGGCCCGGCCTCGCTGTCTTTATGCAAGTAATTCATAGCCCCTGTTACCATGGAAGATTCCTGCCCCCTCGCATCTCATGTAGACACAGACGCTTGTACATGCACTAACAGTCAGTATAGAATAGATTCCGTCCGAGAGACCTTTCCTTTTGGATAAAACAGTTCCTTAAACAAAGATATTAGATACGATTTGGGATTAGGTTGACCTGACCCCCCAGACTTCTGTCTCCAAATGTCAATTCCCCTTCACCCTCTAGTTGCACGTCAATCACACGTCATGCGGCTGCGCGCGCATCTCTGCCAAATATTTCTGCTGACACTGCAGGATTTTCTTATGGATCCACCCACTTGTGACATCATTTTAAATGACGTTTCTAGTATACGCCTGTATTTACGCCTATTTTCATTACGTATGTGTATTCTTATCTGTATTATCAGCTGTTACGCCTCCTGCATCTGTCTTAATGCAATGCTTTTCATATATATATTGTTACTTGTCAATAATGTATTGCCTATCCCTTCCTGAACCTTCGTGGTGATGGAATAAGATTGCCTGGTTCGAACTATAATTCCTTTGTAAGGAATAAAGCCCTTTTCAGAACCTCTAATACCACGGATTCTGCCTCTTATTTTGACTGAGTTATTCTTACTAGACTTTACCGCATAAAAAATAGTACAGGTAATTTAAATATTTACCACACACAGACAAGTATGAAGACCTGAGTTTAGTAAAGTATAATGAGGAGATGAACCTTCAGGCGCAACCTTTTCTCCTTCACAAACTGCAGCTGCAGACTTTTTCAAAGTGTACCCTATTTTCTTTCAACAGTTAGGCTGAGCATCACAAACAATTACCCAATTACAAAACAATTTTTAAAATGAGACTTGAAACGCGTACCTTGAATTCAGAACAAAAAACTTTGTCTACCCATCGGAATATGGGAAATGAATCAAATGCACCACAAACTAGGGAAAATACTGGAACTAAAACTTTCAATCACAGGGTAAATCACCGACCATCACTAATCTACCTGTGAGTCAGTACGTCTATTTCTCATGTACAAAGCAATGAATGACACAACTCTAATTATTTCAAATGCAACCAGACTATTAAGGACTCCGATGAAATACAACATTAGGCGTGTCATGCAACTCCTTCAGCAGACAACATAAATATTTGTATCTCAAGATCTAACATCACTTCGGATCCAATAACTCAAACACCAAAACCACAACAAAACCACAACAAATCATACAATTTTCAATGAAACACATTCAAAATAGTTTCAGCAATTCATGCAAAGCTTTACAATATGATGCAAATTTTTACTTCAACACAATTGATGCGTAAGTAGCCCATAAACACAAAACCATTAACAAGACAGAAATCTCCATGCTGGCAAACAAATTGCTCACTCAAAGTTACACAATTTGCGCTGGATAACAATCCAAATAACAAAGCACCAAGCACCAAGCACACAAGACGAGACCTATTTATACTCATGTAAAGCAACTCCAGCACCTGCTTCAGCTGGACCGATACTTCCAAGCGACTCTAGGACCTAATGCTCTCAGCTCTAAAGATCTTCGTAACTCTAACAATTTAGGGAAATGCACATTTTCAATTAGGACTTTATCTATATTTTACACCAAACATTTCCCTAATCTATCAAAACCATCCTAACTTGCAGTACAAATCTTCGCCGGGACCATCTGGACTCAAACCATCTAGTCTCGAACCATCTTCTGCTACCAACAACTGTTGCCACTTTTATGCATAAAAGCAACAATTGATAGATCAGGGCTACTTGTGAGTCTTTAAAGACAAGATCTTCAGTATTTCATATAAATTCAGATAATTCTCAAAAGGAACTCCACACTGGAAATTCCACATGAGATGAAGTTCAAGGTGCAAACCATGAAGGTTTATTAAAATTTAGAATGATTACATAAGGCAAAATGACAATGGTTGTTCAATCAATTTAAAATGCTCAAATACAAATAAAGGTAAATCATTAATAGCAGTGAAAACTGTGCGCTTATACAGTCAATAGCCAGGATCGAATGCATTCTGGCATAGGGGCTGCTCATTTAATAGGGGAGAAGGAATATGTAAAATATTCTAAGTACAGAGCAGTAAAAAGACTAACATGGGTTCTGCTCTCTAAGTGCAACAAGAAAGAACCTTTAGTTAATATTCTAAGTGCTAAAGTAAAAAAAGGCTGGACTTGACATCTGCATCTGAGGAGAACAAGGAAAAAGCATGGCTCATCTCCATTGAAACTATCAAGTTTTTATAGATTTTTAGAGAAAGAAATCTTACAGTCACTATGGTGTGATAGAAAAGTTACATTAACCTATCCAATAGTAAAACAGAAAACACATCACATGCTAATATCACTTCCACTCTACATCTTTTGAATATTTCTTTTGTACCGCTTTGTTCGCCATAAGTTGGCAGGGTATGCTCATAAATTGAGTCCCTTGCTCACTTTGCCACTGGATTCAAGCAAGCCTGGCTGAAGACAGCTTAAATGCCAGAAACCGGTCCTAGGAAGCTTGTTTCCGGTCCAGGGATGGCATGGCTTGGCAGTTCGGGCTGGACTGTTCCCATGAGACACAGGGTCAGACTGATTTTCATATGACCATGTCTGAACTGGGGTTGCAGAGTGGGCTAAAGAACGGTGATGGATCAAACCCAGATCTGTTGACTGGGTGTGAGTGTTTGATTGGTTCTGATGCTCCGTCCATCACCACCCCCTTTTGTACCGCTTTGTTCGCCATAAGTTGGCAGGGTATGCTCATACATTGAGTCCCTTGCTCACTTTGCCACTGGATTCAAGCAAGCCTGGCTGAAGACGGCTGAAATGCCAGAAACGGGTCCTAGGAAGCTTGTTCCCGGTCCAGGGAAGGCATGGCTTGGCAGTTCGTGCTGGACTGTTCCCATGAGGCACAGGGTCAGACTGATTTGCATATGGCCATGTCTGAACTGGGGTGGCAGAGTGGGCTAAAGAACGGTGATGGATCAAACCCAGATCTGTTGACTGGGTGTGAGTGTTTGATTGGTTCTGATGCTCCGTCCATCACCACCCCCTTTGTACCGCTTCAAAATATAAACAGCACCTTAATTTGGTCAAAAGAAATGGCCTTCAGTTGTATACAGTTGAAACGTGTCCTTTCCTCAGGAAAAACATAAACAGAAAATTATATATTTTTCAAATGTTACAGTTCAAGCTAGACCACAGAGATAACTGGATTTCGTATATTAAATGAAAAGCTGACGGTCACATTTGAGGCTCCTCTGTGCACTGAGAAGGCGAAAACTGAGAGTTCATTCTGCACCTCACATGCATATGAAAGTGCAACTGAAGCTCAACTAGGCCTGCTCATGTCAACTTCAATCACTTCATTATATTTAATACAGAATAAACACTACATTTTCATCCCTCTAGCATTAAATACAGCACAAAATGATCACCTGTCGAATTTGCTTCCACATGCAATAGGGGATTACACCTACATCAAAGCCCTACTGCCTGCTGAATAAAGCTTCCTCTTGTAAGATCCTTCCTGAGTTTGGGTAGAAGAGGCCACTACAAGGGAAATGAGTGATCTGTAATGCGTAATTATGCTACTTGGCTGAAGGTGTTACTTTGCTACTTTCTGAAGACGCTTTGGAAGATGTCAAGCAGCCGTCTTGTCGGTGTTGTTTGTTAATTTCGTGTGCTCTTAATGTGTGGAAGAGAGATTATGAGAGAAAGTATTGCTTTTGTTTATACTTACTTTTAAGTTCTCTACAAATATAAAAACAAGCCCATAGTTCCTCTTCTCCAAATTTACAGGATGAAATGCCTGCCAGTACTTACATCTGGGGCTATCAAAACTGTACGAAAATACAGAGGTAAGAGAACCGTTCTTTTCGTAAATTGTTTGGGGTTGGCCCTACCAGCCCAAGTACCTTTATCCATGAGGAACTGGGTCTGTGGTTTGTAGAGGATTTTGTAAAATTAGCCCCATTACTTTTATGGATTTCTGTTTGGTGTGGGGACCACACAACTTTTAATAGGGCGGTAATCCAGGACTGTTTACATTGGGATCTAGGGCATAAGATAATGTGGTTGGCATACATTAAGAATTTGGCAATTAAACTGGAGCACCCTGAATTGTACTATACTCCTATTGTCAAAGCGGACGGGAAAAGTATGAACGAGAAGTATTTCAGCCTAAACATGGAATGATGGAAACTAGGTTAGGTCCCTGGAAAAATCAATCATGAGAGAGTGTGTACTTAGAATATTTTACATATTCCTTCTCCCCTATTAAATGAGCAGCCCCTATACCGGAATGCCTTTTGACCCACTATTTGCTTTGTGCTAGATTGCATTTGATTCTGGCTATTGACTGTATAAGGGCACAGTTTTCACTGCTATTAATGATTTACCTTTATTTGCATTTGAGCATTTTAAATTAATTGACTAGCCATTGTCATTTTGCCTTATGTAATGATTTAAATTTTAATAAACCTTCATGGTTTGCACCTTGAACTTCAACTCATGTGAAGTTTTCAGTGTGGATTTCCTTTTGTGAACTATCTGCATTTATATGAAATACTGATGCTCTTGTCTTTAAAGACTCACAAGTAGTCCCGATCTATTCATTGTTGCTTTTATACATACAAGTGGCAACAGTTTTTAGTAGCAGAAGATGGTTCGAGACTAGATGGTTTGAGTCCAGATGGTCCCGGCGAACATTTGTACTGCAAGTTAGGAGGGTTTTGGTAGATTAGGGAAATGTTTGGTGCAAACTATAGTTTAAATCATAATTGAAAATGTGCATTTCCCTAAATTGTTAGAGTTATGAAGATCTTTAGAGCTGAAAACATTCGGTCCCAGAGTCACGTGGAAGTATCGGTCCAGCTGAAGCAGATGCTGGAGTTGCTTTACATGAGTATAAATAAGGATTGTCTTGTGTGCTTGGTGCTTTGTTATTTGGATTGTTATCCAGCGCAAATTGTGTAACTTTGAGTGAGCAATTTGTTTGCCAGCATGGAGATTTCTGTCTTGTTAATGGTTTTGTGTTTATGGGCTACTTACGCATCAATTGTGTTGAAGTTGAAATTTGCACCACATTGTAAAGCTTTGAATGAGTTGCTGAAACTATTTTGAATGTGTTTCATTGAAAATTGTATGATTTGATGTGGTTTTGGTGTTTGAGTTATCGGATCCGAAGTGATCTAATATCTTGAGAAACAAATATTTATGTTGTCTGCTGAAGGTGTTGCATGATATGCCAAATGTTGTATTTCATATGAGTCCCTAATAGTCTGGTTGCATTTGAAATAATTAGAATTGAGTCATTGACTGCTTTGTACATGAGAAATAGACATACTGACTCACAGGTAGATTGGTGCTGGTCAGTGATTTACCCTAATGTGATTGAAAGTTTTAGTTCTAGTGTTTTCTCTAGTTTGTGGTGCGTTTGATTCCTTTCCCATATGGGTAGACAACGTTTTTTGTTCTGAATTTAAGGTTTGCGTTTCAAGTCTCATTTTAAAAATTGTTTTGTAATTGGTTAATTGTTTGTGATGCTCAGCCTAACTGTTGAAAGAAAATGGGGTACACTTTGAAAAAGATACCATGGTTGGCATACATTAAGAACTTGGCAATTAAACTGGAGCACCCTGAATTGTACTATACTCCTCAGTCTATTGTCAAAACAACCGGGAAAAGGATGAAAGAGAAGTATTTCAGCCTAACCATGGAATGAGGGAAACTAGGGTAGGGCCCTGGAAAAATCGATCATGAAAGCATGTGAGATAATAAAATAAAATCCAGGACTTGAGCCTTATCTTACCTTGGTCAAAGATCCATGGGAGAGATCTTTGCTTACAAGGTTTCGACTGGGCTTAATACTGTGTAGTTTATGTTTCACTCCTGGGCAATATGACTGTAATTCCATTATGACGGAATCACCCTACAAACCATGGACCATCTGGTATTATTCTGTCTGATGTATCACTTCCCGCTTAAAAGTTACTTGCTCCCTATTTTAAAGTTGAGGGCCTTTTATCAGTATAGGCCTGCTGTTTTACACATACAGATGTTGGCAGATCCAACTGTTATATCGACTGTCGCGTCCTTTATAAAATGTGCTATAAAACTGAATGCTGCTATACACCTGTAAATATCCTACTGTAGGAACTAGGGTAAGATGTCCCTTTTATCCTTCATAGTTTTAAAGAATAAATATTACATAACTTTTTATAAATAATTGTATAATTAATTATAGTATTTTTGTTTTATGATGAGTGATGTATCAATGGTGATTTTAACTTGTACATTTATGATTTTTAATTAATAATCGAATAAAGACTTACTTACCACATATACTTACCTTCTTTGGGAAATTTAAAAAAGGAGGTAACCTGATGCTTGTGTTTGGTTGGTATGGTGGTGGTTTGTAGTCTGGCTGCAATAGTAAGCGTTGATTGTCATGCATGAGGACTGAAGGGGTTTTCCAGTTGTGATGCTGTGATCTTGCAGCTGTATCTACAAAAACAATTAGTAAATTAGTGTGGATAGTGTTGAAGAATTGCTGTAAGGTGACCTGAGCATGAATGAGCCAGTTGCTTGGAAACAGCCAGGTCTTTAAAGCACTTCTGAAACCAAGCTGCTTCTGGATGCTTGCTGGTAGTGAATTATAAATAAATAAAGAACAACGGTCTCTACGGGGGAAGTGTAAGCCTCAACTTCCGCTGCGACCATACAATACCATCACTAGATTGTTTGGAACAGGAATCCAACACCATTAAATTACTTATGTTTGGGTCCTCATCAGGACGAAAAGGATTTTGGAGGCACCAAAAATAGTGGTAATCCCTTGCACAGATTTATAATGCAGTGATGTGGGGGCCTAATCCTAAACAACTCCGGTAACGTGCGCCAATAAATTGTTAAGTGGATTCTATATGGAACAAAATTGAATAGAAAGACCATTCACCATCAAAAGATCAGTGTATCTAAAGGATAAAGAAATGTCAATCTCCATCAAGCCACAGCCAGTAGTGACGATGGCTGAGTGCTGCGTTGAAGCTCCACCACCGATCGTACAACGGTGTTTTTTTTTATTTGACAGACATTGCCTTTTCTTTCCTCCGTTGTGGCTCATGCAACGTTCCTTTCAACATGGTTATGCTAGATTTCAGTTGACGGTGGGCAGTGTCCAGAGACAGTTATTAGATATTAGAAGGTCCTTCCAGGTGTTCCTGGAGTCCTCCATGGACTCCCCGCGTGAGATGTGTCACCTGAGGGAGTGTGGTGCAGGAGAGAGCTAGAGAGACACCAAACAAGCATGTAGTTGAAATTGACTGAGCTGCCTGCTCAGAAGAGCATTATGACAACAGACTATAAGGCGAGCTAAGAGGTTCCACTAGGAAGCGTATTTTGGTGTGTACCATATATACTGTATTGTACTGCATATGTATAGTGCTTAATATGCCTCATATCCTGTTTGGATTGTGAGGCTGTGACCTGTTGATTCTATGGTTAATAACAGAGGCTCCACAGCGAAAACCAAAATGCAAGCGTGCTGGTGGAAAGAAGATTGTATTTACTCCCAGCCCTGCCATAAGTTGTGATAAAGGAAAGAGGGGTCCAGGGAGCCACGCCTTCCTCGATATGAGGGAGAGCGTGCACTTTCCTACCTCGTGCAGGACTTGAGGTCCACTATGAAGTCGATAGCAAGGAAGATCTCAGCTAAGGGTGTAGCAAAGGTCATTGATATAGACAACAGACTTCATAGACGAGAGGGTATTTTGAAGTCTGCCTCCAGCAGTTGCAAAAGTTCAGCATCAATTGCCCTTGCCTGGGTGGAAGCTGGTGTGGAAGTGTAGGGCAGACTGGCAGCTGGTTCTCCATGGATGTTGTGAATTTTGTCCAAGACGTAACAGTGACAGCATTAACTTTCTCCAGTTAATATGCTGCTTGGTTAGCAGTAGAGGCTGACACGGATCTGGGATGTTGGTGCGGGGTCAAGGGCAAATAAGGGGATTATAAAAAAAAAGAAAAAACGTACCTCACCGCCGCGTCGTCCGTCGTCTCTCCTCGCGTCGGGAACAGAACAGGAAGCAGGTAGCCAGGCTCCCA
This sequence comes from Triturus cristatus, assembly GCF_964204655.1. Taxonomy (NCBI): domain Eukaryota; kingdom Metazoa; phylum Chordata; class Amphibia; order Caudata; family Salamandridae; genus Triturus; species Triturus cristatus. Next base: position 1,044,914,892 of record NC_140582.1, read on the forward strand.
GACCAATCCCAATGCTGCAATGCAGCTTTGTGATTGGTCTGAGCGCAGTGATTTGGCACTCAGCCAGGGACTGGTGGCCTGAGTATGTTCTCCAGGCAGGCTGTAATGCAGCCTGCATGGAGAACATGCAAAGTGCGCATGACTGTTTTGCCGGCCCGAGAGGGTGCTACCACTCCACCCCTGCCCTGATCTGTGAGCAGAGCAGACCCGTCCCGCCACGCAAAGCTACTGCAGCAGGACAAAGTAAAATGATAATAACATAATGTTATTATCATTTTATTTTTCCTTTCTTTCACTGCTTCAAAGTAGTGGGGCGCCTTTGCGGAGCAGCAGCCACTGTTGGTTAGGCCACAAAGGAAGTGCATGGAATTGGATTTCTCATGGCCGATTTAGTGCACAATTTATCTTGAATTTATTAATGCTGCATTTACAGAAAGAAGATTCATTTTGTTATACACTATGCACATCTAGGATCAAGAATGAATTATGCAGTTCTAACCTTATGCATGGAATCCAGTGCTTTGGTGACTCAGCATCTGCTTGCCCCCCTCACTAGGTCTGGCCTAGACACAGCTTTAGCTATCTTGAAAGTCTAATTTTTCCCCAAGAAAACATAATGAAAATACATACACATGTTATGTTATGCTATGACAATTTAATAATGCGCGCTACTACCCGAAGGTGTCTAGGCGCTCACGGGCTCCAGGAACTGTGTCAGAAAAACTAATTACTAAAAAGCCATGTTTTAAGCAATTTCCTGAACTCTAACAAGGAGGAGGACTTCCTAAGAGGGAGCGGGAGGGCATTCCACTCCTTGATGGTGTTGTAACTGACACTCATTCCCCCCCAATTAATCCTTTTAATTCTGGGGGTGAGCATCAGGAAGGCATTTGCTGAGCGAAGCGCTCTGTTAGGAGAGTACCACCAAAAAAGATCCATCAAAAATCGTGGTTCTTCTCCATGCAGGGCCTTAAAGGCCGTGCAAAGCGCTTTAAATTTGATCCTCAGGCCGACTGGTAGCCAGTGCAGTTCCCGAATGCCTGCACTAATAGACTGAAATTTTGGGATATCCAGGACCAGCCTAGCCACAGCGTTCTGTACTGCCTGCAGCCTTCTAAGTAAATTGGATTGCATATTAATATATAATCCATTGCAATAATCCAATTTAGACAACACCAGGTAGGTCATCACAATTTTTCTGGTGTTAATCGGAATAAAAGGCAGAATTTTCCGTACCATTTTCAAAGTGAGAAATGCGGAAGAGACCACCTTAGAAACTTGAGACTTCATGTTAAGTTTATCATCAATGATGATCCCTAAATTCTTGGCCTTGGCCACAGGTATGGGAGTTATGCCCAATGTATCTGGCCACCAACCTGGTAACCATTGAGGGGAAAGGTTCCCAAAAAGCACCACCTCAGTTTTACCTGAGTTCAGCTTGAGGCAGTGCCTACCCATCCAGTCATTCAGCGAGACCATACAGTCATGGAGTTTAGTGGAATAGTTGATGTCTTTATCCACTGCTGAGATGACCAACTGAGTGTAGTCGGCGTTAAGAGGTTGGACATAAATTAAAACTTCTAATCAAAGAGGCTAGTTCAGAAACGTAAATATTAAAAAGCATGGGGCTCAAAGAGGACCCCTGCGGCACCCCACATGGCAAGATGAAGGGTGCTGATTTAAAATTACCCAGTTGCACAGTTTGTGTTCGATCCGAAAGAAATGAATTTAGGAGGGAAAGGGCCCTTCCTCCTATCCCAATGGTTTTTAGACGTTTATGGTCCACGGTGTCAAATGCCACGGACAAGTCGAGGAGAACAAGGGCTGCTGACCCCCCACCGTCAAGTGTTTTTCGTATCTCCTCAGTGGTTTTTATTAACACCGTCTCAGTATTATGTCCAGCTCTAAAGCCAAACTGACTTTGATCCAAAATTCTGTTTTCCATCATAAAGGTGGAGAGTTCAGTATTTAGCCGTTTTTAAAATTTTTTAGCGGGAACAGGGAGTCTAGCAATAGGACGGTAGTTAGCAGGATCAGTTATATCTAAATTCGCCTTTTATTAAGATGTACATACACGCAGGTGCTTTGCGTCAGTCCTCATCATCCATTGGTTTATTCAAGTGTCATTCACATGCATCATGCGGCAGTGGGACAGCCCACTTCATCTATTGGCTGTTTTGCACTTTTCCTAAACATGTGCCCAGCCACTTGAAAAGGAATACACTTTAGTGCCAAGGCTGGCACCTTTGGGCTGCTGGGTCACTCCCTTCATTTTATAATATTTATATTTTTGTCATTCATTTTATATATTGCATTTGCTTGCAAAAAACATACATTATTGCCCCGTCAGATCTATGGGCTTTGGCAGTTCTTGTTTTCCGTAATTATTTGAGCCAGTGCCTTCAGTTGCACCACAATCAGACATGTGCGCGCTATTTGTGTATCAAGGAAATATTTGTTACTAGGAACCAGATGTTGGGATAAATACAGCATTGCGAAACGCCTTCAAATTGAAAGAAAATAAGGCGAAATTTCCCCTGCCTCTATTTTTATTAACTGTGTTCAGATGGACAACTCAGCGTTAGTCATAAACAACCTGTAGCATTTGTTTAAAATATGTTCTGCAAAATGTTAAGCTATAAAAACATCATCAGAAAAGGAAGTGGCGACTCTAAGGCTGTTAATAACTCTGGGGACTTTTCAGAGGGCATGTGTTTCCACTGCATAGAGCTGTCAATGTCAGGATCATTTCTATGCTTAGCATGCTTGTCTAACACTGTGGAAGAAAGGAGGAGCCGATGCCTTATGCCAGTACCACTTGTTGAAATGTGCAGAACCTGGTTTTGAGATGGGAGGTTCTCTTGACTTCTGTCTTGGTTTCTGTTAGGCCCAAAAGATGTCAAGGATGCTTCTGTTATTTCAAGCTGCTACAGGGTTTATGTATAGCTCATCTTTCATCAATTCTTTGGTCTCCTGGTGCTTTGGGTTCTTGGGCAGCCTTGCTGTCTGAATTTGTGCACTTTTAAAAGACCCCATCAGTGAGATAAATATGACTTTCAGGGGTGCCTTTGAAGTTTAGGGCGAGATTTTAGCAGAAGAGGTGAAAGGTTTTTCTTCAGATCTGCGCTCTGTAAGAATTTAAGCTGTGAGATAGGCAGGTTTTTATTCTGCCATTTATGTATGGGATAAAGTACCCTCTGCTATGCATTCTAAGGATATTGTAAGTGACTGAACAGTTCTGTCACTATATAGAAGAATGAGGCCAAAGGTCATGGAACTTGCGATAGTCTTTAATGAACAATAGGAAGTATTTCATTCCTTATAACACAAGGTCATATCATCACCCATCCCACAAACTCATGGGGGCATATTTACAAGAAAATGTCAGAGCTTGGAGCTGCGCCAAATTTGGCTCTGACATTTTCAAACACAGGGATGCGCCGTATTGTTATGTTATGTTATGGCATGCCTTCCTACACATAAACAATCACTAATGGCGATTTGTTACTTCTATGTGTACTGCATTCTGCAGGACACATGGAAGTAGCAAATCGCCATTATTTAATGATTGTATACGCGCAGGAAGGGATACCTTCCTGCACATAAACAATCATTATTGGCATTGTGCTCTTTCTATGTGTACAGACACAGAAAAAGCAAAGACGAGGAGAAATAGAAGTATTTCTCCTCGTTTCGCCATTCTAACGCCTGCTATTGCACATCCTTGTAAATCTGGGGCAATATCAAAAGCAATGAGTGTTGCGGTGGAACGCCCACAGCAACACCTGTTGCACGCCCCTTTTATGCTAAGTGACACATGTAAAGGGGCCTTATTTACAAAGTGGCGTTAAGCCGCAAAAAGTTGTTTACGCCACTTTATAAATATGGAGAAGGACATATCGCCACCAGAACGTCGTTAAAAGTGACGCTCTGGTGGCGATATCCCCTTGTAACTATGCACCATGGTGTCTTGCTCTTCATATGAAGGAGATTGTATGGTTTCAGATATGCAGACTAGAAGCAGAACTTATAGTGCAAAATGAAGCACATCAAAAAGCAATTATTAATTTCTTGTAAGAAACATAATAGTCAGCAGTTTAATGCAACTCATTTTAAAAAAGGCAGTAGCTCAAAATGAGTAGTAACATGCAAAGATATTCTTTATTTTTAGTAATGAAGTATAGTGTGCAAAACTAAAGATACTGCTATAGATCTCTGTGCTGATTTGATCAGTGTTTATTTTAGAAAAAACAATATCAGAACAAAAAGTGCTTGAACTGCAGCTGTATGGCCTGCTTTTCACCTAGACCGCTGGCTCTGGCAGCAGGCATTATGAGGTCACAATTACTTCCTTACAGTAGAGGACCCACGCCTGTTTACAGCTGACTAGAAACGTCACAGCTCAACTGTAATAAGGAAATGAGAGTTATGCACTGGGTATGATTTTAATAATCCTCAGGCTTTGTACATTTATTGTGTCATTTAGTTTGATCATCGACATTACTAGGTTACAATAGTTTTTTAAATAGATGATATTCCTTTACATAAAAAAAAATTGTTCGTGTCTTCGCTATGGCCAGTAACGACAGACACCGTGGGTTCACTTAACACTCTTTATTTCACAACCTGCCACTAGCGTGTCCCTACTCTCACTGCCGTCCTCAGGCTCGCCCCGCCTCTTCCTGCTGGCCGTCCTCCTCCTCCGGCCCTCCCGATGCTCCACCCTCAACCACTAGACCACCTCACACCTCTACATCTCCCCCTTTGTTAGCAAAACAAAATGAGTCACTGAAAGTTTACATTTCTTCAATTAGCCGTTTAGGCTGGCGAATTGTCTGTCGGGATCTGAGAGACCGTCCTTCAGGCACCACGGTGGGGTTGCCTCGGGTTCCTTGTCCGAGTGGGTGCCATTCTCACTTCGCGTCTCAGTCTGTTGAACTCTTGGTGACGTTAGCCGCGGAGCAAGCGCCTCTTGCAGAGCTGGACTACACTTTTGAAAGTGAGACACATTCGGAGTGACGCGCCTGTTGTCTGACTCCGCCGTCAGCATGGTGCCCTTCTGTCGAGTGACTGTCAGGGGTTCCGCTCTAAACTTGCTGTCCGTTTTCTTGCATTGCTCCTGCTTGACTACCACGCAGTCTCCTTCATGGAACGAGAGAGAGCGGGCTCATCTTCTACCATCCGCATATGTCTTCATGCTTTCTTTGCGAGCTCTGTCAGTAGCCTCCACTTCTTGATGGACGCGACTTGGGGATACCGGTCGTAGAGCTCCCTCCCAGGTGGGTATCCGCGTCCGAATCGGGCACCCTAGCATGAGTGTTGCTGGACATTTGCCTGTGGTGGCCTGCGGCGTCGTCCGGTATGCTCGGAGCACATCGTTGAGCGCCACCTGTAGGTCTCTTTTGTCAAGAACTGCCTGCTGGAATGTCTTCTTGAGGGTGGCCATGAACCTCTCAGCCGTGCCGTTGGCCTGTGGCCATAGTGGTGTTATCCGTCGGTGTCGAATATTCATTAGTTTCATGAAGTCACTGAACCCCTGGCCATTGAAAGGAGGACCATTGTCTGTTTTCACCTCTGTGGGTACCCCCCAGGCTGCAAAGACTTCATCCAGGATAGTAAGTGTGGCAGCTGCGTTAGTGGATGGCACAAATCGGGCAATAGGGAATCTCGACTATTCATCAATTATCACTAGCACATATTTGCCCGACTGCATGGGGCCATAAAAGTCCATCGCCAGTTCATGCCACACTCCTGGCGGTAGGGGCGTCATCTGGAGTGGGGCTGGCGGATCTCCTTACCTTACCACTTGGCACTGCAGGCAGTCCTTCAGAGTGTGTTCTACCATTTTGTCCAGGAAGGGGAACCAGACGTGCTCGCGAAGGGCCCTTTTTGTTGCTACCACTCCTCGATGGCTTTCGTGAGCCAAGTTGACAACTCCCTGCCGCAATTGTTGAGGGATGACGATTCGGTGATCCCTTAGAAACAGGCCATCTGCTGTGACAGATAGTTCCTCGCACACGTTCCGGAACGCCTGCAGCTCCTGACGCATTGTTGGGTCACCGCTTTCGTCCTCCGTGTCTTCATGCCGCCATCGGTGTGTTTGAACTCTGCGAATCACCCCTTGCAGCATTGCATCCTGCGAGGTGACGTCTTGGATGACTTCTAGGGGAACAGCTGGTGGCCGCGCCTGATCCACTACAAAGTGGCGCTGGGAGGCTTCGGGGTGTCGCGACATATAGTCGGCTGGGTTGGCTGCCTTCCCCGGTTTGTGCACAATGGTGAAAGTGTATTCTTGCAGACGTAGTCCCCAGCGTTCGATGCGGGGTGGCATTTTGGAACGCGGGTTTCCATAGATGGTGATGAGTGCTTGGTGGTCCGTCACCATTGTGAAGTGTTTACCATATATAAACACGTGGAAGTGTTCGCACGCCCACACTACCGCGAGGCTTTCCTTTTCAGGTTGAGAGTAGGCCTTCTCTGTGTCAGAGAGGCTTCGGCTGGCGTGGGCCACTATGTGACGTTGGTCAGTGTCTTTATCGTATTGGGCCAGGATGGCACCTAGACCGACGGGGCTCGCGTCCACGGTGATTTCAGTCTTGCGGTCTGGGCTGAAGTATGCCAGGCTCTCCACCGTTCCCACAGCCTGTTTGATTTCTTGAAACGCTCGCTCGCACTCCGACGTCCACTCAAACACTTGTCCCTGTTTGGTCAGCATTCGAAGGGGGTGGCTGAGTGTGGCATAGTCCTTAATGTACCTCGAGCAGTAACTCGCCATGCCCAAGAAGGACCGTACATCGCTGACGTCTTGTGGGCTCTTGGTGTTGTTCAGAGTGCTCACTTTGTCGGGGTCTGGCTTCATCCCGGCTCCAGAGAAGATGTGTCCAAAGAATTTTAGCTTCGACTGGTGGAACTCACATTTCTCTCTGTTGAGCGTGAGGTTGGCTTCTAGAAGGGCATGGCAGACTCTGTCCAAGGCTGTGTCGTGATCTTGGATGTTCGCCCCGTAGACTAGGATGTCATCACTGTAATTCAGCGTGTTAGGGATGTGATGAATTGTTTGTCTGATAGCCTCTTGAAATATCTCCGCGGCTGATGAAATGCCAAAATTTAGTCTCTTATATCTGAACAGCCCCAGGTGTGTTGCGAATGTCGTGATATATCGGAAGCTTTCGTGGAGTTCCAATTGGTGGTAACCTTTGTTAAGGTCTAACTTAGAAAACACCCGCGCACCGTTTAGTGCAGCTATCATGTCACTTAAATGGGGCCCTGGATGGCGCTCCCTCTCGATGGCGGTGTTGGGCATCCGCATGTCCACACATAGTCGGACCTTCCCTGGGGTTCCCTTCTTTGGTACGATCACTACTGGAGACACCCACGGCGTGGCGCCTTCTGTCCGCTCGATGATGTCAGCCTTTAGCAGATCTTGCAGCTCGTCTTCCACGGCCTGCTGGAGGTGGAAAGGTACCTTCCGAGGGTGTTGGGCAACTGGGCGGATCTGTTCATCTATGTGGAGGCGAATTTGGCCTCTGTTCATTTTGCCAAGCCCGGTGAATAACTTTGGGAATTTGTGAATGGTATCGTTGTCGCTGCTGACACGGTACAGGATTTCCACCAGTCTTAACCGTTCGGCCGTCGGCAGGCTAAGGAGACAGTCCGCTTCTGGCCCCTCTATGACGTGTATCACAGCTGGGACAGATGTTGTTTGGTGTCTCAGCGTCGTCGAAAACTTCCCAAGACATGGGAGCGGCTTCCTGGACATCCAGGTATATACGCGGACGTGTGCGGGGCTGAGTCGGGGGCGAGGATTCATTTTCTTATACTCTGTCACCGGGATGTAATTGAGTGATGCCCCACTGTCCATTACAAACTTTGTGTGATGTGTGCCCACACTGATGTCCAGTCGAGGGTATTTCTTCAGCTGGTCTGGATCAGCAATCATGTTCGCATATTCCACTGAATACTCTCGTTCGCTTGGCGGTGAACCAGAGTCTCTAGACGGTGATCTTCTCGACCACCTTGATGATCGTGACTCCCTGCTGGACTGGGAGGATCTGGACGACGACTTCTGACGGTCATGTACTGCTCGCGCATGGTGTCGGCGCGTTTCGCCTCTTGGCGTCCTGGTTGCAGTTTTGTCTTTCTCACGGCGGTACTCCCCGCACATGGTCTCAAAATGATTACTCCGGCCACACTTGTGGCACTGCTGCCCTATGGCGGGGCATGCTCCGCTGTGTGGGAAGTCATACCCACATCTATAGCATCTTCGCACTGGCGCCTTCTTCCCGTGATCCTGGCGTCTGCTCCTCCTCCCCGAGTCTGGCCGCCGATGTCCAGGGCGGCGACGTCTCGACGGCGGTCGTGCGTGCCGTTCTCGTTCTCTCGACCCCCGGCGGGGACGTTCGGTGTGCACTTGACAGATTAGCTCCTTGCGCTCCGTACGCCCTGCCTCCATGGTCTTGGCCTGTTCCTCCGTTTGGTCGTGTAATCTTGTGAGTTCCTCAATTTCATCTAAGGTGTGGCTTTTCTTCAATAGCTTCCTACGAAGGGACTCCGACTGACAGCCGTCAATCACGCGCAGCCGTATTGCATCATCTGTCGAGAATGCTTCAAAGTTGCAGTGACGCGCTAATCGCCGTAGTCGCGTTATATATGAGCCCATTACCTCATCTTTCTCTTGGCGCGCTCGCTGAAACACATACCGTTCGTAGTCCACATTCTTTTTGTGCAAGAACTTCTTATCCAGGGCCTCTCGCACCTTGGCATATGTTCCCGCATCTGCGGCAGGGATTTCTTTTATCATCTTGCTAATATCCTTCCCCACGAGATTTTGAAGTGCGATCAGTTGGTCCTCATCTCCCAGTACCTTGGAACCTTTGATATAATCCTCGAAATCTTCGATCCATTCTTCCCAGCGAGGGCCCATACTACTTCCGACCACGAGCGCTAGAGGTTCTGGAGGGCGCAGATGCGATAACCCCATGACAATTGGCTTCGCTTCTTGGCGAACTGGGGATCCCTGGTTCGACATTGTGCTGCACGTGAGATTATGTCCTATCAGTCCACTTGCCTTTGCCTTGGCTTGTTCGTGATTTGTCTTGTTGTTTTTTTTTTTTTTTTTTTTAATTTATCTGTTTCTGCACTCGTGTGGGGCTTCGCTTTGCTCGTGCTTGTTTGTTCCTCACAGCGCCTGACTCCAAAATGGCCGCCGGGTACACTTCAATGGGACGTCTTTGCTAACCGCCTGACTTCAAGATGGCCGCCGGGCCGGTATCGTACACAGGGCTTCACACGTGCTGCTATCACTGTGGGGCTTCACTCACCCCAGGTCCGTGCCCTTCAGTCAGCGCTGGGCAGGTGGGCTTCACGGCAGCCGCTCGCCTAACCTCCGCACGTCTTCCGCTTCACACGGGGAGAGGCTTCACAGCGAGGTAGGTGGTTCTCACATCTGGCACTCACAGCGGAACGCGTGGGCCAGCGTCGTCGACCTCTCTTCTTTCCCTCGAGCGCCAAACCCTCTTCAGGCTCAGGGTGCGCTCTGCGCTTCCGCTCCTTGCAATGCCGGGCTCTCTTCGCGCTCGGGGTGCGCTCCGCGCGTGGCGGTGTTCCCGCCGTCTTCTCCCGCTTCTTGCCCTCAGGCGGACTCGGTTGCACTTCAGGGCTTGGGAGAGCATTCAGCTCGATCCCACCCTCGTCGCCAGCTGTCGTGTCTTCGCTATGGCCAGTAACGACAGACACCGTGGGTTCACTTAACACTCTTTATTTCACAACCTGCCACTAGCGTGTCCCTACTCTCACTGCCGTCCTCAGGCTCGCCCCGCCTCTTCCTGCTGGCCGTCCTCCTCCTCCGGCCCTCCCGATGCTCCACCCTCAACCACTAGACCACCTCACACCTCTACAAGCCCCTCAGCTGGAATTGCAGTAAAAAATATTCTTGCGAGAATCCTCCTGGACCGTGACGTATCTTAGGCATGCCACCGTTGCACCGCGCTTTACTCGAGTTGTATGTGTAGATTTAGGGTCTCTCGTGGGGCTTCTTTTGTGTCCTTGTTTGCAGTGGCCCTTGGGGAATGAGTCATTTATTTGGGTTGTAGTTTCATATAACATCCCGCCCCCAGGTTGTTACAACACGTTTGGACCCTCCCTATGTATAGGCAGGACATTAGAACTCCTCTGGGGGCTTTTGTTTTTTAAAGCCCTGGGGCTTGCTTATGCTCTCGGTCCTGGAGTGTCGTTATAAATCACATATCTTCATATTTAACACACAGCACAATTCCCGTGGTCTTGAGTTATTCGAGGAAAAATATCACTGTAAAACAAAAAACTTGGCCGCGACAGGCAGTCGGGTATTTATTCCCCAGAGAATGAGAGAGCAGGAACCAGCTATACATGTGAGCTGAACCCCCTGACTCCCGGGGCAGACCACCATCCCACCCGAGTAGGGGGGCCAACTGGAATGCATGCGCGGGGTATTGGACTTGATCGGCTCAATCCGCTGATAAAGGTGCACGATCCATCTATTCCTCAATAATATCCAATGAGCACACAGAGTTCCAATCCGTACCTGTCCCCTGGGCTCACACCTTGGGTTATAACCCATCTCACTGTCAGTTCCCCCTCGCACACCTCACATCTGCAAACTTTACACAATGCAAATCAGACAATCAAGGGGTCTATCTGTGGAGATGAAGTCTGCTGTCGGTGGAGAAACCGCCACCCAGCCTCCCATACGACAGCAGGCTCTCCAACATATCCCCCAAGCCTATAGATCGCATTCTGCGTTCTCATCAGTGCGCACCGAGCGCAGACGATGCGCCTCAGCTACGGCCTACTCGCTCAAGTCCGCCCTTCATGTAACCAACCGGGAGGGGGGTGCAAGGTGTGTCCAGTGTATGGCAATGCGGCGTTTAGCCAGCACAAGTCCCAGGAGGGAAAATCCGTGTCGCATACAGATCCCCGTCTTGGGGACCGGGAGGACAATCTTTAACTGGCACCTCAACATGGACCCCGTAACTTCCTGCCGCACGTGGAATACTTCTGCCCAGTATATCTGAAGTTGAGCACAACCCCAAGTCATGTATAGGAGTGCCGTGGGTCCCGCACCATATTGGGGGGATGTCGGTGAGTAGGCTGCATTAAACCTCAACAGTCGTTTTGGTGTCAAATACGTACAATGCTAATAATAAAACCGTGTAAGCTTAAAGCGTGCGTAACTAGCTACCTCCTGGACTTGTGCAAATGTTCATCGACACTCCCCCTCTGTGGGTGGCAAAGGCAGGTCAGCCATGCATCTATCTTGGATTTTTGAGACACCAACCTTACGGGCTGCCTTTAGGGCGCTATATATGCGGGAGATCAGTCCCCCAGAGGAGCCCGGATCAAGTAATAATGTCAGAGTATGTGTTTCCTCAGGCTCGTCTGAGAATGTTGCCCATACCTCGAGAGCTGTGCACGATATTTTTGCATATTGCAAAAGTGACCATCCGGCACTCAATACCACTCCTTCGCATCTGCATAGGAAAGGAAAGTCCCGTTGAGGTACAGGTCCCCAGCCGCCACACATCACCCTCATACCACCTCGCCAGGTCCTCTCCTATGGAGGATTGATACATTCTTCAAACTTTGCTTGATAGGGGTCCAGTGGAAAGAGATTATATATTTTTAAAGCAAGCGAGTGAAAGAAAAAACTATTTCTAATATTTTACAAAAGGGTTCACCAAGGCCTTCCACTGATGTATTCACAGAAGCAGGCAGATTTAAAGAGAAGAAAACTGGGCTCTAGGTCTAAGCTAGAATCTGGATGCAAGTCTGGTAGTTAAGGATACCAGTCCAGCTAGTCCATTTGTCTGTCCACCTGACACCTGTCCTCTGAGAGGCTGCCAGTGCTGGGACACAGTCAGTCAAAAATTGAAGATAAGGTGGGTTTGTGGTCAGGGCTAGTCACATCTTCTGTATCTGTGTGGGGCTCATGCGGCTGTGCATGGTACAGTGTGTGAACGCACAAGCAGCCATCACAATTAGTATTGCTGGTGGTGTGAGGTCCAGGGCCTGGAAGATGAACCAAGGCCGTGTGATCTACAAGACGAGCAAATACCATCACCAGTGTGAGACAAGATACCTCTGAGAGCTTCAGAGTCCGCTCCGGACACCGTCACGGTAGAATGCAGGAGAGAGATGACGAATGACAGGAAGCACATGGCAGTGGAAGGAAGAAAACACAGGGCTAAGGCAGAGGAGCATCGCCCACTGCTTTTCAGAAGTGTAAGGAAAAACAAAATTATAATAACTAAATGTTATTATCATTTTAATTTTTCTTGTGGAGGGCGCGGCAGCTTGGCGGGGAGAGGTGGGGCTGATCTGCTGAAAGAGCAGGGAGGGGAGATGTGGGTTTCACTCACTACTTGCGCATGAATGTTTGGCGGTCGTCTCGGGCTGGCCAAACATTCATGTTCTCCACCCAGGCTGCATTCCAGACTTGGTGGAGAACATGCCCATGCCCCCAGTCCCAGTCTGAGCACCGAACCATGGCGTTCAGACCAATCACAACGCTGCATTGCAGCATTGTGACTGGCTCTGGGGAGCCTGGGTGCTTCCTGTTCCAGCCAGAGGAAGGAGTGGAGATATGCGACGAGGAGGATGCGGCAAAGCAGAGAAGAAGTATGTTTAATTAAATTTTTTAGGTCTCGCGTGCGTTGCAGCGCAAAGCGCTGCTCCACCTCCGCACGAGATTTTGTAGGAGAGGACTGTCAGAAAAGGTCTTTAAGCTCCGTCCCTCATTTCCATTGGCCGGCCTCACCGTTTATGGTACACGGTGGCCTGCCATTGGAAATGAGGGTGTTCTGTTCACGCCCTTTGTCTCCGAGCCGGACTGGCTCGCCTGCTTTGCATCTGTCGTGAAGACATTTCTTATCAGCTTGTTTATTTAACAAGCTGATAAGAAATGTCTTCACGAGAGCCGTGAAGGAGTATGCACCAGGCGTCCTGCAACCACACTGGCTTCACAACAGCGGGAATGTCGAGCGCTTGTTCTTTTTCCCGGTCAGACTTGACAAGCGATGAAGCAGGTTTAATATTAAACAAGCTCTTCTAAAACATGCTTCTAACGAATAAACAGAAAAGCTGGCTTGAAGAGCGGAGTGGAAGTAATGTTTTCTTTGTAAGGCAGCTGGATAGCACAGGCACCGTGACGGCTCTCTCCCTGGGAACTAGGGTGGAGTGGAAGCAATGTTTTCTTTGTGAGGCAGCTGAACGGCACAGGCACCGCGACGGCTCTCACGCCGGGAACTAAGCCGTAATCCAAAGCCTGAGCACCGAACATGGGAACGAGAAGTCCTGGTTGCATGCAGAATGGCAACAATTTACTTCCTATGGCTTGCTTTCAACAAGTCCCTCTGACACCGCAGCTGAGTGATGCGCAATAGCTAAAACAGCACAACCTCGTCCTGGGGGGCTCTGGAGCACTAAAATAGATTCTCGAACTGAGGTTTGGTGTTAAACTGGAAGAGACGGGGAGCAGGTCGCCACGCACAAACTTCTATATTATTTACAGCCTTCCTGAATAATGAATAAACTCTGCACTTTCCGCTGTCAAAAAATCAGGATTATTTATCATAAGAGAAGGCCAGAGCCGCGGAGGGTCTGAAATCTTTACCCCGTCCCCCACCGCAAGTACTTCACTTAGAAAGGCTTTGCACTACTGAACCAGAAACACACGACATTCCCGACACATCTGAATTAGCCTTTCCGCAGACTCATTAAAATTCCCAAATAGCAACGCTTTGTGCCGGAACGAAAAGAGTTTCTTCAAACAGTGCTGCCTAATTTGCACCTGAAAAGAGGCTTTCTACGGCAGGTGTAAAACTGCCCCCTCTACCCGACAAAAAAACAAAGTTTTACAATTACATGCCAACAGAGTCCCCGTGGAGCGTCAATTAACCTCTGCGAGTTGGTGCTTCATGTTGCGTCCACACGGTGCTTTTCTTACCAATTGCCTACATATGTGGCAAAGAGTGAATCTCCTTTTATACAACGCCCACATTAGGCTTTTTCCCTCACAAATTGCGTACTTTGCCCTACAACGCACCTATTCTAATTGAAACTACCGGGCTTTGTTCCCAAACTCTTTTGTACTTCATTTTTAGTTGGGCTAAATGTTCTGTCCCCCCCCCCTCCTCGGAGCACACGTCCGATCAGGGAGCCTCTCCTCGCTTTAGCTTTTCTCTGACTCTCTTCCTTCTCATGCTCCACCTCTCTCGCCCCTCCAGCTCGCGCCCTCCTTCATTTGCTAGCTATTCAAATGCCTCATGCACTCTCCCCGTTCCCTCTCCACTCCCCTTTCCTGTCTCTAATCTTTCTACCTCTTGCTCGCCCCTTCTTTCTCTCCTCTCCTCTCTCGCTTCTCTCTTGATCTCTCTCCCTCTGCACCTTTCTCTTCTCTCTTCACCCAATTTCTCCCTTCTCCTCTCACTCTCTCCATCCACTCTCTTTTCCACTCCTGTCTTTGTCCCCCTGTCTTTCCTTTTCACCACCTCCTCTCCACCCATTCCTATTCTTTATTCATCCGACATCTCTCAGGATACACAGCTGCTGCCACGTTCCTATGCAACATGCTCGGGTACGGTGTCTTTGAGAATGTGGGTGAAGGGCTGGCATGTGGCGGGGCATCTCTTTTACACACCTGTCCATCTTCCTTCATGGGCAATCTGAAAAGCCTGACACTTGGGCACACACAAAGCCTTCCCCTACCCCCCACTACGCCCCCAGCACCGTGTTCGCACATTTTGTATCCTAAATTGCGCTGAGCCAGGATGATCATGGCCGCTCAGAGCTTCTGCTCCGCTAAAGCCCCGCATTCAACAACCAGTGCGGCGCTCAAATCCCATTTTAACAGATAACTAACCCACCTCCTGACGGCTGAAGGTCAGGACCATCTGCCGCTGTGGCCGCCGTACAAAACAAACGCTGCAACACCGGGATTTCAGCAAATGACCTTCCCGACGATATTGCCTCAAGATGGCGCCTAGGATGGAACAGACCTGCCTTGGAAATACCGGAGCTGTGTGGCCCGTCCGCTGCGCGTTGAAAACATTCCTTGGCCGCAGTGGACATGCTGGTTTGTTTGCCCTGAGCCTTGAGACACCTGCTTGCCAATGATCGAGGTAAGCGGCCCCCTCCCCCCCTGCGCCAGGCTTAATGGCGGCTCCCACAGCGCTGCCCACCGTAATGGGTGATGTGCCCCAGCGCCCTTTCAGGCTCTGCGCACGCCTCGAGAACCTAGGGACACCGGGGGTGAGTCCGCCCCTTCCCTCCCCACAAAGCTCTGTTGTACTTGGCTCTCTCCCGGTCTGGAAAAGGGTCCTAGGATTCCTGACCCCAACATGGCCGACACTGGTGACTCCTTCCCCCTTGCTGAACTTTTACCTACTCATCCCTTCCTGGACTATGCCTGACCTCAAGAGGACTTCTTTTTTTTTATTTATTTTTTTTAAAACCTTTATTTGTATCAGTCTGGAACACAGCTATTCAGCCGACATCCCGGAGGTTCGGCAGCCAATTAAGTGCAACACTTGGAAGCGTCCATAGCTCTGGTACAGGAAAAAAAACAAAGGTTCCGTTTTTTAAACAACCTAAAATAAATAACACAAGCAAGGCAGTATACACAATAAACTCGTGCCAGTTCCTGATGGGGGCGCGGCCCCATTCCCAAAATCAGAACAAAGCCACCGGTCGGGTGGATGAGGGAGAAGCAGAGGCGCTAACATTCTAGCATATAGTCATCATGAAAATCCCAAGTTGGAAGTGAAGCTAGGGGGAAAGTTGCTCCTCTAACGGTTCAGTGGCCGGGGGCAGACATATATCACCCCTATACTGGTTCCATCGTCCCCATATCTTGTGCCATTTCTTAGGCCGCCCCCGGGCACTATACACCGTTTTCTCCCTAAACATGCTCCAGTCCATATTATCCATCCATGCGTCCATAGCGGGAGGTCTCTGAGAGCCCCACAGTCGCGCAATATCACGCTTCGCCACCATATTTCCTAGGGTCACCCATTGAGTCTGCGCCGCGTCATAGTCAGTAGGACCCCAGACATTCAAAAGACAGCGCCGTGCCTCTGGCAGCAGTGCAATACCCGTGACCTCCTGCATCACTACATGAATTTGCTTCCAGAACTCCGCGATCACACCACATTCCCATATGATATGTAGAAAGCTGCCCACCATCCCACAGCACCTCTTACATAAACCATCCTCGGAGAAACCCATATGAATCAGCCGGGGCCCTGTGACGTAGACTCTATGAAGTATCCTAAGCTGGACCAGCCTTAGTCGTGCGGGGATCGCGACCTCCTTAGGAGAGGAGATGGCGTACTGCCAGTCCTCATCATCCAGTTCAAGGCCGTCCCTAGTCCACTGATCACGCACCCCTAGGAGGAGGTCAGTCCGGACATTAACGAGCTTCTTCTAAATTAAGGAGATTGTACTCTCCGGCATATGGCCATCCAGGATCCGATCTTCCAAGGGAGAGGACTCAGGCACCGTCTCCCCCTCGACGAGGACGGACCGCAGAGCATGGCGTACCTGTGCATACCGGAAATATTCCGTACCCTCCAGAGCGTACTCCGTCCGTAGCTCGTCAAACGATTTAACTCGCCCCTTAGCCAGCAGGTCCCCCACCCTGGATATCCCGATCAGATCCCATTTCTCGAATCCCTTCGTGTGCCAAAGTTTCCCCAACATATCGGAGTCAAACAGCGGAGTGGCGAGGGTGAGCCTATCCTTCCAACCCAGCGAGTTCGTAACCGCCTTCCACACGTGCACCGCCACCTTGGTTGGCCCCGTGAAGGACCCATCCGTTGACCTGGAGTAGAGTGCTCTAAAGTAATTACCCCCGCGCAGCAACCACCGGTCCATAGCGAAACCGGGGCTCAGCGCCGGACCGTAGACTTCGTGGTTGATCGCACTCAACTGAGAGGCCCAATAGTATCTTCTGATGTGAGGAAGCGCGATACCCCCATTGTACCACGGAAGGGTCAGCTTTGCAATAGCTATACGCGGACGGCCATCCCACAGCAACGAGCGCTGGAGGCTCTCAACCTCCCGAAAATAGCTGGCCGGGACCAGCTCCAGGGTATTCTGCAGGGCATAGAGAAAACGGGGAAGAGACATCATTTTGAACAGCGCAGCACGGCCAAGGAGGGAAAGCGGCAGCCGCCGCCAGCCCGCCACATCCCGCCGCAGGCGCGTCAACGGAGGGAGCAGGTTTCTCTCATATCGAACAGTTGGATCGGTGGAGATATAGATCCCCAGATACAAAAAACCCTCCCGAGCGATCTGGATCGAGCAATTCCGCGGGAGAACAGGGACGTCTCCACTCAGGGCATACAGATACGACTTCCCCCAGTTAATGGTGAGACCCGAGTTCATACCAAAAGAAGTCAAAATGTCACAGACAACTATGAGAGACTTCCTGGGTGAAGTGAGGTATAGCAAAATGTCGTCGGCATAAAGAGAAATGCGGTCCTCATGATCTGGTGACCATCGGATCCCCCTTATATCTGGGTGCCAGCGTATCCAGGCCGCCAGCGGTTCAAGAGCGAGAGCAAACAACAACGGCGACAGGGGACAACCCTGCCTGGTGCCCCTCCCCAGCTCGAACGGGCGGGACGCCCTACCATTGACCGCGACTTTAGCCAGGGGTCCTTCATACAGTAGTCTCACGCAGCCAACAAAGCCAGGTCCAAAGCCGAATTTTGCAAGTGCGGCCCACAGATATGCCCACTCTACCGTGTCGAAAACCATCGTAGCGTCAAGTGCTGCCACAATGGTCGGCTCCCGCAGCGTCCCCGTCCTTGCGAGCACGCCGTGGATGCGCCTAAGGTTCAACGCAGTGTTACGGTGCGGGATGAAACCAGATTGGTCCGGGTGGATCAGGTCCCCGATCACCCTGATCAAACGGTTGGCCAGTATTTTAGCGAGGATTTTCGGCTCGGCATTAAGGAGCGAGATCGGCCTATATGAGCTGCACTTATTCCTGGGCTTACCATCTTTGTGTATGACCACAATTGTCGCCAGGCGTTGGTCGAATGGAAGGCATCCCGTCTCCCGCGCCTCTACAAACATAGCTCGCAGATGTGGAGCGATCTTGTCCGGCCGGAGTTTATAGAACTCAATTGGCAGGCCATTCGGGCCCGAGGCCTTGCCCGGGCGCAGTGAACGGATAGCACCCGCAACTTCGTCAGCTGTGATGTCACCATCTAGATCTTCCCTGTCTATGTCAGAGAGGCAAGGCAGAGCAAGATCGCGCAGAAGTTCACACGAGTCCTCCACCGGCCTGTCCGACACAGAGGTATAGACCGTGCGGAAATAATCTGCGAAGCACTGGACTATGCCATCCGGCTCAGTGACAATAACGCCACCCTCTGTTACTAGATCCGGCACCACACGATTGACCCGCTCCTTTTTATCCAGCCACGCTATTAATTTCCCGGCCTTGTCCCCGACGTCGTACAGTCGCCCCTGCTGCTCCCTACTCAGGGCTTTGGCCGCATCCGTCACCAGGGCCTTATACTCCGACTGCTTAAGGCTCAATTTATGCAGCGCTGCTGCCGTGACCTCCTCCTCCAAAACCAACTCTAGAGCCGCCATCTCCGCCTCGATCTGAGCGACCTCCGCATCCCGCCGACGTTTGGCTGCCGCTATCAAGGAGAGGGCCTCTCCTCTCAGCACAGTTTTAAACGCTTCCCACAAAGACACCGCAGACGTGACCGAGCCTAGATTTTCCTGGAAATAGTGATCGACCGCCTTCAGCACCGCACTACGAGTCTTAGGGTCACGGAGATACCAGGGGTTAATTGGAGCCACCCTGCCCCCCACTCCTCTACCAACATCCATACAGATCCACACCGGCGAATGGTCAGAAATACCCCTAGCCATGTGCCTAGCCTCGGACACAAAGGAGGCGTGTGCGGCAAAGGTAAGCACATAATCAATTCTAGAGAGACTGCCATGCGCCCCGGAGTGGAAAGTGTACTGCCGCTGTGTGGGATGCAGCAGTCTCCAACAATCAACCAGACCAAGGGTATCAACAAAGTCTGGAAGCCATTTCTGCGCCCCCCCAGAGCTTCTTGGCGGGTGTCTGTCAAGCAATCCGGAGCCAACCGCATTAAAGTTACCACCCACCACCAACATTCCCTCTGGGAGATCCAACAGAGCCCTCCCCAGGTCCGCAAGTGTGGAGGGCTGCAGCGCAGGAGGGACATAAACCGACACCAGGACCAGCGTCCTGCCCTCCCACCTCCCCGCCACAGCCGCAAATCGTCCCCTATCATCAACAGTAGTGGAGTCAACCTCAAACGGCAGCGAGGCCCTGACAAGTATTCCAGCCCCTCTAGAGCCCGAGGAAAACCCAGAGTGTGCGACAAATTTGTAGCCCTTCCTGTTGAGTGCGTAGCACGTGTTACCTATCAAGTGCGTCTCTTGCAATAAAACTATATCAGGGGAGCATCGCTTCAGAAATTGCAGGACAATCCCTCGCTTAATACGATCCCCTAAGCCGTTAACATTCCAACTGAGTATCTTTAAGCCCCTACCCCCATCCCGAAATGTAAGGAGACCTCCACCCCCCCCCGTAGAACCGCACTCGAGCTACAGAAGCTTGCATCACTACGCCTTGCAAAAAAAAAAACAACAACAACCACTTCAACAACCCCAATCCACCCCCACCCTGCACCCCTGCGTAAGCTCAAAAAGCCCCCCCAACTTGCAGTGTGCCTGTCGCCCCATTCAAAGACTACTCTACAAAAAGAACCCCAGAGGAGGAAAAAGCTCCCTTCCTACCCCCGGGCTACCACCCTCCCGGAGGAACCGAAGACTGTGAGTCACTGTCCTGAACAAAATCAAAGTGATCTAGCACCCGAGTCCTCGCTCATTGTTCATCACGGCCACCTTCTGCTCCACCGGCATGTTCCCCGCTAGTCCGTCGTTGGGGCAATGTGTCCAGCCAGTCTCCGACCATGTCCGGTGATTCAAAAAAGAAAGTCCGCTCTTCATACACCACACGCAACCTGGCCGGGAAGAGCATGGCGTACTTCAGTCCCATCTCTCTTAGCCTTCTCTTAACCGCCAGGAAGCTTTGCCGTTGCTTCTGCACCATCTGGGTAAAGTCCGGATAAAAACTCACTGTGGTGTTCTGAAAAGTCATCGGGCCGGACACTTGTGATGCTTGTAGAATGGCGTCGCGGTCCCTGAAATTAAAGATCCTGGCGACAACCGGTCTCGGAGGGGCCCCCACCTTGGGCCTCCCACCAGGGACTCTGTGGGCCCGTTCAACAGTAAAGAACTTACTGAGGCCTTTGGGCGCCAGATGGTTCACCACCAAGTCCTCCACGAACAGGTCCACCGACTGTTCCTCCAAGTTTTCCGGGACCCCAATAATGCGCACGTTATTGCGCCGTGCCCGGCCTTCAAACTCCTCCAGCCGTCGGGCAAAGTGGTCATTTGCGGTCCTCAAGGTACGGACTTCCAGCTGCAGGTCAGAGACATCTCCCATGAGGCCAGAGGTTTTAAGGTCCAAGGACTGAACCCGCTTATTAGTTTTTGCCCCAGGTCTGCCCGAATCAAGTTGACGTCAATCGAGATTGTGTCCACTTTATGTGCCAGGGTCTCAAATTGCTGCCAGATAGAGGACTGCATCCCCTCGATGGCCCCCATGATATCCTGCAAGGTTAGTTCCGTGGCGGGGGGCAAACCGTCTTTCAAGGCTTCCAGTGTCCGTCCCAATCCGCCCGGTGACCCCTTCTGCTGGGCATAGCGGTCCATGTTGTTGGTTTGGGTGTATCCTCCCCGCCTGGTATTCTTGGGCTTCTGTTTTTCGGCTTCCGATTTGGTCGACATCGTGATCTGCCGCGGAAACAGTCTCCTTGCCCATCCAGAGAAGACGACCATGCAACAAGTGACCGGCGCGACTCACTCCCAGGCCAGGGCGCGATGAAGACAGGAAAGCGAAAGCGAAAGTGATGACACCGTCCTCCCGACGGCTCGCCCCTCACACGGCCTCTGTTGTTCAATTAGTGCTCGGGCACTGTGCCAGCGCAAGCCCCGGGCATCTTCCGGGGAGTAGGCTGCAAACTTCCATGTAGCACAACTTCGGCCTCCGGTGAGCGATTTCAGTCCGGACAGCGACGATCACCTCAGCAACGGCTCGCCTCCAATATTCCGGGTGTTAAAAACAGGATGCTGCACAGGATATTTGCCGGAGGGAGCGAGGGTCTCGGGAGCTCTGAGCTCACGCGGCCATCTTGATCACGCGCTAGGCTCCTCCTCAAGAGGACTTCTAGATCTCTTTTTGACCATGGCCTTCCTCCCCCACCCGCCCCCGCTCTACTCTGACATTCCCTGAGGACACATGACCTC
This sequence comes from Triturus cristatus, assembly GCF_964204655.1. NCBI lineage: Eukaryota > Metazoa > Chordata > Amphibia > Caudata > Salamandridae > Triturus > Triturus cristatus. The sequence continues at coordinate 1,044,936,300 of NC_140582.1, forward strand.
TTTTTTGAATGCAGAGTCCGAGGATTATGTCCGACTCCCGGTGGAGCTGCCCTGTTCAGCTAATGAGGAGATTGGACTTGGTTCACCCCCTGACCGTCACCTGCCCAGCTGAACTTTGGGCACAGTCTCGCCCACCCTCCCTCTCTACTGATCTCTCCTTCTCTCCTGTTATTGTGTCTCATATATTTTGATGATACGTAAATTGTTATTATTGTTGTAACTTTGCTGAACTTATGTAAAGCGCTCTGATACCTATGGGTCCAGCCAGCGCTACATAAAAATCTATACATAAATAAATAAATAAATGAGTAAATAAATAAAATTACATCATGCCTTACGCTATTCGCACCGGACAGTGGGTAAAAGACATTGTCATTTACAACGCCATTACTTGATTAATGCTTCACGAAGGGGAAAAAAAAACAATAACATTTTCACTGCCAATAGCACAAAACAATGTCATTGTGAGACCTATTGCATTGTAAAGGCTTGTTATTTACCTCCTCCCCGCCACCCGTGCATCCCCACTCCACCACTTCCTATCTGTTTCCGGGCGCCGCTGACACAGGTAGACAGTAAGCACAGACAAGAGGGTGCGAGTGTGGATGAAATGGACCCTGTCAAAGAAAACAGAGATTAAGTAAGTGAAGTGGATACTAGAAAAATCCTCTGTAAATTGTGATTTGACTTACCAAGATCTGCCCACCATAATGTGTTTAGAATTATACTATTTCCCGCTAGATTTGTCCTTCCTCTTGACCATGTCAGCTAGGCACCAAGCCTACGCATGCGCTGCCCTGGTGACAACATATTCGCGTAAAGCATTCACATAGCAGGGACTGCATATTTTGCTAGCTTTGACATAAAATCATTGATGTAGCATGCTTTGGCGCTGGGGTTGGGACTTTACATGTACATGTTCACTTAAGTACTGAATATTAATAACCATTTTATTATGTCTCCAAAAGACAGACCGGAAGTGCAATGTAATGTCCTGCCTCTGCAGGGTGTGCTCTAAAGGAGCTCACTGCATGACAAGTAATTGCCTTAGCTGGGCGTGCTCTAGAGGAGCTCACTGCATGACACGTGATTGCCTTCGCTGGGCGTGCTCTAGAGGAGCTCACTGCATGACACCAGATTGCCTTCGCTGAGCGTGCTCTAGAGGAGCTCACTGCATGACACCAGATTGCCTCTTCTGGGCATGCTCTAGAGTAGCTCACCGCACGATGCGCGATTGCCTCTGCATGGCTTGCTCTAGATAAGCTACTGCACGACGCATGAGTGCCTCTATAGGGCGTGCTCTAAAGGAGCTCACTGCATGACACGTGAATGCCTCTGCTGGGTATGCTCTAGAGGAGCTCACTGCATGAGGCAAGAGCCCTCTGCCGGGAGTGCTCCGGAGGAGCTCAGTGTACGACACAAGAACACCTTTGCACAGCTTGCTCTTGAGGGGCTCACTGCACGATGCAGGAGTGGCTCTGCAGGGCGTGCTTTAAGGGAGTTCACTGCACGACACTAGAGCGTCTCTGCGCAGCTTGCGCAGGAGGAGCTCACTGCATGACCTGAGAGCACCTCTGCTGGGTGTGCTCTACAGGAGCTCACTGCATGACACGAGTGCCTCTATTGGCATGCTATAGTGGAGCTCACTGCACGACTCAAGAGCGCCTTGGCAGGGCCCTAGAGGAGCTCAATGAATGATGCGAGATCCCTATGCAGGGCGTGCTCTAAAGGAGCTCACTGCACAATGCAAGAGTGCCTCTGCAGGGTGTGCTCTAAAGGAGCTCACTGCATGACACGTGAATGCCTCTGCTGGGCGTGCAGTAGAGGAGCTCACTGCATGACGCAAGAGCACCTATGCAGGGCATGCTCTAGAGTGGCTTACTGCACAATACAAGAGCGCCTCTGCTCATCTTGCTCTAGAGGAGCTCACTGCACGATGTGAGAGAGCCTCTGCTGGGCATGCTCTAGAGGAGCTCACTGCATGACACAAGAGCACCTCAGCGAAGCTTGCGCTAGAGGAGCTCACTTCATGACATGAGAGCATCTCTGCTGGGCATGATCTAGAGGAGCTCACTGCATGACACTAGAGCGCCTCTGCTCAGCTTGTGCTAGAAGAGCTCAATGCACAACGTGAGAGCGCCTCTGCAGGGTGGGCTCTAAAGTAGCTCACTGCACGATGCAAGATCGCCTCTTTGCAGCTTGCTCTAGAGGAGCTCACTGCTTGACACAGGGGGGCCTCTTCAGAGTGTGCTCTAGAGGAGCTCACTGGTTGACCCGAGAGTGCTTCTGCAGTGCTTGCGCGAGAGGAATTCACTGCATAACACAAGAGCACCTCTGGGGGCGTGCTCTAAAGGAGTTCACTGCATGACACGTGAGTGCCACTGCTGGGTATGCTCTAGAGGAGCTCACTGCACGATACGAGAGCCTCTGGGGGCATGCTCCAAAGGAGCTGACTGCACAACGCGAGATCGCCTTTGTGCAGATTGATCTAGAGGAGCTGACTGCTCGATGCAAGAGGGCTTCTGCAGGGCATGCTCTTGAGGAACTCACTGCTTGATGCAGAGGCGCCTATGCAGGGCATGCTCTAGTGGAGCTCACTGCACAACGTGAGAGCGCCTCTGCAGGGTGTGCTCTAAAGTAGCTCACTGCACGATGCAAGACCGCTTCTGCACAGCTAGCTCTAGAGGAGCTCACTGCATGACACGAGCATGCCTCTACGTAGATTGCGTTACAGGAGCTCACTGCGCAAAGCAAGAGTGCCTCTGCAGGGCGTGTTCTAAAGGAGCTCACTGCATGATGCGAGAGTGCCTCTGCTGGGCGTGCTCTAGAAGAGCTCACTGTATTATGCAAGAGCGCCTCTGTGTAGCTTGCTCTAGAGGAGCTCACTGCACAACTAGAGAACCTATGTACGGGGTGGTCTACAGAAGCCCACAACGCAAGATCGCCTCTGTGAAGATTAACCTAGAGGAGCTGACTGCTCGACGCAAGAGTGCTTCTGCAGGGCATGCTCTTGAGGCGCTCACTGCACGATGCAGGAGCACCTCTGCAAGGCGTGCTCTAGAGGACCTCACTGCACGACACAAGAACACCTCTGCGCAGCTTGTTATAGAGGGGTTCACTGCACGACACAAGAGTGCCTCTTCAGGGTGTGTTCTAAAGGAGCTCACTGCATGACACGTGAGTGCCTCTGCACAGCTTGTTCTAGCAGAGTTCACTGCACGATGCAAGAGCACCTCTGTGCAACTTGTTGTAGAGAAGCTCAGTGCACGACACAAGATCTCCTTTGCTGGGCATGCTCTAAAAGAGCTCACTGCATGATGTAAGATTACTTTTGCAGGGCGTGCTCTAGAGGAACTTACTGCATAACCTGAATGTATCTCTGTAGGGTGTGCTCTAGAGGAGATCACTGCACAACATGCCAGCTTTTGCTGCATAACTTGTTCTATAGGAGCTCACTGCACAACACGAAAGCACCTCCACAGGGTGTGCTCTAGAGGAGCCCACTAAATGACACGAGAGCACCTCTGCACAGGTTGCTCTAGAGAAGCTCACTGAACGATGTAAGAGCTCCTTCGAGGGTGTGCTCTAGAGGAGCTCTCTGCACAATGTGAGAGCACCTTTGCAGAGCTTGCTCTAGAAGAGCTCACTGAAAGACTGGAGAGCGCCTCTGCACGGTGTGTTCTAGAGGAGCTCACTGCACAAAGAGAAAGCGCCTCTGCAGGGCATGCTCTAGAGGAGCTCAACGCTCAACGCAAGAACGCCTTTGTGCAGCTTGCTCTAGAGAAGCTCACTGAATGATGTAAGAGCTCCTCTGAGGGTGTGCTCTAGAGGAGCTCACTGCACAATGTGAGAGCACCTTTGCAGAGCTTGCTCTAGAAGAGCTCTCCGAACGACTGGAGAGCGCCTCTGCACGGAGCATTCTAGAGGAGCTCGCTGCACAAAGAGAAAGCGCCTCTGCAGGGCATGCCCTGGAAGAGCTCACTCCTCAACGCAAGAGCGCCTTTGCGCAGCTTGCTCTAGAGGAGCTCACTGAATGACGTAAGAGCTCCTCTGAGGGTGTCCTCTAGAGGAGCTCACCACACGACGCAAGAGCGCTTCTGCAGGTTGTACTCTGAATAAGTTCACTGCATGACGCGAGGGCACCTCTGCACAGCTTGCTCTAGAGGAGCTCACTTCACAATGCAAGAGGGCCTCTGCAGAGCTTGTAATAGAGGAGCTCACTGAATGACCCGAGAGCACCTCTGCACAGGTTGCTCTGGAGGAGCTCACTGCTAGATGCGAGAGCGCCTCTGCACAGCTTGCTCTAGAGAATCTCACTGATGACGTAAGCGCTTCTCTGAGAGTGTGCTCACTGAACGACTAGAGAGAGCATCTGCAGGTTGTGCTTTAGAGCAGCTCACTGAATGACGCGTTGCTGCACAACGCAAGAGCGCCTTTGCAGAGCTTGCTCTAGAGGAACTCACTGTACGACGCAAGAATGTAGGCACAAGAATACAGGCACAAGAATGCAGGCATAAGAATGCATGCTGTGTGCTGTAGTAGGCCACCCGGCCACTGCAATACACTGTAGCGCAGTCAACTCCCTGGGCCGGGCGCGGACCAAGGATTATATAATAAAAGGTGACATCAGCGCACGTGGCTGACGGCACGAACCGAGCAACTGAGTAGACGTCCCTTATTACCGTTCCGCTATAAGCAGTTAGGCCTCCCTAGGCCCCACGCCCCTAGAAGTCAGTTGAAGCCCCGACCGCATTGTCCCAGGGTTTGTCTCGTAGTCTTCTTCAGTTATTCGTGCCCTTCTGGGTATTACATTGGCGACGAGGTAAGAGCGGACCCCGTGGGCTGCCACGAGGTGTACGCATGGGCCAGCCTTCGCCTGGGCGGAGGTTGACTGGGCCTACTCGTGAGGAGGTGTGGTGTGGCCTGGCGCAGTTGGAGTGGCGTAGTTGTTTCGCCCAGCGGCTTAGTGATCAGCTACTGCTCCAATGGGTGAGTGTGACTTGGCTGAAGGCGAGGGGTTCCCAGCGAGGATGCCGGACTCTCTGGACAGGGCCGTTGCCTCCGGAGCGGGGGCGGCGGGGGCCCGACCTGGTCGCATGCCGCAAAGGCCCTCCCAGAATTCAGCCAATTGGCAGACCTGGCGACGGTGGCTCCGCGCTGGCGGAAGTGGCTGGGGCAGCTGGAAAACTACTTTATTGCCACGCGGGAGATGGACAATTCAATAAAGCGGTCACTGCTGCAGTTGATGGGTGGCGATGAACTATATGACCTGTTCCAGGATTTGCCCAACACTGGTGACCATGATGACTATGAGAAGGCAGTCAGGGCCCTGAATCGCCATATTGATCCGCAGGTCAACCCGGATTTTGAACATTTCAAGCTGCGGCAGGCAAAACAACGTGATGATGAGTCCATTGATATGTTCTTCGCACGGCTGAGGAAGTTGGCCAGCACCTGTGTGAGTTTTGACTGGCTGTTTGAGACCAGAGCCCAGCTGATTGTGGGGTGCAAGTCCATAAAGCTACGCAAGCTGATCCTGCGGCATCCGGGGATCACGTTGGATGAAATTTTGGTTCTGGGGCGGTCGCATGAGTTGGCCGACATGAGGGCTGGTGAGATGGAAATGGCGCTGGTGCAGAGGTCCGGGGGGACACAGCCGCTGTTCCCGACACCCGTCAAGGAGGAAAGGGTCGAGGCGCTCAAGAAGGGCAATGGCCGAGAGGCTGGAGCTGGTGCCAAATGGGAGGAAAGGCGCCACAAGCGCAAATGCCGAAACTGTGGCATGGGAGCGCACGCACCGAGAGTGTGTCCTACACAAGGGGGACAGTGCCTCAAGTGCAACAAGTATGGACATTTTGCCAAGGTGTGCCAGAGTGGGGCGCCGCAGGGTGGAGGTAGGCCTCAGCGACGGGGACTCCCGAAGTGTGCAAAGGCGGTGAAGGAGGAGGAGGACCTGAACAGCCGGTGTCAGCAGCTGGCGGTCACTGAGGACGATGAGGACAATGTGTTTGTCGTTTCCCATATACAGGGGGTTAACACTGCCAAGAGATCGCCACCTACGTGCCAGGTGTGGATTGGAGAGTTGTGTGTTCAGACACTGATTGACACAGGAGCGTCAGTGAACATCCTGGACGCTGACCAATATAGGAGGCTCAACCCGAGGCCTCGGCTGATGCCGACGGCGGTCAGAATCCTCATGTACGGAGGGAACACTCTGATTCCATTGCAGGGAGTCATTGGTGCGGAGGTCAAGTACAAGGACCGGGTCACCAACACTCGATTCTATGTCACTTGTGATCGGGCTGGATCGCTTATAAGTTGCCATACAGCCGAAGATCTGGGGTTGGTGATGTTTGTGAGACATATCCACCAGTCGCAGGCCGACCTGATCCTTGCTGAGTTCCCTGAGCTGTTCCGGGGGCTGGGTTGCTTGAAGGAAGTGGAGGTTTGGCTGCACGTTGACAAGACTGTTCTACCGGTGGCGCTTTGCCATTGAAGGGTGCCGTTCCGTCTCCGACCACTGATGGAAGCCGAGCTGGACCGCCTGGAACGGGATGGAGTGATCGAAAGGGTGTCAGGTCCAACGCCGTGGGTGTCGCCACTGGTTATAGCACCCAAGCCCAAACAGCCGGGGGCCATTAGGCTGTGCGTAGACATGAGACTACCGAATAAAGCCCTCTGCCGGGAGAGGCACATCACCCTGACTATTGACGAAATTGTCACGGACCTCAATGGCGCACAGTGGTTTTCAAAAGTAGATTTGAATTCTGGGTACCATCAATTTTATCCTAGCAGAGGAGAGCTGATACATTACCACGTTCTCTACACATGTGGGGCTGCGCAGGTTCAAGAGACTGAGCTTTGAGGTGTCCTTGGCAGCGGAAGTGTTTCAAGAAGCCGTACGACAGGCGCTATCGGTCCTCGTGGGTGTTCTCAATGTCAGTGATGACATACTGATATACTCAAAATCACTGAAGGAACACCATGTGAGGTTGAGAGCGGCTCTCCGGAGACTGGGGGAACAAGGCTGAACCCTGCATCGCAACAAGTGTGACTTCTATGCTACAGAGGTCGAGTTCTTTGGATATCGGTTCTCAGCCCGGGGACTGCAGGTGGATCCGGCTAAGGTGAAGGCCATCAGGACAGCAGCGATTCCCCAAACGGCCTCTGAAGTGCAAAGTTTCCTGGGAGTGGCCAACTACTGTGGCCGTTTCATTCCTCGATTGGCCACCATCTCTGAACCTCTCCGGTGGCTCACCAAAAAGGATGTCCAATGGCAGTGGTCTGATAAGGAAGCACAAGCGTTCGCCGACGTCAAGAAGGCTCTGCTGACAGGTGCAACCATCGCATACTTTCGGCTGGGAGCAGCCACCAAACTTATTGTGGATGCCAGCTTGGTAGGACTGGGAGCCATGCTGCTGCAGAGGACAGATCAAGATGAGTGGGTGCCTATAGCCTACGCCAGCCGGGCCCTCACGGTGGTGGAAACCCGCTATGCTCAGATCGAGAGGGAAGCCTTGGCCATACGGTGGGCGTGTCAACACTTCCACATATACCTGTGTGGGCATGAGTTCATGGTGGTGACAGATCATAAGCCACTGGTGCCTCTTTTCGCGGGCACGGCCAGGAATGGGCCTCCACGAATTGAGAGATGGGCTATCCAGAGCCAGCAATACCGATTTGAAGTTGTATACCACCCTGGAGCGAACAACCTGATTGATTATTTATCACGACACCCTCTAGCGCTGAGTCGTGTCCAGGGACAAGAGGTGGATGAAAGAGCCGAGGTATTCGCAAGGCAACTGGTGGAAGAGGCTTGCCCTCAAGCCATGCTCTTAGACGACATCAAGGAAGTGTCGCTGCAGGATGAGTGTCTGCAGGAGGTCGCCCGCACACTACGTGACCATCGGTGGAAGTGGTTACTACAGGGAAATAATAGCAGAGTGGCCGACGACAAGGAGTATTGGGAAGGTCTCTGGAGGTGCCGAGGAGAGCTGAGTGTGTCGGGAGATGGCATCATCTTGCAGGGCCCACGACTAGTGATACCAGCAGCGCTGTGGGGCTGAACCGTTGATCTGGAGCACCAGGGGCACCAAGGGATAGAAAAGACCAAGGCCCGCCTGAGAACGAAAGTGTGGTTTCCAGGCATGGATGGACTCGTGGAGGATAAAGTACGGAAGTGCCATGCATGCCTGGTGACGGGGGCTGACCCGCCGGAAGCACCCATCATAACGGAAGGACCGAGCCTATCACCATGGGCATGAGTAAGCTTGGATTTTGGAAGTTTTCCAGATGGGCGGTAAATGGCCGTGTTCGTAGTCAGCCATTCGAAGTCTCCGGTGGTGGAGGTGGTCGCGTCGACGGGTTTTTAATACATCCAGCCGGTACTTGAGAAGACTTTTGCGTTGTTGGGAATGCCTGAGGAACTCCGAACAGACAATGGGTCGCCATTCCAGGGACAGGAATTCCATGATTTCCTCGATCGACATGGTATACGACTTCGGAAATTAACACCACAATGGACCCAGGCGAATGGAGATGTGGAGCGGTTCATGAGGACATTAAACAAAGCATTGAGGATTGGGGTGGCTCAAGGCACCAACGTGGAATCCTGTTTGCACCAATTTCTAAGTGCATACTGTCAGACGCCACACTGCCCGACCAAATGTGCGCCCAACGACCTCCTGCTGAAAAGAGCAGTGCAGGATAGTATACCAAGCAGTGAATTGTGGACTCCTGCGGTTCTGGACGTGGAGCGGTCCCAGGCCCGTCGACGAGCTAACAATGAGCGAGCCAGCAGGAAGAGAGGGGCCGACATCCAAGTAGGCGATTATGTGGTAGGAAAAGACCGACACCCAGGATCCAAGTACCGCACGCCGTTTGAGCACGAGCTTTGGAAGGTAGTGAAGGTACAAGGAACTCTCATTGTGGCGGAGAGGGGCGATCAGCGGATAGCTCAGAACATGTCATGGTTCAAAAAGGCTTTTGGTCCAAGTGAGGCGGTGTCGGAGTCCGAGAGAGAGCTGTGGGAGGAAGCAGATGCCGAAGTGCCGATGGAAGGGAGCCCAACGATCGAGGCCACCCCAGAAGGACAGGGCGGTGTGGCCGAACAAAGTACCTCTGACCACAGCCGGGACAGTCATCACCAGGGGGCCGAAAGCAGTGAGGACCAGAGCAGGCACACTCCCTACGGGTTGAGCAGAAATCCGGAGCCGAGCTCCAGGTTGCGGGACTTCCTGTGTTAAGGGCTGCTTGATGAAGCAGTGGACATTCGGACTGCCGTGAAGATGCCTCATGAGGCGGTCTCTGTAAGTGACTTCAACGATATTCTGTTTTGGTTATCTGTTCTACATTTATAGGTGAGATGGAATGTAGTGAGCCACCCGGCCACTGCAATACATTGTAGCGCAGTCAACTCCCTGGGCCAGGCGCGGACCAGGGAGTATATAATAACAGGTGACGTCAGCGCACGTGGCTGACGGCACAAACTGAGCAACTGAGTAGACGTCACTTATTGCCGCTCCGCTATCAGCAGTTAGGCCTCCCTAGGCCCCACGCCCCTAGAAGTCGGTTGAAGCCCCGACTGCATTGTCCCAGGGTTTGTCCCGTAGTCTCCTTCAGTTATTCATGCTCTTCTGGGCATTACATGTGCCTCCTGCCTCTCTTCAGTGATCTATACTGTCTTCCGTGTCTTCCAGTCCGAAATTCCATGCAGAGAAGTTGGTAGTCATTATTAGCAAGAAGTTTAGGGCTGAGACCTCATTGGCCAATCAGAAATGTACATCGCTGGCTTCACTTTCTGTAGTTTGCCTGCGTTGTTAAATCGGTGAAAATGTAGAGAAGGGACAAGAAACAGGCGGGACAGAGGGAGTTTTTGCTTCTGGGGGATAAGACTGGGGAGCAGTCGCCTCATTGCACATGCACTACTCTGTGGTAAGAGCATTTAATTACCAAGAACTTAGACTCCTTCGCCTTACCCCCATAGTGTGGGATGAACGGCTGCTGACTTATCAAAAGCAGCTGCTGTTATTTAACCAGCCAAAAAGCAATAATACCTAAAAGTACTAACCAACATAATTACCAGAAACGCTACAAACTCCTGCATCACTTCTCCCAGGGAAATAAGCATCTTGAATTGAAGTGACGTCCTTTCACCCTGACGTCACCACAGAAAGTGACACCCACATGTTGGGCTACATTATATTCTTTGTAAACACCCTCTAAAAGTCGGCCCTGAAATCTTTTACTAAAAAGTGATTTGTAACAGACACAAAGATTGGGGGGGGCGTGGCTTGGCAGCCGACGGGCATGGACGTGTGAGCAACGAGCTCCGCATCCAGCCCAGCCGAAATCCTGCACAGATTGTCGCCCCGGTGCTCCGTGAATCCCGGAGGGCACCCCCGCCTGGTCCTGACCCTGGGAGCGGAACGGCGGAGTGGAGCGCGGCGCCGAGAGCTGGCGCCGCAACTGGAATCGCGGCGGAGGCGGGACGCCGCCGGCCATTTTGGGCGGCCTGTGCGGGGACGTGCAGCCGCGGCCCACAGTGAGTTGGGAGCCGACCGGAAGTGAGGCGTGCCCGGCAGAGGAACCCGGAAGTGGCGTCCCGCCGTAGTGGAAAGCAGAGCGGGGCGGAGTCCGGCTGATGAGAGAGGCTTGGTGCTTGGAGCCCCTCCGCAGCCTGAACTAGCGGCTGTGGATGCACGGTGGAGGAGCAGCGACCCGGAGGGCGGCGTGAGGCCTGTGGTGGGGCGGCGGCCCCGGAGTCGGAGTGGAGGCAGGGGGCCCGGAGGCACTGGCTGGCAGACGGGGGGCCGAGAGGTGGACGGCCGGCTCCGCGGGAGCCCCAGAGGTGGTGACCTGGCTGACCCTGGGTGGCAGGCCTGAAGGAACTGTTGGAGGACGGTGCCTGCTCTGGTGACGCAGCCTCCGAGCGACCCGGTGGACAGCGGTGGGATCGGCTACTGTTACAGTACACGGCGGGGAGGACGGCCTTCGGAGAGCGGTGAGGGTCCTCCTCACCAGGGCACCCTGTGGAGAGCGGCAGGAGAACGACGGCGTCATCATCGTTCGGAGGCAGGGGCGCGTAGGGCCCTGCGGCCGGTGAGGGGTGAGTCGGGGCCCCGTGGTAGCCACTGCTTCGGGGAGCGGGCCTGGAGGCCGATTGCTTTGTGACTCCCTGGTGTATGTCCTTGCCTGGAGCATGGGCAAACCGAGACCCAGGCTGGGAGGGAACACGGCGGACCCGGTGGGAGATTCCGCCGGTGGCCGAGATGGCGGAACGAGTGCAGACTCCGCGGCGGGCCTCCAGCAACGGCAGATGGACCAAATCCTGCAGGCCATAGCGGACACGAGAACTGCATTGCAGACTGATATCGCACAGGTGTCTTCAGATCTGGGGCTGCTTCGGGCGGACCATAGGAAGCTGGTGGACAGGGTCAAGCAAACGGAGGACAGGTTGGACTTGGTGGCACCAGCGCAGAAAGCATCGGAGGGTCAGACGGCGGATCTTCTACGGAGGGTGTTGATTCTGGAGAAGAGGGCCGAGGATGCCGAAGGGCGCAACCGCCGCAATAATATTCGCGTGGTGGGGCTGCCCGAAAAGATTGAAGGGGGAGATATGCTGACCTTTCTGGAGACCTGGCTAAAAGAGGTGGTGGCGCCCGAGGGGCTCACGCGGTTTTATACCTTGGAGAGGGCGCATAGGGTTCCGGCTCGACCCCCGGATCCGGGCCGCCCTCCCCGGCCGGTGGTGGCCTGCCTGTTGCACTACAGGGATCGCGATATTATTCTTCAGAAGGCTAGAACTCTGGGTCCCTACCAAGTGGAGAATGTTCCGGTCTCTATTTACCCGGACTACCCCATGGAAGTCCAGCGCAGATGCTCCTCCTTCCAGGCAGTGAAGAAGGCGCTACGGGACGAGGGGCTGCAGTACTCATTGTTGTTCCCGGCCCGCCTCCGAGTTGTGCTGGACGGTACGACATCCTTCTTCAATGACCCCGCAGCAGCCTGGAGTTGGCTGGAATCGGTCCGGACTGGCGCGGCGGCGCATGCTGATGGAGAGGGGCCGCCGGGTACCCTGGCGAAGGCCCGTCGCAGTAGACGCACTAAGGTACGGACAGCAGGGGTCCGCTCGCCGGGAGCATCCCAGACGGTGCTGGAACGGCGGGCAGCACTGCGGGCAGTCTCTGTGATATCGGGGGCCGCGGCCTCCCAGCCCAGCGAGGATTCGGGCTCCCAGAAGGGCTCTGAGGCCTCCCTCTCTGATGACGCTGGCGGGGAGGCGGAGTTGCTGCCTGATGTTACCCCCGGGACGGCGGACGAGTTGCTGGACGCTTGAAGGTTTGGGGATTTCTCTGGCCATCGTATGAGGGACATGGGCAGGGCGGAAGGGGTGCGTGTGGGGGGGGAGGCCTGGCCTGGCTTTGCGGGGCTCGGGGAGGGACCTGTACCTGATGGTGGATTGCGGATGGGGACTGTTGAGGGGACCTCGAGGAGAGAGCGGGGGGTCTGAATGGTGCGGAGCACTGGGGGAGGATTTGCAGAGACTGGGCGTGGATGCTCTGAAGGGGACTGTCGACAAGCCCGTCTGGCGCAGAGCCATCACCTCAACCTCACGGACATAGTGAGACTCTGGTGGCTACCAGAGTGTTTGGTTTCTGTTTGGGGTGATATTTGGATGGGTAACTGTGGTTTAGCACCTGTTCTGGGGAAGGGAGGGCGTTCGGGGAGTTGGGGAGTTGGAGAAGTGTGGCTCACTGGTTAGAGTAGGCAGACCTGGAAGCAGAGGTCAGCCCGGGACCAGGGTTCAATTCCTGGCTCGGCTGGGTCTTGAGTCCATAAATTGTCCATGGACTCGATAATTCTCGCTCCAGTGCATACTCGATTCATGGGTTCACACTCTGCGACTCTGGGCAATAGCTTGCTTAATCTCCACAATGGCCCCTCGCGGCGGGATGCCTGGCTTTCACCTTGTGGATGCCCTGCTGGGTTATCTCACAGGGGAATACCTGGACGGGTTCCCTAAGCAAGCGCTTAGAGACCGGTTGGTGATTTGCGCTATATAAATATCTGTACATTTACATTTACAGTTACGGGGTTTCAGGGGAATGTCAGTGTGCCTCGGAGGGTTAGGAAAGGGTGGTTGGCTCAGGGATGGGGACCCCACCTGAATTGAGATTTCTGACTTGGAATGTGAGGGGGCTCACCTCTATGGTGAAGAGATATAAAGTTCATGCCTACTTGGTACGGAGAGGGGTCCAGGTAGCCTTCCTTCAAGAAACCCACTTAGATCGGGAGGAGGGGAAGGCATTGCATCGGCGCTGGCGGGGTCAATTGTTCTATACTACCTTTTCGAAGTTTGCCCGGGGTGCCCTGATCTGGGTGATGGTGGGAGTCCCTTTCCAGCCTTTAACGACGTTAGTGGACCCGGAGGGCAGGTTTGTAGCAGTACAGGGGCGGTTGGACGGGAGGGATATGGCCTTATGCAGTGTGTATGCCCCTAATGTAGACCAGGCCGCTTTCTTCTCCAGACTGTCGGGTCAGCTGGCGGCGTATTTGACGGGGACGGTGGTGTTGGGAGGGGACTTTAATTCTGTGACTGATGTTGAGCTGGATAGGTCCCACCCGCCCCTTGCGCAGTCGGTGGTCCGTCGGGTGGCCAATAGTAGACGGGCTTGGCAGGAAACTTGGGGGCTGGTGGACACTTGGCGGACACATCATCCGATAGATAGGGATTACTCCTTCTACTCAGCCCCCCACGAGTTGTATGTCCGATTGGATAGTATACTGTGTTCACCGGATGCTCAGACTTTGATGCGGCATAGTGAATATCTAGCTAAAACCATCTCGGACCATAACCCCTGTGTGGGGGTGCTGCAATGGTCCAGGCAGCGGCAAGCGATTCCTACTTGGCGTTTTAACCCCTTGCTGCTGGAGGACTCGGTTTTCCGGGCTGAGGTTGGCGGCTGCATAGAGCAGTATTTTGGGCATAACTCGGGTACGGCGGCGAGCCGGGCGACGGAATGGGATGCGTTTAAGGCGGTTGTTCGGGGGGTTTGTATATCGTCCACGGCCGGAGTGCGGAAGACTTTGCTGAGGGAGGTTGAGGAGGCGGAGGCCCAGCTGCGGACGGCTGAACGTGCGCATCAGGCGGGGGAGGGCGCGATGGCTGCAGTTGTTGAGGCGCGTGAGGGCGTGGCAGTGCGAGTGGAGAAGCTTCGCTGTTTTGATCATAAAAACTACCTTACGCGAGCGCACGCGGAAAGAGATAAGGTGGGATCCCTCCTGGCATGGTTGGCGAACCCGACGGCCCGAGGTGACCCGATACTTTCCCTGGTTGAAGCAGGGGGAGTCACGGTCTATTCCCAGATGGGGATAAATAAGCGGTTTGCCAGTTATTATGCAGGGTTGTATGATAGCACTATGGAGGGGGAGCCTGAAGGCCTTGATGACTTTTTATTGGAGGCCCGACTGCCCCGGCTGGACCCAGAGAATGGGAAAGACCTAGGGGGTGCCATCTCACTGGGCGAGATCCGGGTGGCGATTAAGCACATGGCCCGGCGAAAGACCAAAGGGGCGGATGGTTTGCCCGTCGAGTTCTATGCGGCTTACCCGGATTTGCTGGCACCGCACCTGCAGGTCCTTTACAGTGAGGCCTGGCGACTTGGGTGCTTGCCCGTCTCCGCTCGGGAGGCGATTGTGGTACCCTTACTGAAACCCGGAGGAGAGGCCGGCGCGCGCACGGCGTACTGTCCGCTCTCTATGCTGACGGTGGATTACAAAATCTTGAGTAAAATACTGGCGTCGCGCCTATTGACCCATATGACCACCCTAATTCACCCGGATCAGGCGGGCTTTATCCCTCGGCGTAGCACGGCCACTTCGGTTCGGCGGTTGCTACGGGTGATGGAGATGGACCGAGACGTATACCCGGAGGCCTGCACACTGTCGGTCGACATTGAAAAGGCCTTTGATAGTGTGGAGTGCCCCTATTTATATCGAGTGCTGCGGGCGTTTGGTCTGGGGGATGGCTTCGTATGCTGGACCGCCTTGCTCTATAGCGAGGCCACGGCCCGAGTGAAGACGGGGGTTACCATATCGGCCCCCTATCGCGTGCGGAGGGGGACGAGGCAGGGCTGCTCCCTCTCCCCCTTGTTGTTCGCCCTGGCCGTTGAACCGCTGGCGGCTCATGCCCGACGGGGGTGCGCCTATGCTGGAGTTTACTTGAGGGAGGACGCCCACTATATATCCCTATATGCAGATGATCTGCTGATGTTCTTGGCGGATGCGGAGGGTGCGCTGGGCGGAGCGTTCGCCCTTTTGGAGGATTTTGGTCGCCTGTCCGGGCTTAAGGTCAACTGGGGCAAGACATGCTTGTTCCCGCTGTCGCGGGGTGGTCGGGCCCCACAGGCGCTGGGACCGATCCGGTGGGAAGGTAGCTGCTTACGATATTTGGGGGTTAGCATTTACCATACCCAGACTGATTTGCTGGAGGGGAATGTTGGCAGGGCCCTTCGCGGCTTGCGTGGTAGCATGGGGTTTTGGAGCACGCTCCCACTCTCGTGTGCCGGGAGGGTGGCGCTGTTGAAGATGGTGGCGTTGCCACGCCTCCTTTACTTTTTTCGCACCCTTCCCATATGGATCCCTGCGTCGTTTTTCACGCAGCTGCGAGCACTGTCTACGGGCTTCATTTGGGGCTCGGGAAGGCGGCGGGTGGCGCTGATCACGTTGCGGCGGCCGAGAGCGGAGGGGGGCCTGGCAGCCCCGGATTTTGAGTGGTACTACTTGGCAGCCCAGCTCCAATGGCTTACGCAGGCGGTGGCCAGGGAGTATAGAGGCCCGGAGGGCCCACAGGGCAGGCTGATTCCACGGCATGTGCTCGCCTTAATAGTCCTCCAGCAGCGGTTGGACCTAGCCCAGCTTACCCTGGAGGAACGTACCCTCTGGCTGTGCTGGAACAGGTGCCAGAGCAGGGCCGCCATAATTCACCCCTATGCCCCGGAGATCCCCCTGGGGATGTGTACGGCGCTCCCGCATGGGGGCGATTGGTCTGGGCTAGCTGTTTGGGAGGAGCTGGGCGTGCAGGTGGTGGGGGACTTATTCAGAGAGGGAGTGCTGTTGCCCTTCCAAGAATTACAGGACTCTTATGGGCTTCCGCGGGGGGAATTTTTACTCCATGCGGCCCTTGTAGTGAGCCTCCAGAAACATTGGAATGTGGGGCTCTCGGAGCCGCCGATCGCCGCGGGTTGCCAATATGTAGTGATGGCGGCGGGGACGACTAAGGCCATTACTTGCCTCTACCGCAGACTGTCGATGGAGGGCCTGCAACCTCTGGCCGCCCTGAGGGATAAGTGGGAAACGGACCTTGAGAAAGCGATCCCCGAGACCACATGGTCCACGCTGGTGCGGAGGGCCTGGAAGGGAACGAGGAATGCCCGGTTTCAGTTAGTTCAGTTTTTTACGTTGCACAGGGCGTATCTGACGCCGGCCAAGATATTGCAATATTTCGGGGGGGTTCACTCTCAGTGCCCGCGGTGTGGGGGAGATGGGGCGGATTTTCGTCATATGTTTTGGTCCTGCGCGCAGTTGGGTGACTTTTGGGCAGACGTTGTGGATTGTTTGAATCAGGTGACGGACCGCTCTATTGCCCCGGAAATGGGGGCTTGCTTGTTGCTTTGGTTTCCCCACACCCGCCGGACGAAGGTCACCAGTAAGTTTTACGATTTAGGACTGATCATGGCCAAGAGGGAACTGACTCTGCAATGGAAATCCCGGGCGGGGCCTAGCTTCTTGCGGTGGAGGGCGGCGTTTGCGAGATGGGCAGGTGCGGAGGGTACGCTCCGGGTGCAATTAGCCCTTCGGAGGGACGATGAGAAGGCACTAGCGACGGCCCGGGCATGGGAGGCGTTGGTGGTGGAACTTCAGGGGTTGATGTCTGATGCAGGGGAAGTGGAGAGCACATCTGATAGGCAGGAGGTAGCGGGGAGCGGGGAGTAGGAGGGGAATAGTGGTAAGCCCTGGACGCATAAACTTTAGCTCGGCGCCAGGGAAGGCCTTGTTTCCTTAAGGAGAGGTTGAGCACCCGTACATACTTCATTGTGGAGGAGGGGTACATCAGATGAGGGGTAGGTAACGGGGGCACACTGACATGGGGTGGGGGAGGGGGGGGAAGGGGACTGTGTGGGAAGGATGTTTCTTCTCCTGGATAATTGGTAGCGACGATAAATGTACAGTACTCCTTTGAAGGATGGGGGTAGTGGAACGTGTGTTGAGTTGTTGCTTTGAAAACAATAAAAAAATGTTTCAACAAAAAAAAAACAGACACAAAGATTGGGAAGGGTGGAAGTGACCAATCTCAAGGTATATTCACCAAAATACAATATGATGGTACACTTATAGCCTTTGCAGCAAGTAGCTCCCGAAGCTGCATTGTGCAGGACCCTTCAGAGCTGCAACTCCACCCACCCAGCCACAACAGCTGAGCTGGAGGAGTGAAATGTGCTTGTCCAGTGAGAGAGTTTAGTGGCGGAGAAGCAGAATGCGGACAATTGGGGGCAGATTTACAAGCCCCTTGCGACACTTTTGTGCCGCCGTTGCGTCACTTTTGTGATGCTGCGGGGGCGCATGAAATGCGGCCAATTTACAACGTGACGCATCTAGGGAGATGCGTCATGTCGTAAAGCCCTGCGTCACATTATTCCTGCGTCAGGTATAATGTATGCAGGGTGGGTGTTCCCATGCAGGAAAGTCTCGTACAAGTGACGCAGTGAAATCTTGTCATTACGTTACTTCTAGGAGGCCACTGAGTCAAAACCTTACGACTGCTTAAAGCAGGCGTAAGGAGTAATGCAGTGTAGTGGGACTAACCTCAAAATGCATTGCTGGAGTTGCGTCGTGCACGCGACACGACTCCAGCAATGAGTGACTTTTGCCCCAACAGATGCGTCAGAATTTCTGATGCATCTGTCAATCCTTGCGCCAAGGTGTGCCATATTGTAAATACGGCGCATCCATGGTGTCGTAATGTTTCTCAGGTGGCGCAGGGATCTACCCATTAGTGTCTTATGAGCCACGATTGCAGGACAAGCCTCCAATATGCGAGATGGTTGACCACCCTACATTCAACACATTGAAGCGTGAGAAGGTGCTGATGTGAAACTAGAAGGGGAAGAGCCTGGCACATTATAGCAAATTACAAAAGAGACATTTATTTGCTTTAGAAGTGCTTTTCTGATTTTATTAATCTTAAACATATTGTTCTTAATTTGTCTTTAATGATGTAACCTCCTGGAAGGACATGAGGTAGAAGGTCACATGGCTTGTTGTGATGTCATCAGGGTCAAAGCCCCAGACATTCTTGTGAATCCATGTCCAGACAAGATCTGTGCACCATTCTCCCCGGGGCACCACACTCCCAGGTGCATATATTAAAAATTTCGAACGTGAATTAATATGTGTAAAATGTCTTTTTGAAAGATATGTTTTGTTAGTCTGACACAGTTTTTGAATCCGTTTCTGCCCTTTTACAGTCATTTCTTGTGTTTGAAATGTTAACATGTTTGCACTGAAACCCTGTATTTGTGCTCAGTAGCAGTTAGCTGTCCCACTGGGACTTGATATCTCGCTTTTTGTTTGCGATTGGGGATTTCTTCACATTCAGATCTTCTATTCAAGGCATGCTAAAGTGTTTGAGACACAACTCAAATTTACATTACATCATAAACTGCTTTTGAAAGAATAAAACACCGCTTTAGTGCCTCTTTTACATGTGCTAAATGCCAACCGTATCTGATTTCATCTCTCCGAAGAGAGAAGAGAAGCCACACGTTCCCCTGGCACGCTGCCCTCCAAGCTTTGCAGATTGCAGATTCATACTGAAAGTAAGTGAACTTTAAGAGGGGCTTTCTGTTTACCTCTGCGGACAAACAAGGTAGCAAAAGTCACGCTTTGTAGCTGTTCTGTTTCTCAGCGGAGCTGTAACCAGTGAGTTCAGTGTCTCTGTGCAGCAATCGGATGTCCCATACTGTGCTTCGGCCTCCGTTAGTGATTTGGCACAGGGCAGTTAACCAGTGGCTGAAATGGGCGGACCCATTGCCTCTTCCTGCCTGCTACAGTGGGTGGAAGAAAAATGTGAGTGACACAATAACAGACCAATGGAGGAACAGGGCTGGCTGATAGCCCCTAATCATATATTATATGTGCAATTTTAGTAAAATCTAAGGGGCATATCATCAAGGCCCCGCGATAAAATTATCGCCGCTTTAGCGTCTGTTTTCGGGCAAAAAGCGGTCATAATTTTATTGCACTATCAGCAATGACACGCTAGCGCGTGTTTCTATGCCTCTGCGCCCGTTTCCTCAACGCCCAGCTTTGCAACGTTAATGATATGCAAAGTGGGCGTAACTGACAGAAATAACGTCGAAAATGTCGCTAATAGACCTATCTCCAATTATCAATCTGCTCGCTAACCTGTGTAGCGACGATAAAAGTAGCACTAACCACGCTTATCACAGGTTTCATTACGCCTGCTCTGAATCTTACTAAGCCATTATAGCCTATGGGTGGTGGATTATAAGTATGAGACCACCCTGCCCTATCTACAAGGATTTGCCTATCGCTGTGCGATTATCGCTGGATTTCCAGCGATAATCGCACATTTTGCCGCTGTCGCTGGATTTTATATTGCATTGGAAATAAGCGCGCTATCTCTGCGATATAATCCAGCGATAGCCGGCGATAATTATGCTCGCGCTAAGTGTTCTTAGCGATAATTATCGCGGGACCCTGATGATATGCCCCTGCAAATCTTGGGTAACACCAGACCTAAAGAAGTCTGAGGCCATGAGTATGGCGACCAAGCTTCTACCCATGATACTATACCATAGGTATGGCCAGAGGGAGCAAACCGCTGGGCATACTACAGTTCTGTACCACTGGGTCCTTTCAGTGAGTCACCAAAGACTCATTTGGCTTCTCAAAGCCATCTGTCCGCAAAGTTATGTGGCAGGCGAATATCAATAGATTTTATTCTTCACATAGAAAAAACAATTGTGTATTCATTAGCATTTTTATCCAATTAGTATGCTTATCTAGATACTCTAGATTGGCTTAAGTTTACTAAAATACAATAAATAGCATAGCCTTAGAACATGGACAAAAACTTGGCTAATTCAATACATCACCATAAACTGTGACTCTATTATACCATGAATTAAATAAAAAAATATGGTAAAAAAAACTGAACTAGGAGTACACTCAACTCAACGAACACATCTCATGGTATTTCTTCAAATAGATGACAAAGTGCCAACACTTTCCTTGATCACATATCACTTCCAAGGAGTTTCAAAGGCTTCAATCCGGGGTTATCCCATCCGAGTACACCCGCTAGCTTACACCCCGATACTGATACTGCACACGGATAAATATTCTACTGCGCGTTGACATGGTGTCAGAACCAGACTCATTACACAGTGAGTAGGGTTGCACTATGTGTACACAAAGCTAGGATGCTACCTGTAGAGTCCTTTTCCATCAACAGGGAGTACAGTCCGAAGAACGCTGGGTTTGTTGTACGGAAATTACATGGCACCACTAGGCCCTATGCTTATCTACGTGGGACAGTGCACAAGGTTAATACCAGTGTGTAGCAGACCAGCGACACAATACAAAATAGAATTAACAACATTTAGAGAGGCGGGATTAAAAAATGTCTTGCAGAGCGTGGCACCCTTCCCTGAGCTGTCGCCAGGTAGAGGTGTGGCTACTCATCCAAAACCCTTGGGAAAGTGTATTTTCTCTAAAAACGTGAGAGCACTTGCTAATGAGGATATGCTTATTCCTTATGGAGCAACATGTACCACAATATACTTGAAGGATTGTTGTTTGACTTGTTTCGCTTTTGTCTCACCCTTACAGATAGCTCCAGTAATACCCATCAGCAACATATAGGATTACTGGTTGTGCATCGTTTTCTTTCTTTCTCAGTTTTTGCACCAGCAGCAGCTTTTTGATTCATCTTGGTCCTGAAGAAAGCCTAGGTACAGTTTTTGATCACTAAGGCTGAAACATGTCGACCGTTTATGTTACATAGTAGTTTTAAATCAATACTACTAATTGCACTGCTTTTTAATCCTACCGGTGCGAGCAAGTGAATAAAGAGTTTTTTGCCCTCACAAAGTAGTTTTAATCTCACCACTGCAAACTCACTTAATCACGTTTTGTTGCGCTGCTCTCTCACCACACCTGACATTCACATATGGGATTTTAGCATCCTAGATAGGTCTCTACCATCTAAAAACATCCCAGAGCTCCTACCTCACAGTGAGGGAGTTGTAGCCCTCAGTGGGACTAGGTCTCCCACTGGGAGGAGAAACCCATATGATAAAGCATGCCACCTATGGTGGGTGAGGGTTTTCGTCCTGAAAGGGATTTTCCCCCTGTTTATATGGGAGATTTCGTTAGCACAGACCGGAGGATTTTCTGTGTTACAATTCAATAGAACATAACAGGGCTTCATGGATGCACAAGGACCACATAAGGAATCTAACTAGTCATAGAGAACCCTGATAGGCAAGAGTCTGAGTGCTAAAGGGAAAACATGCTTCAAACTGGAGAGACTTAGAACATATGGATTAAGCAGAAAGACTCAGAGCAGCCACCATGGAATGCAGAGAGCCTACTAGCGCAGGAGGCATTCATTTAGGAACTAAGAACAAGGAGGTCCAGGAAGGAAGGTACAGGGAGTCAACAAGCATTGCTAACAGAAACACAAGGCACTGCCCTTTGAAGTTTCACAGTTAAGGATGCAGACAGTTTAGACGTCACAGGTTTCCCAGGTCCTTGTGCGAGTAGGTCATCCTGTCCAGGTTCTTTCTTTGCACTCTGGTACTTGTAGTCCTGTATTCATAAGAGATAAACTGTATAACAAGAATCAGAATGAAAACAACTGGACTGGATAAGATGCTCAGTTCTGGTCCCAGGATGGTTCAGAGCTCTGACAACTGGGTTACTGCGCAAGGACATGAGACAACTGAGTGCTACATGCCAGAAGAAAGCATCCATCTTTGGAGATGCATCAGAACTTGCACATGGCCCCTGTCACATGTTTTTTTTTTTTTTTAATCTCTTTATTGTCAGTTTCATTTAATGCAAGCAGGGAACAGCGATTGTATAACTAATACAAAAAACAGAACACATAATATATTATCATAGTATACAAGATTATTAGCGAAAATAAAGGACGTCCAGACACATGATAAATAAATAAACATTTTAGTTCGTAATCTCATTAATCCCATTCTCTAGAGGCGCCCACAATTGTTCACCCATCCTTCTCCTTTTCCTGCCTTTAGCCCTGTATATAGCCCTTTCCAAATTATATTTAGCGAGTAAGCGTGCTCTCCAAGAAGAAAAAGAGGGGGGGTCTGGGCTCACCCAAGCTTGAGTAATGCATGCCCTCCAAGTTGCCATAGAAATAAAAAGAAAGTTTGTCTGACCTTCAGATAGATCGATAGACGATACACCTATTAGCACTATTTCTCCTGACAAAACAATTGTCTGACGCATCAAAATTTTAAGAAAAGTTTGAATTTCAGACAATACTGAAGACAATCGAGGGCACGCAAAAAACATGTGAATTGCATCTGCTGCAAAAAGTCCACATCTGTTACATGAGGTACCTACAGTAGTACCCCATTTACTAATTTTGAAGGGTGAATAATATAGATCAAATAAGGCCATATAATGTTGTGTACGGGCTCTCCCAGTTATTAATATACTGTTAGCCAGAACTGTAGATTCATGAATTTTAATGTTGGCAATACCCAATTTTTCATTCCATCTGTTTTGATATAACAGAATATCATCTGGAAGTGAAGCCAAGAGTAAATTATAGTATGAGCCAATCTTTTTTTTTTGTAAAGAGACTATCAATAAGTGGGATCCTCTTTAAGCGAGATCGATCTTGCGGACGGAGAGTATTAAAAAAGTTATGTATCTGCACATATTTGAAATAATCATTGCGGGTTAAGTTATATTTGCTCTCTAATGATGAAAAGGGAATTAGCTGACCGTCCTGCCAGAGATCACCTATGCAACTAATACCTAAGTTACGCCACCGAGTCATTACTGCATCCTGAAAGTTTGCTGGAAAGATACTAAATGATTTAAATGGGGTATACACCAAGATTTTATCTATGCCCATTTGTCTTTTAATTAACCGCCAAGCACCAAACGCAGCACTCAAAATCTTAAACTTGGTGTTTTTTGAAGTAACTAGGCTCAATATTTCTCAAAAAGCTGCCTTGGCATTCTGTGCCCATTGCAAATTCATAGATTGGTGGTGAATGACTAGGTGGGATACATATTCTGGGCCCAATTATCAGTGGTGAGATGAACTGTAGCACTGCAGCCAGATAATAGTAAAAAAAATTAGGGACTCCCCAACCTCCTCTTGATTTAGGAAGAATCATTTTTTTGTATGACCTACGATGCCCTCTGTACCCCCAAAGAAATCTGAAAGACATTCTTTCCAGCTGTTGAAAAAGAGTCGAGGGAAACACTAATGGGATTGCCCTAAACATGTATAAAAATTTAGGTAGGATCATCATTTTTAAAACGCTGCATCTGCCAAATAAAGATAAATGAAGATGATCAATGCGTTCTAGAGAAGACTTCACTTTTTTCAGTACAGGAGTCAGGTTAAGTTCTGGGATAGCTACAACTTGTGATGTAATTTTTATGCCCAAATAGGTGGCCACTGGAACTATATTTAGTTGTGCTGGGGGATTCAGTCCGACAAACAAAATTTGTGTTTTTTGTATATTTAGCCTGTAGCCAGAAAAATTGCCAAATTGGGATGCTAGGTCTTGAATTATTCATATTGCCCCCTTAATATCAGTACTACTATGTCGTCCGCGTAAGCTAAAGCTCTATATGTCGTAGCAGCCACTTGAACTGGTTTTATATCGTCTGCGTTATTCAGTCTATTTAAAAAAATATCAATATCTAAAGCAAAAAGAAGAGTTGAAGCAGGACAACCCTGTCGAGTACCACGATGAATACTAAAGGGAAGAGATTTCTTCCCACCAATGCTAATGCAGGAAGAGGGGGCGACGTAAAGTGCTTTTAAAGCCGTAACCATTTTAGGACCAAAGCCCTTACAGGTGAGAAGATCCCAAAGATATGGCCACGCCACCCTGTCGAATGCCTTTTCGGCATCCAACAGGGAGATTCCCAAATCTATATTTGAGCCATAGGCCCAGTCCATTAAAGCAATCACTCGTCTGATGTGGTCAGTAGTATCACGAATTGGAATGAACCCATGCTGGAGATGCGAAACAATTGTAGAGATAACCCCAGAAAGGCAAGAGGCCAATATTTTTGAGTAGATTTTACTGTCTGCATTCAAAAGAGATATGGGTCTGTATGAGGCCGGTTGTAAAGGTGGTTTCTCCTTTTTAAGGAATGCCATGATAATTGATTTACTCCAAGAAGGGGGAGTTGTCCCTTTCTGTGCTTCCAAACATATGAAAAGTAACACCTGTTTTAAAACATGCCGGAAAGATCTGTAAAACTCAAGAGGAATTCAGTCTGGTCCCATGGCCTTACCCGCTGGTAGAGAAAGAATGGCTGCTTCTATCTCATCCCAAGTGATATCTTTGTCTAATAGGGCTGTCTGAGTGGATGATAACCTAGGAATATTATTATTGGCAGAAAAGTTTAAGATTGAGTCTGATGTATACAATATCACCTCCTCCGTATATAAATTCTTGTAAAACAGACGAAAAACCTCCAAAATTTTATCGGGCTGATCGTGGACTTGGCCGAATTCATCCTGTATTTTATTTATAGTGTTAAAGATTTCTTTTTGCCGGATTTGTTTTGCCAGAATATGTCCTGACCTCTCACCCAGCTCGTATACCTGTGTCCTAAAAGCAGCGAGCTGTTTTGCAAGTTTGGAAGCAAAATTCTCATATAGTCTAGACTTAAATATGGCTAAAGTGGCTTTGATCTGCTCAGTATCTAAAGAGTTCTTAATGGCTACAGCTAGTTTTGTTTCATATTCCAGTACTGCGTTATAATAAGTTGTTAATTTACGCTGATACTTACTTTGTTTATTGATTGAGAAAGAGAGAGTCTCCCCTCTCACACCTGAGGTAAAAGCATCCCATACCATCTGAATGGACGTTGATCCCATATTAAACTCAAAAAAATCTTTAATCCATTTTTCCATATGCTCAATGTAAGATGGATCTCTTAAAAGCCTCCGTTCGAATATCCATGTCATTACTTTACCCAGTGATCCAGAGTCTATTTTAATCTCTATTACAATGGGATTATGATCCGAGATTATTTTTGGAAAAATCTCGTACTTGCAGTCAGATATTAAAGTAGAAGATATGAGAAAATAGTCTAAATGAACACATTTTTGATGGGGTGCTGAGAAGAAAGTATAGCCGGAAAGAGAATTTCTTTTTACAAATCCTACGTCCTGAAGTCCCAATTCAGAGACCAAACTACATAATGCCTTAAACATCTTTTTATTTTATCCTGTATACGGTGACTCATGACGAATATCAAAATCTGCTTCCAAATGAATGTTCAAATCGCCACAAAGGATAAGGGTGGAAGGCCAGTCTGCAAGTTCTACACTTAAAAAATTAAGCAAGTCAGGATCATCTGTATTTGAGCCATAGATAGAACAAAGAGTCCACGAGGAACAATCTACTAAGATTTCGGCTATTGCCCACCGACCATACTGGTCGGTCTTGATCCGTTTCAGGATAGCCTGATTTCTTCTACTAAGAATAGCCACCCCCTTAGTAGTAGTACCCTGATTAGTACAACCAATTACATGCATACCCAAATCAGCCAGCCAAGCTCTGTTATTCCATTTAAGGTGGGTTTCCTGTATGCATAGAAAATCTAACCGCATACTCTGTATTATTTGTGCACATATTCCCCTTTTCTTTTTATTATTGAGGCCACAGACGTTCCAAGAACATACTCTGATGCTAGCCATCACAGCAAGTTAGTCCATGTCTAAGCAATAGGTCACATACTGTCATATAATGTAAATTGAGTATTAGAGATACTGAACAGTGAAAAAATAAATATAAATACCAAAGTCCTTCACAATCACAATGTTTCTTAAGGTTACTAAGGTTACTAAAGCTGCCCCTGCTTGCCCCCCCACCAGACACCAAGACCCCCCTCCACCCATGGCAAACCCTCCCCCCACCCTTCCCAACACCCACCCACAAAGGGCAAAGGGACTGAAAAGTCCCTCTAATGATGGATAGAGAAGCTTAGTGCTACTCACCATTCGCTTCCAGCCGCATAGGGTATCTTTACTAAACAAGCAATTTAAAGTATAAGATATATAGAATGTAAAGTATGGAGTTCCTAAAGCTCTACAAAATTGCAAAAGGAAAAAAGTAAAAAACCAAAAGGAAAGAAAAGTAAATGAGTTACATCCTAACACATCCTAACACAGGCTACAGAATTTTTTTAAGAGTTTGGGCGTATATCTTTCCCTTTCACATCCTAAATAAGCCATGATACCCCCAATGAGCCAGATAATTATCCGTTACAACAAAAAAACATTTTTTTTTTTTTTTTTTTTCGTGACATCAAAGCAATTGTAAGCAGTCCCTAGCAGCTTTCTCTGTAGCCAGAAAATGTGTTCTTTCCTTATGGATGACTTTAAGCTTTGAGGGATTAAGTAGAAAGGCCTGAGCGCCCTTAGCTTTAAAAGAGGGAATCAGTTGACGTAGTTGCCAGCGTTGTTGGACCGTAGCATGACAGTAGTCCGGGCGAACAAAGAAGTCCAGATTTTTCCCCTTACGCTTCCGGTCTGGACGGGCGAGATCATATAAGGCTTCTCGGGCCAGAAAGTTGTTAAGAGTAATCAGAATGGCTCTAGGCATCACTTTTGAAGAACCTCTGGATTGCTTCTGTAGGAATGGAAACCTATGAGCTCTTTGTATCTCAACTTCCCACTGCCACTGGGGGAGATCAGGAAATGCTTCTGTAAAGAGCTCAATAACAAACTGTCGGACATTTGACCCCTCGCTGGATTCGGGGATTCCAAGAATTCGTAAATTATTTCGCCTAGACCTATTTTCTAAATCGATCAGCTTCCAATTGATGTCGTCCTTTAATGTGTCAAGAGAAGAAAGCTGGGATTTCTGTCCAACTATAACGTCCTCGATTGCTGAAATTCTGCCTTCAGCTTCCAGAACTCTAGCAGTTGTTTCATTGCAGGTTTTCGCCACCCTCCTAAAGTTGTTTTGAAGTCGTCGGACTGCCCCTTGTATTCGCAAGTTCTCCGTCTTGGTTTCCTCTCGGTGTTGAAGCATGAGTTGATGTAGCATGTTAAGTGTGACTTCTGGTGAATAGGTTTGATCATCCGATATTTCCGCTGTAGAAGGTATTGACAAGATTCGAGAAGCAAGGGGGGGGCTCTTTCCAGGAAGTACTGGAGCTTTGCGCACCGTATTGTCTCCTGCACCCCACTCCGTTCTAGCTGACAAGGGTGTTTCAATATCAGCCTCTTCTTCAATTGATGACTCCTGATCTTCTTCTTGAAGCGAGGTAGTTAAACTTGTGTCGTCCCCCCACTCCTGCGCCTCTGCATCCGTACTCCCCAGCTCCAATGCATTGGAAAGATCGGACATTGAATAAAAGTTACCAGCTGAGTCGGCAGATTCTGTGTCCGCATTAACATCCGTGGTTGTAATATCGATAGGTATGGAGGAGGGCGGCAAGGCAGGAAACACCGGATCAGTAATAAGTGAATCTTTACTTGGCTCCAAATAATCTCCCTTTAGACTACTTTCCGACAAATCTAGCAGTAAGGACTCAATCGGAATCTGTCCTACTGGCTGAGAAGTATTAGTATTGGTATTATATTGGTATAAGTTGTTAATTTGGCAACCGGTTCAAATACTTTGTTAAGTACAGTCTTTAAAGAGGTAGTCTCGGTAAGGGGAGGGTCTGAATGGGGGTTTAGAGGATTCAACAAAGTCACACTTTTCATTTTAAACATTCCAGGAATTTTCGAAATAGCCCCAGAACTACCGGACCCAGAAGGCACCACTGCAGCGCTTTGTTTCAACATATCTAAACCGTTCTCACCGTTCTCAGCGTTCTCACCATTCAGCAAGCAATCCGAGAGGAGAGGGTGGGCTGCCATTTGCCCTGATGTTATCGGCAAGGTTGCTGATGATGATGTTTCCGTTACGGCCGGCGGAGTATTGGCCTCGGAGACCTGGGTATCCGTTGCCGTTGCCGTTGCTGCAGTAGTTGCCCGTGTCTTCGGCTTTGGCTTTGCCTTAGCCAGCTTCATTGCGGTGTTAGAAATTTTCGGCGGCATTACGTGAGAGGACGCCGACTCCGAAACTGAACACCAGAAGCCCCGCTCACAGTCCGCACAAAATGGAGGAGAGTACAGACTCGTCTCCCTCAGGTGCGACAAGCCGATGAACACCGACCGCCAAAGCAAGGTAATGGAGCGACGATAGAGGGTGGCAGCCTTTAACATATCAGAGTGTCAGAAGCATCTTAGATCTGGAAGCTGGCTCAGCGATGCGATGCGATGCAATGCATAGGGAAGCAAAGTACGGTGAGCACAACTCAGCTGCTCTCACGGACAAGGAGCATGTCCGCCATCTTGCCCAAAAAGGCCCCTGTCACATGTGACACAAAATCACTAGTAATATTTTTAGTCAACAGTACTCGGGATTTTAAGCTAATACCAACAGTGGTTAAAGTGAAAGAAGAAGAAGAAGAAGAAGAAGAAGAAGGTAACATACCGTTGGCTAAAAGGCCAGGACTAGCAGCAGAGTTGCATGACATGGGGTCACCTGGGACTTGGTACCAGTGCTCCATCAAACGAGGGCAATAAAAAGCAAGAGCTGTCTTCACAACACTCCAGGGAGGCAGCAGTCAGCACTCACAGACTGCAGAAGTGACCGCCATGCATGTTCGCCAAGGTCAGAGCCAAGCACACTCATTTTCTGAGAGGCCAAGAGTGCAGAGAGCTTCTGGAACAGAGGACAGAGGAGTCATATAACTCCAGAAGAAAACCAGCATTTGACTTCCTTCAAGACAATGAAAAAACAAAGAACAAACTTTTAAACTAATTTCAAGCAGTTCCTCTGCCTCCCCACACAGAATCCAGCTAATAGGATTCTCTGTGCTCTCAGCTCAGAGGAAGCAGCTCCTAGTCCTAAGTCTGACTGGGTTTACCTTGGTCTGGCTCTTAAAATCAACCAAATCAAACATAATCTTTATTCGGTGGAAATGCAACTGACGAGCCTGAGGTGTAATGGGTGTGTCCAGTGTAGGGCCTAGCTTCACTTGCACGGTCAGTTACCCTACTGCTCCTCAGTTAAAAAACACAGGTCTTGCATTTATCAGAGTTAGAGCTATTGCCGTTGTAAATGAGAATGTCTGCTATCTATGTCTTTTGGTTTGGAGTGTAGTGGATGTATGAACAGAGACACAGCTGCAGCACTGCCTAGAGGACTTAGAATGAGGAATTACCACTTGGACCAGAGAAGCAGCTACAGCACTGCCTAGAGGAGTTAAAATGTGGAAATTACTGCTGGGACCAGAGAAGCAGCTACAGCACTGTCTACAAAACTTAGAATGAGGATGTAATGATGAGACCAGAGAAGCAGCTAGCAACACTGTCTAGAGGACTTAGAATGAAGAATTACTGACGGGACCAGAGTAGCAGCTGACAGCACTGTCTAAAGAACGTATAATGAGGAATTACTGACCGGACCAGAAAAGCAGCTAACATCACTGCTGAGAGGACTTAGAATGAGGAAATACCACCGGGACTGGAGAAGCAGCTACAGCACTGTCTACAGGACTAAGAATGACAAATTACCAGGGCCAGAGATGCAGCTAGCAGTACTGTCTAGAGGACTAAGAATGAGGAATTACCACTGGGAACAGAGACACAGCTAGCAACACTGTCTAGAGGACTTAGAATAAGGAATAACCACTGTGACCAGAGACACAACTGCAGCATTGGCTCTTGAGCTTATAATGAGGAATTACTAACGGGACAAGAGTAGCAGCTAGCAGCACTGCCTAAAAGACTGAGAATGGGGAATTGCCACTGGGATCAGAGAAGCAGCTGCAGCACTGGCTCGAAGACTAAGAATGAGGAATTACCAACGGGACCAGAGAAGCAGCAAGCAGCACTGCTTAGAGGACTAAGAATGAGAAATTACCGACGAGACCAAAGTAGCAGCTAGCAGCACTGTCTAGAGGACTAAAAAAGAGGAATTACCACTAGGATCAGAGAAGCAGCTAGCAGCTCTAGCTAGAGAACTAAGAATGAGGAATTACCACTGGGAACACAGATGCAGCTGCAGCCCTACCTAGAGGACTAACAATAGGGAATTACCACTGGGAACAGAGACACAGCAACAGCACTGTGTAGGGGACTGAGAATGAGGAATTACCGATGAGACCAGAGAAACAGCTAGCAGCACTGTCTGAGGACTTAGTATGAGGAATTGCCACTAGGAACAGAGACACAGCTGCAGCACTGCCTAGAGGACCAAGAATGAGGAATTACCCATGGGACCAGAGAAGCAGCTAGCAGCACTGACTAGTGGACTTTGAATGAGGAATTACCAACCTTGCCGCACTGTCTAGAAGACTTAGAATGAAGAATTACCACTGGGGCCAGAGAAGCAGCCGCAGCACTGTCTAGAGGACTAAGAATGTGGAATTACCACTGGGACCAGAGAAGCAGCTAGCAGCACTGTCTAGAGGACTAAGAATGAGGAATTACCACAGGGAACAGAGACACAGCTGCAGCACTGCCTAGAGGCCATTTGTGACCAGATAAAGAATATGATTTACAGCCCTGTTTACAATAACGGAGCAATGGAGCTCTGAGCGAGTGAAACATAATTAATGCTAAAAACGAAAGATTGGGTGAAAGTAAGCGAGCGAGTAAGGTCAAATTTGTAAAATTCTCACTTTGTGACTGCTCAACTCAATCTTCAGTGACCCAGACTCTGTAGATAATAAGTGAAAGCTAAGGTGCGAAGGGGAGAACACATGGAGAAATAGTGGGTGGGAAGGGAAAGCAGTAACATTGGTCAGCTGCTCGATTTTGCAACATTTCGAGAACACGAGGCAGGCAATCGGAAAAAATAGTCTGCAAAACGAACTGAGATGAACAGGAACAAAATGAGCCCTGTGACAGGGCCAATCACTATAGGAGGGAAGGGCAGACCAAAAGGAGGGACAAATGGGTGCGATTTACCATTCAAATGTAAGGGATTTAGAAAGGCACCTGGAGCAACCAATGACAAGCGATGGGCTGGCTTGAAGCCCATGTACTGAATACACCATGCCTCACAGAGTAGCGCATGTGTGCTGCTAGGCTCAACCTATTTGCTGCCAGGCTCAACCTAAAGAATCACCCACTTCTAGTCCAAAGGCTCCATACATCCAATACAGCCGGCAGCTTCTGAACCTTGGGCCTTGACAGGTCAGGGTAGAAGCCTGTGGAGTAGAGGGTGTTGGTTTGATCCCAGCTGTCTCCTGGTAAGGCGATTACAGGTATGTCACAGTCACAGGAAAGTAAAAGGGTGATGCTTGCTTGCAGACTTTCCAGTAGACCTGAACAGTTAATTGTGAGAGTTGTAGTGTTTACCTGCAAGGTGTACCTGCAACCCATCATCATGGAGGTCTAAAGCAACAGATTCCACTTTTGGGTACAGTAGACCTGCACAGTGCATTATACAAGGCAACGTGTGTTTGTGTTGTGAATGCCAGATGCAGTGGTATGTGCGTCCCAGGTGACTTCTAGCCACTGATAAACCATGGCACCCTTTGGATGCCCAGGCTGAAAATGGCAACCGCACAAGCTGCCCTTGCCCCGTGATGCTGCAGATTTCAACCTGCAGCCGCTGACCCGGTCCAGGATGAGGCTGGGCATTCTGCCGCTGTGGTATTTACCTGGTAGGCTCCAGGCTCTGGCTGCTCTCAGAACACAATGGGCAGC
This sequence comes from Triturus cristatus, assembly GCF_964204655.1. NCBI lineage: Eukaryota > Metazoa > Chordata > Amphibia > Caudata > Salamandridae > Triturus > Triturus cristatus. The sequence goes on from NC_140582.1 coordinate 1,044,968,344, forward strand.
TCTGACTCAACCATGCATGCATCACACTGGGCAGTTCTGACTCAACCATGCATGCCCCAGGGTCACTGGCCTCCTCTAGTGATCTTGCAAACCTTTCCCTCACAACTGTCAGCTGTTTAGTTTCTGCACGTTGCAGGGCGAAGTTTTTAGTGCAATGTACGTGCCACGCGCCACGCGCATCCAGATTCAGTTCCCGGGACGGACTTGTGCTCCATCCTACGAGAGAAAGGTGCATAGTTGGCGTAATCATAGGGGAAACGGGGGATTACGCGAGCTACGCATAGCCCGATAATCAGGCACTGTTTGCGATTACGCTCGCGTAATAAACCTTAAACACAGGCCGAAATTAACTTAATTAGGTAAAAACACCGTGCTGGTGACAGAGCTATAGTCAGTCTTGCATAGCGCTTAGTTAGTGTGCATGTCACGTGCCTCCTGCAACCCACAGACTATAAATAGTGTCGAGGCCTGGCTCTGAGCTCACACTATCATTATATTTCGTGTAAACAAGGCAGCACATACAGTACACGCCAATGTATCCACCGACCTAAAACTCATCAAAACGCATCTATAACATTTCTGTCTTCTGAAGGGCACCAGGAAGTGACGCCCAGGACTTCCTCGCGTGCACCTTTCCACTGACCAGAAGTTCAACATAACCCACTCAAGTTATCACAAAATCTATTTTTTCACTCTTTAATGAAATGAAACTAACACAACAGCCCACGGTTTTCAATGTGAGGGCGCGTTTTGTTTGCATGTGCTATTTATTGTTTTCAGCTGTAAAATAGCAGCTATTTTTAAATCATGAAAGTAGCCATTTTGTGAATAAAACCAGCTACAATTCTGTTGTGGGTGTTGGAAATTCCTTTCGTACACATGTGGTTGCATTTCTCTTCTTTCGCCTCGCTCTGCCAAACCACACCCCCATGGCTCCAGACCCGGCTCATATTGTTTTTCAAACAATAACTAAATTCAGATGCACAAAATGTGCACATTGCACCTGAAAAGGTGCTATGAATACCCCGATTTCAAATAGGCATGGTGCACATGCGACGGGAGAAATTAAACCCCCATGATGGTGGAGTTTATATTTTCACTACTTTAGTAGTACCGGCAGGTTTGTGGGTCCAAATTTGTGGTCCCACGCAAATGCGTGAGATTGTGGGTAGCCCTCAATGATGTGCAAGTTGCTTCTAACATTGGAAAGCCTCGCAGATGCACACCTCCATATTTTATACGAGTTTAGGAAAAAGGCTTCCTCCACCAGGAAAAGACATTCCTGGTAGAGAAACAAAACAACTCAAAGGTTAAGTGTGGTGACTCACATTCTTGTTACATTGCAACATAGGGGTTATGAAATACACACAAAGTACGTCTGGTCTCACTAATATGGGGGGGGGAGAGAAAAAAGTTTACTATTGGAAAAATGCTGTTCCTAGGACAAGAACCCTCACTCATCCGAAGGTGGCATGCTTTTTTTTTTATTCTGCAGTTTTACATAGCGGGAACTCAACCCAAGGGTAATGGAGCCCTTCACATGGACACCAGTTACATTACACATGGACACCAGTGGCGGCCCCAACTGCTCGTTGAGCAGTGGAAAATGAAAACAAAATGATAAGAAGAAGCTATTATCGTTTTATTTTTGTCTGTAGGGCTCCAGCCAGGTTGGGCGCGGTGGGACTGGGCTCCCCGCCGTCAGAGGACGCAGCAGTGGTTTACACTCCCTCCCTAAGTGCGCATGACAGCTTGGCCGGCCCTCTGGGGCTGGCCAACCAGTCATGTGCACTTGGCATGTTCTCCACTGGGCTGTGTTGCACAGCCCAGTGGAGAACATGCCCAGCTTCTCAGGTACTGCCTGATCCAGTCACGACGCTGCTTCTGCTGGCTGGGAGAGTCTGGGAGCCTGGGCGCTTTCGGTCCTGGCGAGGACGGAGGAGAGACGTGCGGCGGTGAAGAAGAAGAATTTTTGGTAGGCATGGGGAGATTAAGTGATTTGCCCAGAATCACAGAATGTTGAGCCGACTAAACCTGGTTCCCCAGCTCGAAAAGTCGGCATCTCTGGCCGTTACGCCACACCTTTGTCTTACGCTTCATCATTAGGTTCCCTCCTCACACCAGGGCCACAAGGTACTGCTGTGGCCGACAACCCTCCGATGAAGAGGAGCAGAGGGGTTCGATGAGCAATGGGGTCAGAGTGAGGAAAAGCAAGGCCGTGGAGATTTATACACTTTAACTGGGAGGTGTTCTTTGTAAACCAAAGGTATCCTTCCCTATTTATCACGAGAGAACCTAAATCAAGTAACCTAGCTCTGTCAAACTCAGGTTGCAAAAGGAATTCTAAGTGCTCTCTTATTTGCTGCATGAAAAACATTCTTGGCAAATACCCATAGCACAGGGTGCAATCTATAGTAGTAGTTGTACTACCACATCTTCCCGAGTTCTGACCTCTGGAATGAGATACAACGCAGTAATACGGTGTGTTTCCCCCATTCCAAGGTGTAAAACTTGCATTCATATTATTTTTCTCCCCCCACGAGTTCTGCCAGATTTTACTTGGCAAAACCCATGCAGGGGATATTCTATATTGATCCTGTGCAGGACTCAAAGTGAGAGTCTAAATCAGCTCCCCATTCGCTCAGCGGTGCTCTGTGCTGCCTCGCGCCCAGACAGCCCTCCTGTGCAGGGTTCGAGCCCGCCCTGGTCTCCTCTCCCTGAGGGGCTGATCACTGCGTTTTGCCCGGTCCTATCCTCGTTCTCTGCTGGTCTCCTGCCTGGTACTGCCTTCTGTTATCTGTCATTGTTATCTGTTTCTGTTATCTGGTTATTATAATTCCCTGACTGCCACTGTACTTTTTGTCTTGATTTCGCTCTGTTCCCCCTCGTATTTTTCCTGCCGTTTCCCCGGCTGTGGTAAATATTTCATTACCGGTACTATTTTTTATGCGGTAAAGTCTAGTAAGAATAACTCAGTAAATATAAGAGGCAGAATCCGTGGTATTAGAGGTTCTAAAAGGCTTTATTCCTATACAAAGGAATACAATTCGAATTGCAGGCTTCTAATTCCATCACCACGAAAGTTCAGGAAGGAAGGGCATACATTATTGACAGATAATCAGTTTTATAGGAAATGCATTACAGTGAAACAGATGCAGGAGGCGTAACAGCTGATAATACAGATAAAATATGCATACGTAACTAATAAGGCGGTCATATAGGCGTAACTTAGATAACGTCATTATACATGATGTCACAAGTGGGTGGATCCATAAGAGAATCCTGCAATGTCAGCAGAAATATTTGGCAGAGATGCGCGCGCAGCCGCATGACGTGTGATTGACGTGCAACTAGAGGGTGAAGGGGACTTGACATTTAGCTCTACATGTGGAGACAGAAGTCTGGGGGGTCATGTCAACTTAATCCCAAATCATATCTAATATCCTATGTTTAAAGAACTGTGTTATCCAAAAGGAAAGGTCTCTAGGATAGAATCTATTCTATACTGACTGTTAGTGCGTGTACAAGCGTCTAAGTGTCTACATGAGATGCGAGGGGGTAGGAATATTCCATGGTAACGGGGCTATGAATTACTTGCATGAGGACAGCGAGGCCTGGCCCTTTGCACGGTAGCTGGAGGAATGTTTACCTAAACTACTAGACAGGAATGCATCGGATGAGGAGCGGAGCAGATAATCTTGAAGGTGAAATACAGTTTTTGGCAGGCAACAGGCTGGATCAGGCACCGTTAGCCGCGCAGGGAGTAGGACAAAGTTCATGGATACAGATGCAGGCTCAGACTGGAGCTTTCAGAGGCAGAAGGCAGGAAAAGGCTTGATGACAGAATTCTGGGCCTACTCGCCTGAATCTGTAAAATGTGGAAAGTGAACCACATAAAGTCGGTGGCCTTTCATACTTAGGAATGGAATATCTGACCCATTCATGGCGGATCTGAAAGAGGACATGTTGACGGTGGACGCACATATATTTGCGTCTTCAAAACTGGAACTGGAGGGAACATACATGTACTTATAGCATGCACATGGAGCCGTTGGGGTCTACGATAGGGGACATAACTGATCACAAAATTCATATTTCCTCATTCCCTCCTTGTCCCCTACGGACCCTCAGGAGATATCGATCTTCATCAATCCATCGATCTGTTCATATAGCATCATTTGTTCTTCTTTCTTCTTCCGGAATCTTGAATGAAAACTTGGAGGTGGGATACACGATGTGGCACACAGGCCGCAAATCGCTGGCCCACATTGTAGACATAAGCAGCAACTGAATAGTATGAGGAAGCCAATACCTAGGAAGGATAGGATCCTCCATCCCCAGGCGGACAACACGCCCCAGAACCAACCGGACCAAGTCCAGGTGCCTGGACTCTGGTGTATCTGGCTTATAATCTTATGAAGGCGGGTTATGGCTTTATATACTGACGGCGAATTTTCTGGTATGAAAATGCAGCAACTTGATCCGATGACCCTACAAGCTCCGCCCCTATCGGCCAGGATGACGTCAAGGACAAGACGATTTTGAAGCACAACAATCCGCATAGCAGACTGCTCTTCTGTTAAATTGCCTAAGGCGGAAGTAGTCTCGTTCACTACTGCTTCAAGGGTTCTAGTTAATCTACGTATCAGCTTACTGTTAGTGACTGTACCTATATAGGGAAAGAAACCTTTATTGAAATCTGTGTATTGCTCCCATGCTGTTTCAGTGTAATCGACAATTGGGAGATCTCTCTGCTGTCTATTGTGTACTAAATGGGTATTTTTGTGATAATCAGGAGGAGCTAGGAAAACAGGTGGCAGAAGGAATGCTATGTAACAGGTACCATCCCAATCTAGAGGTAGACGTATATATGCGGTCTGGCCACATATGAAGTAGGAATGACGGGAAGCTCTAAATGTAGACTTGCCTTGATCACTGAATTTTATTACAGTGGTGCATTTACTATGGCCCATGTGTATGGAACCATTCTTTCTTACACATAATTCCCCTTTTACTGGGAATACTGACATGGCGGGCAAGATTGGTGTAGTTTCAGATTCAACGTTCAGGATCATGAGGTTAAGTGTAAAATTACCTAATCCATATACTTCATTTTCTAGATCAGTTCCTGTTCTTTTGGGAAGTCCCTCCTTGTTAGGGTAGCAGACTTTAAGCAAAACTAGGTTCAGGTTTCCCCATACCCAGTTGTCTTGATAAACTGCGGAATTTGAATCTAGGGAATTAATCAAACTAAACCATGCTCCACAGGAGCCATTGTGTGTGAACGGATATGGAAAGAGGGGCAAAACTCCCTTATAGTTCTGATAGGGAGGGAGTCGTCCACATATCCAACAATTTGTGGCATTGCTGGTCTGATGGGAATGATGTAACATACTAATGAATGTGTTGTTGCGCAGCGCAAATCTATAGGACAACTCATGCGGAGGTAATTCGCTAAAAGAATGTTCTGCAGTTACATTGTAAGCACGCTTAAAAATAGGGTAATACATGTGCAATAGTATACTGGAAATGATGATCAGAAGACTTAGAAAAAACAAAATTAATAATGTTACTGTGCAGTGACTACGAAGTGATTTACAATACGCATGCTTTTTAAGCTGCATCTGTTGATTTCTTTCTCTATTCCGGTCTAGAGGATACATGTCAGAGACAAATTCAACCGATTCACCTTGGAGAGGACTTAAACAATCAAATTGTCTGACTTGCTAGACCTTAATTTTAGTTTATAAAGTTCCGGTTTTGACTGCTCAACCAAGGGGAGCTTTGAGTCTGTCTGTGAGGGAATGCAGTGTTGAGAGTTCACACTGGACGGTAGTCCATAAAATTTCTTGATATGACTCGAGTGCAACCACCCTTTACGTCCCTCGATCTTCACGGCTGTCCTTGTGGTTAGTAGAACAAGCTTTGGCGATTTCCACCTAGGCTCCAGTTGGGTCTTCCGGTCGAAATTCCGGACCAGAACCAGGTCGCCTGGAACGACGTCATGGGGTTTCACCTCAGTATTATCGGGAAAAGCTGCAGCTACCTGTGAACGACAAGATTGTAGTGCAGACATCAAGGAAGCCAGGTAATCGGTCAGCATATTACAGTCAACATCAGTGATTTTGCGAGGTATAGGCGTCCCCCACATATTTGGTGGTCTACCGAAGATCACCTCGTACGGGGATAGCCCTGTTCGAGAATGTGCTACCATTCTCATGTAAAAGAGCGCAACTGGTAAGGCTACTATCCAATCGACACCTTTTTCTCTACATATTTTGGACAATCTAATTTTCAGAGTTTGATTATGGCGTTCCACGAGACCTGCTGCCTCGGGATGTCGGACACAGTGGAATTTCCATTGGTAGCCTAACAAAAGGGAAACGTGTTTCATTAGTTCGGATGAGAATGGCTGGCCGTTATCTGAGTAGACAACACGTGGCAAACCATACCGTGGGAAGAATTCTCGAACTAACTGTTTGGCAGTAGTCGGGGCAGTGTAATCTGAAACCGGGTAGGCTTCTGTCCAACGGGAAAGAGCACAGACAACTACGAGAACATATTTGAATCCTCGACATCGTTCCATCTGGATATAATCCATCTGGAGGGCTTCAAAAGCATGATCGGGAGGTTGAAATCCACCCTGCTCTACGGGGATGCTTTTACCTGGATTAAACTGACAACATATCATACAGGTACGAATTTTTTGTTTAGCTGCTGCTCGCAAGTGTTTGTTGAACCAAATGTGTTGAATACTGTCTAGCATAGCTTTTTCTCCTAGGTGCGCTGGACTATGTATTGTGTTAATGATGACTTGAACCATGGAGTCGGGAAGAAACCATATAGATTTTTCCTTCGTCATCCATCCTTGATCCGTTTGGATCCCTCCTAATTCAGTCCATTTCTTTATTTCTTCTGGTGTAGCATGTGTCTGTATGTCAATTACATCAAGGGCGGGATCCTTGACTGTCATGCAATGTGTTGGTGTCGGAACTATTGTCTTTGTCGCGTCAGTTGTATGAGTCTGGTTCTGAGCAGTCTGTTTAGCTGTTCTGTCAGCTAGGTCATTACCCTGAGAAATGATATCGGTAACTTTTGTATGGGCTTTGCATTTCATAATCGATATTGCAGTAGGTAGATGAATCGCGTCTAATAGGGCTTGAATGAGGAGTCCGTGTTGGATGTGGGCACCGTGAGAAGTTAAATAACCTCTCTCTCGCCACAGTACGCCGAAGTCATGGACGACTCCGAATGCATAACGTGAATCTGTGTATATGTTGACTTTCTTATCTTTGGCTTGAGTACAGGCTTGTGTCAGAGCGATGAGCTCCGCTGCTTGAGCTGACAAAGTGTTAATGCAATTTGTTTCAATGACTTCAGTGTCTGTTGTAACTGCGTAAGCAGCCACTAACTCTCCTGTACTTGTTCTCATACATGACCCATCTACATACAATGTCAAGTCTGGATCTGACAAAGGGATATCTGTCAAGTCTTGTCTGGGTTTCGTCGTGATAGTAATGACTTCGACACAATCATGTGCCAAGGGGTCTGTTCCGCCCACTGGTAACAGTGTGGCAGGATTTAACGTATTACAACGTCTGATTTCTATGTGTGGCTGAAACAATGTCAATTCGTAACCAGTGAGTCTCGCTATAGTCAAGTGTTGTGTTTGTGTGCGGTTCAAGAGAACCTCTACTGCGTGTGGTACTTGTACTGTCAATTGGTGTCCTAACACTATGGCATCGCTTTGTCTGATTGCTAAAGCTGTTGCTGCCACCGATTTCAGGCACGCAGGAAGAGCCTGAGCTACTGGATCTAATGTACTAGAGAAATAAGCACATGGTTTGTGTGATCCTGCTTGTTCCTGAGTGAGTACTGACAAGGCAGTACCGTCGCGTTCTGTAACAAAGAGTGTAAACTGTTTACTGTAACATGGTGTAGCTAAAACAGGTGCTTGGCATAAAGCTTTCTTTAAGCTTTCAAAGGCGTGTGTATGTTCTTGAGTCCAAGGGAGGACAGTCGATGTGGCTGCCTCCTGTGTTGTCAACTGGATGAGTGGTTTTGCTAGAAATGCATATTGAGGGATCCACTGCCTACAGTATGAAGTGAGACCTATAAAAGCCCGCACCTCCTTTTGTGTCTTGGGTGGTGACATGTTAGCAATTAACTGGATGCGGTCGGGTGTAAGCTGTCTTCCCTCCTTGGACAGCGAGTGCCCAAGGTAAACAACTCGCTGGACACAGAATTGCAGCTTAGAAGGGGACACCTTGTGCCCCTTGTCGGCCAGAAATTTTAAAACCGTCAGTGACGCCTTTTCACATTCAGGTTCGCTTCGGGCGGTGATCAGCAGATCATCGACATATTGAAGCAAGGCAGTGTTAACTGGCATGTGGATACTGTCAAGTTCTCGTTTTAGTGCTTGGCTATAGATGCTGGGGCTTTCTGTAAATCCTTGAGGTGCGCGTGTGAATTTAAAACTTCGTCCATTTAAACTGAACCCGAACAGATATTGACTTTCCGGATCTATTGGGACACTAAAGAAAGCATTCTTAAGATCAATTACAGTGAAGAACGTTGCTTCTGAGTCAATAGCTGTAAGTAATGAAGAGATATCTGGGACCACAGGGTATTGTGGTACAATACATTTATTTAATTCGCGCAGATCAATAACTAATCGATATACTGGTGGTACTTTTGGATCCGTTCTTTTAAGAATCGGAATTATCGGGGAATTACATACATTGGAGTCAGTTTCGACAACCACTCCTTGTGCAATGAGCTCGTCAATGATTTGCAGCAAAGCCACAACAGCATCTGGTGGTAACTTGTATTGTCGCATTCGTGGTAGTACTATTCCTGTTTTTAGTGTGACACGATATGGTGTAATGTTCATGCAACCAACATCAGTGGGGCCTTGTGCCCATAAATGTGTAGGTAAATTCTGCAGTCGGTGATCCATGTCTCTAGACACGTAGTGACCTTTAAAGTCACGTAAAAATAATCGTACTCCTTCCGGAGAACAACATATTATAGCTCCTAGAGCTTTCAATGTTTTTATACCTAACAAGTTTTCTGGACATGATTTAGTAAGCAATAAATCTGTAGTACGTGTCAATGGACCAACTGTGAGTGGAAGAGGTTGTGTTACGTCATTAATTATAGGTTTTCCTGAGAATCCAAGGGAAATATTTTGTGAGCCTGAGAGGGGTGCCCCTGGAACTTCACTGCGTCGTATAGTTGTTCTGCTTGCCCCTGTATCAAGTAAAAACTTTCTGTCTTCCCCTAATAGTTCACTATGTACATAAGGTCCCTCTTGATCTACAGGAACCTCAATAAGGGGTAAGCCAACTTCCCTCTCTAGGCTATTTCATGTGTATCGCTGATAATCGGGATAATCTGCTTGTGCATACTGATACATCTGTTGTGTCGTTGCTTGTGTTGCAGCAATAGGCTGCGCTTGTGGTGGTGCTACGGTCTGTTGTGGAGCTGCCTGTTGCGGAGCTAGTTGTTGCGGAGCTAACCTAGGTTGTGCATGCTGAGGGATTTGTTGTTGATTCTGATCCTGTCTAGGTGGACGTGGTCTTTCCTGGGTTCTACCTGTGGCAATATTATGTTTCAGGACTGGACAATCGTGTATATAATGACCTTGTTGTTTACAATAGTTGCATGTCCCTTTCTTTGGACCTGCGGAATCACCCTTTTGATGACCATCAGCTGGAACTGACTGAGCAACAAGCATTTTCATTTTTGTATCTTTCATACGTCTTTGTTCGTGTTCTTGTTCTTCTCTAATTCTATTGTGGTGATATTGTAACATCTGTAACATCTGTGACGGGGTATTACCTTGCCAGGTACTCTCGAATTTCAATACTCTATTCTTGACTTGTGGTAGGGAATTTTCAACTAATTTTGTCACAAACAGATGTGGATATGACTCGCTACTTGCTTTTATGCCACTATTTATACCAAAACATTTTTCAAATCGGGAATAGAAATCACTAGTGTCTTCATCTTGCTTTTGTTTACAGGCTGAGATTGCACCCCAGTCTTCCTTTTTCGTAGTTAATAAACGTGGCAGTACCTGCACTAGTAATCCTGGTAATGCTGTAGTCTTTTCCCCAAGCCCTGCTCCTGCAGCTCGGGCCCTTTCTTCGTTTTCTAATGCTGTCCAATCTATCTTTTGGTCTCCCACCTCCCATTCCTTTTCTTTGAGTTTCTCGTAAACACCGGCGGGTAATAGGACTTTTAATATTTTCATAATGTCAGGGTAGGTATACTCTCCCATGAGTAACATGTCTTTTATCTCACGGTGGAAACCTGCTGGATCCTTGTCATGGCTGGGTACTACTTTCTTCATTTCTAATAATTCGATTTTAGTTATAGGCGTGTACACAAACACGCGTGTAAAGTTATTACCTTCACCTCTGATTGGGTGTACTTCGCGTAACGGATTCTGTCTATCTATATGATACATTTTTCTTCCCATAATGGGAACTGGAACGTGTTCTGGGCATACGAAAGTTATATACTGGTTTCGAAATTCTAGAATTTCATTAATTAAATCAGTACCTGACCCTCTCCATTTATTCGTGAGTAGTTCTGTCAATATGTCAGGTAAGGGTCCTGGATCGGAGTGTTGGCTTTTATATAATATAAGGAGGTGTTGAATCATGTATATACTAGCTAAACGCTGTTCGTATGGGGCAAGATTCAGAAATGTGTGTGCTAGTGCATCATCATTGTATTCGCTGGGACTATCAGCCCATTGTACTGCTGACCTGGCTAATTCTTGTTCGTCCATGGAATCGAGCATGTGGTACCCCCTTCGATCTCGGAGTAATTTATCAGCGGCTTGGAATAGGTGTTCAGGGTGTGGTAAATATTTCATTACCGGTACTATTTTTTATGCGGTAAAATCTATTAAGAATAACTCAGTAAATATAAGAGGCAGAATCCGTGGTATTAGAGGTTTTAAAAGGCTTTATTCCTATACAAAGGAATACAATTCGAATTGTAGGCTTTCTATTCCATCACCACGAAAGTTCAGGAAGGAAGGGCATACATTATTGACAGATAAGCAGTTTTATAGAAAATACATTACAGTGAAACAGATGCAAGAGGCGTAACAGCTGATAGTACAGATAAAAGGTGCATACGTAACTAATAGAGGCGGTCATATGGGCGTAATTTAATATACGTCATTATACATGATGTCACAAGTGGGTGGATCCATAAGAGAATCCTGCAATGTCAGCAGAAATATTTGGCAGAGATGCGCGCGCAGCCGCATGACGTGTGATTGACGTGCAACTAGAGGGTGAAGGGGACTTGACATTTAGCTCTACATGTGGAGACAGAAGTCTGGGGTTATGTCAACCTAATTCCAAATCATATCTAATATACTATGTTTAAAGAACTGTGTTATCCAAAAGGAGAGGTCTCTAGGATAGAATCTATTCTATACTGACTGTTAGTGCGTGTACAAGCGTCTAAGTGTCTACACTAGATGCGAGGGGGTAGGAATATTCCATGGTAACGGGGCTATGAATTACTTGCATGAGGACAGCGAGGCCTGGCCCTTTGCACGGTAGCTGGAGGAATGTTTACCTAACTACTAGACAGGAATGCATCGGATGAGGAGCGGAGTAGATAATCTTGAAGGTGAAATACAGTTTTTGGCAGGCGATAGGCTGGATCAGGCACCGTTAGCCGCGCAGGGAGTAGGACAAAGTTCATGGATACAGATGCAGGCTCAGACTGGAGCTTTCAGAGGCAGAAGGCAGGAAAAGGCTTGATGACAGAATTCGGGCCTACTCGCCTGAATCCGTAAAATGTGGAAAGTGAACCACATAAAGTCGGTGGCCTTTCATACTTAGGAATGGAATATCTGACCCATTCATGGCGAATCTGAAAGAGGACATGTTGACGGTGGACGCACATATATTTGCGTCTTCAAAACTGGAGCAGGAGGGAACATACATGTACTTATAGCATGCACATGGAGTCGTTGGGGTCTACGATAGGGGACATAACTGATCACAAAATTCATATTTCCTCATTCCCTCCTTGTCCCCTACGGACCCTCAGGAGATATCGATCTTCATCAATCCATCGATCTGTTCATATAGCATCATTTGTTCTTCTTTCTTCTTCCGGGATCTCGAACGAAAACTTGGATGTGGGATACACGAGGTGGCACACAGACCACAAATCGCTGGCCCACATTGTAGACATAAGCAGCAACTGAATAGTATGAGAAAGCCAATACCTAGGAAGGATAGGATTCTCCATCCCCAGGCTGACAACACGCCCCAGAACCAACCAGACCAAGTCCAGGTGCCTGGACTCTGGTGTATCTGGCTTACAATCTTATGAAGGCGAGTTATGGCTTTATATACTGACGGCGAATTTTCTGGTATGAAAATGCAGCAACTTGATCCGATGACCCTACAAGCTCCGCCCCTATCGGCCAGGATGACGTCAAGGACAAGACGATTTTGAAGCACAACAATCCGCATAGCAGACTGTTCTTCTGTTAAATTGCCTAAGGCGGAAATAGTTTCGTTCACTACTGCTTCAAGGGTTCTGGTTAATCTACGTATCAGCTTACTATTAGTGACTGTACCTATATAGGGGAAGAAACCTTTATTGAAATCTGTGTATTTTTCCCATGCTGTTTCAGTGTAATCGACAATTGGGAGATCTCTCTGCTGTCTATTGTGTACTAAATGGGTATTTCTATGATAATCAGGAGGAGCTAGGAAAACAGGTGGCAGAAGGAATGCTATGTAACAGGTACCATCCCAATCTAGACGTAGACGTATATATGCGGTCTGGCCACATATAAAGTAGGAGTGGCGAGAAGCTCTAAATGTAGACTTGCCTTGATCACTGAATTTTATTACAGTGGTGCATTTACTATGGCCCATGTGTATGGAACCATTCTTTTTTACATATAATTCCCCTTTTACTGGGAATACTGACATGGCGGGCAAGATTGGTGTAGCTTCAGATTCAACGTTCAGGATCATGAGGTTAAGTGTAAAATTACCTAATCCGTATACTTCATTTTCTAGATCAGTTCCTGTTCTTTTGGGAAGTCCCTCCTTGTTAGGGTAACAGACTTTAAGCAAAACTAGGTTCAGGTTTCCCCATACCCAGTTGTCTTGATAAACTGCGGAATTTGAATCTAGGGAATTAATCAAACTAAACCATGCTCCACAGGAGCCATTGTGTGTGAACGGATAGGGAAAGAGGGGCAAAACTCCCTTATAGTTCTGATAGGGAGGGAGTCGGCCACATATCCAACAATTTGTGGCATTGCTGGTTTGATGGGAATGATGTAACATACTAATGAATGTGTTGTTGCGCAGCGCAAATCTATAGGACAACTCATGCGGAGGTAATTCGCTAAAAGAATGTTCTGCAGTTACATTGTAAGCACGTTTAAGAATAGGGTAATACATGTGCAATAGTATACTGACAATGATGATCAGAAGGCTTAGAAAAAACAAAATTAATAATGTTACTGTGCAGTGACTACGAAATGATTTACAATACGCATGCTTCTTAAGCTGCATCTGATGATTTCTTTCTCTATTCCGGTCTAGAGGATACATGTCAGAGACAAATTCAACCGATTCACCTTGGAGAGGACTTAAACAATCAAATTGTCTGACTTACTAGACCTTAATTTTAGTTTGTAAAGTTCTGAATTTGTTAATTCAGCCAAGGGGAGCTTTGAGTCTGTCTGTGAGGGAATACAGGGTTGAGTATTCACACTGGATGGTAGTCCATAAAATTTCTTGATATGACTCGAGTGCAACCACCCTTTCCGTCCCTCGATCTTCACGGCTGTCCTTGTAGTCAGTAGAACTAGCTTCGGTGACTGCCACCTAGGCTCCAGTTGGGTCTTCCGGTCGAAATTCCCGACCAAAACCAGGTCACCAGGAACCACGTCATGGGGCTTCACCTCAGTATTGTCGGGAAAAGCTGCGGCTACCTGTGAACGACAAGATTGTAGTGCAGACATCAAGGAAGCCAGGTAATCTGTCAGCATATTACAGTCAACATCAGTGATTTTGCGAGGTATAGGCGTCCCCCACATATTTGGTGGTCTACCGAAGATCACCTCGTACGGGGATAGCCCTGTTCGAGAATGTGCTACCATTCTCATGTAAAAGAGCGCAACTGGTAAGGCTACTATCCAATCAACACCTTTTTCCCTACATATTTTGGACAATCTAATTTTCAGAGTTTGATTATGGCGTTCCACGAGACCTGCTGCCTCGGGATGCCGGACACAGTGAAATTTCCATTGGTAGCCTAACAGAAGGGAAACGTGTTTCATTAGTTCGGATGAGAACGGCTGGCCATTATCTGAGTAGACAACACGTGGTAAACTGTACCGTGGGAAGAATTCTCGAACTAACTGTTTGGCAGTAGTCGGGGCAGTGTAATCTGAAACCGGGTATGCTTCTGTCCAACGGGAAAGAGCACAGACAACTACGAGAACATATTTGAATCCTCGACATCGTTCCATCTGGATATAATCCATCTGGAGGACTTCAAAAGCATGATCGGGAGGTTGAAATCCACCCTGCTCTACGGGGATGCTTTTACCTGGATTAAACTGACAACATATCATACAGGTACGAACTTTTTGTTTAGCTGCTGCTCGCAAGTGTTTGTTGAACCAAATGTGTTGAATGCTGTCTAGCATAGCTTTTTCTCCTAGGTGCGCTGGACTATGTATTGTGTTAATGATAACTTGAACCATGGAGTCGGGAAGAAACCATATAGATTTTTCCTTCGTCATCCATCCTTGATCCGTTTGGATCCCTCCTAATTCAGTCCATTTCTTTATTTCTTCTGGTGTAGCATGTGTCTGTATGTCAATTACATCAAGGGCGGGATCCTTAACTGTCATGCAATGTGTTGGTGTCGAAACTATTGTCTTTGTCATGTCAGTTGTGTGAGTCTGATTCTGAGCAGTCTGTTTAGCTGTTCTGTCAGCTAGGTCATTACCCTGAGAAATGATATCGGTAACCTTTGTGTGGGCTTTGCATTTCATAATCGATATTGCAGTAGGTAGATGAATCGCGTCTAATAGGGCTTGAATGAGGGGTCCGTGTTGGATGTGGGCACCGTGAGAAGTTAAATAACCTCTCTCTCGCCACAGTACGCCGAAGTCATGGACGACTCCGAATGCATAACGTGAATCTGTGTATATGTTGACTTTCTTATTTTTGGCTTGAATACAGGCTTGTGTTAGAGCGATGAGCTCTGCTGCTTGAGCTGACAAAGTGTTAATACAGTTTGTTTCAATGACTTCAGTGTCTGTTGTGACTGCGTAAGCGGCCACCAACTCTCCTGTACTTGTTCTCATACATGACCCATCTACATACAATGTCAAGTCTGGATCTGACAAAGGGATGTCTGTCAAGTCTTGTCTAGGTTTCGTCGTGATAGTAATGACTTCGACACAATCATGTGCCAATGGATCTGTTCCGCCTACTGGTAACAGTGTGGCAGGATTTAACGTATTACAACGTCTGATTTCTATATGTGGCTGAAACAATGTTAATTCGTAACCGGTGAGTCTCGCTATAGTCAAGTGTTGTGTTTGTGTGCGGTTCAAAAGAACCTCTACTGCGTGTGGTACTTGTACTGTCAATTGGTGTCCTAACACTATGGCATCGCTTTGTCTGATTGCTAAAGCTGTTGCTGCCACCGATTTCAGGCACGCAGGAAGAGCCTGAGCTACTGGATCTAATGTACTAGAGAAATAAGCACATGGTTTGTGTGATCCTGCTTGTTCCTGAGTGAGTACTGACAAGGCAGTACCTTCGCGTTCTGTAACAAAGAGTGTAAACTGTTTATTGTAACATGGTGTTGCTAAAACAGGTGCTTGGCATAAAGCTTTCTTTAAGCTTTCAAAGGCATGTGTATGTTCTGGAGTCCAAGGGAGGACAGTCGATGTGGCTGCCTCCTGTGTTGTCAACTGGATGAGTGGTTTTGCTAGAAATGCATATTGAGGGATCCACTGCCTACAGTATGAAGTGAGGCCTATAAAAGCCCGCACCTCCTTTTGTGTCTTGGGTGTTTGCATGTTAGCAATTAACTGGATGCGGTCGGATGTAAGCTGCCTTCCCTCCTTGGACAGCGAGTGCCCAAGGTAAACAACTCGCTGGACACAGAATTGCAGCTTAGAAGGGGACACCTTGTGCCCCTTGTCGGCCAGAAATTTCAAAACCGTCAGTGACGCTTTTTCACATTCAGGTTCGCTTCGGGCAGTGATCAGCAGATCATCGACATATTGAAGCAAGGCAGTGTTAACTGGCATGTGGATACTGTCAAGTTCTCGTTTCAGTGCTTGGCTATATATGCTGGGGCTTTCTGTAAATCCTTGAGGTGCGCGTGTGAATTTAAAACTTCGTCCATTTAAACTGAATCCGAACAGATATTGACTTTCCGGATCGATTGGGACACTAAAGAAAGCATTCTTGAGATCAATTACAGTGAAGAACGTTGCTTCTGAGTCAATAGCTGTGAGTAATGAAGAGATATCTGGGACCACAGGGTATTTTGGTACAATACATTTGTTCAATTCGCGTAGATCAATAACTAATCGATATACTGGTGGTGCTTTTGGATCCGTTCTTTTAAGAATCGGAATTATCGGGGAATTACATACATTGGAGTCGGTTTCGACAACCACTCCTTGTGCAATGAGCTCGTCAATGATTTGCAGTAAAGCCACAACAGCATCGGGTGGTAACTTGTATTGTCGCATTCGTGGTAGTACTATTCCTGTTTTCAGTGTAACTCGATATGGTGTAATGTTCATGCAACCAACATCAGTGGGGCCTTGTGCCCATAAATGTGTAGGTAAATTCTGCAGTCGGTGATCCATGTCTCTGGACACGTAGTGACCTTTGAAGTCACGTAGAAATAGTCGTACTCCTTCCGGAGAACAACATATTAGAGCTCCTAGAGCTTTCAATGTTTTTATACCTAACAAGTTTTCTGGACATGATTTAGTAAGCAATAAATCTGTAGTACATGTCAACGGACCGACCGTAAGTGGAAGAGGTTGTGTTACGTCATTTATTATAGGTTTTCCTGAGAATCCAAGGGAAATATTCTGTGAGCCTGAGAGGGGTGCCCCTGGAACTTCACTGCGTCTTATAGTTGTTCTGCTTGCCCCTGTATCAAGTAAGAACTTTCTGTCTTCCCCTAATAGTTCACTATGTACATAAGGTCCCTCTTGGTCTACAGGAACCTCAATAAGGGGTAAGCCAACTTCCCTCTCTAGGCTATCTCATGAGTATCGCTGATAATCGGGATAATCTGCTTGTGCATACTGATACATCTGTTGTGTCGTTGCTTGTGTTGCAGCAATAGGCTGCGCTTGTGGTGGTGCTACGATCTGTTGTGGAGCTGCCTGTTGCGGAGCTAGTTGTTGCGGAGCTAACCTAGGTTGTGCATGCTGAGGGATTTGTTGTTGATTCTGATCCTGTCTAGGTAAACGTGGTCTCTCCTGGGTTCTACCTGTGGCAATATTATGTTTAAGGACTGGACAATCATGTATATAATGACCTTGTTGTTTACAATAGTTGCATGTCCCTTTCGTTGGACCTGCGGAATCACCCTTTTGATGACCATCGGCTGGAACTGACTGTGCAACAAGCATTTTCATTTTTGTATCTTTCATACGTCTTTGTTCGTGTTCTTGTTCTTCTCTAATTCTATTGTGGTGATATTGTAACATCTGTAACATCTGTGATGGGGTATTACCTTGCCAGGTACTTTCGAACTTCAATACTCTATTCTTGACTTGCAGCAGAGAATTTTCAACTAATTTTGTCACAAACAGATGTGGATATGACTCACTACTGGCTTTTATGCCACTATTTATACTAAAACATTTTTCAAATCGGGAATAGAAATCACTAGTGTCTTCATCTGGCTTTTGTTTACAGGCTGAGATTGCACCCCAGTCTTCCTTTTTCGTAGTTAATAAACGTGGCAGTACCTGTATTAGTAATCCTGCTAGTGCTGTAGTCTTTTCCCCAAGCCCTGCTCCTGCAGCTCGGGCCCTTTCTTCGTTTTCTAATGCTGTCCAATCTATCTTTTGGTCTCCCACCTCCCATTCCTTTTCTTTGAGTTTCTCGTAAACACCGGCGGGTAATAGGACTTTTAATATTTTCATAATGTCGGGGTAGGTATACTCTCCCATGAGTAACATGTCCTTTATTTCACGGTGGAAACCTGCTGGGTCCTTGTCATGGCTGGGTACTACTTTCTTCATTTCTAATAATTCCAGTTTAGTTATAGGCGTGTACACAAACACGCGTGTAAAATTATCACCGTCACCTCTGATTGGGTGCACTTCGCGTAACGGGTTCTGTCTATCTATGTGATACATTTTTCTTCCCATAATGGGAACTGGAACGTGTTCTGGGCATACGAAATTTAAATATTGGTTTCGGGATTCTAGAATTTCCTTAATCAAATCAGTACCTGACCCTCTCCATATGTTCGTGAGTAGTTCTGTCAATATGTCAGGTAAGGGTCCTGGATCGGAGTGTTGGCTTTTATACAATATAAGGAGGTGTTGAATCATGTATATACTAGCTAAACGCTGTTCATATGGGTCAAGATTCAGAAACGTGTGTGCAAGTACATCATCATTGTATTCGCTGGGACTGTCAGCCCATTGTACTGCTGACCTGGCTAATTCTTGTTCGTCCATGGAATCGAGCATATGGTACCCCCTTCGATCTCGGAGTAATTTATCAGCGGCTTGGAATAGGTGTTCAGGGGATTTTGTATTTAACATAGGGTTTGGAAAATGTCTATTATATTCTGGACGTATTGCACGTATCGGATCATTAAAGCCTCTGGTATTATTATGGGGTCTTCCTCTACCTACATAAGCTATCGTTTCTAATTGCTCTGATTCTTGCTCCTCCTCTTCTTCTGATTCTACTCTGTCTGTTTCTCGTCTTTCTTTATGTATTCGTTCTACTTCCTTGCGGATCTTTCGACACATGGCGATTATACACGCCTGTCTTTCATGTTTCTCTTCTGATATGTTCTGACCCCATTTGGCAAGTCTTTGCATGGTTTCGTGATCTGCCCCAGGCCTGTCTTGATTCCTAATTACACAATTTATAAAAAAACGTAGTAGTTGTCTTTGGACATCCACTTTCTGGTATTCCATAGCTTCGTTAATACTTTCTGGACCTCGCCCTGTTTGGACAAAGCGATATATTTCGTCTAGGTGTTCACCCACTCCTGGTATCGTCATTAAATATAATGTAGCTCGTCTTATACGTAGTGATGATATGAGCAATTTATCCTGTCTACCTGGTACTGGGTCGTATCTACAATCCACAAGCTGTTCTTTAAACATGTCGGATGTCGCTAGTTGGGGTGTACGTTGGAGTGCTAAATCTCTAAGGGTCTGTTTATTTCGCGGCGGTGTGGAAAACATGTCTGTCGTACCTCCTGTAGCACCATCTGAGGTGCTAGGCACGAAAGGATTCGTTGGGCGTAGGATAGAGATTGTAGATGTGGGAAAAACTGTAGAAACGGACGGGCCTGTTGGAATTTGTGTAGGAGTTTGTAGTTGCGGGGATACAGACGAATGCTCTTGGTGTTGAACACCATCGGCAAGCGGTGTGGGTGGTATGGCATTAGCATACTCGGGAGCTGCGTCATCTAAATAGGAGGAAAGGAAAACGTCCTTTGCTGTTTTGGGATGTGTTTTGGGATGTGCTTTTATCGGGAGCAATGGAGGAGTTAAGTCTTTTGGTATTTCCGGGGTAGCCTTAGGTAACCCTTCGGCCAGAAGAGGATACATACCATTCATAAGAGTGTTTCTTTGTCTATCTACTTGTTCTGATTTTACTCGGGTACCTTCCTCAAGTAATAGATTTTCTCTGGTTTTATTTGAATTCTCTCTACCTTTCTCTTCCTGTCTGAGTGCTTTTTCTGTACGTCTATATGATTCTTTACGCCATAATTCAATGGCATCTTTCTGTGACTGTCTGGCTTTCTTTTTCCATAATTCTTCTTCTACTCTCATGATGCAATCTGCATCCCAGGTCCCCGCTGCGGGCCATCTCTGACTCTCTGGTAATTCTTTGGTGTAGTCCACCCATAAATCAAGAAATAATACGGCATCTAGGCCATGCTTATGATACATAAAGTATCCTGGAGTGTCCCTAGGTGGGATGGGAACAGCTTCTTCGAGTACACCTTTTCTAGTTTTGATCTGTCTTAGTTTCGAAAAGAGCGGCATTTTTAGACCTTATTACTAGAACACACTTTATACAAGAAAACACAATAATGAACAGTCATTCACACCACAATATATAGAACGTATTTAAAACATTTAACACTTAACAGTTTTACGAACAATGATAACCAATAGAAAACTAGTTACTGACATAATACTGACACTAGATGGTACTTATTTATATGCAAGACATACTATATATACTGCTAAACAGTACAGATACACTGCTAAAACAGTGCAGACCGGATTTGTGTACCCAAACCAGTCTTGACCGGCACAGACTATGTGCACGTTAAATGCCTCCCCGGTAATGGTACTCACCGGGTAGCTCGGAACGGAAGGCCTCGGAACGGAACTGAAACTGGACCGGACAGGACTCGACTCGACTGGACTCGGAACTTCGGAACCTGGTGGGCCTCTGTATACCTCGGATCTTGCTCTCTCAGCTAGGCTCTGGTCGGGATACTTCGCACCTCTCACCTCCTCGTCTGGGTGTTGATCGCAGCCTCAGTCGTCCCTGCTTGGCCGGAGGGAGATACAGGAAATCCTGCAGGTACGCGTTTTTGTCCGTTCAGCTGTGGCAGGAGACCGGGCCTGCAACGCACCGCCGGCGCGTGAGATGAGAAAGTGTCCCTGTTCGGGCGCCAATTTATGTGGTAAATATTTCATTACCGGTACTATTTTTTATGCGGTAAAATCTATTAAGAATAACTCAGTAAATATAAGAGGCAGAATCCGTGGTATTAGAGGTTTTAAAAGGCTTTATTCCTATACAAAGGAATACAATTCGAATTGTAGGCTTTCTATTCCATCACCACGAAAGTTCAGGAAGGAAGGGCATACATTATTGACAGATAAGCAGTTTTATAGAAAATACATTACAGTGAAACAGATGCAAGAGGCGTAACAGCTGATAGTACAGATAAAAGGTGCATACGTAACTAATAGAGGCGGTCATATGGGCGTAATTTAATATACGTCATTATACATGATGTCACAAGTGGGTGGATCCATAAGAGAATCCTGCAATGTCAGCAGAAATATTTGGCAGAGATGCGCGCGCAGCCGCATGACGTGTGATTGACGTGCAACTAGAGGGTGAAGGGGACTTGACATTTAGCTCTACATGTGGAGACAGAAGTCTGGGGTTATGTCAACCTAATTCCAAATCATATCTAATATCCTATGTTTAAAGAACTGTGTTATCCAAAAGGAGAGGTCTCTAGGATAGAATCTATTCTATACTGACTGTTAGTGCGTGTACAAGCGTCTAAGTGTCTACACTAGATGCGAGGGGGTAGGAATATTCCATGGTAACGGGGCTATGAATTACTTGCATGAGGACAGCGAGGCCTGGCCCTTTGCACGGTAGCTGGAGGAATGTTTACCTAACTACTAGACAGGAATGCATCGGATGAGGAGCGGAGTAGATAATCTTGAAGGTGAAATACAGTTTTTGGCAGGCGATAGGCTGGATCAGGCACCGTTAGCCGCGCAGGGAGTAGGACAAAGTTCATGGATACAGATGCAGGCTCAGACTGGAGCTTTCAGAGGCAGAAGGCAGGAAAAGGCTTGATGACAGAATTCGGGCCTACTCGCCTGAATCCGTAAAATGTGGAAAGTGAACCACATAAAGTCGGTGGCCTTTCATACTTAGGAATGGAATATCTGACCCATTCATGGCGAATCTGAAAGAGGACATGTTGACGGTGGACGCACATATATTTGCGTCTTCAAAACTGGAGCAGGAGGGAACATACATGTACTTATAGCATGCACATGGAGTCGTTGGGGTCTACGATAGGGGACATAACTGATCACAAAATTCATATTTCCTCAAGGGGATCTTGTATTTAACATAGGGTTTGGAAAATGTCTATTATATTCTGGACGTATCGGACGTATCGGGTCATTAAAGCCTCTAGTATTATTATGGGGTCTTCCTCTACCTACGTAAGCTATCGTTTCCAATTGTTCTGAGTCTTGCTCCTCCTCTTCTTCTGATTCTACTCTGTCTGCTTCTCGTCTTTCTTTATGTATTCGTTCTACTTCCTTGCGGATCTTTCGATACATGGCGATTATACACGCCTGTCTATCATGTTTCTCTTCTGATATGTTTTGACCCCATTTGGCAAGTTTTTGCATGGTATCATGATCTGCCCCAGGCCTGTCTTGGTTCCTAATCACGCAATTTATGAAAAAACGGAGTAGTTGTCTTTGTACATCCACTTTCTGGTATTCCATAGCTTCATTAATACTCTCTGGACCTCGCCCTGTTTGGACAAAGCGATATATATTGTCTAGGTGTTCAACCATTCCTGGTATCGTCATTAAATACAATGTAGCTCGTCGTATACGTAGTGATGATATGAGCAATTTGTCCTGTCTACCTGGCACTGGATCGTATCTACAATCCACAAGCTGTTCTTTAAACATGTCGGATGTCGCTAATTGGGGTGTACGTTGGAGTGCTAAATCTCTAAGGGTCTGTTTATTTCGCGGCGGGGTGGCAAACATGTCTGTCGTACCTCCTGTAGCACCATCTGAGGTGCTGGGCAAGAAAGGATTCGTTGGACGTAGGATAGAGATTGTAGATGCGGGAAAAACTGTAGAAACGGACGGACCTGTGGGAACTTGTGTAGGAGTTTGTAGTTGCGGGGATACAGACGGATGCTCTTGATGTTGAACACCATCGGTAAGCGGTGTGTGTGGTATGGCATTAGCATACTCGGGAGCTACGTCATCTAAATAGGAGGAAAGGAAAACGTCCTTTGCTGTTTTGGGATGTGTTTTGGGATGTGCTTTTATCGGGAGCAATGGAGGAGTCAAGTCTTTTGGTATTTCCGGGGTAGCCTTAGGTAACCCTTCGGCCAGAAGAGGATACATACCATTCATAAGAGTGTTTCTTTGTCTATCTACTTGTTCTGATTTTACTCGGGTACCTTCCTCAATTAATAGATTTTCTCTGGTTTTATTTAAATTCTCTCTACCTTTCTCTTCCTGTCTGAGCGCTTTTTCTGTACGTCTATATGATTCTTTACGCCATAATTCAATGGCATCTTTCTGTGACTGTCGGGCTTTCTTTTTCCATAATTCTTCTTCTACTCTCATGATGCTATCTGCATCCCAGGTCCCCGCTGCGGGCCATCTCTGATTTTCTGGCAAATCCTTGGTGTAGTACACCCATAAATCAAGAAATAATACGGCATCTAGGCCATGCTTATGATACATAAAGTACCCTGGAGTGTCCCTAGGTGGGATGGGAACAGCTTCTTCGAGTACCCCTTTTCTAGTTTTGATCTGTCTTAATTTCGAAAAGAGCGGCATTTTTAGACCTTATTACTAGAACACACTTTATACAATAAACACAATAATGAACGGTCATTCACACCACAATATATAGAACGTATTAAAACATTTAACACTTAACAGTTTTACGAACGATGATAACTAATAGAAAACTAGTTACTGACATAATACTGACACTAGATAATACTTATTTATATGCAAGACATACTAGATATACTGCTAAACAGTACAGATACACTGCTGAAACAGTGCAGACCGGATTTGTGTACCCAAACCCGTCTTGACCGGCACAGACTATGTGCACGTTAAATGCCTCCCCGGTAATGGTACTCACCGGGTAGCTCGGAACGGAAGGCCTCGGAACGGAACTGAAACTGGACCGGACTGGACTCGACTCGACTGGACTCGGAACTTCGGAACCTGGTGGGCCTCTGTATACCTCGGATCTTGCTCTCTCAGCTAGGCTCTGGTCGGGATACTTCGCACTTCTCACCGCCTCGTCTGGGTGTTGATCGCAGCCTCAGTCGCCCCCGCTTGGCCGGAGGGAGATACAGGAAATCCTGCAGGTACGCGTTTTTGTCCGTTCAGCTGTGGCAGGAGACCGGGCCTGCAACGCACCTCCGGCGCGTGAGATGAGAAAGTGTCCCTGTTCGGGCGCCAATTTATGTGGTAAATATTTCATTACCGGTACTATTTTTTATGCGGTAAAGTCTAGTAAGAATAACTCAGTAAATATAAGAGGCAGAATCCGTGGTATTAGAGGTTCTAAAAGGCTTTATTCCTATACAAAGGAATACAATTCGAATTGCAGGCTTCTAATTCCATCACCACGAAAGTTCAGGAAGGAAGGGCATACATTATTGACAGATAATCAGTTTTATAGGAAATGCATTACAGTGAAACAGATGCAGGAGGCGTAACAGCTGATACTACAGATAAAATATGCATACGTAACTAATAAGGCGGTCATATAGGCGTAACTTAGATAACGTCATTATACATGATGTCACAAGTGGGTGGATCCATAAGAGAATCCTGCAATGTCAGCAGAAATATTTGGCAGAGATGCGCGCGCAGCCGCATGACGTGTGATTGACGTGCAACTAGAGGGTGAAGGGGACTTGACATTTAGCTCTACATGTGGAGACAGAAGTCTGGGGGGTCATGTCAACCTAATCCCAAATCATATCTAATATCCTATGTTTAAAGAACTGTGTTATCCAAAAGGAAAGGTCTCTAGGATAGAATCTATTCTATACTGACTGTTAGTGCGTGTACAAGCGTCTAAGTGTCTACATGAGATGCGAGGGGGTAGGAATATTCCATGGTAACGGGGCTATGAATTACTTGCATGAGGACAGCGAGGCCTGGCCCTTTGCACGGTAGCTGGAGGAATGTTTACCTAAACTACTAGACAGGAATGCATCGGATGAGGAGCGGAGCAGATAATCTTGAAGGTGAAATACAGTTTTTGGCAGGCAACAGGCTGGATCAGGCACCGTTAGCCGCGCAGGGAGTAGGACAAAGTTCATGGATACAGATGCAGGCTCAGACTGGAGCTTTCAGAGGCAGAAGGCAGGAAAAGGCTTGATGACAGAATTCTGGGCCTACTCGCCTGAATCTGTAAAATGTGGAAAGTGAACCACATAAAGTCGGTGGCCTTTCATACTTAGGAATGGAATATCTGACCCATTCATGGCGGATCTGAAAGAGGACATGTTGACGGTGGACGCACATATATTTGCGTCTTCAAAACTGGAACTGGAGGGAACATACATGTACTTATAGCATGCACATGGAGCCGTTGGGGTCTACGATAGGGGACATAACTGATCACAAAATTCATATTTCCTCACGGCTCTCCCTGACCCCTCCCGCCCCGCTCCGCTCCCGCCTCCCAGCTGCTCCCCCCTCCCCCCTCCCCTTTAACCCCTTGTGTGCCCCGCCCTTTCCCCGCCCTGTGCCGGGCGTTGAATTAGCGGGCGGGGTTCATGACGAGATAGTCTCGTCATGGGCACAGCGCAACCGCGCTCCATGACAAGACTATCTGGGCACTGAAGGGGTTAAATGACGACTGCTGCGGGGGAGCGTGCGTGAGTCCTCAGACCTTGGTCCAAGGATCTCACTGTCCCCATCAGCTCCCCAGCAGCTCAGCGGTGCTCTGCGCCACCTCGCGACCAGCCAGCCCTGTTTCTGTTATCTGGTTATTTTAACTCCCTGACTGCCACTGTACTTTTTGTCTTGATTTCGCTCTGTTCCCCCTCGTATTTTTCACGCCGTTTCCTGCCGCTAGCCCTGACCCCTCCCCTCCTGCCCTGCTCCCACCTTCCAGCTGCTCGTCCCTCCCTCGCACCCTTCAAATGACGACCGCTACGCGGTTGCGCAGCGGACGCGGACAGTGGGCGCGCCATTGGCGCGCCTAAGGCAAGCCCGTCTGTGCCTGTCCGCGTCTGGACCGTGCCCAGCGCCAAAACCCCTGGCCCCCCGCGAAGGCCACGACGCCCGTCTCCGCTACAATGCCAGCACCCTCCACGCACTCAACACCGGACGATCACACACCTGCTTCCTGGCTGCCCGAAGCACACCCAAGGACCCTTCTCCTGCCAGAACTGCAGCTTCACCAGCATCCGTTCCGCCAGCCCACCCACCGTGAAAGAACGCAACCACCTCAGATGCATTCTTCTCAACACCTGCTCTGCCCGCAAACATGCCGTTGAACTCTGGGACCTACTCGACTCAACCTCCCCAGACGTCGCCTTCCTGATGGAGACCTGGATGAACCCCTCCTCGGCACCCGACATCGCCATAGTCATCCCAGATGGCTACAAGACCACCCGCAGGGACCGCACCAACGGAACAGGAGGAGGAATCGCCATCGTCCATAGGAACACTGTCAGAGTCTCGACCAACACCGACGACTCCCTCAGCACCGCCGAACACCTGCACTTCCAGATCCACACCGATCCCAACACCACCCTCAGAGGAACCCTCATCTACAGACCCCACCGGACTCCGTCCACAGTTCAGCGACTCCATCGCCGACTTCGTCAGCACACACGCCTTCGTCTCCTCAGCCTACATCCTCCTCGGGGACCTGAACTTCCACCTCGAGAACAAGAACGACACCAACTCCACCACCCTGATTGACAACCTCACCAACCTCAGACTCAGACAGCTCGTCACAACACCCACCCACTCTGCCGGCCACACGCTTGACCCCATCTTCTCCGCAAGCTCCCATGCCTCCTTCAGCCACACCACCGAACTCCATTGGACCGACCATCGCTGCATCCACTTCACCTTCCGGAAACCCACCACGCACCACCGCACCCAACAGATCCCTTGCCGCTGCTGGAGCAAAGTCACCGAAAACCAGTTAACCAACACCCTAGCCCGGAGCTCACCCACCGACCCCACAGACCCCGACACCGCCGCCCGCAACCTCAGACAGTGGATCAACGACTGCGCCAACACCCTCGCCCCGATCAAGAAACCCTCCAACAGACACACCAGCAAGAAAGCCAGTTGGTTCAACGAGGACCTCCAGGCCTCCAAGCAAACTTGTAGAAAACTAGAGAAGAAATGGCACCGTGAACCGACACCGAACAACTACGCAGCCCACAAGAACGTCACCCGCAGACACCATCACCTCATCAGATCCGCTAAAATGGCCTCCTTCAAAGACCGTCTATACGACAACGCACACAACAGCAAAGAGCTCTCCAACATCGTGAAGGAACTCTCCAAACCCAGCTCCAACACCAACGACATCCCACCCTCACAAGACCTGTGCGACTACCTTGCCACCTTCTTTCATCGCAAGATCGCAGACATCCACAACAGCTTCAACGCCACGACCGCCCCGACAGCCACTGAGACCTCCGTCCCCACGGCCACCATCAGCACCGATCCCCTGCTCTCCTGGACCAACATAGGCGACGACAACACCATAAAAATTATGAACACCATCCACTCCGGATCTCCGTCAGACCCATGCCCACACCACATCTTCAACAAAGCCAGCACCACCATCGCACCCCATCTCCGGAAAGCCATTAACATCTCCTTCAAAACAGCGACCTTCCCGGAGCGCTGGAAGCACGCCGAGATGAACGCCTTACTCAAAAAACCCAAGGCTAACCCTAAGGACCTCAAGAACTTCCGGCCCATCTCCCTGCTCCCCCTTCCCGGTGAAGGTCATCGAAAAGACCGTCAACAGACAACTGACCCGCTACCTCAAGGAGAACAGCATCCTGGACCTGTCCCAGTCCGGATTCCGCAGCAACCACAGCACCGAAACTGCCCTCATCGCCGCCACCGATGACATCAGGGCCCTGCTGGACAACGGCGAAACCGTGGCCCTCATCCTCCTGGACCTGTCAGCCGCCTTCGACACTGTCTGCCACCACACCCTACGCACACGCCTTCACGACGCTGGGATCCGAGACAAGGCTCTGGACTGGACCACCTCCTTCCTCTCCGGCAGAACCCAGAGCGTCCACCTCCCCCTTTTCACTCCGAAGTCACCGAGATCATCTGCGGCGTAACCCAGGGCTCATCCCTCAGCCCAACACTGTTCAACATCTACATGGCACTGCTCGCCCACGTCGCCCGACTACATGACCTCAACATCATCTCCTATGCCGACAACACCCAGCTGATCCTATCCCTAACCAAGGACCCTCTCACCGCCAAAACCAACCTCCACGAAGGAATGAAAGCCGTCACCGAGTGGATGAAGAACAGCCGTCTAAAGCTAAACTCGGACAAGACTGAAGTCCTCATCTGCGGCTCCACCTCCTCGGCCTGGGACGACTCCTGGTGGCTGACCGCACTGGGAACAGCACCAACACCCACCGACCACGCACCCAACCTGGGGTTCATCCTCAACTCTACTCTTTCCATGACAAAGCAGGTCAGTGCCGTCTCGTCCTCCTGCTTCAACACCCTCCGCATGCTCCGCAAGATCTACAGGTGGATCCCCACCGAAACAAGAAGAACGGTCACCCAGGCCCTCGTCAGCAGCAGGTTGGACTACGGAAACGCCCTCTACGCAGGAACCTCGGCCAAACTCCTGAAACGACTACAACGTATTCAGAACGCCTCTGCACGCCTGATCCTCGACATCCCTCGCCACAGCCATATCACACCCCACCTGAGAGACCTGCACTGGCTCCCCGTCCAAAAGAGGATCACCTTCAAGCTCCTCACCCACGCACACAAGGCACTCCACAACAACGGACCAGCATACCCCATCAGACGACTCACCTTCTACACCCCCAACCGCCAGCTCCGCTCTGCCGACCTCGCCCTTGCCACCGTCCTCCGCATTTGAAGAGCGACCTCTGGCGGCAGATCGTTCTCCCACCTCGCAGCCAAGACCTGGAACACCCTCCCCATCCTGCTACGGCAGACCCAGGACCTGTTAACCATTCAGAAAACTCCTCAAGACATGGCTATTCGAGCAGTAGCATCCCCCCCCCCCCCAGCGCCTTGAGACCCTCACGGGTGAGTAGTGCGCTTTACAAATGTTCTGATTGATTGATTGATTTTGCTTTTTTCAGTGAGACAACATCAGTGCTATGGGAATGCCCAACCGTGGATTCTGCGCTCCGTGCCATTGGACTCCAGCTGCCCCTCAGTTCTGGGGCCCAGACAGGCTGATGTGGCTTAGGGCTGCTTCTGTTCCCTTCTGGAGGGCACCGGGCATGGCAGTTTGGGCTGGAATAATCCTTCCGGAGCGATCTTTTGTAAGGTGACATAATGGGCAAAAAGCAATGGACGCTGGAGTTTTCGGAGTAATTTCAGAAGGATCATGTTACTCTCTGGCCTGAAATTACCGATAATTACTCCAGCTGGCATAAATAAGAGTATTTTAGGGGGGAAGAATCCTACAATGATAACAGATTTAGCAAGCGCTAGCAGCCACTCGCGCTTGCTATTTGCGTTCTGTTGCATTCACCGCTATTTTTTAGTGTTAAATGCATTCTCGGGTCCATTTTTGACACAAGGGTGCATTTTGTGCTGAGAAAATAGCGTTAAATGTCTGGAATAAATTGGGGGGAATCTCGTAATTCCAGGAGATTAACCTACACGGAATTGCATGAGTTACTTCCACCCCAAATTCTACGTCCAACGTGTATTCCAAGACATTGGGGCATATCAGCAACACCCGGCGATAATTATCGCTCAGCGCTCTTAGCGTGAGGATAATTATCGCTGGGTAACATGGATTTTTATCGCTGAGATAGCGTGCTATTAGCAACGCTTATCTCCTCAGCGATAAAAATGCTCACGCTAACTGCCTAACGTGAGATTATCGCTGGAAACCCAGCGATAATCTCACGTAGTGTGGCGTTAGCTTGCTGATAGGGACTCACAAACCTAGCCATGATATCCACCTTCCATAGGATATCATGGCTAAGTCAGTCCTGAAGCAGGCGTAAGGAAAGTAGCGATAACAGGGGTTTTCCTGATGCTATGCTTCATAGCGTGGTGCTTGATGATAGGACAAATGTCGCTTAGCGACATTTCTCCTGTCATGTTAGGTCAGGAACGCCCACTTTGCATCTCATTGCAAAGCTGGGCGTTAGGAATCCCCACGCTAAAGCAAGGTTTCACGCGTTAGCGTGGCCTTGTTAATTAGGCAATAAAATTATCGCCGCTTTTCTGCAAAAGCGGCGATACATTTTTATCGCCAGCTTGTAAATATGCCCCTTGGTTTCATGCTTACTGTTCCATTTGATTTGAGTTGCACACCTGGTTAAACCCAAAAGCTTGAAACTTGTCTCAAAACTTGTGTTGCTGTCTGGGGAAACCTGGGCTGGCATTCCGGCCTGGACTGTGCCTACTGAAGCAGGACCAAAGCTAATTTGCTGAGATTCATTTAAAACAAATACATGTGCTACCAAAACCGCATGAAAGAAAGAGAGAGAGGATATTTGGCCATGTGGGCACTTCAGAAGCAGAAGAGTTGGATTCCAAATGTGTTTTTCTTGGTAAAGAACATTAACTTGCCTCATCTGTCAAACTCTGGGCACATCTGGAAGTGGCTACATAGAAACACTGTTTTTTAAAATACTTCTATGAGGGTATTTCAACACATCCAAACAAAGAAACAAAAACCCATAAAGAACATAATAGCCGGCAGGCTAACACACAAACAATAATGCGCATGTGAATAATAGAAGACAGGTCCAGTTAGTGGCGAAGGTAACCATGTCGTGCCCAACAGCGGAATAGCAACATCATGAGCGAGAGGCAGAGGCTAGGGAGCCCACGCAACTGAAATATAGAAAGTAAAAAAAATAGTCAAGCAGAACCGCCCTCCAGATGCATCCATCATATCCCCTATTCACATCTGGAGGGGAGAAGTAAAGGAAGGAAGAGGGCAGAGAAAGGGGAAGGACACCTAGGGAAGTCAGCCGGTGCCGGGTTCCACGATCCAGCATCCGAGGCCGATGCAGAGCCCCCAGGGGGAGTCATCAACAAGCTTCCGGTCCCCCTGATCCATCCGCAGACAACATAACTAGATGGAAACCCACGCATGCAGTATAAGGACCCTCCGAACCCACCTTGCCTCTTCCCTACGGATCGCCTCCCTCTCACAGTCCGCCCACTTCATCAATTCTAAACCCCAACAGTAGGCATCGGGACCTCGGACTGAATTCCAACTCATACACATGTGGGCAAGGATTAAGGCTAGGTCTAAAAACCTATCAGTAACCTTTTGAGCTGCGAACGTTCATGAAGGCCTAGCAAGCACCCAGAAGGGGTCAGGAGATTCTCAGTCTATGACCCCATTAACCACCTGGAGACCCATCAGCCAACAGGGTATTAAAATCGGGCAAGACCAGACCATGTGAAAGAAGTTTACGTCTCCTAGGTGACAATGAGGACATTCTGAGGTCACAGCAAGAAATATAGAATGTATACAGTGAGTGGTGAACTTGGTTCTATGCAAATAAAAGAACTGTATGAGTTTGAAGTGGGAGTTTCTAGATATTTTAGAACTGGAGTCCAGGACCCTTCGCCACAAGAAATCTGCGAGAGGCGTGCCTAGATCTGCCTCCAAATTTGAGCGGAGTGCTGCAAGAGATGGACGTGCCCCCTCCAGTAAGGCCCCATAAAGTAACATGACTGCTTTTGTTTGGCCCAAAATAAGGAAGAGATGACGCAGGCAGTCATGTTTTGGAGGGTCCACAAAGTCGGTACTACACCAATACTGTATCTTAGGCGCAAAAGCACCATGGAGGATGAAGTGGCCCACCAGTATATCATAGGATTTCCAGAGGTCTGAAAAAGAACACAGTCCCCCCAAACACAGATCACCCAGGACATCGATCTGGGCTGCCGGCCATTCATGCAGGCCTGACAACTCTCCTGGTCAACCCCACTGCCGGATCACCGCTAGAGGAAGCTCACAGGAGTAAGGGGTCAGCGTACAAGTTTGCTAGTTTGCTGCAAGGTGCAGGTGTAACATACCACGCAGTCCTAACCAGGACATTCAAGGTCAGCATCCTGGAAGCAAGAGTGGATTTTCAGAAGAAAACCCACTAGGCAATCCCTGGAAGGAGAGCCACACTCAGGCATCCCACCCCTCCCCACAAAAATGCATGCCAGCGAGCCACCCGCTGGAGCTGCGCCACCAGGTAATATAAGTCCAAGTCCGGTGCCGCAAGCCTACCTAAGTCACAGGTAACCGCAGCTTCCAGAGGGCTACACCGTGATGCAAATTGTCCCAATAAAGAGAAAGAAGCAGGCTATCAAGCTCCCGAAAGAAATGCTGGTATAACTCCAATGGAAATACAGCAAACAAGTAAAGAAGACACTGTAGTCCAGTCATTTTGAAAAAAGCCACGCGACCACTGACTGACATTGGTAATGTAGTCCAGAAGGCAACGGAGAGATGCAGCCCAGCCAGCACACGCCCAAAATTCCCTTCACATAGCAAATCTGGGTGCGGTAAACAGCCACTCCAAGATACCGTACCATGCCACGCTCCCATCTCAACGTTGGAGCCGTGGGAACGGGACACGGTCAGGAGCATCCCCCCGCAAGGGATAAACACATGATTCAGACCAATTGACCTCAAGGCCAGAATGAGCGCCGAACTCCGACAGCCACTCTACCACTGCTAGTAGGTCGACGTCTCTTCCCCCAAGATACAACAACATGTCATCAGCTTACAAAAAAAGAAAATTAAAGTTAGAGGCAATATTGAGGCTCCAGTAGGTTAGACCCCGGCGAATCATACGGACAAAGGGCTCCATCGCCAACGCAAATTACAAAGGTGACAGGGGCAATCCTGCCAAGTTCCCTGCTCCACCGCAAAGGTCTCTGATATCAAGAGACCGGTGCGGATACTCGCCAGGGGGTCAGAATAGAGAAGCTTCATCCACCTGACAAGCATGCTAAGCATCATAGCATACAGGAAGTCACAGTAAAGTGAGTGAAACTGTAGTGGAGACAAGGGTTTGTCTGCATACATTGCTATGTTAGCACAAGCATTTTAGAGGTTAAACGCCATCTTGCCACTTTGCTGCTTTTGCGCACGACACTACAGGTAGTTGTTATTACAGGTAAAACTGCTTGCTTGCTTTTTGTTCACATGAGATCGGTCTGTAATTCACATCCCTAGACGTGCACCGCGACCTTAGTCTGAACACTGTGTGCAGAAGCCGTCAAGGTCAAATAACAATGTATGCTGTTGAATTCAGGTTGATCGGCCCACGCACTAGACATAACAAGCACACAGCTGCAAATATCTGAAACTCGGGTGCCTTTAATATTGCATTTCCATGCATGATTCAGACACTTGGAGAAAACCTTTCCAGACACAGAGAGCAGTGCTGATCCTGTGATGGATTCACCTAAGCTGAGCTTTGCGGTATGGGGCTCCCCATTCAAGCCTAGAGACCTTCTATTATTATATAAAACTAGCTTACTAGCCAGGGGAGGGTGGTTCACAAGGTATTATAGGACCTGTTTCCCCTATCATTGTAATATGATTTCTCCCTTTGTTTTCTATGGTATTGTAACAATGCTGATGGTTTTATTTCTAATCATTTGCCTGCTTATGTTAGCCAAAGTACTGCATCTTAGAGCACGTAGATAAAATAAACATTTTAAACTTTTCCGTGTCTCTGATTACTCATGTTGTGGACTGATATGAGAATAATAACGAAAAGGTGTTTCTGATTCCCACCATTCCTGAGAGTACTCTAAGTCGCTTGTTCTGGATTCTCTAATCATTGGTAGCTTCGAGATGATACGGAGAACAAATGAGACACTGATGCTAGTCGGATAGGGGTTCTGGGTACTGAGGTGAGTTTTTTGGTACACCACAATTCACTGAGGTCCTGGTTTCCTGTGCATAGTTCTGTGCATGAGCAGAATCCCCGCAACAAAACGCCTTCCTAATGTCAAATGAGATCCCCAGTGCTTCCAGCGGGCGGTGTTCTCCCGACCGTCCAAAGCCAGAAACAATTGATGGATATTAGGCATAGTGCTTTGAGTGTGGATGAAGCCTATTTGATCCGGGTGAACCAGAGCGCACATATGGGGGAGTAACCGTGTTCCTAGAATTTTTCTTAAAATCTTATAATCTTCATTAAGCGTAGAAAGACGACCGTAAGAATCAAGAAGAAGGTTGTCCTTATCTATTTTAGGGAGAGATACAGCCGATGGTTCCCACAGTGAGGGCGGGAGCTGGCCTTGCTGCCGGGAATCATTGAAAAGTGTCACCAGTCTAGGAATGAGGGCAGGTGCAAAGGCTGCATAAAATCGGAAACCCATCAGGCCAGGCACCTTACCTCTCACCATCACCTTAATAGCTCCCCATACCTCCTGCTTGATAATAACCACACTCAGTGGAGCTACCACCGTTGGCTCAAGGGACACTAGAGTCTGCAATGTTATCTGGTATTACGCTTACATCACTCGCCACACCTGAGGATTATAGCTCCAGATAGTGCTGCAGAAACACTGCATTGATCTCCCTTGCATGAAGACATCACTCCATGAAGGACCATGTACCTGAAGTAAAGAATGACCACACCCGACATACCACAACAGCCAAGCTAACATCCTGCCCCACTTATCCTGCTCTGCATGTGCCCTGCCTGTATACGCCCTATAATCAAAATTGCGAAGGCATTCCACGAGTTCCATCAGCCTCTCTCGCTCCTCTAGACGGCATCCCCTACCATCCGAAGACCTCTCCAACCCACACAGAAGGTCCTCCAACACTACCTCTTGCCAACAAATGTTGGAAAGGAGCTGAGTGCGAACACCCACTTGACAGAGCTGGGCTGAAGGTGGGCGTCTAGGCACATTAGCAGTCAAGCTGCCATGTTGTGCACACGCTCGAGTCTTCTTAATTATGCCTGCGACACCCCGAGATACAGAGCATTGCAGTAATCTAGTCTAGACATGATTAAAGACTGGACCACTATTTTCCTGGCTGCTCCTGGCAGAAAAAAATGATTTTTTCAAGGTTATTAAAATCCCAACGCATTGCCCTGCAAGACTAGTAATTAGATTATCAAAAGATAACTCTGAGTAAAACCAAATGCCTAAGTTTTTTACTTTTGGCTTAGGTTTGGGTATATTGCTCAGAGAGTCAGGCCACCAGGCAGCTTGGCCAAATTGAAGGTTGTTTGCCATGGATGCGCTTGAGACAGCAAAACTCATTCATTCGGCCACCTCTGACAGGCAGGAGCGGAGCTTCACCTCAACGTTGGATGCATCTTGAGACCGCGTGATTGTCAGCTGTGTGTTGTGTGCGAATGACACGATGGAGAAGTCGCAGCGCTCGATGATATCAGCCAGGTGGCGCATGTACAGATTGAATAGAAGTGAGCTGTGAGACACATTATCAAATGCTGCGCTGAGGTCTAACAACAGCAAAGCGGTGGTATCTTCCCTGTGCCCTGCCTGCGGATGGATTTAGAGACAAACAGAAGCACTGACTCTGTGCAGTACTGGGGTCAAAAGCCTTACTGAGTCTTATGCAAGATGTCCCGGGCTTCAATGACCACAGAAAGCTGTACATATATTTATTTTTCTGCTACCTTCAACATAAAACGGAGCAGTTAAATAGGTCTAAAATTCTCTGGTTTAGTGGCATCCCTCATGGGTTTCTTTAGCAAGGGCACAATAAAAGCATGCTTCCAGGATTTGGTAACCTGTCCAATCCTGAAGGAGCTGTTGAAAAGATTGCGTAGCACTGGAGCTAAGCAGATTATTCCTAGTTCCGGAAAAGTGGGAGGTGCAGGATTTGGGGGAGCCCCTGATTTAACAGATGACATAATCGGAGTAAGTTCCTCTGATTTTTTTTAAAACAAATTTTATTAATTCGCAATAAGACATAGTACAATACAGTTGAGCACAATAAGTGCAGGAGAATCCTTCAGTATCTATTGTCAGTCCACCTTTTGGAGAAATAAGGGAACACACATCCGAGCCCAATGCTCGCCCTCATCTCTGTGTCCTGCAATGTGTGTCAGTGCGCTCTTTCGGCCCTGAATCCCACCTCATGTCCCTGTGTGATTAACTCCCAACCAACCCCTCTCCCGCCCTCCCAACCCCTTCTAAACCCCTACCCCCTCCACACCCCAGGCATGTCGCTGACACATCAAAGTATCTGTACATGGGCATTGGTCGGTCCAACAATGTATCATGGGCGCTATGCCCCCGATTTTCGGTTAGTGGTGCAAGTGGATGGGATAGCTACAGTATCGGACCCTCTCAGTAATTGTACGCCCTCAGGACAACAGGGTAATCCCGGGATCATTCTTCCGCTAAAAGGTCTGCCCCCTCAGGGTTGTAAGCAGCGTCGTCAGTCGTGTGTTTCAACAAGTTCACCAATGCCACCCACGCCCTTGCCATTTCCAGCATTTTTGTTAGTTTCCAGTGCGATGGGCCATCTGCAGTCGGAAGGTCCCCTCGCAATCCGCCCACTTCACCAGTGCCCTTGTCCATTGTGTCACACTTGGGCCGTTTTTCGCTTTCCAATGTCTAGTGAGTTCCCTTTTAGCTAACACCATCCCCAGATCTATGAATTTACTAGTGACTTTATTCCTGGCATTGTGTGGGAACCAGTGCAACAAACAACAACCTGGCGGCAACGCTACCTCTATCTCCGTTGTGGCCGCCAGCCCAGTCGTCACACCTCTCCCGAACTCTCCCAGATGTGGACAATCCCAGAACATCTGGAGAAACCCAGCACCCTTTAGGAGTAAGTTCCTCTGATGTATTGAACTTGAAACTGGACAGTGCTTCACTGTCCTCCAAAGACTCAAACCACACTTTAAAGCATCAAGTGTTTCTGACATCTTCAGGAAAGGAGGCATAGATATAGACGACCCTTGTCAAAAAAGTACTGAGCAAGAGTGTTACAGCGATCTTTGGTCGGAGGAACCACCGCCAAGACCCAGTCTAAAGAGGAGACTGACTTGACTATTGAAGGAAGAATTCTGCACAGTTTCTATTTTTGCTGCATAAAAATTACACCTCATAATCTTAATCTGCCTGTGATGCTCCTTTAGGGCAGAGCGATAACTAGCTTTCTCAAAAAGGATTGAAGTTTTTCCACCAAATGCGCTCTAGAAATGACGGATTGCTGCACCAAGGCAGCAATGCATCAAAATAACTTGTGCCTCGGTACGAGAGATTCCTATGCCATGGATGCGTCGTATTTACAACACAGCGCACCATGGCGTAAGGATCTGTGTGCTTCAAAAAAATTACTTATTCATGTGTGCCATATCTAAGGAAACCGGACATTACTGTTGGAAAAGTGATGCAGGACTGACTTACGGGTTGCAAAGTGACGTAAATCGGGCCTGTGTCACTTTTCTACATCAAAAAACATAAAAAAACAGGATCATCAAAAAAAGTACAAAAAGTAATGCGGTGGGGAAAACACATGGTACACTTTACTGAAGGCAGCCAGTGAGCAGGCAGCAGAATAAATAACAACCCTAGCACCAGCCAGGATGTCCAGGTAAGGTTTCAGGGGAAGAGGAAGGCCAACTTCAGTGAGGAAGAGAATGAGATCTTGGTCTCTGAGGTGACACATCACCAACATCAGCTGTTTGACACCTCCAATTTGCCCCCAGGGAGGAAAGAGGACATTCAGCAATCCATCTTGGAGAAGGTCAACAGTGTGGGGCAAGCTCTAAGGAATGTCCCTGACTGCAAGAAGCACTGGAATGATTTCAAGCATCGGACAAAGGAGAAACTAGGCAATGACCTCAAGGCAGCAATGCAACCTGGAGGAGAGAGCCCAGAGCCCTAGGAGGATACATCTGGCAGCTGTCATCCCAGACGTATTGTTAGCTGGAATCCCAGAACATGGCAGGGCAGCACATGAGGGACAGCCACAGCCATAGGGTAAATATTAAGAAGGGGCAATGTGGGGAAATAGATAATGTTGTGCAGTGCACCTAGCTATGCCCCAGCGCTCCACTGTGCTGTGTGCAGTGAAAAGGGCAGGAAGCTGGATCATGTTCCGTTAAAAGGCTCAGGAATGTCACTCACACTGCCCAGTTAAATGTTACTCCATTCCATGTGTGAAGTGCAACACCAGTCCCGGTCCACCTTTGTCTAGTGGCACATCTAATTGATTGCACTGATGAGTGGCTCACATACTACAATTTGTCGCAGAGCAGTGCTGCATGTCAATATGTTGCGCTGCCTGGTGTCAAAAGAAAAGGGCAGGAATGTGCCATATGAATGAGATACGGCACATTTATGTCCTCTTGCACTGTGCTGGGGCACAAATGGCTGCCTAACGCCAATACAGGCACCCTCGAACGATGGTGCAAGGGTGCCTGTGTTGAAATCAGTTGTATTTGTGCAGGAAGGGGCAACCTCTGTCACAGAAACAACCGTTACCCCACCCCCGGGGAAGGTGTAGGCTTTTGACGCATTCCCTGGTGTACATAATCTTGTAAATCTGGAAATGCATCAAACCCCATGGGTGTTGCATGGGAACCCTACTGCAACGCCCATGATACGCCCCCCTGACGCAGAGTAAGGCCACACAGTTGCTCGTGCTGCCTTGTCTCACTACATATATGCAAGGCCATGTAAAGACACATAGGGTGGCTTTATGTGGCCTTGTAGATATGGATAAGCCACGTGCACCCCCAGAACATCACAAAAAGTGACGCACTGGTGGCGCAATGTCCTTGGCATGGGCTTGTCAGAGAAGAAACAGCTCACCTGAGAGGGGGGTCAGATTTGGGGCATTTGAAGTATCAACACCTAGGAACATGCCAAGAGCCACATGTAAAATATCTGCATTGCTAAAACATAGCATACAGCTGCCCTGGTGTGTGTGGTGAGACCTCAAAGGTGTCAGTTGACATGGTACGGACAACCAGAACTCATGCCCTTTACTAAATCGGACTGGATCAGTGTTATGCAAGTGATACACACAAAAGGACTGTGTTGAAACCCAAGATGATGTGTAGGTGCCTGCTTACACAGGGCATTGTAAGTGATGGCTGATTGATTGAACTGTCACTGTGTCGGAATGGGGAGACATTGCAAAGCAAGAAGGTCAGAATGGATATGTGTTTGGGAAGGTAACGTAACTAATACACATGCACTGCTGTGCTGTCACACTTGTAGTGCAGCTGGGAAGGGACGACAGAGATGAGCCGATTGAGGTACAATTTTCTGCATGTGATGTGGTCCTCGGTGAAGATGTAGCATGTGTCGGAGGGGGGGGGGGGGGGGTTCTGAAGGAAAATTGTCTCACCATGACCACTGTCCTCAAAGATGAAGCCAAATGTATAGCCAATCAAATGAGTATCCACAAATATGAAATACATGGTAAGTATATGCCCTCATATATTCCTGCAGTGTACAGTGTAGCAAGGTTGGTCAGTTTGTAGAGTTGTGCAGGATATGTGTAACAAAATAATCAACCCTTGCCCACATGAAGGCACAAAGTGCTTGCAAGACTGCACAACAAGGCAAAGTGCCACAGTGTACAGCTTGAAAGCCAGATGGCTGGATCATAAGTAAATCATCACTAGACCAAGATCACCTGCAGAGGAGTAATGGGATTAATACTGGCCACAGGGAATGCAGGCACCCCGGGGAATATATTGAATGTGACCAGTAGGCGTGTCAAAATGGTAAAGCACATTCCGCATAGGTATCATGAAAAAGACCGCAAATCACCTTGGCAGATGTGCTGCTGACCTCCTTTCATACGTCTAGGAATGGTAGACCCTGTAACCTGTGTAAGTGTATTGCATTCTGTATCAAGGGACACAAAGTCAGCCTAGTTACACAGTGGTTGTATAAAGTATGCAGAGATACTGTCATCTGAAAGGCAACTACAGTGCAACTTGGACTTTAGACCTCCATGTAACCAACAACCTATACATCAATGGTGTATTGAAAGTCAAATATTAGCAAGTCTTAGTGCCATTCATACTACTCATGTAAACATTTGATATAGAACACCATTAATGTTTCTCTATCTCTTTGCAGAGGCTGTACCTAGACCTCATGAACAGCTGCCTGTCTAGGATGGCGATTTGGCTAGGATGACAGACTGCCAACCATTGACCGAGAGACCTTCCAGCAAATCCTGAAATCTCTTGGAACACCATCTCCAGTTGTGGAAAAGGCCAACAACATTGCGGGATCTCCACATAATCTCCACATGATCTCCCATCAGCCAACAATCACCACCTGCCAGCCCACCCCCAGGCCTGGACTCCAAGGACCCCCAAGCTGAATTTCAATGTTTTGCAGTGACAGATGGTAGATGGGGACCATGGCGGGCACCCTAGAGGCAGTTCGTGGGTGCCTCAGCCCCAATAAGGACACATTGTCTGCTATAAAAGACACCTACACTCCGCTCTGTGGACTCGACCAGTCCCGGGCTGACATGGCCGGTGTCATGAGGCAGAAGCATGAACAACTGCCCTGTCAAAGTGCCAAACAGCTGGGAGCCATCTGCAACATCCTGAAATCCATGGAGCGGAAACAGGACACATACATTGCAACTATGGGTGCCTACCACCGCAACGCTACTGATGTGCTTGCAAACCAGCAGGTCTTCCTCACTGCATTGCTGCCTCCCTTGTTGGCACAGAGCAATGCTGCTGATCCACATCTTCAGCTCCTGATGTGTTTGTGCCTCTGGCGTCCCTGCCACCTACAACACCCCCTCACAGGAAGCACCACACACGTCAGAGGTGGAAGATGTGGACTTCAGCACTTTACAACGTAAATCTGCCTTGTAGTATTTCTCTCTGCCAAATTGCCAGTTTCTACTTTGCCCATTGCTGATTACCATGACAGTGTACTTCCTAACTGGTACAGTCCTTAATTTGCTGTCTCACCTGTGGATCTCAACCGTTGGTGCGCTGTTAAAGTGGTCTATCTTCCCTAGTGGCCATTTGTTCATTCTCTTCCTCACTGAAACATTCCTCTCCTCCACATGTCCCATGCAGTGTATCCCCCATGTACTCTGTCTGGATATCCCATGGCTCTAAAAACATATGGGGTTGTTGTTGTAAGAACTGTGCCTGTGATTCTAATGAAATTGTGCACATGTAAGTAAATGCACTTGGTTCAACATGTGTGTAATATGTCTGTTGTAGTCTGGACTAAGTACCACAGTGTGGATTTTGTCAACCTAATACACCAACTAGTCCCCAAAAGGACATATGTGCAGTGGAGCCATGGAAAAAGCTACGCAGGTGAAGCGCACTATATGTGTGTAGACTAGCAAGTAGTTACTCAAGGTCACAAGCATTAAGCGCAACAAGTATCATACAGTCGATGTAAAGGATGAAAGAAGTCACAGCACTGGTGGTGAGCACATCCTTGGATGCTAGCATGAAAGCATGCAAACAAAACTGCTACTCAAATACATACTGCAACTGTATGGTAAGCCCTGTTTTTGGCCTGGGCGTCCATCCACTTTAAGAGTGACACTTACATTTAACAATAATGTGTGAGGATCCCTTAAGTGAATCCATTGCAAACCTGACAGGGCCATTTCCGTTGCTGTTCCACCTAGTAACACATGTAAACAAACACAGCATGGAAAGACCATTGCATGTGTCTAACACCACCTAACAAGATATGTCAACTCCTAAGCAGTTAATAAGAAATAATTTGTGAAAGTGTAAAACATAATTTATTTCTATCTAAATCGTAATTAGGAATCCTAAACCTACCAACACTAAGTTTTCTTACCCATCCTATTAATTAAATTATTCTAAGCTAACATATCTAACCTACACTACCTAATCAGACTAAAACCTTAACTACCTACCCTTAGCTTACTCTATTCTATACATATCACACAACAGACATGTAAAACATCCACCCCCCCACCCTCCTTAAAACACATATGCACACAATAACAACACGAACTACACCCAAATACAAACTAACTATACATAAAGATCTGAACAGATATAAAATATATTTTTCTTTTTGTTGTTGTTTTTTTACTTTTTTAATGCATACACTAAACATCGACCCTGACTTAATTAACAACCCACCCAAATCCCCAACAAACAAGATAAAAGCCATTTAATCTAAAAAGAAGTAATGCCCATCAACCACACTAAACTAACCCCAAGCTAAAATCTAAACTACGTAATGATATAGTACCTATACAATAGTCTAATGAAGGGCAAAGGGGCAAAGGCAGGATTCAATTTAGCGGTTCAAATCTGGATCAGTGCCAGGTGTCTGCCCAGGGGTTGCTGCATGTGGTTGTGATGCAATGGGGATTTGTCCTGTGGTGCTTCCCTGAATGGCTCTATCTCCCCCACCATGGGATGCTCCCTGTTGGGCCTGTTGGACAGTGGGTCATTTGTCAACCGCTTTATCCTCCTCATATCGGAGTGCCATCCTGCGGTATCCCTGGGCAACATGCCTGAGGTAGCAGTAACGCTCTTTGGGGATCCCATACGCCTTGGTCTGTTCTGACATCATGTTGTCTGTTGTAGAGGATGGAAATATGTATCAGACATATCTGAGGCTGAACATAGGTAATCCTACAATATCCTTAAATCAACAAAAAACTCCCATGTGGCATGTTCAGACCATACAATGACATTTTGCTTTGTAAAAATGACGCTCAGTCTTCTGAAATACATACTCATCAAAAAGTAATGAGGCAAAGGTACCCATGTTCCAGGATAGCACGTATACTAAATGTCAGCCTATGTACAAATGCACCTGTGCACCTAATAGTACCAAGACTGAGTAGTATATGTGATGCTGAGTACACAAGACATGTCACATATCGTCACACAAGGTACTACCTGTGTTGGTTCAAGCAGCATGCATTAGGGCAGACACATAGATGGAGTATGGCTAGCTATGCACCCTTCATGTTGGCCTGTTGGACACTTCAACAATACTGACAAATGGGAATATAAGAGGCTCTAAGTACTGTAATTCCAACAAAAAGCTGTGGCCCTTTACATCCCCTAGTGTCTGCTCTATTAGTCAGTGTGGATTGTGAGTGTGATGCACATCACCTCAACCCACTGCTATGTGATGAGTGTGTGTATGATTGCTCTAGTCCTCATATGTATAAGTATTGTATCCTGTGCAGTACCTTGCATAGTAAGGCAGGCATTTGTCATGATGACACAGTGTGGGTAATGGCACCAGACATTTTCACTGTGTAATGCTCTGTATGCTGACAACACAGCATTCACATTGTCTTCTCACTCACTATATTCTAAAAATAGTATGACCGCGTTTTGCTTAGCGGTCATTGGGCAGAGGAGGCCATGAGTCATGCCTTTGACAGTAATAGCCTTTGTGGACTGGTGACATGTGCCATACCTAGTCATACATAACCAATATGCACTGAGGTACGAATCCTCACTTCCCGTGTGGCCCTGGCTCAAATTGAGACCATTCATGTCTAGGTGTACGACCACAGTAGTAACATGCAACACACAAGCAGATTGCATTTGTGTTATTCAAACGCAGATTCACATAGTTCTTCTATCCGATATAACCAAACAAAGCAAGTAATGTTGGATATTCATCCTCTGCCTTCCCTTCTCATACATCACTGAGGTGCAGATATCTGAGGGCTGCTCTGGTACCCATGATGCAGAATGACAGTTCACACATATCCGGGTACATATGATCTAAGGAGTGTTTTCGAAAACATCTATGCCAGGGCAATCACACACAATCCTCACAGAGCCCAGAAAACATTCAGGTGACACTCACTGGTCGCTTCGGGAACCTAGAAAGTAGCCACCTCCCCAATTGTGTATGACTCAGGTTCACCTACAACACAAATAAAGGGAACAATATTCTGTGAAAGTTTCATGGTACACTATGTACAAAATG
Source organism: Triturus cristatus (assembly GCF_964204655.1). Taxonomy (NCBI): domain Eukaryota; kingdom Metazoa; phylum Chordata; class Amphibia; order Caudata; family Salamandridae; genus Triturus; species Triturus cristatus. The sequence goes on from NC_140582.1 coordinate 1,045,012,334, forward strand.
AGCTCAGTACATCTACAAAAGAAATGTCTCATTCAATCTGCACATAGGACATGGAGCATAAGGCAAAGGTCAAATGGCCTAATGAAGAACAAAGGTATGGCATCTTGCCGTGCCAATGGCTAAAACCAGGCATATGACATCTCAGGTGTACAGACTGCATACCAATGGACATATTTACAAAGATTTGATGTGGGGCAGCAACGCAACTCATTTTTCTGCGCTGACTTATGTCAATCTGAAAGGGCAGAAATGCACCGTATGTACAAGATACGGTGCATTACGGTCCTTTCTGTATGCACCGGCGCAGAGTTTTCAGTTCAGCGTCAATGCTGGCACCCTTGCCCCATGGTTCAAGGGTGTCTCTGTTGTTGGCAAGAATACTTACCTGCTCAAAAACAATGACGATAATGCATCCCAAATAATGCATCACAAATGGAAAATTTAAACAAAGAGAGAAATGTAAACATTTCTCCTGGTTACGCCTGCTCTGGGGAGGTGCAAGCTTTAGGCAGTGACCCAGGTTCACAAGATAATGTAGATCTAGGCCAGTGTCAAAGTCCATGGGTGTCCGGTGGGAACACCCACAGCAGCCCCCATGAACACCTCTTTGACGCAGTGTAACGCAAGCTAAGCCCTGTGCACCACTGGAACTTCACAAAAAGTGATGTTCGGCAGCGCACAGTGCTTACAAAAAAGCCAGATGTTACAATAACATCACTCATTGTGACATGATGCAAGGGGTCCTGCCTTTGATGGATTTGTGAAACAAATGAATGGACAGACTACACTCCGCAGGCAAGCTATGTAGCTGAAACTGTTTTCAATACAATATGTGTCTTTTGTTATGCTACACACCTCAGCCAGCAGCCATTTGTGTTCCTTGCAAAGCCACACTTTACAATAACTGCTATTTGTATTCCTTTGCTCCACACTGCTCATTACATGTCACTACTGCAGAGCGAATGTGCATTGTATGTTATGGCCCTGTACAACTTGTATGTTAAAATGTCAGTGGTGTAAATCAGAACCTCTCCAACCGGGGACATTGTGATATGTGAGTGTGCTCCCCTGCAACACACATGGAGGGTGGCCCACCCAGTTTGAACTCAGTAATGACTGGCCAGGACATGCGACAACAGTCCATGCACATTGCCGGATGGGGCCCCAAGCACCTTAGGGCCTCCCCTACACAGCATGTTCATGTTGGGCTATTGCTGAGCCACTGTGAACAATGCTCTGTCACATGTTTGAGACCAAACATATTTGGCCAGTTGCCTGGCTTACTAAGACCAAGCCATATGTGCCATTCAAGTCATCACATCAATCACAGGTATCTGAGAAGGGGACACATCTACCAGCTCTTGGTATATTTTTACTTACAGACAGGCCCGCCAACTTCCATGCTGAGATGATCAATGAGATCCTTCTCCTGGCTCACAGCATCTGTTCACCGGTGCTTAGGTTAACAGGAGTTGCGGTCCACACCAAACACATGTTCAACATGGTACTGCACTTTGTACCAACGACCCTTACTTTGGCAGGTAGTGTACCCTGGAAGACCCTTACACCTGAGAGTAACAAGTTCGGCAGGTAGTGTTCAATGAGCCATAGGAGGCCCCTAAACTCATCCTCTGAAAGGTTACAGGATCTGTGACTCCCCGACATGTCCCTCAAAAAAATGAGCAGCCTAAACTATAAACTATCTTACAATACAACTACTCCCTACCACTACAAGTAAAAACCCCTAAAAAGACAAACTCCCAACAATACACTACTCTACACAATACAAAATACAATCACAGGACAATAATTACACTTTTGGAACACTACAGATACACCGCAGACACCAACAGGACCAAGAAACACCTCCAAAAACACAAGCCCCCAAGAAACACCTCCCCCACTCAGCACAGACAAACAGAGTGGAAAGGAACGTGAAAGTAACTTCACACTTCCTGGTTTGCAGCATGGAAGTGCCATTACATCATTTCCTGGGTGTATGCGTCACGTTTTCACAAGATGCATCGTTTTTTCGGATGCATAGTGGCCGAAATTGCACATGTGTGAATAACGCCCCATGCACGTCAATGCTACATTTTTGATGCATTGGCATGGCTATGGATATTCTAGAAGACGCGATGGGTGCAATCTGTCACGCATTAGCCCAAGGCATCAGTTTAAATAGACGCATTGGACCAATTGTGTGATTTACAGTGTAGTGTGTTGTGCAATGCAATTCCAGGGATCATTGTTTTGCCTGTGCATAGTTGAGGTGACATACTTTCTATCTTGGAATGTGTTGCATGTGTATGTTGACACAGCACATATGTGTGACTTCTTGCATTACAGGGGCCTATTACGCATAGGGTGCACTTCCTCTCTTTATGCAAAGGAATACATTACAAGGGTTGTGCAAAATGAGACAGTGCACCCTATCACATTGATTGTGCTTCTCCCAGGGCTGTCACTAACTTGCATTGCCCTGGGGTCAGCGCATTCAAACGTCAAACTGAGCCGCCTTTGGGTAATCTGCGCCATGTTGCACAGTGCAGGCCACAGTCTGTCAGCTAAATCATGGGGGATTACAGGTCCCCTTGCAGGCAAGTGTAGTGAGTGTGTGCATCCATCTGCGAGGGGAGGTCTGGTTGGGCCATAGGACCCACCTTTTCTCTTCTAGAGGGTTGCCTTCAGGGGGCACACAATCAGTGCGCCTCCTGACAACTCCTTTGTCTCTGGGCCCACATCCTTTATATGGCGTAGACGCAGAGGCAAAGGGCATGGGCCCACACACTCCTGAACAAAAGGGTAGACCCTCAGGTGCTGGCGCAGGGACTATAAGTGTAGTGCAAAATATTTTTCATAAGTGGCTGCACAAGCATGTGCAGCCCCTTCCGGCATTCCTAAATGCCCCCATAGCTTTGCGGCCAGGATGATCCACATAGGTTGGCTCAGCATGGCCTCTTGGATATTGTTGATAGGCATGTGCCTTTGAACAAACAAGGGGACACTGTTCCTGAGGCGGGGTGCAAAAAGTCACCCAAGAGCCAATAGAGAAAGAGAAAGAAACGAGAAATGAAATAGAATTTTTTAAATCATTTGTTCTCACGTGCACTTCACTACACTGCTGATTATCCGGGTCCTGAAGAAGCGCCAACGACCCTATGGCAATAGAGATGCGAAACATGTTGACCTATCGGATTTTGGCACACTGTGCCTTCTGGGATTACATCATACTTATGGGTTTTCAGTCTGTCTAGGGTACAGTGACATTTTATATACATATTTTTATTTGACAACCCTCTGACAGTTTTAATCACTATGCACGCATCTTCTTACCCTCACAGGACCCACACTCCACACACCCGCATGCACGATCCAGCAATAAAAAAAGATCTCTGACAAAGTGACCCTTCGGGGGACCCGTAGGGCATTGCAGCGCCGGCCCGATGAGGAGCATGACACCTCTCGGGGTGTGTGAGGGCAACAGGAGGCAAGACTTGTTCCTCCTCCTTTTTAGCGGGTCCGCTTAACCTGGGATTCTATTTCATTTCTCTTTTCTTTCTCTTTTTCGATAGGCGCTTGGGTGATTCTTTGCAACCCGCCTCAGGAACAGTGTCCCCTTGTTTGTTCAAATGTATTGTATGTGGAGCATGGACACTGGGCCGTAATTGGCTCCCTGGTCCCCCATCTTCCTCTTTTTTTGATAGGATAACCATGTGCCACCAGAGGTCCAAGAGTAGTGGGAGGCCAGCTGCACCAGTCTGTGGTACCTAGGCCCATAACTGTATGCATAGCTGTCCTAGGATGTCTTGTGGTTGCATTACCCACTCAAGGAGTGACAAACAGTTACTGAGTCAGGCACTCTACACTGTATATGGCATGCAGGTGACAGGTTGGCTGTGTACATTTACTCTGGATACGTCTAGTCATATATGACACATGTTGATATGTGCATACCAACAGATTACCAGAGAGTGATTCCCAACAACCAGCATATCATGTTGTGGTACGCAAACATCTGCTGTATGTGCTTGGGTCTGGCCGGATATGTGTGGCACGTGCACAGTGCCAATGCACACTGTCTTTGCCTCAAAGCTTTGTGTATCTTTTGGTGACCACAAGGCCAGTTTGTATAGCCAAAATAAGTCAAAATTATTCCAAGAAGGAATATGTTTACTATTAGCTTGCATCACAGTATGTTTCCATATTGAAGGGTTACTTGAACTTAGGATGTGTGAATGCATTCGCACACAATGGTCACTTGGACATTTATTGACACAATCTGCCAGTAGGACTTGGAATGCATCAGTGCATGGTACCTTGGCTGGATTAAGCTTGTATTTAGTCCCTGTTTCTGGGCACATATTTGATATTCTGACTCTTTGTGTTGTGCTTTCACAAGCACACAACAATTGTATTTGTAGGAGTACACTCATTATTTGTATCTGAGTACAACACCCCAACACGATAGGATACATCCCTGCTTGTTCCAGTTGCATCTTTGCCTATTGGGTCAAGTGTGGCAGCATTGGTACTATGTAGCCACTCTAGCACTGGCACAGTGGAGCGTTTAGCATTTATATGTGTGATGTGAGATGTCCAAAAGGATTTAATATGTGGCTGCAGACATTGTTCTAGCATATGTACACTGTAGGGGTTGTACTGTGTTCCCATGCACATACTATGTGCCTCAGATCACAGTCATCAGACTAAGAGTTAACTGTACTATTCTCAAATATGAGGCTTTACACATAGCTGGCAGTACAAGACACACTCACAGTCATTGCAGATTATTTACTGTGTCACACCATTCTCATAGTTGCTGGATGTCTGAAGGTTATTAAACGGCAACAGAACTCATTCTCATAAACTGTCCGAGACAGTACCAAACTGCAATATTCGTTCATTGTCTGTCTTCCCAATGGACCTGAATTTGCCCCAGGTTGTTGGCATCCACTAATTTGACATTGTAGAAGATGTTGTCCTGCGCTGTTTGTTACCCATTGCAACATAACTTAATTGTGTACAAATTACTAGCATCTGTGATGCGAGTGTTTTCATGTTTAGTGTAACTATGAAGTAAGATTGCTTACACAATGGTAGTGTTCTTTAAATTATTTGTATTTGTATTACACATTTACACGTAGTCCATGCATTTGTGATCACTTGATGTGGCTCATGCCGCACCAAACAAATTCTGCACAATTTGGTCTCTCCACCGTGTCCCAGCAAGTGAAGGTACATGATGCTCTTGGTCCTCATCTTCCTCGTCATCATCCTCCAGCCATTCATGGTTCTCATATCCCTCCCCCCAAGGGACATTGGTCCACACACATATGTTGTGCAAAATGCAGCACATTAGTATGATTTTATATACCATAGGGGAAGATTAAAACAATCTCCACCCGGACATTTCAAGACAGCGAAAGCTTAACTTAAGGACTCCAAAAGTCTGCTCAACTATGGGCCGGGTTCTGCTGAATGCCTGGTTGTACCTCCACTGGGCATCTGCCTAGGGATGTGCATGCGGGGTCGTGACCCATGGCTGCAGACCATTTCCTTGGTCAGCTGAAAAGGCAGGAGGGGAACATCCAATCAATGGTCATGATATGTGATGTGACTACATTCATGTACATTCTGTTTGTATCCTGAATGGCTCATACACTTGCAAACAGTATGGGACATGTCCTGACATTGTTTGCCATACATGCGCTTTCATTTTTGGTATGACTGACATTGTTCTACGCACACAAGTATACTGACCTGTGTGATACACTTACCCTATCTGGTACTTGGGCTTACCAATGCCATGAACGTGTTGGATCTTTCTTAGCAGGGAGAGTCAGTTAGCTATTGAACAGACAATTCTCTCACACTCCCTCCTCTATTATGTTTGTTTGGGAGTACTATTGGCATTTCTGAAGTAATACATGTCAGACCGTACCACATTTAAGCTGGGCAAACGATGCTGTTTAATTCATTCACACATATTTAGATGTGACTGTAGCAGTCAATGTTCTTCATTGGCTAATGCCATGATGAGATTAGTTAGTGCATGTCATTGTGGGACATGATATTCTACACGTCAGTGCACTATGTATACTGTGTTGACAGTGTACAAAGGGAGAGATATGTCAGAGTCTTGTACTGTACAGTGTAACTCTTAAACTAGCAGAACTGCACTGCCTACTGATTGAGGTCAGTACAAGACATATTTTTCAACATGATGCCGTGTCCTGGGTTTGCAGCCTGCTCTGGCAGACATCAGGCAGCATTGCAACAAGACATGCACATTATATGTATGGTGGATGTGTGGCTGCCTGTCTGCATGTCCTTCGAGCTGTACTTTGTTCATGAGGTTCTAACTTGTTGACCAATGAGTACCCTTGGAGGATTGATAGAGTGGGGTTGTGTGGCACAAAGTGGAGCAAACATTGTATGGCAGGTGTGTACATATGATTAGCATTGTAATTTTCCATGGTACATATGACCCAGGGAGGGCCACATGTTAGAAACATTTTTCTTTTTCACGGGCATTGTAAAACAACAACAAACAGAGACTCAGGGAGAGCCACCAGTAGCCCCCGGCAGTACAAAGAAGGAAAAATCAACAATTGTCTAGGGCATCGGTAAGAAGGGCAGGAGAACCCAGAATCAATCAAGTGAAGCAGCTGCCCTGCAAGAGGGCATGTAGATCACCAACCTCCAAGCGGAGTGACAGCGGCAGGCAGGGAACTTTTCCAGATGTCTGTGGGGTCCTTCATAATACACATCACTGTGGATTGCAGGACAAGGTGTGGGGGGCTCCTTGAACCACAGGTCCCCACAGAGCTCCCAGCAAGGAAGGACATCTCCCCGCAGAAATTCACCACTGTGGCTGCAGACACTCACAAAGTGACCCCTGCGATCAATGCGGGCCGCCATCTTGGAAAAGGGCGTCAGAGCTGCACAGAGGATTGCAGCGGCCTCGCAGCCTGTAATTACAGCCCCGGGGCACCGCAACTAGACATCAGAGGTCTCCAACTACTTGGAGAGCCTCCCCATGAAAAGAGGTGGGCAGGGGCCGCTGTGGAAGGCTGGGGAGATCACAGGCGGCGGGGAGCTCTGTCGTTCCTGTCATCAGAGCATGGCGACTGGCTATGCCCCCGCTACATAGAAAAACGTAATCAGCTGAGAGCTCCTTCTTTCAGAAATGTTCAAAGGCCCTATGAGTTTTGCAAGATTTTCACTTTTGCTGTCTGCTGCATAAATATGTATGAGAAGTTAAAAGTTATCTGCATAATCCCAAACATTAATTCATATATCTTCCTTAAATTTAGTTTAGTTTATTGTTTCTTATACATAAAAAAAACCAGAACCCCCATCTTCAAGGCGCTCTATAGAGTAGAGCACTTGAAAGATCCAACAACATCCTTGCTACAATTTTGCTCCTGTCTAACAGATTCTTGAAGCCACCACCAGCTCCAACCCAAAATCTATGATTAGAAACTGCAGTAAAAGTCGAAGTACAGGTACATTTCATTTTGGGGTAGAGGGATCAGCCTGGGTGACTTTAGGTTTAGAGATTTGGCTGCTGAAATTGTATCCTGTCTGCTTTCATGAAAAACAAAAATTCACCGTTGCAACGTGCAAGAGATGCCCCACAGCGGATCGCTCAGCAGCATGTTTAGCATTTCTTTCTGTGCTGTCTGTGCTTGGAGTTTCCCACATCTCGCTTCCTGCTCTTTCCCTTCAGATGCATATGAAAATCAGCCCAGTGAATGGACGTTTTTACTCGATCTGTTTCCTTGAGCATTACCTCAGAGTTTCTGTTTACAGAGAAGTCGATCTTATCTTGTGTGTATATTTTTGTGTGTCCTTCCTGCAACCTTGGCTCTGCTATATGGAAACACAATCAAAGATCTCTTTCTAAACAGAAAGGGCCATGGTTGGGACTATTTTCGGTCTTTTAGCTGCTTGTTTGTGGTTATGGACTGCAAGGACACATACAGTGACACCATTGTCCTGCGATGCTTCAGAGCATTGCTGACATGTATTGTTTTACTTCTCTGTTGGACTGAGTTGGTGATTGCTGCTTTATGGGCTCCCTATGAGGAAGCTCAGAGAAAGGTTTGGCAGAATGTCATGGGAGAGACAAGAGGAGGGGTTGGGTGCTTTCAATAGAGCCACAGTGATCTCAGGATAGAAAGAACAAATATGACAATTGAGAAGAAAGGAGAGAGGAAGAGAGAGTATGATAGGAAGAGACGAGTATGGAGGTGAGAAAAAGAAAAAAGAGGAAAAAAGAGCAGAAAGAAAAACTAGAAAATGGGAGATGAATGAAGCAAATCACCGAGCACCGTCGGTACAGGGCAGGCTCGGGACATTAATAGTACTTTTTAAATCATTTTTTCATGTGTTCCCCTTAAAAGCACCTAAAAGATACTTGGCTTTTCGACAAACCCGTTAACAAACCGTGCAGTAAAATGCACTTTGGGGCACTTTTTAAAAAGCATCTTCTTAGACGAATGATGGTTGGACTTACTCTTTGGAGGTATGGTCAAAATTGGGGGGGGTGGGGGGGGGGGGGGGTTCTGGAATATTCTGCCCGCTGGTAACATTATGGACCCCCACAGGAGGTGGGTCTGGGGCAGTGAGGGAGAAGATCCTGAACAGAACATCCTGAGGCAGGAGCCACTGACCAGGAGTTGTCGCTGCTCGGGTTCACATTTGCCACAGTGACGCAGCCCAAAAGAAAGGCGGGTGCAAGCCATTGGTAGTGGGGTGAAAGATCCCCAGTGGATAGATCCAAGAGTGGGGGCGTGCCTACATGGCTGGGGGACTCAGCAGTCATCAGTCGTTTTCTCTTGAGTAAGAGCCTTGAGAACTATAGGCGGAGTTTCAAGAGGAGGATAGGGGTGGCCATTTGTCAAGTGCACCAGAGACCCAATGGTCACAGCTTGGCATCCTGTGAGATCTACTCAGAATTTAATCTTACACAGTATTAAGATACTGGACCCGGTTCTGGTATGAGTACAACCATAAGAAGGTGCTCCCCGCAGCAAACCTTGAATCTCCTAGTTCTGCGGTCTGGGTATCCCTGGGGCTCCGTAAAGCCTACTCAGGGTCCACAAGAGCTACTTTTTGACAAATTGTGGCATCCCTAATACATTTAAAAAAAATGCAGTACACTCCGGGGGAACATCTGGTTACATCAGGCTGGCACACCATGAAAGGATTTGAATATTTAATGACTGCCTTTCCAGAGCCTATGTCTTTTTAGAAAATGTATATAAAAATAGTGCTTTAAAATGCACTACTTGCCACATTCTTTTTAAAATGTTCAGGGAGGGACCCCTCTAGTAGAATCCTGCGGTCTTGCCTTCTTCACTCGCTGCATTTGATGGCAAGTTTTGCATTCCAAAACTTTCAAAGATCAAGGCAGGACCATAATAGAGGTGGTACCTTAAATACACCTGTGTCTGTGGTGTGTTGCTATATTGGTGCTTCATCTATTCCAATTATTGTGATACCATCATGGTTAAGGGCATTTCAAATGACTTGCTGGATAAGATCAGGGTCAAGGGACACTTTCGATTATGTCATGAAATAATAATATTAACACATTAATGAGGTATGTATAAATAAAGAAGCAAAATGTAAAATTGAAAATGTTCAGACGTTCTGTAATTGTGCTTTATTTTGAAATTGGAGTCTACAAATTAAGTTAGTATCCTCAGATTGATTGGACCAGTTTAAGTGCATCATAGAGAATATAATATGGGTGATAAGTGGTCTCAATTTAATCAAGAAAAGCTCCAACCTTCTCATTTGAATTAAACCTTTGATTTTTTTTTATATTTCTGAAATAAATATTTCACCAGTTGTGTATTTGTTTGATGACTATTACTTTATGTATTTGTTGCGTAATGATTCAGTGAGGGCCCCCAGATTCCAATAATGAATAAGTGGGGGGTCCCCGGATACCAATAATGAATAAGTGGGGTGTCCCCGGATACCAATAATGAATAAGCGGGGGTCGCTGGGTTCCAGTAAAGAGTGGGCGTCCACAAAAGTTAGAAGGTTAAGAACCATTGTCCATGTTCATAATCCTCAAGAACATCACTCTGTCTGCGTTATCAAAGCCTAGTCTCCCATACCTCTGTTGAATGCCTCCCAAACAATCTTGTGCCCTGTTTCATTGGAACATATCCATCACCGGTGAAAAAAAGGTGTGCTCCAAAGAAAAGGCGATTCCAGCAATATCACATGGCAATAAATGGCACTTATATGATTCATGCCCCTTGATTAACGCAAAGCTCTGGAAAGGCAGAGGAGAGCATCAAACCTCTTCAGGCCACGGGGTTGTCTCACACGCTGCAGCGGTTATCAAGGTGCCTTCAATGCAATAACAAGACCTACATTGTAGTAAATATCCAGAAAGAAGCTGAAGCGGAAATAAGCAAGAGCGCACTTCAAGGTCTGTCAGGAAATGGCAGCCTTGCAGTCCTCATCTTACTTTGTGACTCCTTCACTATGATTTTGCATCATCGTCATGATGAAGTCCGCATAGGTGCCTCTACAATGCCACAGTTCTCTACGACTGCAGAACCGATTGTGTGTACAACTGTATTCAGCAAATTTGTTTCAATCCAAGAAGCTCACGTATTCAGGATCATCAACCTCCTGATATACAGCTTCGCCCAATAAATCCTGTAATACTATGGTTGTCAGCCAACTCCCTCACCAATCATCTCAAAGTTCATTAAAACCTTACCTCAAACAGAGGAGGCTTCAGCCACTCAAGTATGGACTAATTATGCATCAGTTTAGGAAGGTCAATGCAAACCCAATGTGTGTTGATACCGAACATCCCATATCTGGTCCCTGCCAAGGCAATTTTTTTAAGATCAAGCGGAACATCCAGTTCCCAGCTCTCCTGAGTGAATATCAGTCCAGGATCCCTCTCCAACGAGGGACCAAAATGTCCCTCATGAACATTTGGGACAATCTGCTCATTGCCTATGACCAGGAACAAGAGTGTACTCTCATCCAGCTGAAGCTTTCGATGGCATTTGACACTGGCTCTGTCTTAATGGCTCTTATATTGAGCTATTGGTCTTCTACGCAGTCGCCTCTGTTACACCTCTTTTGAATGGTCACCCACATACGCAAGCCACGATGATGACTCAAAATGTCCATAACTTGGGTCTTAGCCTGGATGCCAATTTTCAGTGATTCCACAGGTGAACAACAGCAAAACAAAATGCTGTTGGAAATCTTTCCATTGTCTTTGAAACCCGAGCCTATTCTTCTCCCCCAAAGCATAGCCCCGATACTCACTATCACTATATTTTATATATATTTTGAGAGTATTTTCGGAGGCCATTCTGAGCAGCCCATGGCCTTACTCCAAAGAGTTCTGAACTTGACTACCCATCTCGTCTTTGATCTGAGGTGCACTGACAAAAACTCTCTTGCACCGATACCCCAGCCCACCCCTTGACCTCGGCTCCGCCCAACCAGAGTGTGGCACAGGGCAGTTTCCCGCAGGCACCTCCTACCTTACCTGCATCTTGATGCCATACCAGCCCGAGAGATGCCTAAAGTCGCCCAGTCAGAACAGACTCACTGTACACACAGTGAGATGCAACATTATTCGAGACACATCCACTAGGAACTCACTTCCTTCATCTCTTCACTCTCAAGACAATTTTCCTAGATTTCTAGATGCTGCTGCTCCAGCAGGTTTTGGTAGCATCACAGGTAGTACTTCTGGCTCCAGCGCCCCATCACCACCATTGCTTTATTCTCCTTTTTGTAATACTTCAAAGGATCCCTTGTAAGCTCTCTTCCCTTATAAAACGCCCTGAATCCATTTTTAAACTGTACTAGAGCTATTCAAAAACATGAAATAAAACCAAAATGACTGAAATAAATTCTAATGGAAGCGTAAAATTGAAATGAAAATGAAAAAAGAAGGTAAAATATTTATATTTTACGTCTTTGCGGAGATAGAAATTGTCTTCTCATTTGGTCAATGTTTGTGGATTTATCCACTTGACCCTGGTACACCTGGTCCGGAAGATGACAACACAAAAATGTCAGAAACTTTGCGTCAGATTCAGAAATAATGCAGATCTCAGCCTGGATAGGCTGACGTTTTTCCTGCACTAAGACAAAAACTTTCCATGTGAATGATTCCCTTATTCCACAAAACACAAGATATGGGTGTTTTATTGGGCAGTTTCAAATTCTTCAATGCACTTAACAATCTTTGCCTTAAATGGACTCATGAGTAAGTGTAACATTTCAGCAAGGAGTTGGGCTTTTTCATGAAAACTCTTTCCTTCCTCCCTGCGATAATGAGATTTTTTGGAGTACTTCCACACGCTTACTACAGCAATTACCCTTAGGTCTCCAATCTTAATTATAGAGGGAGAGAAAATACTGTCGAATAGAACACGAAATGAGAGACAAAAGACAGCTTTAAGTTTTTCTGTAATTTTCTATCCTACTGCACTGGGAATTCTTATTTTCCTTTCAAGACTTTCAGTGACTGGTACTTCCTACTCCAGTCACCTGTCAGAATGGGGAGTTTGTGGATGTTCCTACAATTACTGCACCACTTACACCTGGGTTGTGCAGACAAAGAAGTGCAGGAAAGTGTGAAAGGCATCAACTATTTGGGTACACTCAGAATAATGCCCCTTTTTGCTGTTTTCCAGTCTTTCAGGTAGCTACTACTCAATCCCTGTCAAAATTTAAATTACGCTGGTGTAATCTGTGTCATTTTGGATTACACTTGTTACAAGAACTTCCCAAAATTCCGCCATCATTCCATGACACGTAATTATGCAACGTTCAAGGTATAATTTTACTGCGAGCACTCAGGAATAACGTGAATGCCACTTGTGTTTTTCACACTATTTTTGTTTTACCACACAATGTGTCCTTGAATCAAAAATTGATACGAGAATGTGTTTAAAAATAAAACATAGGTCTGACAAATTTGTATTCGCATACTTATCTGTAATTTCGTGTACTTTTTCCAAAATTGCTCTTAGTTATGCAACATGACATGAATTTCGCCGCCCCTACTCCTGATGGGCTTCGAGGAGAGGCTCCTGTACGAAGCCTCAGCAGATGATCTAGTTGGGGGGAGGAAATGAGAGGCGCACAGCGTGTGATGGTGTTCAGTTCGCAAACTCCTCCGATTAGTACATTCTTGCTAGTTACATTTGAGCATGCGCGGATACGTGGGTATTAGGTGCTATAAGAATCATCAAAAGGAAGCAGACCACAGAGCACTGGGTTCTGAATGCATTCAGAGCTACTTCTAAAGCTCAGGGCTCTGTGCAGACATTTCATTTACCAAAGTAAGTCAGGACTCATTTAAAAATTCAGACTATGTGACGACAGAGCCCTCTAGCGGTCGAAGTGCGCGCTCCAAGGAAAACGTTTCTCTTAAACCAAAATTTTATTCTGCTGTAAAACCAGGAAAACACCTTTTCGTGGCCTATTATGATCCAGCTGCTAACAGTAGTTTTTGTGCCGGTGTCCAAAATTAGCACCAGAAGTCTTTCTAAAAGAAGGGTCAAAGTGTCTTCTTCGTCATACTGCAGCCATGGTAAATAAACATCAAAACCGCAACCACGCCCCAATTTCAAGATTCCTCATTTGTTAGTGGACCCTCAGAGTCCAACTTGTAATGTGGAGGTTTTCCTTCCCCCACAAAGAAAGATACTGACAGAGAGGGACAGGAAGTCAACAGGCACTACAAACATTGGCCCTGGTATACAGACATGCACAGAGGCCTACTCTAACAATTATCACCTCACTACCAGATACTTAAAGATGGACAGCATAGCAGATCCACTTATCTTAAACAATCCAAGATCTTCTACTTTCCTGTGCCACAACCTTGGTGTCAGTAAGTATGCTAACTCTGAGCCTTTCACCATAATCAAATGTATGTTTCATAATAATCTTTGGTACAGCTGTCTCCTCAAATCCTAAAACGACTTACGGATATTCCAGACATGCCTTGATATAGGTTACTGCAATACAATCTTATTATTTTATGAAGAAGATACATTCTAACTCAGGGCCGCATATATTGGTACTTTTCACAACTTTGTTTCTAACAAATAACTTATAAAGACAGAGTACAGAACACTACAAACAATAAAAAAAATGAAATACAGCAATCAGCAGCATAACATATATTTTTTTTACTAATGAGCATGTTTCTGGCATGGCATTACACAGAAAATCAGAAATCTTAACCAGTGGAAAGAAATCCTTTTTTGTTTCTCGCAAAGTTGCCCATGAGTGAAATAACCTCCCACGACCATTAACTGCTTAACTGCTGGGCCTTCCCCCAAACCACCCAGTGCTGAGCCATTTTGTGGCTATTTGGGGTAGATCGCACTCAGGACTACAAAAAACTTTTTTCCACATAAGGTATCAGAGCCACAATTGCGTTGTTTTTTCCCAATATCTTGGGGATTATAAAGGCAACCAGGGTTTGCGCATTCCCCTAGAGGAGACCAAGAAAATAATCACAAATATAGCTACATTTTGAGTTCTTGGGGAACAATGTGGAAAAATTGCTCCAGATAAAAGTGTCTGGGGTTTCCCCCTAAAAATGGCATCAACAAATGGTTTACTGTGATAAACTCAACATCTTCCCAGCTTTCAGGAACATGCAAAGCTGAATTAAATAAAACATTTTTTTACCACAATTTTGGCATTTTTCCAATTCCAAACTTTAATTCTGCAACAAAGCCAAAAATGCTTCACAAACCTGTACATTTAAAACATCCTAAAATACGTTGTGTACATTAAAATTCATTAAAAAGAATAGATTTACAGACAATTTTTATAGCCAGGCAAATGCAACACCTCAAAAAAGTATCTTTTATTAGCTGCCAAACATCTCTCTTGGGTGATGGTACAGGTGGCAATGTCAAGTGCAAAGTATCAAGTGCAAAATGTAAAGTGCAAAATGTAAAGTGCAAAATTAGTGTACTGGACCCAGATCTTGGGCAAGGCGGTTAAGCGTGTATTAGTAACATGCCATACAGTTGTAAATGTTTTCCAAAATAGAGTTCGCAAAAGGATAACAAATGTAAACGTTTGTACGGGCTTGAAATGATAATTAGCAAGAAATAATATCATTTAGCGATTGCAAACCACTGCAAGCAGCTTCTATAAGGTACATTGGATCAGGGATACATTGTACAATTGGAAGCAATAAAAAGAAAAAGAAAATTATTATGAATGCAAGATTGCTAACTGTAACTGGGTCCCTGGTTCGAGCCAATGGCTGTGTAATTAAAGATACGTTGGGGCCAGGCACCATTGTGGCGACACTTACTTCTGTTTTGCATATCAAAACAGCAAGGGAAGTTGCGTGGGTTAGCTGCTTTTAATATTCCAATGATCTGCTAGTCTACAAACAAGGATCCGACCGGAGGGGGGGGCGTGGCTTGAGCGCCGACGTCGATGGCGGCCAGCAAGTATTCCTCCGGGCCGTTTTCGAGGAAGCCGCCAAATATCTCAGATGGAGGAGATTCGTGGGATACTTTAATTACAGTCTGGACCGTCGGAACATCTACTGTGTCCAGGGATACTTTCATTTTGCTGCGGTAAGCTCACATTCCCTCTCAACGCTGTCTCACACATGCGAGGCGCTGAGTGAAGAGTCCACAACCGCCATTTTGCTCTCTCTGTGACTTTCACTATGTTTAGTGGCCTTCATTTCACGGAAATGCCGCTTTGTTCACATTACCTCAGTTTATTGAAATGCTTCAGCTCCTAAGAGGTCTCCTTTCACTGTACAGCACTGGGACCATTTTCTCCCTCATATTTTCTATTTTTCATGTGTGGTACACTCCGTGAATAGACCGCATCTACTGCTTTACAGTTTTCCTCCTCAGAATGATCTTCTCTTCATGTTGTGCTCTCATAAAAGGAATGTATATTATATGAGACAACACCTTTTAGCAGCATTTCTTCTTTTGAACTTCTAGAAACCTGCTCTGTTATGCAGAACATTTTTCTGACTGACTAGTGACTGCCATCTCGTGGTTCTTTTTGGCTTCTACCTGATGCTGTTATTTTTCTTCATACAAATGCCATTTTTCGTGGAAATGTGGTATTTCTGATATTTTGGAAGAAGGTGACTGCCATCTTGTGGTTTTTTCTAGCATTTACTGCTGCAATTTTTCTTCACATATGTCCCATTCTTTCATGGAAATGCTTTATCTTTAATATTTTGGAAGGGAGTCTTTCCTTCTACCTGCTGATTTTTTCCGAACAAATTTATATCAGCGTCATTCCTTCCACCTTATGATCTACAATAACTGTTTCTCATTTGCTGGAAGAGATCCTACAACTAGACCACTAATCCTTAGATAACATTACTCACTCTGCTGTGGTTGTTTTGAAATATTAACACTCTCCAATTGGGAGCTGTTAACGTTCTATCTTTCGATTCTTGCCTACTTTTTTCTCCCATGTCTATGGTGAGAAGCAGAGGGGGGAGAGGCAATATTTCACCCACTTTGTCTCCCTCCCGCTCTAAATCCATCATCCTGCCTACTTCCAACCCCTTTGCTGTTCTGGAGGACGACAAGGAAGATTCTATGCAACCAAGTATGCCTTATCTCACTGAAACATTGTCTACCATGCCTTCTCCTACACCTGTCTCCGAACCTCCTTCCTCCCAAGTCAACATTATGATTGCACCTAAACAAAATAATTCTTCATTACTATCCTCCACTAAAAGAGTTAAAAAGGACCCTTCTACTCCTACTGTCTCCCCTCAACCTCTCTCAATAGAGCAGCTTCTGGATGAAATATGTGCCCTTAAACCGTATATGACTGAAACGAACACTCGCCTACAAAGCTTGGAAGATAATTGGCTCTCACTTCAAAACAAACTTACTTCTGTGGAAAATCAAGTTGGGTCATTGCAGATCTCCTCGCAACAAATCCGCCCTATGAAAGCTGAAGACTTACAACTTTAGAAACAGGTTGCCAATCTCGAAAATCGTAGCAGACGTAATAATCTGCGTATTTATGGCCTTTCCAAAGGGTTGGAAGGATCTAATCCTATAGCTTTCTTTCAGTCTTTTATCACACAATTGCTTGATATTCCAGTCTCTCCTCCCTTGAACATACAAAGAGCTCACAGATTGGGACGTCCTCCCTCTGCTTCTTCATCTCAACTTAAGCCAAAAGTGTCATACTCTATTTCTTGGAATATACTGATTTGATGAAAGTTTTGCAGGCAGCCAAAATCAAACGCCGCATCTCCTGGCAAGGTTTACAACTGTTTTTCTCTCAGGACTATGCCAAAACCACTGCAGATAAAAGAAAAAGCTTTCTTGCAATGCAGCCAGCACTACGAGATTTAAATGCCAGATTCGGTTTGATTCATCCGTGCCTCTTCAAAGTCACTTATAAAAATAAAACCACTACAAATGAGGATCCAGCTTTACTTCAACATTTGCTTGAATGCTGCAAAGATGAATCCATGGATTTTGCAGGACCATCTTCTTCCTGAGAACTGTATCATTTTTCCCATGTCAAGTTGTAGTCATTTACTTATTTTATGTCTTCTTTGTTTATGATAATTGAATGAATTTTCTCCTTCTCCCATGTTTTTCCATTTCAACTGTCATCTCCCTTCAGGTTTTACCATCCATTATGTCTCATTGTTTGATCTCTTTCATGTTTTTTCCGAAGAACGTTTCTCATCATTTTTTCTGTTATGTTATATTTGTATCTCAAAAACACTGGTCCGTTAAGGGGTCTGAGGGAAATTTACAGACCAGCGCGGAAAAATCCCCTATTCAAAAGTCTGCGGATCTACTAAAACAGAACTGAGAGCTAATGGCGACAAAACAACATATTCAAAGGAAAAGTCCTCTTAAAGAGGACAGAGTCCCATCACCCACCGAGGTGACATGCTTCATCATTTGGGACCTCCTCTTAACCGCACCTGGTGCAGTTAAAGAGCTGCAACTCCTTTGCTAGTGTCAAAAGGAGGAGCTCGCAGATGTTTTAAGTATGAAAACAGAGGACTAGATCTCCTAAAGATCAATAAAGCTGCCTACAGTGTGGTGAAACAAAGTGTAAGAAGAGTGCAGTGTGTATAAACAGTGTATTAAAATTGACTCCCTAAAGAAAAATATGTTTATTGAATATCTAAAGGTGTCAAAGAATAAAAAACAGTGTTTTCTCCTGTTTCTGCCTTTTCTGACAGGTGATCATTCTGTACCCCTGCAGTTCCGCCTATTTCTGAATAAGCAGGTATACCTGTAGGTTGTATCGTTCCTTATATCTTTTTGCTTTGTGACTTTTTGCACCTTATCCACTTTTTGTTGCAGTAGTATTACCATTTGGTCCTGATGAAAGCCATGATCATATTGTCAGATCATAGTTGGCTGAAACATGTAGACCACGTTTGTTATTAACGTGCTCGGAGACTTACCGAGAACACGTTTTTCCGGTTTTTATTCTTTGCACCTTTAGATATTCAATAAACATATTTTTCTTTAGGTAGTCAATTTTAATACACTGTTTATGCACACTGCACTCTTCTTACACTTTGTTTCACCACACTGTAGACAGCTTTATTGATCTTTAGGAGATCTAGTCCTCTGTTTTCATACTTAAAACATGCGCGAGCTCCTCCTTTTGACACTAGCAAAGGAGTTGCTGCTCCTTAACTGCACTAGGTGCGGTTAAGAGGAGGTCCCAAATGATGAAGCATGCCACCTCGGTGGGTGATGGGACTCTGTCCTCTTTAAGAGGACTTCTCCTTTGAGTATGTTGTTTTGTCGCCATTAGCTCTCAGTTCTGTTTTAGTAGACCCGCAGACTTTATGTTATATTTGTAGTCATGTATTTATTTTGTGTTTTCAGTGTTTATGACAAATATGCTAATTTTCCCTTTTTCCCACAGCGTCCCCTTTTAGGTACTATCTTCCTCCGATCTGTCTCCTCCATTGTTTAATATTGTTTGGAATATTCCTTCCACGGGATCTCCCCTGGAGATGTTCAATTGGTTTGTCTTCTTGTCCTGTTGCCTCAACACCCTCCACCCATGTTTGAGTCTTTGGTATGTTTTGACGTTCTTCTTTTTATCATTACACTATATTTTCCTCTTCTATCCTTCCTTTTCTTTTTTCCTTGTTCCACTTTGCTCTCCCTCCTATTTGCTCCTATGCGACAACACTTTTCCTCTTTTTATTATATCCCATTTCCATCTATTTCTCACCATCATTATCTTTTCCTCTCTTACTCTCCCACTCAACAGCCGTTTACCACTTTTTTCTCTTTAATTATTATGGATTGCTTATTGCATTTGTATTTATGCTGTAATATTGTACGTCTTCTTTTCTATATGGTTGTTTAATGAATTTGCGTGTTATTTCTTGGAACGTTAAAGGTTTGGGTACGCCTATTTAAAGGCAAAGAGTACTTTCCCATTTATCTAATCAAGTCAGATATTGTTTTCCTACAAGAATCTCACTTAGTAGTTTGAGAAGTTCTTAAGCTCAAGAGACAATGGGTAGGACATGTTTTTTCTTCCCCCGGCACTAGTAAGCGAAATGGTACCGTCATTCTTATTCATATTTATTTATTTATTTATTTTTCAGATTTATAGCGCGCATAGCTGCCCCAGCAATCGGGCGTCCGAGCGCGATCAGAGACACGAGAGAGTGGAGGGACAGGAGGCGATTATACAACGGCAGGGAAGAGCCAGGTCTTGATCGCCTTGCGGAAGGAGAAGTGAGTCTGTATCTGTCTGATGGAGAGAGGGAGTCGGTTCCACAGTAACGGTGCAAGATAGCGGAAAGACCGCCCCCGGCTTTTGCTCTCACTGTCCGGGGTACAATAGCCAGCAGCTGAAATTGGATGATCTAAGAGATCGCTGAGGTGTATATGGTTGAAGTAGCTTAGATAGACCCAATGGAGCCTGTTGAGAGAGAATTTTATGAGCAACACATAAGGTTTTAACTTGAATTCTTTTCTCAACAGGCAACCAATGCAGCTTGGGGAGGATGTGGGCAACCGATGCAGATCTCGGGAGTGCCACTAGCATACGTGCTGCGGCATTCTGAGCTCTCTGTAAACGCATAATACAGGATTTGTTTGCCCCAAGATATAATCCATTCCCATAATCCAGTCTCAATAGTATAGTCACCTGGATGATGGTCTGACGATCTCTAGGGGGAAAAAAGCCCAGTACTGGCTTCAAACCTCGCAGTAGGCCAAAACACAACCCAGCCACAGCCTTGGCTTGCAAGTCAAAAGTCAGTCCGCTATCAATCCAGAAACCCAAGTTTTTGACCGCTTCTTTGGCCACAGGGGCTGGCTTAAGGTTGTCAGGCCAGCAATGATCAGACCATAGGTCCCGGTCTTTTCCAAATACTAACACCTCGGATTTACTGGCGTTAAGTTGAAGGTAATTGCTGGCCATCCAGTCTGCCACCTCAACCAGATCTTCCCTGAATCTACTTAGATTGGCGGTGTTCTTTTTAGAGTAGGCAATCACTAATTGGGTGTCGTCAGCGTATGACACCATTGACAGACCCCTCTTCCGAGCCACCTGGGCCAGAGGTTGCATGTAGATATTAAACAAGAGGGGGCTCAGGATTGACCCCTGAGGCACTCCTCGTTGTACGGCATTCCTCCGGGATTGAAATGGTGGCAACCAAATCTGAAAAGATCTTCCCGTTAGAAAGGCTCGGCACCAGTCGAGAGCCAGATCCCTCACTCCAATATCAGATAGCCGCTTCAGTAGGATTTCATGGGAGACCATGTCAAAGGCGGCACTTAGATCGAGAAGAACTAAGGCCGCCGAGTCCCCTACATCCAGTATCCCTCGGATTTCCTCCGTCACTGTCAACAAGGCAGACTCAGTGCCATGCCGGGCTCTAAAACCGTTCTGCGACGGGTCAAGGATAGTGTTCTGTTCAATGAACTCCGTCAGAATAGTCTGAACATGTAGTTCTACCATTTTCGCTAAAAAAGGAAGTTGCGAAATGGGTCGATAGTTACCCGGCTCGGCTGAGTCCAGCGACGGTTTTTTCAGCAGAGGGATAACTTTTGCGTGTTTCCATGTTGCAGGTACTATAGCTGACTCTAGAGAGAGATTCATCAATTCAAGATACACTGGTAGAATGGATGGCATGACTTGAGAAAGATTTTTTGGGGCCAAAGGATCAATAGGTGAACCGGATTACATTTTTTTGAACAGGACCTCCAGGCTTGTTAGAGATAGCACTGGAAACGATAGCAAGCTATTTAGGCCTTGGGAGGCCGGGACAGTGGGCCCAATCTTCGTAACAGGATCAGCGGCTACCGGTAGATTTTGATATATTTTATCCACTTTGTTAATAAAGTAGTTGGCCAGCTCATCGCATTGGTTATTGGAAGAAATTGGAGAACTTTTAGCCATATCACCGGTCTTCATAATCTTAAGCAAGGAGAAAATTGTTTTAGATGGATTTGAGCTAGTTAGGATAGTATTTCCTATATACTCAGCCCTGGCTCTCCGAATTTGCTTATGATAAAGATTAATGGCTGTTCGGTAATTAGATTTCCCCACTGCATCGTAAGAGCGTCTCCATGTGGAATCTTGGGTAAGCCAGGTTTCGGTTATCAAGAGAACTTAAAGTCTCTTTTCATTCACAGGACTTAGATGACAATGGTCGATGGCTAATTATTCATCTTAAAATTAATGATGTTCTTATCACCCTATTTAACATATACGCACCTACTAAACCAGACAATACTTTCTGGCCGCACATTTCCTTGCTTTTGATGTCCATTTATACACCATATGTTATTTTTGGTGGAGATTGTAATCTAATTTTTGACCCTTACATTGACCGTACGTCTAAAACATCTTTTATTCCTTCATCAATGCACCAACAATTCACCAATCTCATTACTCACAGATCCCTTATTGACTCTTGGAGACTCTCCCACCCACAACTTCGTGAATATACTTTCTTCTCCCCCACTCACCTCTCACAGTCACAAATAGATTATTTATTTGTCTCAAAAGCACTTACTCAATCTATTTTACATGCAAACATTGGTTCAATTCTGATTTCTGATCACGCTCCTGTAATATTAGACTTAGAACTCCTCCCCATTACTACTTCTAAGTAGAGATGCGTTTTAATACATCGTTATTAGCTGACCAATCTTTCACTTCCTCTTTTGAAGACTTCTTAATGAATTGTTTTAACATAATCTATTTTATGTTTCGTCCTTTTCTATTGTTTGGGACTATTTTAAAGCTTCTGCCAGAGACTTTATTATTTCTTATGTGGCAAAAAAGAAGCGTCTAAATTCCCATAAAACGAATGAAATTCTTAAATCCATTAAATTATTTGAATCCCTGTATACATTAACTAACTCTATAGCTGAACTTAATAACTTAATTAAAGAGAAATTTAAATATAATAAATTATCTACCGAAAATGCCTCTGCCTACCTTCTTAGAGGTAGTGCTCGTGATTATGGTGGCCAAAACAAAGCGGGCAAGCTTCTTGCCTCATATATCAAAATTAAAAAAGAACGCTCCAATATTGATTATGTATTAAACTCTGCCTCTACTCCAGTCACTAAACATCTTGAGATTTTAGATGAGTTCAAAAAGTACTATATTTCTTTATATACTCCCGAATCTTCTCCAGACTCCCTAGACATACAAAATTATCTTGCTTCCATACAGAAACAATTTCCCACAGATGTTAAGTTTTCTTCACTGGAACAAGATATCCCCTTAAAAGATATTTCCCATGCCCTAAAACTTTTAAATACGGGGAAAGCACCCGGCCCAGATGGATTCCTTGTGGAATTCTATTCCCATTTTTCCAAAATCCTCCTTCCCCATCTTCTTTCTTTGTTTTCTTACTTTATCTCCTCTAAGGCCTCCTCCAGTACTTTTCAAGATGATCTCATTTGCTTAATCCCTAAAGATGGGAAAGACCCTCATCTCTGTAAAAATTATAGACCAATCTCATTAGTCAACTCTGATTATAAAATATTCGCTGAAATACTAGCTCTCCGATTAGAAAATATCTTACAATCTATTATTTGTAAAGAACAGTCTGGCTTTATTAAAGGTCAGATTATCTCGGACAATACTCGGACCTTCTTTAATATATTACATAAAGCTAACAAATATCCCCACTCTCTTGCAGCCATCTCTTTAGATGCAGAGAAAGCTTTTGACCGAATGGATTGGTCTTTTATTTTTCATACTTTATCCTGGTTCGGTTTTGGTCCCAAATTAATTTCTTATATTTCTTTATTATATACCTCTCCCAAAGCTACCATTTTTACTAATGGCTCTTTTTCTGATTCCTTTATTTTACAGAATGGTGTTTGCCAAGGCTGTCCCCTTTCCCCTCTCCTTTTCATTTTAGCTTTAGAACCATTCCTAGCTAAAATTAAGCAGAACACTGAAATTCATGGTTTCCAGCATGATAAACTTCATATTAAACTGAGTGTTGATGCAGATGACATTCTCTTATTTTTATCTAAACCACAAATCTCAATTCCAACCTTTGTAGCTGAAGTTAATGCTTTCTCTTCACTTTGTGGTTACAAACTAAACCACGATAAATGTGAAATCTTACCCTTGAATATCCTCTGTTTTAAACAAGATTTCCTTCCTGCTAACTTTTCATGGAATCCCCAACAGATTAAATATTTAGGTCTCTTGTTTGCTCCCTCTATTAAGAAAACGCTTTCCCTAAATATGACCCGTCTCTTCTCTACTCTATCTACTTCTATTGATAAATGGCATCCTTTATACTTGTCATGGTGGGGCAGACTTGATACCATTAAAATGATGCTTGCTCCCATAATTTTTTACATGATCTCAGCTATCCCTCTCAAACTTCCTGCATACTTTTTAAAAAACAATTAACTCTATTCTCTCATTATTCTTATGGAACAAGAAAAAACCATGCCTGTCTCTAATTAAGCTAAAGCACCCTGAATCTCAAGGTGGGGTTATCTGCCCAGATTTTCAACTTTATCACAACGCCTTCCTTCGTAAACAACTCTCTAAGGGCCATATGTAGGTATGTTTTATTTACCGATTCATAAATACCGAATTTTACCGAATCGGTATTTATGAATCGGTAAGTTATATGTAGGTAAACATTCGGTAATTATTACCGAATCGGTAATAATCGGTATTCATGAATCGGAATTTACCGATTCGGTAAATACCAAAGTGGTTTTTACCGATTCGGTAAATACCGAATCGGTATTTACCGAATCGGAAATTCAAATACACATGACTTGATGAATCAGCCAATCCTGTGCAAACCAAACCCCACCCAACCAGGAAGTGCCCACACCCAGGCAGGTGCACACAATCAACAGACTCTGGAGAGGCTGGGAGTGCAGAGGAGAGGAACAGTGCTACTGCCTGATTCAGCACAGGAAACTGCAACAATGGCCAGCCAGGACACAGAGAGGGATGGAGGGGAGAGGAAGAGAAAGCTTAAAGTCAGCCAAAAGGAACTGCAGGTACTGGTGGAGGAGGTGGTAAAGCAGCACCAGAAGCTTTTTGGGAAACAGTCACTGCAAGTGCCTGAATCAGAGAAACTGAAAATCTGGCTGGGAATCCAGGCGCAGGTGAATTCCATGGGAGTGACCCCCCGGGACATTGATGTCCTCAAGAAGCGGTGGTACGACATCCGTATCATCACAAAGAGGAAGATGGAAGAATTGAAAAAAGAGGCCAGCCGGACAGGAGGTGGACGCAACAGGGCACCAGCCCTGACAGAACTGGAGGAGCTTGTGGAGACCACAATTGAGCCTGAAAGCATCGTGGGGATTGGGGATGCTGACAGCTCTGCCAGAGCCGCCACCAAACAAGGTAAGATGCTTGCGCAGCAATGTGGCCCCCCCTACCCCTATCCCAACTCCCCAAATGGGCAATGAGATTCCCACTCCAGTACAGGTGTTAGTGCATACTAGCAATGCATCATGGGAGATGTAGTCCCTGAAACCCCAAACATGATACGAATAGCACAGAATAACAAGGTATGTTACACACATTAGCGAGAAGCAGGCAGAGGACAATGAGATACTGTTTCAGAAATGTATTGTGATGCTAGCAATGCTGTGCTTCAGGTACACTCAGCTGATGTTGCATTTCTGTCCACAGGCACTACTGTGCATAGAACTGCACATGAGAAGGGAGAGAGGGCACACCACAAGGACAGCTCGGAGAAGGCCACCACAATTTCTGGCCAGGGAACAGCACCACAGGCAGCCTCACCACCACAGCCAGCATCGCCACCCCAGCCAGCATCACCACCCCAGCCAGCATCGCCACTCCTGCTGGAGTCACCGCCATCATCACCACCTGCATTGCCCAGGTCGAGGAGGCGTGCTGCAGCCAGGTTGAATGTATCGGAGTCCTCATCTGAAGACTCGAGGGGTGCGGAAACGTCCACTGTGCCCCTGGATGTTAGCCATGCCAGTGTGCCCTCCGCCTCTGAGGGAGCACACACAGGTGGCAGACGGCGCCGCAGGGCTCGGGTGCAAATCCGCCTCCACAAGGTGAGGGCCATGGAGTCTCCTCAGGGCTTGAGGCCACC
Source organism: Triturus cristatus (assembly GCF_964204655.1). NCBI lineage: Eukaryota > Metazoa > Chordata > Amphibia > Caudata > Salamandridae > Triturus > Triturus cristatus. The sequence goes on from NC_140582.1 coordinate 1,045,037,973, forward strand.
ATGGTCAAAATACTACGCATACAGGCAAGGGCAATGATGTCCGTACAGCGCCAAATGCGTGGCCTCAATGATACTTTTGTAAATATTGACAGGGGCATCAGCGCTTTGGCAGAGGGAATGGTTGAGATGGCTGCGGGCATGCGGGACATGTCCCAGTCCGTCATGCTGCTGTGCGCGAAGTTTGATGAGGACAGGGCAGCACAGCGCCGGAGACATCAGAGGAAAGACCAGAACACAAGGGCAGTGAACCGGCTGGCAACTGCCACTTCGCTGCTCTGCAGGCGCTCGGTGGTAATGCAGGAGGGCCTTGCGCACTGCAGCACTGACGTGTCAAGGGGGATGGTGAGGGTCACCAGTGCACTCGAAGTGCTGCTCACAAGCCAGTCTGCAACAACTGGTGCTGTGGATGCTGGGGACAGCGAAGATACGACCAGCAGGAGCAGCATTACCCCCCCTGTCCCAGACACACGGAGGAGCAGCAGGCGGCAAGGTGCTGCCACTGGTCCCACAGCCAGTGAGGACGCACACTCAATGGCATCCCGCACTGGAGCACGTGGGCGCAGACACTAATGCTGCACGAACTACCATGACACTATTGGGTGAAGTAACCCTTGAATAACAAATGTTTATTGCACAATATTGATGGGACAGGTTTTCCTTTGTGTTGTGGCGTAGTGCCGCATGATTAAACTACGTTATGGCATCCAACTACTGGCTGTGTCCCCTTACTCACTCAGAAATAGTTGCATGTGATCTCTGCCCGTCTCTCTCTCCCATCTGTTGCTGTTGCCACTCCTGCTGCGTTAGCCTCTGGCTGTGCAGAATCATCATCATTGTCCTCAAAATATGTCATTTCGACCTCTGTACCTCTCTTCGTGGCAAGGTTGTGCAGCATTGCACAAGTGGCAATGATCTTGCAGCAGATGATGGGTGTGTACTGGCGTGCGCCTCCGCTTTTATGGAGGCAGCGGAACCTGCTTTTCAATAGTCCAACGTGCGCTCCACCACATTGCGTGTAGATTTGTGTGCCACATTATATCGTCTCTCACTCAGGGTTGATGGGTGTAGGTAGGGAGTGAGGATGAATGACCGCACGGCATATGCACTGTCGCCTAGGTGAGTAAGAGGGAACCATCAGTCACATGCCTCAATACACTATAAGTTGCACTTAGTATTAGGGAACGTCACTGTTACTTACCTAGCAGGTATCCTTCTCCAAATTCTCCGGCAAGCAGTCATGTGTAGATCCCACTGTTCTGGAAGATGAAGGAGTCGTGGGTGCTCCCAGGAAACTTCGCTACGATATCAGTGATAATGTTCCCTGCATCGCAGATTACCTGCACATTGATGGAGTGGGTGGACTTTCTGTTCCTGTAGATGTGCTCAGTGGCTGCTGGTGGGCAGATTGGAATGTGTGTGCCATCAATACAGCCTATGACATGCGGGAACTGTGCCATGTGGTAAAAGTCTATCTTGGTTTTCTGCAGTTCAGCCTGTGTGTTTGGGAAGCTGATATAGTGGTGCATTCTCTGCATCATGGCATCCAGGAACTTCCTGAAGAAACGGGACAGGCAACTCTGGGATACACCGCCCACCGCAGCTATCACCCCCTGGTAACTGCCAGATGCAAGTAGATGTAGGCTGCAGAGAACCTGCACATGTGGTGGTATGGCATGCGCCCTTCTTGTTGGCTGGTCCAGGAGTGGGTGCAGGTCCCTTATCAGGTCCATGATGGTTTGTGGGTGTAGCTTGTACCTTTCATGTATCTCAGCCTCAGTCTGTTGAAAGAGTGTGATGCGCTGTCTGTAAATGCGTTCCTCACGTCTCAAAATCCTCAGACCTGCTGCCTGTAGACGTAGGCGCCTTGCAATCACATACAGAGCGGCCATGGTGTCCACGCTGTTGCATTTTGGGATTGCTTATATGCACTGTTGATGCTTACCACCTGCTTTCAATCTGTGTTAATTACCGACTCTTAATTACCGAATTTACCTACATCTCTTTTCTCTTTTTACCACTTCATATTTACCGATTCGGAAAATATGTATTCGGTAAATATGAATTGGTAATTTTGAATTCGGTAATTATGAATCGGTATTTACCGATTCATATTTACCGAAAACTTCTTTTTGGCCTGCTACATCTCAATTGGCTAAATACCGGTCGGTAACAGGATATTTACCGAATTTCGGCCGTTACCGACCGGTATTTAGCTACCTACATATGGCCCTAAATCATTAACAGACTCTTCTCCTAACCCCTCTCCACTATGGAAGGACTTAGAACATTTGTTTTTATTCCCTTTTTGCCTGAACGAATCTCTCACTTTCACTCCTAAATCTCATTTGCTATCTTCACCCATACATAACACTACTCACAAACTATTTCATTCCTTTATTTTATCACATCTTTCAGCTGAAGACCAGTTTCTCAACTCCTCTATCTGGCATAATACATTTCTTAAAATTAAAAATAAACCAATTTTTTGGAAGACTTGGCGAGACAGTTGTCTACTTTGGATTCATCAATTATACTCAAACAATTATTTCCTTCCCTTCTCTGATGCACAATCACTTTATCAATTACCAAAATCTTCTTCTGTCAAATTCAAGTTACTGATTAAACATTTAACAGAGTCTCTACTTCTTCTATCCTCTGTACCACACTCCTTCTTATCTCAATATAAAACTCTTCCCATTTTAAGTGCTCATTCCAGTGCCTCATCTATTTACAACTCCCTTAGTACACCCATTGCACACATATCTAAGACCCACACAGAGCTCCAAAGGGAATCTGACTTCCACTCTTCATGGTCTACTATATTTTGAGATAAATTATGGTTAAAACTTCGCAAGACCTCAAGATCAGCCAGCACGACTCAAACACTTTTCTTTATATACAATCGACTTGTGTTTACACCATTATCTTTACATAAATTTCAGCCCACACTTTCTTCAGATTGCTGGTCTTGTAATGCTTCTCACGCAGACTTATTTCATATGCTCTTTTCCTGTCCATATACACATCAGTTTTGGTTGAAGGTTTGGTCTCAAATTAATACCATATACCATACCCGTTTCCATTTCTCCCCTGAAGCTGTATTTCTAGGCATATTATCTGATCATTGGCAAACCCTCGCTCATAACATGGACATTGTGGATTTATTGATTGCTATTGCTTTCCAACAGATAACAAAAAATTGGAAACATTCCACACAACTTTCCTTTCAATCTTGGTGGTACAGTGTATGTTATAATCATCGATTGGATCGTGCCTATGTTTCTCCTATGTCCCTACTCCTGAAAAGAGAACGTATATGGTCTCCTGTAACTGTTTTCTTAGATGCCTCTGCACAGAATTGTACCCGTCATCAACCTTCGTCAGAAGAAGTCCCCAAACCGCCATGACTTGTTAATAACGATATACTGTTGTTTTATAAATTGCATTTATATATCTTCTCTTTTCTCTTTCGCTTTAAATTGTTATCATGTTCTGTTTTACAGCAATTTTTAACTTATATTGTTTGTTACCTTTATAGAAATTAAGCTTTTTTACCTTCATATGTATATATATATATGCTTAGTTACAGTATTAGTGTTTCCTTTACCTTGTTTCTCCTCTTCTCCCTTCCCCCCCTCTTTTTTCCTTCTTCTCTTTTCTTTCATATGTCTCATAACAAAAGTTTTTATATGCAACTATTTTTGATTCATTATATTTTGTTCATATGGTGTGTAAATCTCATTCTACTTACTGTTTTTACTTGTCATTTGATAGCTATATGATTACTTGTACTTGGTTGCATTTGCTCAAAAATAAAATCTATGTTTAAAACTTAAAAAATGATCTGACCGGAGAGCAAGTAGGTAACAGACCAGGATCAAGATTCACAAAAATGTCGTTAGAGTCCGCTATGTATACTGAAGGTGTTCCCTTCTGGTGTAGATTGGTATATGGAGTGCAGGGGGCGGTGGCAATTCCTTCCTTGAAAGCTCAAAACAGCTACATATGCACTGAATGTTGGGGAGGTGATGCTATGGTTTTGCATCTTAGAAGCCACACCTTTCCCAGGAGTTTAGCTACTGAGCAGGCAAACAATGGTTTGGGACCTGCTCTTAAAATTCTTAAGGCTTTGACATGTTTCATAGTGCCCATCTGAGAGCAGACTGGTTGAAGCCAGGACCGCCTTGGATGAACGTGCAAAGAGCAAGCAAATAGGACATGTGCAATTGTTTAGTTAAAAGCTGGGCATGTCAGAAGTGGGACAGCAGAAGCTGGCCATTTAGCCATGAATGTATTAAGGGGTACGGTTCCGAGTCTAAACTGAATATAGAGCGTCCTGTCAGTGGGATCTGTGATAAAATGTAAATAGGATTCGAAAGCACTGCAGGACTTAAAACTCGTAAATTCAGTGGTCAGTAAGCACCTATTTATGTTATTAGCTTCATTCTGGCCAAACCAGGACAAATATAACTCTTTGATGTTTTCCTTGGGGAGGAGATGGGTGACTATGGAGAAATCCCACAAATTGGATAGCCCCAGAGAACACGGCAGTTTCTTGATTTTGTTGAGTCACTCACATTTTATGGAATCTGTCCAGCTCTTTAAGTTCTTGGAGGGCTTTGGCATAAGGGGCTAATTTCGGGATGCCCTCTCAAGGCGGCCGAGATTCGGCACGCTATGAAGGCGCTAGCCACCCACAAGGCCCCCGTCCTGGATGGCTTCCCACTTGAATTTTACCAGACCTTTGCGTCCCAGTTAGTCCCTCAACTAGAATTACAGGTCCAGGCAGCTCTAGACGCGGGGGTCCTACCTCAATTCATGCGCGAATCCGTTATAGTCTCCCTCCTTAAACCAGATAGAGACCCGCATCAGCTGGGCTCCTACCGACCCATAACCCTACTGTCAGAGGATTACAAAATTTACGGGAAGGCCCTGGCAGACAGGTACACCACGATCCTCCCACGGCTTATCCATCCGGATCAGAGCGGATTCGTGCCTGGTAGGCACACCTCTTATAATATCCGACGGTTGTTCCATGTGCAGGACCAGGTGCGGGAACGGTTCCCCCGGGCAGCGTGTCTGGTGCTGGACCTCGAAAAAGCGTTTGACACGCTCTCCTGGGCCTATCTGTTTCAGGTCCTGCAATGCATGGGCTTAGGGCCCAAACTGCAGGCCTACACTCGGCTCAGCTACTCCTCGCCCAGTTCCAGAGCACGTATAGGCCCCCTCATTTCGGACTCCTTCCCGATCCGGCGTGGTACCAGGCAGGGATGTCCGCTCTCCCCCCTGCTCTTCGCGTTGGCGATGGAACCGCTGGCGACCCTGTTGCGTGGGGCGGGTGAGGAGTGGGGCATCCCGATAGGCGATTCTACCCACGCAGTATCACTGTACGCTGATGACGTACTCATATATGTCCGGGACATTACGGCCGATTTGATCCCTATATCACGCATCCTGCATGATTTTGCAGAGGTGATGGGCCTTAGGGTGAATTGGGCCAAGTCCACTGTCTATCCCTTAACACAAGTCGTGCCCCAGGGTCCGATACGAATAGGGGACGTTGATATCTCGTGGAGCCCCCAAGCGGTTCGATATCTCGGCGTTAAGCTGTATCATACGCCGCAAGATATCTATGAGGGAATTACTGCACACTGATGGGTAGCATTCGATCCTTGGTCCATTTCTGGAAGGGTCTCCACTTGGCTGTCACAGGAAAGATAGCCGTCGTAAAAATGATCCTGGTCCTGCGCCTGCTTTACCTCTTCTACAATCTTCCGGGGGTTCCCCCGCAATCCCTGTTCCGTGAGCTGGATACCCTGCTTGGGACCCTCATATGGGGCAACGGCCGCCGGCGTATAGCCCTGGCAAAATTGCAATTACCCCTTGACCAGGGTGGGTTAGCGGCTCCCTCATTCGAGGCATATTTTCTTGCCGCCCAATTACAGTGGGTGTCACGTTGGACGGCAGGCCGGGCACAAGAGGAGCTGATCACTGAGACGGGGCGGATTCAAACCCCCACTGTCCATCGCATGCTGCTGCCAGGTGCAACACCGCCGCTATCCCGGCCCCTCCAGGTCATGACAGCGCGCGCCTGTCTGGCGCGTGTTCACCGACTTAGTCGGGATACTCCCCTGTACTCTCCGCTGCTGCCGTTGGTGGGGCTCCCCAGGGGTCGGGCGCATTACACAGAGCGAATGCTGCAGGTGTGGACGGATCATGCTGTGACGGAGGTGGGTATGCTGTTCTCCGGGGAGGGCTTGCAGACCTTCGATGCACTGGTCGGGGAAATCGAGCTTCCCGGGGGGCAGTTCCTACGGCATAGGCAACTTCTCACGGAATGCCGCAGGCAGTGGCGTGTGATTGACACGGAACCCCCCACGCACCCGGTCATCCATGCGATACTGCAGATGGGGTCAGGCCGCCATCTTGTCACTTGGATCTACAAAGCTGTATGGACCCTGCGGAGTCCTACGCTGGCACCCCTCAGAGAACACTGGGAAAATGACTTCCAAAGGCCTCTACACGATAGGGAGTGGACCAGGGCCCTTGAATACACTAAAAAAGTGTCCCGCAATTACCGGTTTAAGGACATACAGTTGCATATACTACACAGGGCGTATCTCACCCCCGAAAAGCTGCAGAAATATTTCCCTGACGGTGTGTTCGGTTGCCCCAGATGCCTGGAGCCCGCTGCCTCGTTTAAGCACATGTTTTGGGATTGTCCGACGCTTTATAGTTACTGGATTCATACTGCCCTTAAAACGGTTACGGGGTTACAGGACCTGGACACATGGGAGGCGTGTGCACTGGGTATCCATAGGCAACATAAACAACAGAAGGTGGAAAGGAGGTATGCTTTCCTGGTGTTGCTCCTAGCCAAACGATGCATCGCTATGCATTGGAAGACGCCGGGGGGGCCCCCTCTAGCGGCATGGGTGGGAGCAGTCAAGAAGTGGGGTAAGGCAGAGGAAACAACACTCAGAACGGAGGAGGCCCGGGGGGTGCGCAAACACCCGATCTCCATGCCATGGGCCATGTTAATGCACGCTTTCTCGCAGGAAACAGCAGCTGTGGCGAGTTCAAGACTGATTGACCTCCCGGGGGCGCCCACGACTCCGGAGCCCACCCCGGGAAATGCGCAGGCAGTCCAAGCACCCGGTGACTCGCAGAGGCAGACACCACAGGTCCCACCGCCAGGTCCCACATAGGCAATGATCGGTGCTCCCGCCTCCCCTGACTCCCTTTCCTCCTCCGCATCCGCGACCACCCCGACTTTGTCCCATACGATGGTCCAGCTCTCGGGCGCACAGCTACAAGTATTCATGATCCGCGACATAGTGCACCCTTTTTCCCTAGTTTATCTGTCCCCAGTTAGTTGACGGTTAGTTAATGGCTGCAACCCTATAGCCTCTACGATACCCCTTACAGGGGATTACTCACACTGCACGGCCCCCAAGCGGCGAGGCGACCACTGCGCGCTCCAGTAGGGCATACCCAGAGGCAGATCCCGGACACATGCCTGCAGCCCAACTCAGGGTAGAGGCGAGAAGCCCGAGGGCCCACGAGATTGAGAGACCGAAAGGGATGCGACTGGGCGCTCCTGTTATGTAAGCCTATATGATAATAGCGCTATCGCCTGTGCCTACGTGTATAACTGTTTATAAATGCCAATAAAAATGTTTTACAAAAAAAAAGGGGCTAATTTCGGGGGTCTCTCAGTCTCCTCCAGAAGAGGACAGGTCTAACTATTGCTTTGTCTGCCATTGACCTCCTCCTCATATCAAGATTCAGTGGATGCAATGGGGTACTGACTGGTAGCTTGTCTAAATTCCTCTGGAACTTATTTTTGGTTTTGGTTAGACAAACTGTGTTTTGAAAGTCCCAGAGCTCGGCCCCATTTAGGCTGTTCCCATTGCTTTGGCGTCATTGAGTTGTAGCACTAGGGTTACTGGCTTTGTAAAGGACGCAGTGTTCTTTCAGGATAGCTCCCGCAATGTGTTCATGTTTAAGTGAGGCTCTATCTATATGTGGTTTCCGCAACAATTTAGATGACAACCTGATTTCTAAGTTGTCAAAGGCCTCTACTCTCTTGATTACACAGCCTCCTAGAGACATCTTCCCTCTATAGGACTTGTGTTGGTTAATAGTCATGAAAGTAGTGGTCTATACTACCAGACCACGCACTGAACAGAATTCATTGGTTTAATAGACATTGAAGGCCACTTGGGGTCTGAGAGACTAACAAGGTATCATCAGCAAAGAGTAGTGTGGGTGTTCTCGGGCCCGCAATGCTAGGAGCGTCATGTGGGTATGTTGATAGAAACTGAACAACGTCGTTTAGATATAATGAGAAGAAGGTGAGGGCCAGGACGCCCCCAGGTCTGACACCATTTCTGATAGGGATGGGGTCTGTGAGCTAGCCCTGGTCCCCCCACTGTATACGTGCATGATTGTCCTCGTGTGATCGGACATGCATGGTAAGGATGTTCATTGGCATGCCCATGTCTTTCAGCACCAGCCACAGCTAGTTTCGGGGGACAAATCGACAATGGCCATGTATACGTGGCCCCTGCCTTTCTGAACTGTCTTGCAGCACATGGTCAGAAATCAGAAGACCTAGTCTATTGAGTTCGCTTTTTCTCAAGCCAGCCTGCAACGTGGCTAGTATGTTATTGGTCTTGATCCAGTTGTGGATTGATCCCCAGAACCACCCAGCAAAACACTTTTTGGACGGTGTCTATCAGGCTTATAGGCCTATAATTTGAAGGCTGGCTTCTGTTTTCCTTTTGATATTTGGGCATGATCTCAGCTTCCTTCCAAGAACTTGGAATTGTTGGACCCCGCGCAATTGCGGTGGATAGTGCTAGCATATATTTAGACCAGTTAACCCTATTGCTGATGAAAAGGTTGCCGGGTATGCCATCTGGTCCGGGGGCTTTGCATGTATGATGGCAACAAGGGCAGATCTAACATTACTTAAGTCAAATGCAAGGGTGTCTTGGGAGGTGTCGGGTTCTATTGGGTCTGAGCTACTAGTAGGATCCTGTGGGCTATCAGAATATAGGGTCTTAAAATGGTCAGAGCAAACAGATGGGGGTACGCGGTTAGATGGTTGACAGGAGACACCTCAAGCTCCCCACGTTACAATGGCCCAAAACATACAATTATCTTTGTCAGCACAAGATTTAAGCATGTCCCACCATCTGTTATCATCACACTGCCTTTTTGCCTTTTACTGAGTATCCTTGTAAATCTTCTGTGTTTCTTTTATCAACTCCGGAGTTTTAGATCTAATAACTAACCTTAGTTGCCCTTTTGCCTACCTGCAGGGCTTCTTATACCAGCTATTGGTTTTGTTGCTCTTTCTAAAGTTCCTATGGGCCTGAGGTGGAGGGGCCAGGAAGAGAAGCACTAGTCGATTGAAGAAGCATGTATGCATGCTAATTGCTTCCTCAATGTTTGTGCCTTTTGTCAATATAGAGTTGAAGTTTATGGCGGAAGTTGTGATGTCTGGGGTTAAAATAGATGGGGTATTGTGTCAGGCTGCAACATGGTGCCATTTGAGTTTTCGCTTGTTGTTTGTTTGCTGTAGGTCCCCAGTTAGTGAATGTAGGAGGCTAGCTTAGTATATGGTGCACACTCTGAGGAGTGATTCACCATGCACTACACTTATGGCGAAACTCTCAAAAGTGGTAGCTATGGAGAGCAGCCTTCAGGCTTTTCTTAACGGAGTGTAAAGCAGCTTCTTTTACCACATCTAATCGACAGTGTAGATTAGATGGAAAAGAACCACACAGTGTTTATAAAAATATGTCTATTTATTATGTAACACATTCACTAACACATTGGTATAAATCCTACCCAGAGATATCAACAATACACACCAGATTACTTCAAAATAATCAGATAAGTAGTACAAGCATACACTGGTCTCCAGGAGGAAACCAAACCCAATACTAAGAAAGTGGAATGCAAATTGCCATGGAGAATGGGACTTGGACCAGAAGACTCAGAGGAGCTGGGGACATAAGGAAGCACCCAACATAGGTGGTAAAGGTATGGCCTTTAAGCTTCTATGTGCTTTTTTGGATGAAAGAGAACAAACTGTTAGCATGGGAGATTTCGGGTCAAATCCTTTCCTTACTATGTGGAGTCCCACAGGGCTCTTCGTTAAGCGCCACCTTATTTAATATATACGTGCCCTCTCATGGGACTGATAAGGTTGTTTGGTTTCTCCACTTTATCCCATGCGGACGATACTCAAATAATCACTCCCATAAACAAGGACACTGAAGAGTTGGCTTCTCACTTTAATAAATGCATGAGTGCCGGTCTGCTATGGATGGGAAACCATTGCCTAAAACTAAATTCAGGAAAGACTGAAGTCCTCATCTGTGGGTGGGATACCTCCTTTTGGAATAAATTCTGGTGACCAGTTGCTCTTGGCTCGCTGCCCGTCCCAGTGTTCAATTCCAAGAATCTAGGAATCATTTTCGATACAAACCTTTCTTTTAGGGATCAAACTAATCACCTCACTTCTTCTTGTTTTTATACACTTAACATTTTAAGGAACATTCTTCCTTATTTACCACAAGAGTTACAAAAGACAGTGGTTACCTCATTGGTATTATCTATCAGATTCAGGGGAGTGACACCTTGGGGAATGATTCCAACATATTTAATACCAAACATGACCAGGTTTGGAGTAGCCATTATATAGTTATACATCTCGTAATGACTGATGGCCACTGTATACCTTAAAATGGCTGACTGCACTTACAAAGCCTGGGGAATCGTCTCCGGGTTTGTAGGGGTGTCCTGCTCATGCAGGGGCACCCTCACACTTGTAACCAACAACCCGACCCTCAGGACTTAAGGGCCTACTGTGGAAGTGAGCCTTTTTAGGGGCCCACCGGTGCAGAGGTTCACTCTTATCTGTCCACTGGTTCTTTAAACAAAACAAAGTAGAGATTGGCACGGAAGTTGGAATATCAAATAACAAATTTATTAATCACTCATGAGTGGGACCTCATCAATACAGCACCCTCAGGCACTGTAGGGGGTAGTCCATGGAATACAGAAACCAAGGGTCTTATATACCCTGTTTACAGCTGAGTAAGCATAGAGACTCAAAGAGGAGGTACAGGCATACACAGGAGTAGCTATCAACTAACATGGTCAAACAAAGATCATTTAGTCAGAAAAGTGGGAGGGGAGACAGAACTGCTTACATCAGTTGGAACAGCCTGACAGTTACACTCTAAGACAGGTGCATCTAGCAGCTACAGGCCTTTCTGAGCATACACAGTGCTCTGGCTCAGTATTGAAGGAGTTAACTACAGTTGATGACTCAAGCAGAATAGAAAGGCAAGCAACAGTGAAGGCGGGAGAAGCACATGGCTTAACAAAATAATAAAAATGGCTTCAGCTTATGCTAACAGCAATTAATGCGATTTCCACAGATGGCCCTTTTAGCATTAGCTGAAGACATCCGCTATGCAATAGAAGAAGCATGAAAGTTATCACCTATTTTAACTAACATTAGTTCTCCTATTTCTTGGTCAGTTACTAGTCGGGCATTTACATTCTGAACATTTCGTTTACATGAGGTACAAGTAGAAATACATCGGGAACAGAGCATTGGGTCACATTGTATACAAAGGCACCAGGAAAAAATAGGATTGCAACAATTATATATAGGGCTAATAATAACTTCCAGCCCCAGACAGAAAACAGTGTCCAAAGCCATCCAATCCAAGTCCATGTCCCTGAATTCTAGTGGATTTCAGTGGCTATTTTGTTCAGTTTGAAAATAGCCAACAGCACATATCTGATGCAATGCCTAAATTAAAACATTATCTTGATAAACGTTCCAGTGTTCTTCTTTATGAGGGCTAGAGTACCAATGATATGTTCAGGGGAGGGCGGAGTAGTACTTATCAAAGTGTGCACAAAATATTTTTCTTGCAAAAAAACCAGTATCTGAAAAGACTTTGGCTCACTCACAGCGGAAGGACGATTTGCGGCCTCTCTATCGGGATTTTAAGTTAACTCCAATGAGAGACTGCACAAGACAGTAAACCCTATTGACGATTTTATCAGCAAGACCTGTGGTGAAGGGGTGAGAAATGAGCAAAGTCTTTTTAGATCCAAATTAATGATTTTAATGTGAAATACCCCAAGGAAACACCCCAGAGAAATACGCCCTACATAGGAATTAAAATAAGGAATTTCACCATTGCCTGTATAAGACCCTCTGGATCAAAGGTCAATAACATGCCCAACAAATCAAGTGAGTGGAGGTGGCAGTAAAATGAAATAAGGATTGTGATCAAAGGCAACCATACAGTGCCAATAAAGAGAGACTTATATTTGTCTTGATAAAGATGGGATATCAATAGGACCATTGAAATGCGTTGACGCTTCTTTCAACACAATTCGTGGGAAGAGCTCATCCTATAGATAAGAATAGTAGATTGTATCTAGGATTTGCAATTGAACTGCTCAGACCGGATGTGTTTATAAATGAGAAAATGTATTGTCTGTATTTGTCTCTCTATTAAATGTTTGTTGGCACTCACTGGGTATCAAAAGTCTTTGTAATCACTCCTATGTTGAATTATTGTGTTGTTTTTTCCTTTATGTATGCAACAAAGTATTTTAATGGTATATGAATTGGATGTCATTTTCAGGGTAATTAGTCTTACAGTAAAAAAATGTAACTCTATCAAGTGAATTTTTTAATAAAGCAATTTATCTTTTCATATACATCTCATAGTTGTGTAGGAGTATCTTTAACCTTGCATGATTTAACATATGGGCTATAACTTGGGAATCCTGAGACCCGGTACTAGTACATATTTCCACCAAGGGATTTTCACTTCTACTTCCTTCACCTCAGCTCCAAGCTGGACTTGCGCTGAATCCCCAGGCTGGATCTGATGTCCGGGCCCCTCAGGCAATGGTTGTAAGGCAGCAGATATCTGTTAGTGGGCAGTACAGAAATCTTTAGACACAACATACAAATAATCAATCAAAAGAGGATATTCAATTTCAGAAACGCCCCTATATTATTCTTCTGAAGAACCTCAAATAAAAAGGAATTTCAAAACAGCTATTCTTTTAACAAACTTGGACTTATAAGTCATTACAATACAGCTTCTACTTTGTTAACCTTCACTATTCTGCAAAACTGCAGACACCTCTAAAATGATTTTCCTTGCATAAGAACAACCATGTTTTGCACTTATGACCATGCTCTCATAGGTGTAGCGGGAAGCTCTAAAATTGTGAATGTAACAGAGATCCATATTACATGAATAACTAATAAACCAAACATAACCTAGTAGGTACATGAATTTTCTAGCAGAACTTGTTTGCGGCAGACAAGAAAACAAGCAAAAGAACATTTTGTTCTTAAAAAAATGTGTGCTAATGGCATATGGGCATCTTTCCTAGCATTGTTAACCATATGCCTCATACTTTTCAAGATCTGACCCATGTAATATCATATTTAGGGGAGAAACCTATTCACCAGCTCTAGCAAGGCTGTCAGCTTGATTACATAGACTAACTATTAAGGGACTTGTGGTGCCTCTGCAACTTATGTAGTGCTGTAATAACATCAACAATAATGGTGTTGCCACCTGGGAATTTGGAACAAAAACCAGCAAGATATAGTCCCAGCATCCTGTGAAAATAATGACTAAAGCGAGCCCAACCGATTGTCTCATGGCCGTTCCTTGACAGCTTAGACAGGCTCGAGAGAGAGATAGAGAGAGAACACATAACAACAAGCTGCCCTGCATACTTTCCACGCAGAATAGCTCACAAAACTACACATAATAGGCACATAAACCAAAAAGAAAAAACACAGTGTGTTACTTAATTTTGCTTACCCTTAATTTGCCCAGGCGCTAGTCTCCTACCCCCCTTTGACAGTAGGTAACCTAACCAGGTGACCTCCTGTTGACATTACATTCCTCTTTTGGCAGCTGGGCATGGACAGATTTGTAGGAGGTAAATAACTAGAAGAAACCACACCAAGGAAGCCATGTCCAATACTATTGGACTGTACCACCTTGTAAATTTTCCTTGTACAAGCACATTGAGCTAACTAGAAAACATCAATCCAATGACCAACTACCAATTCCTTTAGATTATTGTGCTGTTTAGCATGATGGCGCATTAATGCAAACTTTATTTCATTGCCCCTCTCTGTGTCAGGAGCTACACATGGCCCACAGATGCTGCTGCCCCTCCTTCTCTTTCTACGCTCTGTCCCCCTCCTTCGAAAACCCTCCTGTGTGGGCTTTTTGCTTTCAGTCATGCTAGTTTGCTAAATACAGAACTTGACCTCTGACCCTTAAACCTGTTGTCCCTTGTCTGAGCAAAGTTATCTCCATGTGGCCATCACAATTCAAAGTAACTCCCCGAGAAGCATGACTGAAGGGCATCCCTGCTCCGTGCCTGTGTGCTGATATTCCAAAGGTAGGATGTAACGTTTTTTTTAATTTTTGTGCACTGTGCACTGTGTTTTCTAGCACCTAAAGAACTGGCTCAAAAGTTTAGTTTTCAGAATGTCATAATTCGCCCAGAGCTATTGAGCATTAAGGCATGCAATGTAATTCACATGTCTCTAGAGCTACTCTTTTTGTATAACTTTTAATTGTATTTCAGACTGCAGCCATTAGGCCATACTAAAAATCATATTTTAAGTTTGTCACTAAGATACAGTAGATTGTCATTGTTAAAGACACTTTGCACAGGGTAATTTTCTACATTGCGAAATATTATTGAATTTTCACAGTAGAGTTATTAGACATTAAAAAAGATCATAATAATGCAAAAACGATTTTAGTGCAATGACTTTTAATAATTTTTTTCATGTAGTCATTTTTGAAGAATGATCACTAACCCTTTTGTTGTTTCTACGTATGAAAAGCAAGCCTCATTCCTTTCCTTTTGTCTTTAAATGCATTTATTTATAACACTTACAAAACATCTTTTGAAACTAAGCACAGAAGCTTTACTGAAACATAGAAAGTTTGTTTCACCTTCAGAAAGTAGTAATTATTTACCATCAGATCCACAGATGTGCTTCTTAGGAAAGCAACAGGAAGAAGTTCCTTACTTGTATCCTTTCTCTTTTATTCAAAATAATGAAGCTGTATTTCTAGCTCTCAAAATTAGTAGTCTTTAATGCACGTGCTTGTATGCCATTTTGCACTATCTTAAAACCTAGTTGCCACAGTGTTTATTTGTAGCTTGTGCCTGGGTAAGGCCTGTCTTATTTATTTAGCTGTGTTTTATGACAAGCAGGTGTTAGCTTCTAAATTTTTTCAGGAGAGAAGGCACTGTTTTCTAGGACTGATAAATCCTGTCTGACAATTATTGACACAGGGCCCCTTATGATGCTATCTGTTTCCAAAATGACAGCAATGTGCTGTATTCTAATGTCCTCACAGAAACCCCCCCACAAAGTTGATAAACCACTCATTACCTCCCTCTGCTCTGACAGACAGCTTCCTTCAGACAGACAGCTTGAACAGCTGTTAAAAGCTCTCTTTCTGGTGCTGGGAATGAGGCTCAGTTCATTCTATTAAAAACCAGGCATTCCAAGCCAGTCAAAATCTATTGTTTGCAGTGTATTGTTTGCAGTGTAGTAAAAGGAGAACGCTTCTATTTTAGCAGCAACCAATTACACATATAATGTAAATGCCTTTTAATATTTAATATGATGTATCTAAGGCTAGTGCTGTAACATTTTGCATAGCTGATAGGCAGTATTAACAAAATGTTGGGCATCAATTTTTTATTTTGTTAAGTCCTAGTTGTGTAAAACACACAAATTCGTTTTTTTCAGTGAGGCCTACTTTTTCCTATTGAGTGTTAATTCAAATTTTTTGCCATTGTGGCAATATAATAATTGAATGTTCACACATCTATACTTTGTTACCGCTTTAGTTTCCATAGTAGCGTGCAGCTACTTAACATATTTTATATAGTTCATTCTTTGAAATTTAAAGTGTAATTCTTCCAATGGCATCTGCAGAACACAATGACGACAACAAACCAAATTGAGCTCATTCCAGACATTTTCAAGAAGGGGCCACACACTCATAACACACAACACAGCTTGCTGAGTGAAGCCATTCTTACACAAAGAGCGCAGTCGCTACTCACTCAAACAAGTACTTTACAAGCATTACCACCGGTGTCAGTCAACAATCCTCATAGCCACTCAAACACACAATCAAACCATAAATCAACACCAGGACAAAAACAAGAGGCAGCCTACAGACTGTACTCAAACCAAAACAATTGTAAATCATATTTACAAACAAAAAGAGCTCTCATAAGCAGTCCAGAGACTGCACCAAGACAAGTAAAACAGCCCAGAGACTGTTCCATATTCAAGAAGACAGGCTCTAGCCCCAGACCTTTTCCAAAATACGCCGAATTACCAGTTGGTCTGGCAGAGTGTTCGCAAACACTCTCTGTCTTTACCAAATCATACTTATTCCAGAAGGCATGCCTATTACAGTAGATCAGGCTCCTTTTTTGTATATTTGTTCCCTAGTGTACTACACATTATGGAAGAAATACCATATTTAATACATAAACCTATTAGGTGTCCCCTATAGGGGAACCGGCTGACTACTTTCTAGATCCATATTGGTACCTCCAAGACAGCAACACATTCTACGAAGTGTGCTAGGAGCAGGCATGCCAAAAATATTATAACAAAATATAATATTATAGTCAAATAGTATTTTATCTCAAGTATGTAAAAAATTGAGCCAAAACATCTCTTCATTACCTGCCTTTGTTTATTGTAATAGACAAATCAAACAAAACCAGAATCTTGGCCAAGCAAATCCAAAACAAGAGTGTCGCTTCAATGACCTTACCAAACCAAAGTCTCCAACCTCTACCTCCCAAGCTCTGTGTCGACCTAATGGTCCTTTACGCCAAAGGAGATCTCAGTCGGGACCGGCCGCCACCTGGAGGGTCAGATCGGGAAAACCGGAAAAACGGGTCGGTCTGCAAAGACAAAAGGTCTCCTCGTGCAGGGTACCTCCTCAATAGTTTCCTGTCCTCCGTCAAGACCACTCCTTAGGATGGCCGCGTCTCGGATGAGCCCCACGAGTTGGGCGCCAATTTGTGGAAGTGAGGCTTTTTAGGGGTTCACCGGTGCAGGGGTTAACCCTTATCTGTCCACTGGTTCTTTAAACCAACAAAGTAGAGATTGGCACAGAAGCTGGAATATCAAATAACAAGTTTATTAACCACTCATGAGTGGGACTACATCAATCAAGTACCCTCAGGCACTGTAGGAGGTAGTCCATGGAATACAGAAACCAAGGGTCTTATATACCCTGTTTACAGCTGAGTAAGCATGGAGACTCAAAGGGGGGGTACAAGCATACACAGGAATAGCTATCAACTAACATGGTCAAACAAAGATCATTTAGTCAGCAAAGTGGGAGGGGAGACAGAACTGCTTACATCAGTTGAAACAGTCTGACAGTTACATTCTAAGACAGGTGCATTCTAGCAGCTACAGGCCTTTCTGAGCATACACAGTGCTCTGGCTCAGTATTGAAGGTGTTAACTACAGTTGATGACTCAAGCAGAATAGAAAGGCAAGCAACAGTGAAGGCGGGAGAAGCACATGGCTTAACTAAATGAATGCCACAATAACAAGCATTTGTAATGCAATAGGTCTCGCATTTACGCGAGGTTAAGCTATTGGCTTTGTAAATGACAATGGCTCTTATTTATGTTTTAAAAATCAAAACCTAAATAAAAGGCATTGTCGTTTACAATGCCAATAGCTCTAACTCGCGTAAATGCGAGAACTACTGCATTGCAAATGCTTGTTCTTTAGTGCGGCTACGTATGGCAGAAGTCAGCAACTGGTGATACCAGTGCTTCATAGAGACAGCTGTACCCTTGTAAAATGGCACTGTAGTCAGGCTGGTCTTCGTATATTTTCTGAAGTTAGCCTAGGACGCATGCGACACCCAACATGTTATGTAGTTTGCGCTGGAAACAACGATGTACCCAGCTACATTCCCAATCACGTCACTGTTTCTAGGTTGCCCAGGTTATTCTGAAATTGGCAACACAGGCACAGCTGAACTTGCGATAAACTATCACTCACAGTGTCACACATAAAGCAATGACATTTCACATATAAGCACATTTGAAATGTAACACAAGCAAACTGGAATCTAGGCAGCTACGGAAGAAAGACTTTAGACAGGTGGAGGAGGGAGCGGGGAGGAAGACGATAGGGAAGAGGAGGAAGGAAGAGGGGAGATAGGTGGAGGACATAAGAGAGAAGTGGAGACTAGTAATGGGTGACAGACATGGGGCAGGAGGCAAACAAGAGGAAAGGAAATGCAGACAAAGTGACAATGGATGAGTTGAGATACACAGATGGCAAGGAAAGGGAAAACATTTTGCAAGGAGATGTGGAATTTGAACGAGCGTCAGAAGCAAAAAATAAAACATAAAAGAAGCTTCGAGGCAAAGAGAGAAAGGGGCACGGGCAGATAGAGAAAAGAAGAAATGAGTAAAAAGGGAACGAGAACAACAGCAAGCAAAGCAGCAAACAGAAAAATTATTGAAATTTGCAGTCTCTTACTCTGCTTCTCCACTCAGGCTGAGTCCCGGTGAGGTGCCTCAGTTCAAGGGCTTGAGGGCGTGGATGCCGTGATTGTCCGCAGCGCCTCAGAAATCAGCGGAGCAAAGTGACAGGTTCCTCCAGTAAAGCAGAGACCCCCGTCTGCAGTCCGGAGATAGTAATTTAAAAAAAACTCAGTGAGCAAAGCTCAGCCGACACAGCACAAGCCCTCGGACAAAGCGGGGATCAAAAGACACCATTAAACGCCCTGAGGCAGAACAAACATCTCCCGGCAGGCAAACCCCTAGCACCGGCTCGTGAGGGGCCGAGGCGGCTTACCTCCAACACAGTAAAGAAAGTAGTAAAGTGCTGCACGGCATGTGTGACATATTTGAAAACAATGCCACTGGCGAGATGCAACTAAATAAGAAAGTGAAACTGATACATATCACACGTAATTAACAAAGCCCTGGCGAGTCCGTGAATGCTGGCCGTGCGCACGTTCTGCTAAGATGCTGTAATTGCAAGAGACGGATGGGGAACTCTGCAGAATGCAACTAAGCAGCGCGCCGTGCTCACACAGCATACGCGTGCATATCTGCTGTCCGGGCGCATGCACATGTCCTGTCCAGGCAGGCACGCCAAACGAAGACAGGGAGCGAACCAAACATGCTTCCCTCCCAATAAAAAGCACAGATTTTGAAGGCACACCAATAAGAAGCATGGGTGGAGCTTCCATCCTCGTTTCGCCAGCTAAAGCGACGACAATAGATCTCGTCACTAGGCGAGACCTAAAAAAGGCGAAGATACCAGTTTACCTTTAGTACCTTGAACTGACTAATGCAACTCCTTCAAAAGAGTGACCTATGATAGTGAAAACAACGGAGAGAGTTGATAACATCAGCATGGCTATGTTGCTCTGTCTGTGAACTTTGAAATATTATCTGAAACATCAAGAATTGCCATCTCTGAGATGTGATGGGAAGATAACCATGTAGCATTCCTAGCTCATACAAATGCCCTTTTGATTACTTGACTATGAATTGTTTTTAGTAACATGCTAACCCCTGGTACCTCTGCTACAGTTTTGTAACTGTTTGAACCATATGGTGTAATTGCCACTTTATGGGTTTTGTTTATTAAAAGAATAGCAATTGTTTATTTTAGGACAATGGACAAAGTGAAGGGACAAAAACACACAAGATGGCACGGGCAAGGGAGAGGCGTGATGTCAAAAACAGGGCCAACATCAGTGCAGGGGCAGGTAAAAGAGAGCAGTGACAGGAAGGAAAATGCTAGTGGCAGAAGAGAGGAGACAGTGATATGAGATAGGGGCATCAACTGGAGAGAGGCGCAGTGACAAGCAGGAGATGGGCAGTTAGAGAAGAGAGAGGTATGCAGAGAAAGAAGAGAGAAGCTATGACTTGCAGGTATACCAGGAGCCCCTCAAGGAAAATAATTATTATACCCACAGCTAAAAAGCAATATTTAGAAAATTGGACACTATGCTTCAGGTTAGCACCACGGATCGCTGTTCTCACTAACAAAACATAAAGCATATGAGGGTCCACCTTTTTAATCCAAGTGGCAAAACTTGGGAACTACCTGACAGACAAAATTGGAAGTAGTCAGGAACATTTGAAGTTCAGCAGGAAGTAGAAAACATGGCTGTTTCTGAAATAAGTCCCAGTCTATTAATGCCAATATATAGCTTGGGACAAATATTTGACACTCTACTTTTTTTAATAACCGTTTTATTGGGGTTTTTCATTTAACATTTCAGCTAAACAGTAGTATCCTAGTAATCATACATCCATAGAATTACCAATTTACATTCTTTACTAATGTTCTAGCTGTTGACACTCTACTTATGGTTGGTGGCCGTCCGACACCTCCAAGCCCAGATGCACACACCATTGAGACAAGTACAGCCACGCTTCTAGGACACACTGAGCAGCCAAAACTCCATACAAATGCCATTTAATGAGCTTAGCCTCATACATGAGCAACTTACCAACCGAACCTTCTTGAAACTATAACACCTGACTCAACCATCTTAACCCTTCATGCGTCACCTACCAAGACACTCAATACTAAGTGGATTGGTACTTGGGGTGAGAGACGCCTCTGTCGGGTGGAAAATGGAGGACTCTAACATAGTTAATTACCTGCAGATTTAGATCAAGAATAAATATTCCCTATCTTTTCTGCTAATCATGCGTAGATTAACAGTAACATAAGTGCGGCCACCTAACACTGGATGGCTGGGTACTCACAGCAGCTTAAGTCCAATGGTTTCCACTGGTGAACTGGAGAAGTCTAACACAGTCCGTCCATGAAGGTCCAAATCCATACTCAATACTACCTGTCTGTACGAGAAGAAATGAAGCAACAGAGGAAAAATAAATATATGTTGAACGCTAGTAAAAATGGAAAATAACTGCAGTATAAAAGGAGCTGAATGGCGAGGAGAAACAGCAGATATGACAGAACAAACACAAGCGAACACAGGAGAAAAAAATGTAACCGAGCACACAGGACAATGTGTACATAAAGTGCATCAACGTAAGCGACCTTTCAGTTGAAAAAAAATACAATCGTCAATGTAGTCAGGCGCAGCACACACGCCAATCCTCCTCAATCAAAGATTGCCGAAGCCCAGACTTACCTCCCTTCTCCCGGTCTTAACAAGCATTGGCCACGCGACACGGGAAGCTTGTAGTAATGTTTAAAAAAAATAAAAACACGCTGGTAATGCGCGCAGCAGCACGTGAAAGTGATCGCGCTGGAAGGGAGGCAGATGGCGGCTGCGCGCGTGAACGCAAGCGCTAGGCCACCAAAAGCCTGTGGCAGCACTTTGGAAACCCGTACACTAAATGGCTCGCAGAGCAGCGCATGCGCTGGCTCAGCAAGACCTAAAAATGGCTTCAGCTTATGCTAACGGCAATTTCTGCGAATTCCACTCCACCATAAGGGGGACTTATAGGTTTTAAGTGCAGAAACCTCAGATGTAAGAAAACATATTTGTCACCAATTCACACAGGCTGCAATGGCATGCCTGTAGTCAGTGGACTTCTATGGATGGCACAATACATGCTGCAGTCCATGGGAGACCCCTGGTGTACCTATGCCCTTGGTACCTCCGTAACATATACTAGGGAAGTAGAAGGGTACACTAGTAACCAATTGTGGATGTACCAAAGTACTTACCAGAGCCAACTTAGGGGAGAAAGAACAGTTGCTGAGGTCCTGATTAGTAGGATCCCAGAAGACTACAGTCAAAAACACACTGACACCAGGCAATACATTGGCGTAACCATGAAAGAAAATCCTACTTTCCTACAACGCACGAGACAGAGACCGGTGGTGTATTTTCCCAAAGAGGAGAATGTTGGAGACGAAGAGCACACATTGCCCCCCTCGATGCGTGAGGCCTATCTGGTGTCCCTGCTCAAACCGAACAGGGATCCCGCAGACCTGGGATCATACAGACCCCTAACAATTCTCAATGTGGACTATAAAATATTCACCAAGGTGCAGGCGCTCCACCAGTGGTGCCTGCACTAGTTCACAGCGACCAGAATTGCTTCATGCCCAAGCGTAGCACCTCGCTGAACTTGCGAAGGTTTTTTAGAGTGGCAGTAGATAGTGTGCAGGAGTGGCCGAGGGCGGGATGTATTGTGCTGGACCTTGAAAAGGCCTTTGATTGTCTGGAGTGGGGCTATCTCACGGCAGTGCTGTCACGTTATGGGCTGGGCTCGAGATTTCTCCAAATGGTTGATCTATTATACAAAAATCCCACAGTTAGGGTGAGAACGGGGCCATACATCTCTGACGCCATACCAATATGCAGGGGCACCAGGCATGGGTGTCCGCTTTTGCCCCTCCTGTTTGCGTTGGCAATTGAACCCCTGGCAGCAGCGCTGCGGGCAGCGCTAGGAGATGGAATACCTCTAGGAGATGCGACACACCAGGTGTCACTGTATGTCGAAGACCTATTGGTCTTCGTGAGAGACGTGGGAAATATACCGCCTCAACTAGAGCGCACGTTACGTGACTTTGCCTCTATGTCGGGACTCAAAGTGAATGTCAGCAAGTCTTGCATTTATGCATTTGGGGGGAGACACACCGGATCGGGGCTATAGTCTGGGCGGTATAAGGGTGCAGTGGAGAGCTGATACTTTCCGCTATTTAGGACTCCAGATATATCGCCAACCGGTGGATCTTATCGAGGGCAACCTGGGTCAAGCTGTGACAGCCATCAAGTCACAAATACACTTCTGGAAAACGCTTCCACTAACGATTGCTAGTAGGGTCGCATTATCTAAGATGGTGATCCTGCCCCGCCTACTATACCATTTCGCTAACCTGCCGATATATTGTTACACATCTCCCCACCCCTCGAGTGACAGACGAGACAATTCCTGAGCCAGTCTCACCTCGAGGCGGTGGGGGCACTTCCGAGCGCGTCGGGGCTGCGGAGCTCTTGCGGTGGCTGGTCGGGTGGTGGAGCCAGGATGAAGAGGTTGCGGCGGTAAGAAGCCTGGGGCGAAAGGGCGCGGCGCGCCAAACAAACTACATCTCCCATGACGCCTTGCGGTACCTCCGCAAGCCTTCCGGTTACGTGAGACACCAGCCGGAAGCGGAAGACGGCATAAAGAAGCCGTCCAGTCGTTCAAGCGCTGCTGGTTATTCCTTCACGAAGCAGCCTTGGCTACAGAGCGTTATCCTGCGACAACCCGTGTAGGGTAAGGGTGCACCTGCACCACTTGAGAGCCTAGAAACGGTGTTCCGTTCCTTGATTCAGAAAGCGGAATCCCCGCATGTTTAGTAGAGATACTTTCCACCGTTCTGATGGAGAACCCTGCATTCGTTATTCCTTATGTCATTAAAGTACTACGTGCTGTGAATTGCTCAAGCCTTGGGGGGCTATTAGGTGTTTAGGTGTGCAGAACTACGTACAGTGCCACTAAGCCATATCTGGAGTATTGGATACCTTGTCATGTAAACCGGAGTTAAAAGACGTTTTTTGATTCCACTCCTTATGTTTTAACAGGGGGCTTAAGAGGCGGTCTTCTGCTCTTCCCCTGAGAGGTGAAGCACTACAAGGCTTATGAGCCTCGACTAGCGCACCGAACTGTGTACAGAATTGTGTTGCTTCCAGGATGATTACACCTGGAGAAAATTGCTCTTAGTTTCTTTACAGATCTCCCTCCCCGCTGTTCCCATCCTTTCCTTCCCCCGCTTGACCATCCCACTCTCCTGTGCTTTTATAGCATTCAGGGTTGGGGCTGTCGAGAGGTGGACCCCTTTTGGCATCGATCCGCTCCCGAGGAATCACCGAGTCAACAGAATAACCAGCCCACGTATCGAATTCCTCCTGGGCGGGTCGATACAAAACATGGCCACGTTAGAAGATGTCCTAGGTGCCTTATCATTAGTACAGAAGGAGTTAGCCACCTCTCGTGCAGAGACAGCAGCATTAAAACAGATAATAGAAGGGATGCAACGAAATCCCTTTGATGCAGGAACCGGGAGGTTTCCCTCAGGGAATTTTTCCTCATCTGCGGCACCGTTTAGTGTAGAAATGCCGGTCCCTATACCACTGGCAGCACCAGAAAGGTTCTCAGGGGAAGCCCAAAAGGTTCAAGTGTTTATCACTCAAATCCTGCTTCACTTCTCTTGTAAGCCAAAGGCCTTCCCTTCCAATCAATCCAGAGTGGCCTTCACCATTTCTTACTTAAATGGCGACACGGCTCAGTGGGCCGTTCCCTTGGTGCGGCACGATGATCTGCTGCTGTATGATTGGGACACGTTTCGAGAGGAATTTGAGCGTGTGTTTGATCGTAGAGCGGCAACCTTTACAGCTGACCGTGAGCTTCTTGAATTAAAACAGGGGAACAAAGACCTAGTAGCTTATGTGAATACCTTTCAGCGCTTGATCACAGAAACAGACTGGCCTGAGGGTAAACAAAGCGCATTGTTCTATCAGGGCCTTAGGGACGAACTCAAGGATGTGTTAGCAACTATTGACCCTCAGCCCACCTCGTGCAAGGTTCTCATTAGTTTAACTCAGAGATTGGATCATCGATTGTCTGAACGTAGTTTCGACAAGAAACGGGGGGAAAAACCCGCTCCAAGATTTGAACATTTCAGAACAGTCCCGGGAGGGTATAACAATGCATATGAGCCAATGGAAATAGGCTCAGTTCGAGCATCTCTTACAGCAGATGAAAAAGAGCAGAGACGCAAAAGTGGCTTATGTCTGTATTGCGGAAAGAAGGCTCACTATGTGAAAGATTGCTTAGCAAAACCTAAGGGAAGGGTCAGAGAAGTTCTGTCTCGCACCGTTGGGGAAGCACAGAAGACGGAAAACCCCAAAGCCCAAGAAGACAAGAAGGGAGGTTCTTAGGTATAAAGGTGGTCCCTTCGGTTCAGGAAGCAGGTGAAGGCCCGGCGTCTCACTTTCATGTAAGGTTACAGTTATATGGTAATGATCAACGGCACTCTCTCAGGGCAATGGTGGATTCAGGAGCAACAGGACTCTTCATGGATGAAGAGCTGGCTCACACACTACACATAGAACTCCTTACTAAAACCGAACCAGAAATAGTGATGACAGTAGATAGACGACAACTGGTTTCCGGCCCTATTCGTTACTGTACTCAAGACCTGGAGATCTCATGGGAAGAGCAGCATTGGGAAACACTTACCTTCAATGTTATACAAGCACCCCAATATGGTATTATATTGGGTCTTCCTTGGCTTCACAAACACAATCCGGTTATTGATTGGGAAAAGGAATTGTTAGAATTTACCTCGCCATATTGCCGAGAACATTGCAGTGGTAATCGACGTAGTCCTGCTAAGAAACTATCTCAAAAGCATGTAATTGCCACTGCCGAGGAGAAGGCGGTAGAATTACCGACACCATACCATGATCTTCGAGACGTGTTCGACAAAGAGCAAGCCAATGTACTACCACCGCATCGTAGCTATGATTGTCAAATTGACCTTGTACCAGGGGCAGTGGTACTGTGTGGAAGAATCTATGCCCTCACAGAGCCAGAAAACGAGCATTTACGACACTATCTAGACACATATCTAAAGAACGGGTTCATAAGACCATCCAAATCACCGGCAGCATCGTCTTTATTTTTTATACCAAAGGCGAATTGCGAACTCAGAGCTTGTGTGGATTTTAGAGCCTTGAACAATATCACGATTAAGAACCGCTACCCCTTGCCACTCATTCCGGTCTTGTTAGACCAAGTGCGACAAGCTGTAATCTACACCCATTTGGATCTGAAGGGGGTTTACTATTTGGTAAGAATGCGCAAGGGGGATGAGTGGAAAACGGCTTTCCGTACTCGATATGGATTATTTGAATATCGCGTGATGCCTTATGGGCTGTGCAACGCTCCAGTAGCGTTCCAGTTCTTTTTGAACGATGTGCTACGTGAATCCCTGGATATCACAGCCATCATTTACATCGATGACATCTTAGTGTATTCTAATAAGGAGGATGATCATATAGCACACGTACGTGCTGTTCTGCTCACTCTCCGCAAGCATAATTTATATTGTAAAATAAGCAAATGCGAATTCCATGTGAGGAAAGTGGAATTCCTGGGGATAATGCTGATGGACAAGAAATGGCTGTGTGCAAGGTGCAAGCAGTTATGGACTGGTCACCTCCCAAGAACGTAAAAGAAATGCAATGCTTCTTGGGGTTTGCACATTTCTACAGGCGTTTTATACATCAGTTCTCACAGGTTGTAGCTCCTCTCACCAAATTGCTTAGGACAAACGTTCCCTATAGGTGGACTGAAGACGCCCAAAAGGCGTTCTCTGTATTGAAAACAACCTTCACCACTGCACCTGTTCTAGCTCACCCAGATAGCGAAATACCCTACATAGTGGAGGCGGATGCTTCGGATGTAGCCATAGGAGCGATATTATCACAAAGAAATAGAGAGAGTGGGCAAGTACATCCTGTACATGTCACGGAAGTTGAATACGGCTGAGACACATTACACCATAACAGAGAAAGAACTCCTAGCCATCAAAGACACCTTTATGGAATGGAGGCATTATCTGATGGGGGCTAAACATACTGTAAAAGTGTAGTCCGACCATAGGAATCTGCAGTTTATGAAGTCAGCTCGGTTGCTCACCCCACGACAACTGCGGTGGATGGTGTTCTTTGCCAAGTTTGATTTCATTGTTACCTATAGACCTGGAGTGGAGAATAAGAAGGCGGACGCTCTCTCTCGCCGTGATAATTCCTCTGACTTGGCTAAACAGGAACTGAAGGCCATCATTCCCTCCAGTAAGATCATTTGTTTCGTGCAAACAAACCTGTTCTTGGACCAGGTGAAACAAGCCATAAAGAGCTCATTTTGGAGGGCCTGGATGGAAAGGAACTCTGAATGGCGTATAAAGGATGGACTTCCAATGCGAAGAAAACAATTGTTAGTACCTACGGCTGCTTTAAGAAAAAACGTCTTCCGCTGGTGCCATGAAGATCCTTGTGCGGGACATACAGGAACAGACAAAACTATAGAAAGGGTATTGCGATAGTTCTGGTGGCCCACAGTCAGACAAGACATCACAAAACAAGTCCAGCAGTGTGTAGCGTGCAACCGAGCCAAGGCAGACCATAGAAAACCCCAAGGTTTGCTTCAACCCTTACCCACTCCTGAGAAACCTTGGGAATATGTATCCATGGACTTCATAGTGTGTTTACCCAAAGACCAAGGTTACACAACGATACTGGTAGTAGTGGATAGCCTCACGAAATTGGGTCACTTCATCGCGTGTTCAGGTCTTCCGTCTTCATCCCAGTTGGCAACCTTGTTGCTCACTCATGTCATTCGTTTTCATGGATTACACAAGGTCATTATTTCAGACAGAGGCCCTCAATTCACCAGCCGATTTTGGAAGACATGGTGCTCAACCCTTCGTATCTCCAACAACACCTCTACGGCCTTCCACCCTCAAACAGACGGTCAAACAGAGTGTTTGAACCAAACACTGAAGAAATACTTACGTTGCTATGTGGACCAAACAACGGAAAAATGGGTGGACCTTCTATGGTTGGCTGAAGTGGCATATAATAGTGCTCAACACAACTCAAGCAAGATGACACCTTTTTTTTGTACCTATGGGTTTCATCCTCGTTTCCTCCCCATAGTCCAGCCTAGCTACGATGAAAAGTTTCCTGATATACAAGAACGTGTTGGATTAATACAAGAGGCCTTGAAAACAGCCCGAACGAATCTAATGGAAACCAAGGAACGATACAAAGAACAGGCCGACAAACATCGTCGTACTGGCCCAGAATACCAGAAAGGTGACTTCATATGGCTATCTACAAAAAACCTGAGGTTCCGGAAATACAGTGTTTTTAATCCAAGATACATAGGCCCGTACTGCATACTGAAAAGAATCAACCCAGTGGCCGTCAAACTAGCTCTGCCCTCCAACATGAGGATTCATCCGGTTTTCCACGTCTCTCTGTTGAAACCATCTGCTACACCAGCCCGGAGACAACAACCACCTATCTTGATTGACGGAGAGCCCGAGTATGAAGTAAAGAAAATATTAGATTCCAAATGGAAGTGAAAGTCCTTATGGTAGCTTCTGGCTTGGAAAAACTACGGACCTGAAGAGAATTCGTAGGAACCCGCAACGAATGTGCACGCCCCTCGTCTTGTGTCACTCTTTCACAGAAACAATCCGAGTAAACCCGGTACGCGGAGAAAAGCCAGAGAGGAGGGATGTGCTGTTACACATCTCCCCACCCCTCGAGTGACAGACGAGACACTTCCCGAGCCAGTCTCACCTCGAGGCGGTGGGGGGGGGCTTCCGAGCGCGTCGGGGCTGTGGAGCTCTGGCGGTGGCTGGTCCGGTGGTGGAGCCAGGACGAAGAGGTTGCGGCGGCAAGAAGCCTGGGGGCGAAAGGGCGCGGCGCGCCAAACAAACTACATCTCCCATGACGCCTTGCAGTACCTCCGCAAGCCTTCCGGTTACGTGAGACACCAGCCGGAAGCGGAAGACGGCATAAAGAAGCCGTCCAGTCGTTCAAGCGCTGCTGGTTATTCCTTCACGAAGCAGCCTTGTATACAGAGCGTTATCCTGCGACAACCCGTGTAGGGTAAGGGTGCACCTGCACCACTTGAGAGCCTAGAAACGGTATTTCGTTCCTTGATTAAGAAAGTGGAATCCCCGCATGTTTAGTAGAGGTACTTTCCACCATTCCGGTGGGGAACCCTGCATTCGTTATTCCTTATGTCATTAAAGTACTACGTTCTGGGACTTTGAAACGCTGTGCATTGCTCAAGCCTTGGGGGGCTATTAGGTGTTTAGGTGTGCAGAACTACGTACAGTGCCACTAAGCCATATCTGGAGTATTGGATACCTTGTCATGTAAACCGGAGTTAAGAGACTTATTTTGATTCCACTCCTTATGTTTTAACAGGGGGCTTAAGAGGCGGTCTTCTGCTCTTCCCCTGTAAGGTGAAGCACTACAAGGCTTATGAGCCTCGACTAGCGCACCGAACTGTGTACAGAATTGTGTTGCTTCCAGGATGATTACACCTGGAGAAAATTGCTCTTAGTTTCTTTACAGATCTCCCTCCCCGCTGTTCCCATCCTTTCCTTCCCCCGCTTGACAATCCCACTCTCCTGTGCTTTTATAGCATTCAGGGTTGGGGCTGTCGAGAGGTGGACCCCTTTTGGCATCGATTAGCTCCCGAGGAATCACCGAGTCAACATATATATTCCGGTCGCTTTCTTTACTACACTCACCAAGCGAATTAGGGACTTCCTCTGGGGCAACGCGCGTCATAGAATGGCGTTGGCTAAGCTGTACTTGCCCACTGATCAAGGAGGCTTTGCGGCCCCTTGTTTTGAACACTACTATCTGGCCGCACAACTACAGTGGATAGCTCGCTGGTTAGCTGACAGAGGCCGTGAAGACACCACGTCCACAGCACCTCCCTTCTCTCTAGGCGATCTTACCAAAATCTTTCATCCATCCTCCAGAGCCCCAAAGCCGACACCGCTCCTCCTGGTGGTGGCGTATAGATGCTACCGCCGCAGTCTCTACCTCACAAGAGCGCTGATCCCTTATGCACCGGCCATTCCATTGGAGGGTTACCCCAGTGGGCCTGGGGTACTCACACCTTCTGAACTCATGGAGTGGCGCGAAGCTGACATACAGACCATGGGTGACTTGTATCGGAATGGCCCCCTCATACCATATGAATCCCTGGTTGAAGAGATGGGGCTGCCGCCGGGGCAATTCCTAAGGCACCGCGCATTAATCGCGACACTGACCTCCAGATGGGGGGACATGAAAGAGGAGCCGATCCACCATCTCAACATACATGACCATTATGTCATGGGGCGGGGCAGGCACTTGGTTCGATGGTTTGGGGCATATCTTTGCATGCACGCAGTGGTGAGTCTGGAACCACTATGCCACAAATGGGAAATGGACCTGGGGCGACCACTAGAGGATAAGGAATGGGGCAGGATACTACAAAGCCCAACACGTATACCCAGAAACATGCGCTTCCATCAAATACAACTGTTTATAGTCCACAGAGCATACCTTACACCCGAATAAATCAATCGGTATTATCACCGCTCAGACACGGTATGCCCTCGCTGCGTGGAGCTGGGAGTTGGTTTGGTGCACATGCTGTGGAGCTGTTGTAAACTACACTCCTATTGGTGGGCTGTAGGGGAGGCCCTGTGCATGTGCAGGGGCCGCACCATACCCTCTGAATGGCCTGTGTATCTATTGCATCACTTTCGCAGAACCCTGGCTACTAAAATTTCCTCTCGCTTTCTTGTTTTGGGGTTGGTAGTAGCCAAGCGTTTGCTAACGAAGAGGTGGAAGGCACGCGACCCGCTGCACATAAAGGCATGGAGGTATTCATTCCTAGCGTGGGCTAAAGCAGAAGGAATAGCAATTCTCCGAGAGGAAACGCTGGGGCTCCGGAAGACACCTATTGCGACATAGTGGGAGGGACTGCTTCAGGCCTTGACGCGCACTGGGGGGGAGGTCTCGGAGGGGCGATCCAGACGGGGGAGTAGCGCCCTAACGGAGAATGCTGGATGGCCTGTTAGTGGGCAACTGTGACACCATACACAAGCATGTATGCCGTCTGATGCTTGGGGAAGGCATGGTTGTGATTGCTGGAGATGGGGGGCAGCTTGCGGGAAGACATGAGGAGGGACGTCTGGGTTGCGGGGTGTAACGGAAGGGGGCATGGTGGAGGAGCGTCATTTTACAAAAATTAGAAAAGTCGGATTATGCTGCTGTTACTGGTTTGAAGGATTGATTTTTAGCCTTTGTGATTATTCTTTAACATCTGTACATTTCCGTATGCGGTCACATTTGAGAAGACTCTGTATACTACACTAATAGAACCATGTCATAAATGCATGATGGTATCTAACCTGTCGAGGCTCAGCTTGTAACTAGGCACCAACACATGTGTTTGTACTACTTCTATGCAACCAAAGTGATGATGTGCTATTGTTAAATGGTTCAATGTATGGTTGGCTTTATATGATGTATTTAGTCTTTAATGACGATGAGGACTCTATTAAAAACAATAAAAACAGACTTAAACAAAAAAAAAGGAGAATGTTGGAGACAGAGGGGATTATGGTCGCTCTGAAGACTTGGTATAACTACCATATCACTCACCTTGTGCCAGAGTCTTAAGCCGACCATTATATCATCAATGCAACTCTCATGGTTATATGTGAAGGCCCCTCTGTTGTCTACGTTTGATCTCCCATTAGTGGCCCTGAATCCGTATTCCAGTGTCAGGGACTTCAGCTGCAGGGCAGCTTGAGTCCACCTTTTTATAGGAGGTAATTCAAGTTGGGGGGACACCCCAACACTCCTCCTCCTCAAAGGATATCTCAATATCATCGCAGCCTAAGGGCTCAAATGTGGTGTTAAGTCCCCAGCTAGTACAACATTATGAGCATTTGACGTGTTTTCCAAGTGCCTCTGTAATATGTGGAGTGATTCAGACATTTTGCCAACCCTGACCCCTGGCATATAAGTTGTAAATATCAACCGTAAGGCTCCCATTAAAAATGATGTGAATTCCCAAGATGTCTGGGGTGTCAACTGCCAGCTTGTGTGTCGAGCAGTTTAATGAGGTTCTAAGCCATACTGAAAAGCCTCCATATGGCCTGCCGTGATAGTTAGTTTTAGCTCGGATCCAGTGGTTGGTGTACCGGGCCATAAACACAGACTCTGGGCTCTAGGTTTCCTAGAATAGGCAGATATCGAATCTTTCAAAGAAATTCCAATCGAGCAGCTGTAATTTGGATGTTATTCCTGCTACGTTCCAGGAAACTAGTTTTGAATTATATAATTTTGAGGTGAATTGGTTTTCCTAGTAATTACTTCAAGTGGGGCCGGACTGGTGGTGGAGGAATGTAAGGTCTGCACAGTAAGGGGCCAGATATTTGGGGGCTGAAATGCCACCCCGCTGCTTGGTGTAGCTTGGGGAGGAATAGACAGCGCCCTACATATATTATGGGTTCTGGGATGCTAGCTGGTGACCACCTACACTTAGCTTCGGATAACATAAGTTGGGACAAAGAGAGAAGTGTGTTTGCACTAAGTAGTCAATCCAAATTGCCCAACATGAAATCTTGGTCGGTAAGTCGGTTTGGTCCTAAGCCAGTGCCTTGAGCAGGATATCTTCTGGCATGAGTGATGTCTTCTCTAATTACAGATCTAGAGCCTCTTACATGGCAAATCTAATGGATTACCTTGCTGGTGTAGGAATCCTCACCTTTGTGCCTTGGTGCGAATGAGAGTTTAGGGACATTCGTCCTATGGCTCTGACTTGGCAAGAGTAAAGCAGTTTCGGGCTTGTAATGGGCGAAATGCCTATTCACAAGGGTCACATGTTTGGCTACAAAAGGCAATGCTATTTCAGAGGTCCCACAGCTACTGTTTGGGGCTTTAGTATTAATGCCTAGAGGGAGCTCAGCGGCACCTCTAGGTGGGTCTCCTCTGGGATTGATTTTGTGGGATAGAGTGGGGCCAAGGGTGAAGTAGAGTCTGAGTCTGGTCTGGAGATAGCACATCCCTGTTGTCTGCCGTGTTCCTAGGACCCTGGACTGAACAGGGGTCTGATCCTATGTATAGGTCATCGTGCCCAGTGTTTGGGGAAGTCCCATGAGCTCTTGTTCCACAATTGCATGCCCCACCCTTTTTCTATTCAGTAACTACCACTATCAAGTGCTTCATCGAGTCCATGAGATATATTATGATAGTTTTTAATCCCCCTATCTCCTCTCTCATCTCCTTGAGGGGATCTTGGCAGTGGTCGTACATTGATTCTACTGATCCTGTAATCACCCTCTGGGTGATCAATTAAGAGGGAGTCCCGAGGACATCTACGTTTTCTGGGGTAGGTGAGAGAGCTTGCAGGGGCTGAAATCGATTGCTGCAAAGTATGGCTGGCTCTAGAGAGGGAGTGTGTGATGGAGCTAGTTGGTTGGGAGCTTCTTTATTAGAGGTCAAGGATGTGGCCTTTAGCACAGGGGTTTCCCTATCTGTTGGTTGCGGTGGTTTCTTTTTTAATATATCAGGGAGGGTGTGTGTAGCATGATTGGCTTTGTTTTGCATTCTCCCCAGGGCCCTTTGTGCAGATTATTGTTGCCAATGATGGATTCGTCCTCTTCTATCAAAAGGTCAATCTTGCTTAATGTGCAGTTCCTGGACTTCTTGGCTGTCATTGGGGGTGAGTCTGAGCTCCTGTGGCAGGCTGGGTCGCTTTGCGCTTACCCATTGTCCCTCCCTAAATTGAAAAACTAGGAATAATAAGTGTAATTTAAAATAGGAAAAGCAACAACACAATTAAAATATGGTTATGCGGTATACATTAGCCAACACTGAATTAACTGTTCCAATTAAGGTGTCCTAGTGGCGTGGTGATGCTGCTAGCCAATCCAGGAAGGAAGAAGGGGCCTTGGCCACACAAAAACAGATGGATTAGAGAGAAAACCAGCAATCCTTGAGGCCCAGGGCCTCGGTAGATCGTGTCTTATGGACACACAGGAGTAACCAATGGTCGCCAGAAGGAAAAAATGCAATTGAGTAATCCGGGTTGTCTATATGATCGTGTAGGTCAAATCAATACCTTAATAGTCCAAGGACCAAGATGGGTGACCCAGTCGAACTTCATCCGACAATGGACGGGCACAGATGAGCCTGTCCCTGGCCCAGGCTTTGCCCAGGGTTCGGGACTGCTGAGGGTGCTTTATAGCGCATTGCAGAAGGCCCCACCCCGTTCCTTGCAGCGTCTCTGCAACAGCACCTCCTGGTGCTAAGAGTAATGAGGTATGGAGTTCCTTGTGGTCGATGGAATCTGTGGGGACCAGAAACGCTCTTGCTGGCAACAATAGCGTCCCGTGCTGTGGGACTGCTGTGGGCGCTCTATAGCATGTTGCAGGAGGCCCCACCCCTTTCCTTGCAGGGTCTCTGCAACTGCACCTCCTGATCCTAAGAGTAATGGGGTATGGAGTTCCTTGTGGTCGATAGAATCTGTGGGGACCAGAAACGCTCTTGCTGGCAAAAATAGCGTCCCATGCTGTGGGACTGGTGAGGGCACTTTATAGCGCGTTGCAGTAGGCCCAACCCCTTTCTTTGCAACCCCTCTGCAACTACAATGCTTGGCACAGAGAGTAATGGGGTATGGAGTCCCTTGTGGCTGCTGGAATCCGTGGGGGCTAGAAACATCCTTGCTGGCAAGAATAGCGTTGGCATTTTTAGGTCTCGCCTAGCGTTTCAGCGAGCATGCGCTGCTCGCTCTGCGGGGCATATTGTAGTAGGGTAGGTTTTAGAAGTGGAGTCGAAGCCCCGCCCATCTTTTTTATTGGTTGGCGTCATCGTTTATGGTAAACTGGCTTCTGATTGAAAATTAGGCTTCTTTGTTACCGCCCTGTCTCCTTTTAGGACTGCCCATCCGGACTGGATCGTTTACTTTCGGCATTACACGACGGGCTTTATCTGGTGGGTGAGCACTATTTTTAAAATGGACACTGATTGGGACAATGGCGGCTGCAGCACTATGCGCTCAAAATTGTACGCTTTTTATTACTTTAATGAGCGCGGCGTCTGCTAGGGACACCGCGCTCACTTTATTTATATTTAGCATTTATGTTGAGTGCGGCGTCCACTTCAGGGACAACGCGCTCTGTTTGTTTGTTTTTTTTACTTTAAAACTGAGCGTGGTGCCACTTCAAGGACACCGCGCTCGGTTTCTTGATATATTTTTTAACTTTAACACTGAGTGCAGTGCCCGCTTCAAGGACACTGCGCTCAGTGTTAAAGTTAAAGGAAAAAAAAAAGAAACCGAGAGCGGTGTCCTTGAAGTGGCGGCGCGCTTAGTTTTAAACGTAATCATTTGCAATGCAATTGGACCTATTGCAATGCAAATGCTTGTTTAACATATTAGGGATGTGTCGCAGAGTAGGAGCCACACGAGATTCTAGTCCAGCATCCATAGCCCTTTCTTAAGCTTGGTGACCCTCCTGTGCATCTGGCTACAGACAGCTTCAGCTGCCGGTGCTCGTTTGGTCGATAAAGGGCCGTAAGATTGCGCAGATCGTTGGATTATGGAATTGACTTTACATTGTGTCTTTGGTGATGTGGGGAAGTAGTTCTTACTGCGCACACAGCCAGCGCAGATCTCTCTGCAGCAGAGTCGCCTTCTCCGGTCCTCAGAGGGGCTTCCCACCGGGGGCTCGTAGCCCTGCCGGCCGCACTCGCCCTGATGGCTGCACATACCCCAACCTATCACACTGAAGGCTGCTCCCCCTAGGTAACCACCCCTTCTCCAGATCTTGACCCAGGTATGTTGGCATTGTCAGTGCTTGTGTACCCTCGCTGGGGGTGAGTGGGGTTGAAGTTCCTTATGGAGGGAGAGGTTAGAGGGGGCTCAGACTAGTATTCTTTTTCAGGAGGTCACGGGGTTGGTATGGAGGTGTACTTCCAGATTAGGGCCCTCTTCGTGTGTGGGTTCTAGGCTGCGTTTTCCTGGTGAGCTGGTTGCTAATGGGCAGTGGTGTCTTTGGTGCAGCTGAGAGGTCCAGCGTCGAGTCCTGGTGTTGCAGGGCAAAGAGCCAAGTTTGATTTTCAGGGCGCTGGGTTTTGTTTGTAAGTAGCACAAGCTCTGTTTTCGGGGGGCTCAGCTTCAGAAAGACGTGGCACCCTAGTTTCATGCCCCCACACGCCATCCCTGCAAAGGGACCTTTAGAAAAAGTGAAAATGAGTGAATAGAAGGCTTCGTGTTCAGGAACAGTCTTACTTCTGGCCTCTCTGTTTACAGCTTTTGTTCATGTGACCCGCTGTTTTCAAATGCTTTAAAACTGATCGATAATTTGAGGACTACAATGTAAGATACATTTTAGCTTTGCCTTAAAGCTGCATGTAGCATTCCGTTACTTAGGTTACCAGCGTTTGTATAGCGCTCTGGACCATTAGCGTGGCGTCGTGGCACTTTCTCAATCTCGGTTCCCTATCCCACATTCCTGAGGCTTCTCTCGTTCAATCCCGTGAGTTGTTTAGTGTTTTTGTGTGTGTGCTTCCTGGAGAGCTGAGTGTTGAATATAAAAGTGGAAAGGTCGTGGTTTCGGTCTTATTAATATTACATTTATATTGCGCACGAATCATCCCCAAAGGGATCTCTCAGCGCAAATGAAGGCAGGCTTTGAACGACCCCAACAGATCAGCTAAAGAGCCAGGTCTTTAGATGCTTCCTGAAGATGTTTAAGTCTGTGCAGGAGCGCAGATCCCGAGGCAGCTGGTTCCAATACTTGGGCGCCAAAAAAGAAAAGGCACGACCCCCCATTTTCTTCTTCCTAATTCTTGGCGTTTGAAAAAATTTTTGGCCACTCGATCTTAGGCACCGTACCGGAGAGTGCCAAACTAGTTTCTTTGTGAGATAAGCCGGCCCCTGTCTGACCCATGCTTTAAAGGCTAGACAAAGAAGTTTAAAAAGAGCCCTCTTTCTGATTGGTAGCCAATGTAGCTCTCTCAGAAGAGGGGCAGATGGCGTGCGTGGAGGTTTATTCAAAGCCAGGCGAGCTGCCGTATTTTGTACGACTTGTAGCCTTAACAATAGATATTCCCTCACTTCTACCAGAAGAGCGTTCCCATAGTCAAGTCTGCTAACTAACAGTGACTGAATCAGAACCCTTCTAGCAGAAAGGGGCACCCACGGAAAAATCTTCTTTAGAGTGCGCATCAGGCCAAAACATTTACCTGGTAGAGTTTTGACATGTTGTTCCATGGATAGTTTCTTAACCATAATCACACCCAGATTTTTTACCCATTTTTTTGGGTAAAAAATCTCTTTGTAATGTCTTATGTGAGTGGACGGCTATGCCGAAGGGTTATTCCTTCGATTTGGGCAGTTGGTTGTCCTTGGTACAGCCAGTTTACGGTCAGGCTACCAGGGGCCTTATTGAAAGCAGGGATATGGGCCCCCGGCTGCCGTTTGAATGATACAATATATAGCATAAGTCAGGATTATGTGGGCCCCTCAGGCCTTTGGGTGCCGGGGCCATTGCACCTGTTGCACCAGTGGAACCCACGCCCCTGATTACCCCTATGCAGATAAGTAAGATGCAGAGTTGAAAATGTGACTGTGTGATATGTTTGTGCTGGGTGTATCTGAGGTGGTCTGACGTGTTGGTGTAGTGACAGAATTTTCGAGCTGGTTGTTAAGTGATTTTATTAAAAAAATTATTCCGCTATGCATGATGGTATCTTCTAAGAGGTTGCACCCTTAACAAGCATATGCAATGCAATAGGTCTCGCATTTCCACGAGTTTAAGCTATTGGCATTGTAAATGACTGCCTTTTATTTATGTTTTAAAAACGAATAAAAACATGTAAGATTGTTATGTGCAATGTCAATAGCTCAAACTCGCTTTAATGCGAGACCTAGTGCATTGCAAATGCTTGTTTTAAGCAATATTCAAAGAGCAGTCAGACAGTCAAGCATTATGAAATGCTGCTAACCTCTTAAATACTAGGTCGACTTAAACCATATATAACAGAGACTTTGCCACTGTCGCTTAAAAGGGTTTGTGCTCGACTTTGTGAGTTTTACATAGCTGAAACAAAAGTGGAGAAGCACCTGTTATCCTATCGGGTGGAGACTGTGCTGCTATAAATCTAACAATCTGACACTATGACTGACATCCTCTGCTGCTGTCCAAGTTTGCCTGAAGATTGTGTTGGCTTATTACTCCCACTGTTCAGACTTCTGGGAATAAAAACACGTGAATCAGCTGTCAAAGAGTGCTTCAGTGTTCATTTATATTCTGCATCTCTCCAGTGCTTTTATTAGGTTTATAAAAGTAGCATGGAAGTCT
Source organism: Triturus cristatus (assembly GCF_964204655.1). Taxonomy (NCBI): domain Eukaryota; kingdom Metazoa; phylum Chordata; class Amphibia; order Caudata; family Salamandridae; genus Triturus; species Triturus cristatus. Next base: position 1,045,076,044 of record NC_140582.1, read on the forward strand.
AGTGAGAGCAAAGAAATGTATAATCTAGATAAAAAGAAATCTGGGAATACTGAGCCCAGTCAGCACATTGTGCCCTAATCAGACCGACCATCAAAATGCTCAAATTAAGATGTTTATATTGACTGACAGGTGAATTGCATCTATCAAGACAAACCTTATTTGGGGGCATATCAGCAAGGGCTGGCGATAAAATTATCGCCGCTTTAGCGTCCGTTTTCGGACGAAAAGCGGCGATAATTTTATCGCCCTATCAGCATGGATACGCTAACGCATGGATCCATGCCTTAGTGCCCATTTCCTTAGCGCCTCGCATCGCATCGCTAATGAGATGCGAGGTAGGCGTTCCCGGCAGGAATCCAGAGAAAATAAAAGTTTACCCGGCTTCTCCCTATCAACAAGGGAATCGCTATCCCGCCTAGCGACTTAAAAAGCAGCGCTAACCGGGTGTATCGCCGGTTTCTTACGCCTACTATTTTTATTACCTAGCCATACTTGTCATGGGAGGTGGATTGTCATGATAAGTCCACATCTCCCTATTTACTATATTTGCCCTAACGCTGTGTTTTATCTCTGGAAATACTGAGATAATGCCGAATTACACCGCTATTGCCGGGATTTCTATCGCCTCGGCGATGAGCGTTGCTAATAGTGCGCTAGCCGGGCGATAGAATCCGGCGATAGGCGGCGTTAAAATTGTTCACGCTAAACATGGCCAGCGATAATTATCGCTGGCTGTTGATGATATGCCCCCAAGGGGGCATATAATTATCGCTGGCCATGTTTAGCGTGAACAATTTTAACGCCGCCTATCGCCGGATTCTATCGCCCGGCTAGCGCACTATTAGAAACGCGCATCGCCGAGGCGATAGAAATCCCGGCAATAGCGGTGTAATTCGGCATTATCTCAGTATTTCCAGAGATAAAGCACAGCGTTAGGGCAAATATAGTAAATAGGGAGATGTGGACTTATCATGACAATCCACCTCCATGACAAGTATGGCTAGGTAATAAAAATAGTAGGCGTAAGAAACCGGCGATACACCCGGTTAGCGCTGCTTTTTAAGTCGCTAGGCGGGATAGCGATTCCCTTGTTGATAGGGAGAAGCCGGGTAAACTTTTATTTTCTCTGGATTCCTGCCGGGAACGCCTACCTCGCATCTCATTAGCGATGCGATGCGAGGCGCTAAGGAAATGGGCGACAAGGCATGGATCCACGCGTTAGCGTATCCATGCTGATAGGGCGTTAAAATTATCGCCGCTTTTCGTCCGAAAACGGACGCTAAAGCGGCGATAATTTTTTTGCCAGCCCTTGCTGATATGCCCCTTGATGTGTTAATTGCCAAGGGTAACGAGTAACCTTGACCGATCCGACTCAAGTATGACTGTTTTAAGTACATATCGTAACGGGTAACTAACTTGTGTACTATTTTTTTTTTATTACTGATGCAATAAAGATTATTATAATTAAGAGTTACATCCGTGAGACCCTTCTTGTTGCAGGGATATATAGTGTTTTGGGTGTCCAAAAACACGTGCTAGCCAGAGCCAGCAACTCAGCACAAGGATGGCGTTGTGATTGGCTAGGGGATTCAGGAGCCTGGGTGCTTCCTCGTTCCTGCTTCCCAGGAGCAGGAGGTGGTGGCAAGCGGACTGTGAAGCAACAGCCTGCCGCGTGGCTGGCCTGAAGGGAAGTTAAAAAAAAAAAAAATTACACCCACCCCCCCTGGAAAATAGCGGCCACCACTGTTGCCACCTTACTCAGTAAGCACTTGAATACTTCAACCACAGGCCATTGGGCCCTGGAGCCTTGCCCTCGTCCAGTTGCCTTTTTCGGTCTTTCCATAAGAGGAAGCTAATCAGCAGATCTCATATGAAACTCAGTTTTTATCTCGACAGTTGTTTGTTTATCCTCGTAGGGAGTTTGTGCTATTAACCATGTGAAGGTGAAAAGACCTGTTTAGAACTGAAAGTCTTTGCTTCTCTGCTCATTAGTTTTGACTGTTGCTCCTTCGTGCTGCAGTAATTTAGGTATAAATAAGTGAGGAGCCAATGCAACTTAGAGAACGTGAGAACTGAAATCTATAAAATAATATTATGTATTCGGACAGCTAAATAAATGTAGTACGCGATGAGCAGAAAAAAAAGTGCATTCTAAAATGAACCGTTGGAATGCCACATTCTTTTCCACTGGTTTGTCTATAGAGCGCTTGCATCCTGTTGGTATTTACCATGTTTTTAAGTGAGCAGTTCAAAGTGACTGCTCTCCACAGTGGTAGGTCGCAGAATTCATTCCCACAAAACATCACTAGCCTTTGTGGAAACGAAAAAACCACTTTTCATTGTCAAAACTCCTGTTCCCCAAAACTGCAATGTTTGTTGTAATTCCCACCTTGAGCCCCATTAGTTCATGCCTTTTGACGAGTAGTTTTCCATATGCTTCAGTTCACGTAAACACGAGTGGCTTCCATACAGTTATCACTTCATGGACTGTCACAGGAGTTTGCACCGGAAAATAAAAATTTTAATGGAGTTTACAGAGGTGGCCCTGCAGGGTTACTCACGCAGAGAAGTCAACCAGGGAAGCAGACTGTAGAATTTCAGGTCTAAAACAACACAAATCGTGAGTTCGGAATTTGACTTAAGATTGTGCATACTTTGGTGCAGAAAACCTTTTGTGAATGAGGCCCAGGTGGTCGCTCAACCTTTCACCACTCCGACAGTTTTTCTGCCGCTTTCCTTCGCTGACTGATCTTAGAGCCACTTGCTCTGATTTCAATTGTTTTGAACATCATGCATTCTGGTTGAAATTGCACTGGTGTCCAAATATATCTCTGAAGAATAGAAGCTGCTAATGAGATGGTAAACAGGCTATGCTACACAGGCGGGACAAACAAGCTTCTCGGGCTAAATAAAAACAAGCAAGCAGAGAGAAAAGGAGCAGTGAAATAAGGGGAAAAGGAGGCACACTTAACTTTGGGTATAATCACTGCACCCGCGCTTTACTTTTAACATTAAAAGTAAAGCACGGGTGCCGCGATTATACCAAAAGTAAAGAAATAGATGTTTTTTCTATTTCTTTACATAATAAAGTTACTCTCGGACCTGTAAACGCATGTGGTGGTGCAGTGCATGGGATAACCCTGACAGAAAGAACTGCCCCAGTGGGAGGCCCGTCACTGACAGAGCCTTCTAGGCGCTGAGAACAAACAGTCCAAGCAACAAACCCCAGCTGAGGAACTGAAAGACGACAAACAGATGCAATCAAAGGGCTCAAACAAGAAGGGCTGGGCGAGAAGGGAGGGGGGAATGCGAGGAGCCTGAATACAAGTGACGAAAAGAGGAGGAGAAGGGAGATATGAGCAGAGCATCAAAGGGCTGGGTGAGAAGGGAGGGGGGAATGCAATGAGCAGAGGAGCAGCTGTGCACGTGCACGCCATCCCATCGTGCACTCAAGCTTTAGGCCAGCAAACCATGTGGGCAGCACTTTTGAAAGCCCACTTACAAAATGTCTCAAAGAGACAGCTTTCGCTGTCTCAGCGAGACCTAAAAACGGAGTCGTATTATATAATGTTTGTGACGCTATGCATGTCCTCACTTTATAAAGGACATTTAATGTTGTTCCTAAATGATGCATGTTTCAGACTGGAGGTTTGAGGCTTTACAAAGGTTGATTTAAATACGTACAATGTACCATTGTTTTATTACTGTTTTATGTTGTGTGGACCTCCGCTGGAGTTTCTTATTATAATTAATTAAACTGACACTGAGTTGGCATCTCTTTGTCAAGTGTACCAGTGTGTCTCTTCGGTGCCCTGAGGCCACATGGACGGGAGTGGTCTGCTGTGCACTATTAGATAAAGGCCGGCTGTGGAAGCGATGGCAGAGAGGGTTTGTGGTGTTATTGAAGGCTGTGAAGTGCAGTTTATGGCACATCGGGTGTGTGTCGGATGCATGAGCTCAGGACTGCCCTAACTGTAGTTATCTTCATTTGTGCAGTGTACCTTACATTTTTGGTCTGTAAACATTCATGCCGGATCTGTTGGTCTCCCAAAAATAAGGGACTCTGCCCTGGCCACGACAGAAGATGCGACGTGACCCCACCCACCTGTAATATGGTCACACTGATTGGGATACAACTATAGTCAGTGTATGCGCCGTGTATGACTTCATCACTGTAAATACATTAACAATTCAATAAAGACCTACGGGGGGAAAAGAGAGGGATGGATGAGAGAGAGAGAGACTGTCTGTGTGTGTCTCTGTCTATCTCTTCATGGAATCTTTTATTTTCATTGTGGGTCTTTAAAAAGGTCCCGTCTTCATTCAACGCATCATGGAAATGACATTTGCGATAATAACCTGCAACTTCATTGCCTGACCGACGTGAGGGATTCGTTTGAAAGTGGTTCTTAAAGTCATACCTTCCATCGAACATGATTCACTGCACAGGTTGCCTGTGACTGCAGGGGAATGTAAACACAACGCTAATGAAAAGGTTTGAGACTGAAGAAGAGTAAAATAATGTTGTGGAAAGTTTTTGTAAAATGACTACTGGAAACGTTTCTTTCTCTCGAAAGGACGACAATCAAATTAAGTTAAATTATCAACATCATTATTAGATTCATGTGTTGTGCAGAGAATGAAGTCTGATCAAATGTATCCATGGATACTGCAGCATAACTAGTAAGGAGGCTTCACCAAATACCCCTAAGGTATTATATAAATGCTGTTACTACAGGTGTAGGATTATACCGAAGAAATTGAGGTTAAATGGGCTTATTCGGGTGCACTGTGTTCAATTTCGAGAAGGCAAGGCTTGCCTGGGCATGGACTCTGAAGTATTCCATTACAAATTATTTCTCTTAAGAGAGGCCACAGATTGAATGGCTATTAGGATTCCACTCTTTTCTCCAACTCGAATTTCACTTCCTTTGCAGAGTGGCTACATAGTAAGGATACATGGGCCCTCCAGCCATGTGGCATCCATCAGTTTAGTGGTTTATCTGTCTGTCTGTCTGTCTGTCCACTCTTCGGTATGATAGTCGGTTCCTTCATTTGTGTGTCTGTGTGTTGACTGAGTTTATGTATATGCGGGTGCCTGTGTATGTGTTTTTGTTTGCGTGCGTGAGTGTACACAGGTAATTAGTTTGCTGCTGTTCTGTGTGCTTGGGGATCCACGTGTATGCCTTTTGATCTTTGCTTACGTACATCGTGTGTGTGTGTATGTAGCAGTATATCTGCATGTGTATTGTTCTTCTGTGTCAATGCTGTACATAAACTCTTGACCTCTTGGCTTTATCAGTGCAAGCTTACTTGGTCACTTCCTTTCCCTCAAGTCAGAACTAACCCCGTAGAAATGGCCATATATGCACCTGGTCTTCAGAGAGCTGCTGGTGACATTCTCCCAGGGCTGGCACTGCCTGTTAACCTACTCAAGCGGATTACAAATTTCACTAATGCTGTTGATAAGTTCTTTGAACTAATTAAAACAAGTATTTGCAATCAATATGTCTCGTATTTGTGAGAGTTTGAGCTATTGGCATTGTAAAGGACAATGCCTTTTATTTATGTGATTTGAAAACCTGCAAGCGGTGCTTAAACACGCCCTTTGTAATTATGGTCCTTGCTTACGAGAAGCAAGGCTGGTAGTAAAAGAGGAGCAGTTACTGTCATCCTTGCTTCTCGTAAGCAACGACTAAGTACAAAGTGCGTGTTTTTTTACGCACGGCTTGCAGGTTTTCGAAACACATAAAGAAAAGGCATTGTCATTTACAATGCCAGTAGCTCAAACTCTTGTAAATGTGAGACCTATTGCATTGCAAACACTTGTTCAAAGAGGTAGCCCTTCATTCCTATTTTTTGTGGTCTCACCCTAATTCCAGTTTGTGTTGAGAACTAGTGTGAAATCCGTGGATGATCCAGGAAAGTTATAGATTTCTAAAAGGCAGACAACATTCCAAATTTAGCAAGGGGGCATATGTGTAGATTCCTCAAGGGTCTCCCAAAGAAACTAACTGCTGTAATAAGGAGTAGCCAAAAACTGCCATTTGTGACAACGTTTTCATTTGTAACTTTTTGTCACAATGGCCAATTTCCAAAAACTATACACAAATATGTCCGCTAGACTTTTCTAGTTGCAGAGGCGCATAGGGTTGGTAGATTTTCCTAGAACTTAAGATCCCCAGAGCAAGCGACTGAGGTGCACTGTGCAATGTTTTTTCATTGTGTACCGAGCATGGAGCAATTCATTTGGCGAAATACCCAGAGTGAAAAATGGGTATGAGGGAAACCTATGTATTTCTGAGATGGGTACCAGATATGGAGTTTAGGAGCAGTGGTTAATGTGTACATCTCTGAATTTGTGGGTATCCATGCTAGCATATGACTTAGAGTTTTTTTTTTAAATATCTTCTTTCTAACACACTGGCTTACATTTGAAAGGCACAAATGCAACTAAATTTAATTGGTAATAAAATACAGTTCTACTGTTCAAGTTCCCACATATCTTCCAATACAAATAGGACCTCACTTGTGTGGGTCGGCCTAGTTCCCACCACAGGAAACAGCCCAAAATGCAACCAGGATACATCAAATGTTTCCACTCAAAACTGACCCTTTTTTAGCAAAAAGGGTAGCTGTGGATGTTGGGCTCTAGATGAGCCAGCACCTAGGGAAACCTAGCAAACCTGCACATTTTTGAAAACTACCCAACAATGGGATTGTAGGGTTTGTGTCTTGTGTGGATTTCATGAGGTTTTCTTACCCACCGTGCTCTGCAAACCTCACATTTTGCCTGACATTTTTGTGATGGAAACTTCTAGAATTCTCAGGATTCCACAAACCTTTTACTACTCAGCATTGCATCCTTGTGTGGCTGGGCTTAGTGGCCGCAACCGGAAAGGATAAAACCAAGGTCAAGGGGAGCCTTTGCGAGGGGACTCCTATTGACCCCAGTTTGATTTGTTTCTGTTGCAGGCATTAGGCCCATCCACACATACATGAAAGTAAACAATCCCAGTATACTCACTTCCCCGCAAAAGGTACAAAACATCACCAATGCAGCATAAAAAATTACAGAGCCTTGCTTCTTAAAGGGCGGATGTTCAGAAGATCACAAATCACTAAGAAGGCAATGAGCATGAATATTCTCAGCAGGTTTCCTCGATCGATCGCAAGCATTTTATCCTTTACAATGTAGCAAAAATAGGGATGCCCATAATTACTCCAGGGTCAAGACTGATTTGCATATGGCTGGGTTCAAACTGGAATGGCATGGTGAGCAAACAAACGATGGATTTAGGCCCAGATCTCTGTACTGGGGTGAATGTATGACATTGTTCTGCATTCTGTCCATCAATTGTTGTTTTTGCATTTGTCACCCCGAGTGGGAAGGGTATGCTCAGACGTGAGTCCCTTGCTCTCCATGCCACTGGAATCAGGCTATCCTGGCTGACGAGGGCTGAAAGCCCGAAACCGGTCCTAGGATGCTTGTTTCCAGTCCAGGGAGGACCTGGCTTGGCAGTTCGGGCTGGACTGTTCCCATGGGGCACAGGGTCAAGACTGATTTGCATATGGCTGGGTTCAAACTGGAATGGCATGGTGAGCAAAAAAACGATGGATTTAGGCCCAGATCTCTGTACTGGGGTGAATGTATGACATTGTTCTGCATTCTGTCCATCAATTGTTGTTTTTGCATTTGTCACCCCGAGTGGGAAGGGTATGCTCAGACGTGAGTCCCTTGCTCTCCATGCCACTGGAATCAGGCTATCCTGGCTGACGAGGGCTGAAAGCCCGAAACCGGTCCTAGGATGCTTGTTTCCAGTCCAGGGAGGACCTGGCTTGGCAGTTCGGGCTGGACTGTTCCCATGGGGCACAGGGTCAAGACTGATTTGCATATGGCTGGGTTCAAACTGAAATGGCATGGTGAGCAAAACAACGATGGATTTAGGCCCAGATCTCTGTACTGGGGTGAATGTATGACATTGTTCTGCATTCTGTCCATCAATTGTTGTTTTTGCATTTGTCACCCCTAGTGGGAAGGGTATGCTCAGACGTGAGTCCCTTGCTCTCCATGCCACTGGAATCAGGCTATCCTGGCTGACGAGGGCTGAAAGCCCGAAACCGGTCCTAGGATGCTTGTTTCCAGTCCAGGGAGGACCTGGCTTGGCAGTTCGGGCTGGACTGTTCCCATGGGGCACAGGGTCAAGACTGATTTGCATATGGCTGGGTTCAAACTGGAATGGCAGGGTGAGCAAAAAAACGATGGATTTAGGCCCAGATCTCTGTACTGGGGTGAATGTATGACATTGTTCTGCATTCTGTCCATCAATTGTTGTTTTTGCATAATTACTCCAGGGGCATGTTTCTCCTTTACTTTATATTAGAACATTGGAATGTTGGGTGCTCCATTGAAAACAATGGAGCGCTCTGGGCTTATAATGGCTGGTATAAGCCCGGATCACCAACATTCCAATGTGTCTTTGTTCACAGCTCTGGCTGTGAACAAAGACTTCAGAGAGCCTGAGGGGATTTCAATCCCCTCGCGCTCCCTGAAGGCTTTGGGCCCGATTCACAGAACAAACTTAAGACTAAATCCTAAACTTAGTACCAATCTGGTATTCACAGAATGCACCTAGTACTTCTGGTATTCACAGAATGAACTTACTACTTTTGCGATTCACAAAATGAACTTAGGACTTTTGCTATTCACAGAATCCATTTACGACCACTAAACTTACGTCCGCACTCGGGCCGGAATTTCCGCCCCCGGAGCGGAATTTCCGGGCCCGGGGCGGAAAGTCCGCACGCAGGCCGGAAAGTCCGCTCCGGGGGCGGAATATCCGCTCCCGGGCCGGAAACTCCGGCCTCGGGCCGGAAATCCCGCTACCGGGCCGGAAGTTCCGATTACGGGTCGGAAAATACGGTTTGGTGGCCATTGATCATGTGAGCCAAGGGTGAACCTGTCCAAGTCCCTACCATCCCCCACCATGCATCAGCTGACACACTCCAGCCAATCCTAGCTTGGCAGCACGTATAACTGCAGAGCAGACACACACAAACCCTTTCAACATGTCACTGAATGTGTTTGTTGCACTGCCCCTTGCCATGCAGCAAAACCACTTGAGGAGGAGGAGGAGGAGAGCCAGAGCAGAGAGGATCTTCAGACAGAGGATCAACTTATTTGGAATGTCCAGTCAAGATATAAGGGCCAGGTACCGTTTCCCTCCAGAAATCATCTTGGATATGGTATGTGAGTGGGAACAGGAACTTGACTCCGTGACCTGCTGCTCACATGCAATACCAGCATTCCTCAAGATCCTATCAGCGCTCCATTTCTTCGCCACTGGCTCATTCCAAAGGGTCTCCAGTGACCATGTGGGCATATCCCAGGCGAGCCAGTCGCGGTGCCTGCATCAGGTACTGCGATGCATCACTGCAAGATCCCACCACCACATACATATGCCACCGACACTGGCCCTGAGACAAAGGGCAGCACAAGATTTCTTTCGCATTGCACAATTTCCACGTGTGCTGGGTGCAATTGACTGTACCCATGTGGCCCTTCAGCCACCCCGCCACATTGCACACATCTTCTGCAATAGACACCGATGGCATTCCATCAACGTGCAAGCTGTCTGTGATGCCAGAGGGAGGTTCATTGATGTGCATGCGGTGTTCCCCGGCAGTACCCATGACAGCTTCATATTCCGCATGTCACCTCTTGCCCGGCGGATAGCTGCGGAAGAATTTGGCAACATGTGGCTACTGGGTAAGTACCAAGCGTTAGTAAGGAGGAATATGTGTTTTTGAAATGTCTGAATGCCCCCCAAAATTAACCATTGTACTTTAAGAATCATAAAGCTAGATACAGGGCCCACCTGACAATGCATGTAATACAGTATAGATCATGTCCTGTGCAAGTCAAAGAGGGAAATCTAACCAACTGCCCTTTCCCCTCTACTCAGGTGACGCTGGGTATGCACTCACCCCACATCTCCTCACCCCTTACAGGCGTGCAGACACTGTACCACAGCGTAGGTACAATAGGGCACACATACGGACTCGAGCCATCATAGAGCGCACTTTTGGTCTGTTGAAGTCGCGATTCAGATGTCTCGACCGTACAGGGGGGGTGCTGCAGTACTCCCCAGAAGTAGTGTGCAAGATCATTTTAGCCTGTTGTGTCTTGCACAACATTGCCTTAACGCATGGCTTACAGATACCGCTGGAACCTCGGCTACCTATGAATCTGGGAAACCGGGCCATGGCACATAACCGAGGTCAGGGCATGCAAGTCCGTGAGCAGCTTGTTGCCACGTTCTTCACATGAGCAACCTGTAGTGGAATGGACCAAATGTGGATTGCTGTCTGTTGCCAATGATGAAACTTGGATATTCACGACTGTGTCAATAAATTCCTTCCTGAGGCAACTTTGCAAGCCACACTAACTGCATGTTAATCACAGCTCTTGACAGTAGTCAAAAGGTTGAGCCTGCATCAGCACATGTGCCCATGTCAGCAATCAGTGTAGTGGATGTCCCGAAAGAATCTATAGCCGCAGATGCAAGATGATACATGTACTGAGAGACACAGCCGGACCTCATGAGGATGGGTCTCTTAATCAGAAAAGGCCAAAACCATAGCATTGTCGGCCCTGTGCCTTCAACAGATGTGACTCCCCCACAAATGATGCGCCCACGACGTGAGTGATGCAATGGGTCAATCAGACACCATGGGGCAGATTAATGTGGGACTTGCGGCCCTTTCACGCAGCCGTTGCGTCACTTTTGTGACGCTGCGGCGGTGCAAAGCCAGCGCCATGCTGCGGGGTATGTACTATATGACGCATCTGGGAGATGCGTCACGTTGTAAAGGCCTGCGCCACATGTTGGCGTTCTGGCGCAGGGGGTGGCCTTCCGGGCGCAGAAACGCCTCCTAAAAATCTACAATATTTCACTCAGTCACCTTTAAGGCCATGCTGCGTCAAAACCCTGCGCCTGCTTGAAGCAGGCGTAAGGATTGACGCAGCATCATAGGGATAGGGCACCCCCGAGCCTTGCTGGAGCTGCGTTGTGCATGCGACGCAACTCCAGCAATGCGCCGCCTTTCCAACGGGGGATGCGTCACGCATCTGCACATCCGAGCAGCAAGGTGCACTGAAATGTCAATGCGGCGCATCTGTGTTGGCGCACGGGTGGGCAGATGCATCGCAACTCTTCTGACGCATCTCTGCTGATTAGCAGAGATGCGCCAGAAGCCGTAAATCTGCCCCTCTGTGTCTGTGATATATCCACACTTCTCAAACACAATGTTCCGGAACACATCACACAACTCTGCAAATGAGCACCTAATATGGACTACATGTACCATAATGCAAAGCATGAGAAACTGAAACAGAAACTGCAGAAATGTCTTGAAATGGTCACTTCACCCTCTTGTCACATTTAAATAATTCTCACATGCACTGTCTTTTCTTTTTTATCCACAACAGAACAGCAGGATGGCAGTAGATGTGATTCCAGATTGTGGATGGATCTGGATGACTACAAAATGGCAGGCAACTACTTCCTGTGATGTATTTGCTGCCTCCCACTCCCTGTCAAACATTTCCTGTATGGAATTATATGTTCCGGATCATTTTCGGAATTTGCGGCCAAAAAGCGGAAGCTCCGATTACGGAGGATACGGCCCGTGTGCGGAAGCTCCGATTACGGAGCGTACGGCCCGTGTGCGGACCCCCCGCTCCGGAACCGGAAACTGCGCTTACGGGCCGTAAACTCCGAAAATGACCCGGAACACATAATTTCATTCAGGAAATGTTTTACAGGAAGTGGGAGGCAGGAAATACATCACAGGAAATAGTTAGCAGCCATTTTGTGTTCATTCTGAGTCATCCTCTATCACAGACAGATCCTCTGACATCCTGCTGCTCTCATCCTTCTTATTATCCCCATAATGGCTGAGGGTTACGAAGAGAAGGCACCCCCTTTCACTGAAAGTGAGTTGGACATCTTGGCTGAGGGGGTGCTGGCCAAATTTTCTCAGCTATATGGGGACCCTGAACACCAGCTGAGCAATGCAGCCCGGGCCAGGCTGTGGGCCAACATCGCCGAGCGCTGCAGTGCAGTGGGAGTCCACACCAGGAGTGCGAGGGCATGCCGCAAGCGCTGGGAGGACCTAAAACGGTGGGCCCGGCACAAGGCTGAGGAGCTGGTGGGCCAGTCTTCCCAGCACCATGTGCATCGTCCTCGCCTATCCCCACTGTACAGGAGGGTCCTGCGATCAGCTTGGCCGACCCTCCATGCTCAGCCGGAGGAGCATGAGCAGCAGGGACATGGTAAGTGCATCATATGTGAAGTAAGTAGACGCTTTATATTTTCTTATAGTTTATCTTTTATTAAGATGTAAAGTAACTGCATCCTCAGCTTACTGGCCAGCACATCAAGTGAAGGCAACCTCGTCAACATTCCAAGGCTGCCTTCCTGTCAACATTCTGAACGTTACAACTATACAGTGGAATGTGGGGGTGGCCGGAATGTACCATGTGATAAGTTATAACACATCTCCCTCCTCAAAGGAGATACATACTAACACAAAGAGTAATAATGGTAAAGCTACAGGCCACGGTGTGGCAAATGATATTAAGAGAACTCCCCACATAACATAAACAACAACTTGAGAAAAAGAGTCTTTACCCCATTTGAAATTCCTTGTGCTACCTTGGGGGATTGCGGTCCCTGAGTTCTCTACCCCTTTGTGCCCCCTTTGTTCGGGAACTCTGGGCATGATCCCTGCCATCTTCCCCTTGGTATGTTTCCCTTGGACCTACGGCCACCCGGTCCATGCTCCATTTTTTGCCATCTTCCAGGATGACCACATTTCTTTTAACCTCTCTTATTTTCCCGGGGTCGTAGTACCTCTCCTCCTTGCCCCCTAGGTTCATTGGTTTCCTGATCATCACCTTTTGTCCCTCTCTGAAAGTTCTTTCCTGCACCCCCCATTTTCTGTCGTACCACTCTTTATACTTCTTTTGTCTGTTGTCAATTCTCTTACTGATCCCCTCTAGATCAATCACCACTGGTTCCTTGGGGATCATCCAGTTGGGGGAGAGTTTTGAACCTGCCTTCCTCCCCCTCAATAGTTCAAACGGCGTATGTCCTGTGGAGAGGCTAGGTGTGGTGTGGTAGGACCAAAGCATGTCTCTCAACGCCCCCTCAATAGGAGTCCCCGCTTTCACTGCTAGTTGTATGCACTCTTTCAACATACGGTTGGCCCTCTCCACTTTCCCGTTTGCTTTAGGACAGTACAATGGGGTGCGTATGTGTGTTATTGACATGTCCTTCAGATACTCCCTCATCTCCTCCGATACCAATTGGACGCCATTGTCCGTGATTAAGGTGGAGGGAATGCCCTCCTTTGAGAACACTTCGTTCAAAAATTCAATCAGCGATCTTGTGTTGATGTTACTCACAAACTTGTGTGTTATCCAGTTGGAATAGTAGTCTATGAGTACTAGAATGTACCATTGCTGTGGCCCCTTAGCCCTTATGGGGCCAGTGATGTCAAATCCCAATTTGTCCCATGGAGACCGTGGGACCTCCACGGGACTAAGTGGAGCACGCCTGATACATCTTGCTTTGTCACTTTCGCCACATGCGTAGCACTCCTTCACCTTGTCCTCTATGTGCGTATCCATCCCAGGGAACCAATATTCCGACCTCAGTCTCGCTTTGCATAGGCTCCTTCCCAGGTGCCCCTCATGTGCAAGGTTCATGATCTGTTCTCTTAATCCCGCTGGTGGAACTATTCTGCCCGACTTGAGGAGGTATCCACCCTCTATGGACAGTTCATTTCGTACATTCCAGTACGGTTGAATGTCTTCTGGTAGAGTTTTACATTTCATGGGCCATCCTTTGTTTACCCATTCTTTTACCTTGTTGAGAGTGCTATCCTGTTCCGTGTGGTAATCCCACTGATTTCTTGTCATTGCTGGGAGTTTGACCTCAAGAACCCCTTCACTGTTCCTGTCTTCCTCCTCAGGGCTTCCCACTGGGGATCTTGATAAAAAGTCCGCAACTTTGTTCTGTTGGCCTGGGACATACACTGTCTTGAAGTTGTAGCCCTGCAATCCTAGAACCCATTTTGCAATGCGGGGGTCATGTTTTCCATAACTTTGTTGCCGAACAAGAAGATTAAGGGTTTATGGTCCGTGCACACTTCAAATGGCAAACCCCACACATAGAAGCTAAAATGTCTAATCGCCCAATACACCGCCAATGCCTCCTTCTCTAACGTAGAGTAGTTAGACTCAGAGCCAGATAACGACCTTGATGCAAACGCTACCACTTTAGTTTCGCTGCCCCTCCTTTGCGAGAGCATGGCACCTATGCCCTTACCACTTGCATCCGTAGTGATTATGGTATCTTTTGTAACATCAAAGTTACCTATGTATGGTGCTGTCATAATAGCTTCCTTTATGTTCTCAAACGCCTGTTCCTGACTTTTCTCCCACGCAAATGGAATGTCTTTCCTCAAGATCTCTCTTAGGGGATTTGCTAACATTGCAAAGTTCTTAATGAATTTGGCCATGTATTCCGCCAAGCCCAAGAACGATAGCACTTCCTCCTTGCTAGATGGCGTAGGTGCTCTTCGAACTGCTTCTACTAGATCGATTTTGGGTTTTATCCCCTCCTCCGAAATGGTATGCCCAAGGTAATCTACAGCGGTTACACCCACTTTGCATTTGCTCTCCTTCGTGGTAAACCCTACCTCCTTTAATCTGTTCAGTACTCTTTCGGCATTTAGATTATGTTCTTTCTCATTTGCTCCGTAAATAAGAATGTCGTCCTGAAAGCACATCGACTTAGGACAATCCTTCAAAACATGTTGCATCACCCTTTGGAATGCCGATGCTGCGGATGCCAGCCCAAAGGGCATTCTTAAGAATTTGTAGTTGCCAAATGGGGTGGTGAACGCTGTCAATGGTTGTGATTCAGGATGGAGTTTGATTTGGTGGTAGGCCGATGAGAGGTCCAGAACACTGAAAAATGTTGCCCCTTGCAGTGTGCTCAACATTTCATGTATCCTGGGTAAAGGGTGTCTGTCCACCACAATGTTGGCATTCAATGTCCTGAGATCCACACATAGACGGATTCTCTTTCCGCCCTCCTTGCTCGTGATAACAATGGGCGCCAACCATGCCGCACATTCTATCTCCTGTATAACCACCTGCTCAACCAACTTCCTCAATTCCAGTCTCAAGGGTTCCCTCATCAATAAAGGGATTGACCGTGTTTTGTGCACCACCGGTATCGCTCCCTCCTTCAATTCAATCTTATGCATGTAATTTTTTAGTACCCCTCACTTGTCACTGAACACTTCAGGGAATTCTTTCACTAAGTCGGATCCCACCACTGGGGGGTCAATCAACAACACCTGCTCCTGGTTGTTTGGGTCGAGTTTAATTCTCAATTCCTTTTGGTGTTTCCACCCCAATAAACTTGACCCCTCCTTTGTCACGTATACCTTCCCTACTGTGTGCCTGTCTTTGAACGAGATTCTCATCCTTATCATCCCCTCCAGTGGTATGGGTACCCTATTGTAGCCCATGGGAGCAATGTCAGCTGTTTCTAGTATTAGATTGTGTTTAGCAAACTTCTCATTGAACCTGTCTTTATCAACCAGGGTGAATGGGGAACATGAGTCAGCAAACACCTTAAACCTTTCCCCATCCAGTCCTATTTCACATGTGGGATACTGTGTTTGTTCATCCTTGCTTTCATCATCCACCTGAAAAATGTAATTTTTCTCTTCTTCTTCATCCCTCTCTCTGTTTTCTACTACATGGACCTTATTTGAACTCACATTGCACACTTTTGAAAAATGTCCTTTCCTATTGCACTTCCTGCATATTACATTGCGAGCTGGACAGCGCCAATTGTTTGCTAAGTGATTATGATTTCCGCACCTAAAACACTTCAGGCCCTCCCCTCTATTACCTACGTTCTCTTTAATCCTATTCTCAACTTTACATACTGCCTCCCCATTCGCACTGTCTTTCCCTGCTTCTTTTCCTGTTGCTCCCCCTGAAACTTTCATTTCTCTCATGCACTGTGCAGTATGTTCCAGCCCCTTAGTTATGCTAATGGCTTCCTCCAAGTCTGGATTTCTAGTAAGTAGTTCTTCCTGAACCTTCTCCTCATTGGTGCATCTCACCAATTGGTCTCTAATGAGCGAGTCTGTAAGTGGCCCAAACTCACACGTTGCTGCCATGCCCCTCAATACCGCTAAGATGACACCTTTTCTTCCTTCCTTTGTGCTCTTTTAAAGAATTTGTGTCTTTCCAACACAACATTTATTTTCACCTTAAAATGTGCTTCTAGTTTCCTTAATGTATATTCATACACATCCACTCCCTCATCTTCTCCGCTCCCTTCATCATCCACCTGTCTACCTGTAATATCCTCAAAAACTTTCCTTCCATGTATACCCAAATTATGCAACAGAATGTGTTGCTTCCTTAGGTTAGAAAAATTCCCACCTCCTATAGCTATCAGATATGACTTGAAAATGCCTTCCCATCTTTTCCATGGTATTTCTGGCTCCCCCAGCTCATTTAGAAATGGAGGCGGCTGACTCATCCCTGCACCTGACATGATGTAGAATAAATATTGCAACCCCAAGTGCAGGCAAACAAATATTTTCTTTCAGACCCAGTGTACTGTACTGTTATTATAGATAAAACACAAAGAATGCCACTTTTTTTCCTTTTCCCACATTGGCATTGACCTGGACCTGCTGTGACCTGAAATTACTTCCTCATATTTTTCTAACCTTACTTCCACCACTACAGTCCTCTTTCTTTGTTTGGTGTATTTCCCACCATTCCCCTTGATGTGCTCCGACGGGTCCTTCCTGTGGCAGCCTGAGGAAAAAAAACGTGCCTTCGATGAATTCCTTTCTCCAGAGGAGAACGCTAGTTCTGCAGCCTGCAATGTCCGTGTTTCTACCCCCTAAACACGCTCAGCCCCCGTCTGAGAGGGGTGTCCTTTTCATCCTTTACTGCAACTTCGCTCCCTCGCCTCAACGCAGCACCCTTCGTCACGCCGAACACGGAGACCTCTCACCGCAAGATGAGGCTCCTGGCGACCGCCGCGCAGCGAACTTTGTGTGGACTAGGACCTTGGCAGCTGCTGAGTAGATCACGGGCTTGAAGCGGGAGGGGGGAAGGGCAAGAGGTGGAGGGTAAGATTACGGCTGAATGTCCCCTTCGTATGCCGCTGTGCCGCTACGGTGCTTGGCCAAACTGTGCTGCAGTGCGCTCGCCCCACACCGCGCTACCTCAGCTGCCAGCGCTGCCTCAGGGGTCGCGACCATCAACATCCCATGCCTGCCGCTCCGTTTCACGTAGACAATCGCCTTCACACCCCAAATGTAAGCAAATCGCCGGTTCCTTTCCTCGATTCACTCGTGACTGAACCAGGCTGACGGCTGACCTTAATTCGCCCTCTTCAACCTCCATTCACCGATGCACAGTCATCCTGTGGTGGTATAACGCCACTGTAAATCCTCACTCCCCTGGCTTTCCTTTTGTTTCGCATGGGGTTAATTACATACTGTCACTCCCCCAATATTACTCCTCACCATCAGCAAAGCCAGCTGTAAAGCTACATGAAGAAATCTTCTTCTTCCATGAGTTTTCCTCCGCTCCACTTCATGCCAGTAAGTCAGAATTACTACAGGGGAGAATGCAGCGCCGTCCCTGTCACAGCTCCAGTCATCCTCGTCGCCATCTGAAGTAAGTAGACGCTTTATATTTTCTTATAGTTTATCTTTTATTAAGATGTAAAGTAACTGCATCCTCAGCTTACTGGCTAGCACATCAAGTGAAGGCAACCTCGTCAACATTCCAAGGCTGCCTTCCTGTCAACATTCTGAACGTTACAACTATACAGTGGAATGTGGGGGTGGCCGGAATTTACCATGTGATAAGTTATAACAATATGCTAAATGTGTCTGGGAGTATGATGTGAGTGAAACAGTGCTGTACCATTGTGTGTCCGATGCCTCCATTCACAGATTCCGTGTCCATGCAGAAGTAACCAAGCTTAAAAAGGCACACTGTGGCATATGGACTGTACAGGGCAGAGTGCATTTTGGGAGTTGGAGTCTCGTCATGACAACTGGCTAAATGAGCCATATTTGTGCATTTGTACTGAAATCAGCTCTTCCTGCACCACTACAATTGGCACTAGGAAATCATGTGTGCATTGGATGAGCAATGGTACAGACACTGTCCAGTGTGCGCATGGCAGGCCAAAGGGTATTGGATGCTATGACTTGCATTGCATTTTTAGAGTTTGGGTTCCAATTGTGACAAAACATCATGTGCCATGAAGTCCAGACAGACTTTGACATCCTTGCATCACTCTTAAGCGCTTCTAAATTTACAAGGGGTGTCCACTGACAGACGTCTCAGCCTCAGTGGCCTGTTTAACATTTCACATGTACAGGTAGCTGTCACAAAATTCCCCCAGTGTTCAGCGGTGTACTGCATTACCATATCAGTCACCAAAGCCAATATGTGCCACTGGATTGTCAGTACATGTGTGGGGACAGCCAAAGGCTAGACTCACAATTTAGCTACAGAAATAGGCCAGAGCCTCAGTGCATGTGTGACCCACATTCACCACTTGTCGTGTCCCATACAATGCTACAAAGCAGATGACACTTGTCCAGACCTTCAATAGCTGCGACTCCCTATGAATGGCCATAATTTGAGATTCGGGACTTCATGTTCTCCATTGGTGGACTGCTTTTGGAACCTGCACATGTAGCTGTGGCAGGACACACAGATCCCCAGAATGCCAGGTTGAGGGTTGGCCAATACAGTCGTGTAAGCCACACACATCCACGTGAGATGGCCATGTCAGACTCAATCCAGGAACTGACGGTGAACATACACGTAATGTCAGCTCATAGACACTGACAACTATTGAGTGTGATCAGAGGAAAATAAGTCTGACCTTGGCTCCTATGAATGTGTCTCGTCCTGCATGACACAAACATAACATTCGGATTTTGCTTACATTTCAGCAGGCACAGCTGGCGAAACAGAAGGGCAGCAGGACCAGGTCCGGAGCAAGAGGCCACCAGTGCGGCAGCGGCTACACCCTCTTTCCACCAGCGAGGAAGAGGAGGATGAGGAGGGACCCTCAACATCAAGAGGCAAGGGGATTGCGCCCACCCGGACTGACAAGGGACACCCTGATGCTGGTGCCACATCCCGGGTGGAGGCTGCAGACATTGAATCGGGGGGGGATGAACACGACACCTCAGACCATGAGATGTTGGAGAGCTACTCTCCTCAGGAATCTTCACCTGTGGTCCCTGAAAAGGTGTCCTCGGGGCAGGCCAACAAACAATCTGGGCCTGCCATCAGCCCCTCCCTACCTCTAGAGTTCCCCATTCCATCGGGGGACCCAGCTGCATCCCCTGCAACCAGTCCCCCTCATCGTAGCCGCCAGCTCCCCAACATCATTGGCTCTGGACCTCAGGCACCACATCCCTCCTTTTCCACCCATGCCTCTCCCGGTGTTGTTCCTCCTGTGGCTGTGCCAGTGGACTTGATGTGGATGTGTGAGGGTCAGCCAGACATGTCCGCTCGCATCCAGCTACAAGTGTGTATGGAGGTACGCATGATGCGAGAGGACATGCTCCGAACAATGGCCACCCTCACCACCAGCATCAATTCACTGTCCGCAGCCATCTCGTCTGTTGTCTCCCCAATCCCTTCCCATACCACTGTCAATGTCTCCCCCTGTCCGTTGCCCCACAATGTTTCCCCCCGTACTCCTCGTGTGGCACGAACCCAAGTGGTGCCTGTTCCTGCACCCGCCATACGTGTGCCTGCATTGGACTCTGAGGATCTGGACATTGTGGTCCTAGAGGATGACCAGAAGGACACTTGACTTTTGACGTGAACAATTATTTCATTTTCCCCTTGTAAATAGACTGTTTTCCCTGACGCTCCCTGACGTGTTATATTTTTTTTGCCCCACCCCAATCCAGGTTCCCATCTCCCTCTGCATTAAGATCATCATTTGTTTTCCTTTCTCCCTTCCAAACGGACGGTTGTTCTTTTGTACCTTCTTAAAATACAATTCGGAATACTAATAACTTCCACTTGTTTTACTTCATTCTGAATGTCTGGTTCTGAATATGGACACATATTTGGTGAGTCATCTGCTATGCACATAATGGCTGGTTGCAACGATGGGTTACACTTGTAACTGTGTCACACACACACATACCTTCTCACATCTCGAGGCCACCTGCAACGTTACACAGGACATGATACACAACAGATTATTATTTTTGGTAGGTGTTTATTTGGTGCACACACAAACACGTGATCACATTGTCCCGGGTTCCTGTCACTGGTGAGTGCGACGCCGCAATTTGGGGGGGGATGACCGCTCCGAGTGCTCAGGTCTGGCTCGCCGCCTACGTGGAGGTGGGTACTGTCCAAGGGACTGTCCAGGGTCATCCACATGTGCTGGGGCAGATGGTGTATGCACACTTGATGGCTGTACAGGTGGTGGTGGTGGTTGTGCAGGTGGCGGGAGTGACTGTACAGGTGGTGGTGGTGGTTGTGCAGGTGGCGGGAGTGACTGTACAGGTGGTGGTGGTTGTGCAGGTGGCGGGAGTGACTGTACAGGTGGTGGTGGTTGTGCAGGTGGCGGGAGTGACTGTACAGGTGGTGGTGGTTGTGCAGGTGGCGGGAGTGACTGTACAGGTGGTGGTGGTTGTGCAGGTGGCGGGAGTGACTGTACAGGTGGTGGTGGTTGTGCAGGTGGCGGGAGTGACTGTACAGGGGGTGGTGTTGGGAGTGCTAGTTCAGCCCGCTGTGTTGGTGTGCAGTTGGTACAGGTGTGGGGATGTGCTGTCCTGTGGGCAGATATGATAGCTCCCCTCCCTGCGTTGACCGTGAAGGGAAAGGTTGGCTCACTCTCAATATGCCCTCCATCATCTTCATGGCCAAGGCATGGTGTCTTGCACTCTCTTCCCTCTGGATGGATAGCATGTCTTGCATATTTCTGGACATGTCCTGCCAAGTCCTATCCATCCTATCCAACACTTGGCTCAGCCTCTCCACCGCCTGAGGGAAGTGGACCATGTCCTGCAGGGAGTCCGACATGGTGGACAGGGTAGCCCCTATGGCACTAATGTCCTGCCTCACATCGCTCTGCTGTTGGAAGAAGTCCTGCTCCCACTGGTCATCACAGCCAGGTGCAGGCCCTCTCTGCAGCTGTCTGCCATGGATGGGATGTGCAGGTCCTACGGCAGGGGGTGGGGTGGGAGGTGGGAGCCTGTGGGCAGGTGAATGGTGCCCAGGGGATTCCAGCAGCACAACAGGGCTGGTACTACCCCCAGATGGTGGAGAGGATGGCAGGGATACACTGTCTAGGGAAGAGTGGGCAGGGGAACCACCATGTTGCTCCTGGATGTGAGGACTGTGAGGGAGTGATGTCTGTGTTGTGATGCGTGTGTGCTGTGGCTGGTTTGCTCGAGTCTGGGGACAGGCCATGGTATGCCTGGGAGGAGGCGGAGGGAGGTTGCTTGGCAGAGGAGTTGATGCCCTGACCGATTTAGCAAATCTGGCACGATATCGCGCATTGGCATCTTCATCGTCAGACATGTAGTCCTCATCATCCACCAAGTAGAGGTCCTCAGGAAATTCTTCCTCCTCCTCCTGAGCAGTGCTTGCAACCGACATCACAGCTTGGAGGATCAGGGGATTCTCCCCTCTGATTCCACGTCGGCCCGCACTGGTCATAGGCCTGTCATCCTCGTCATCAGCATCCCCTGGAACAGAGGTTGCAACCGTATTAGGGATTGACCTGGTATGACATGTGGTGCAACACAAGGGTTTGTATCAACTGTACTTTGCATCAACAGATGAGGATCATGTGACCTGTGTAGGGTACCACCACAAATGACAGCTCACACCATAGCACTGAGGTGTTACACAGATACAGGCAAACTCACCAGCTCCAGCCACAACTCTCTGTCCCTTGGTGTTCCCCCCTAGTGTCACCTGCTGGACCTGTCTCCTCACGGGCCTAGCTGTCCCTGAACCAGCAGCTGTAGAGGGAAGTGACAACATTCTCAATTATCTGCATCACCAATTGTCAGACAGGCACATGACACTCCTGATTTGTATTTCACTTTGTACACAACAACTGCTGATTACATGCAGAGGGGATTCAGGATCTCTGACATGGCTTTGGAGTCGAAGCCAGTGACATACCTCATGCTAGAATTACCTGAAGGACGGTGGCGCGAGGGTTGGATGTCATTCAGTCCCCGGGATGGTGCATGCTGCTGGGGTGTAATCCGGTCAGCAGCTGTGATAAGACATACAGGTCTATATTTTGCTACAACAGATGGTAGCTCTGAGCCAACATGTCATTCTCAATGACCATTTGTGGGTAATCCAGAACTATGTGCAGCATGTTTAGCTCCTGAACTTTACATTTGGGCACCTGCTCACATGCAGCAGTTGCCAGCCGTTCCCTCCACACAGCAGTGACATCAATCAGATGACACATCAACAGACACCTCATGCTAGAATTACCTGAAGGACGGCTGCGCGAGGGTTGGATGTCATTCAGTCCCCGGGATGGTGCATGCTGCTGGGGTGTAATCCGGTCAGCAGCTGTGATAAGACATACAGGTCTATATTTTGCAACAACAGATGGTAGCTCTGAGCCAACATGTCATTCTCAATGACCATTTGTGGGTAATCCAGGACTATGTGCAGCATGTTTAGCTCCTGAACTTTACATTTGGGCACCTGCTCACATGCAGCAGTTGCCAGCCGTTCCCTCCACACAGCAGTGACATCAATCAGATGACACATCAACAGACACACATGTATGAGAAGATTACTGATAGGAAGGGATAAATGACCCGGATTCCTCCCCATTACACTGCTATCACCTTTGCCATTCAGACTTACATATTTCCAGAGTCTCATGTTGTTTGTTGTCAAGTCAGAAAGGGTTTCATGTGTGAGATTTACAATAGTCAGGGACATGATGTTGCTCATTTGTGCTTCCCCACGCATGAAGTCACACATATTTGTATGAGAGAACACAGATGTCTTACGTCCGTCCTTTGAGTGTCCTCTCTTTGCGTACTCTATTTCCCAGATCATGGTACTACTTAGCTGACGACGATTGGTGTCTTGTACAGCAGACATCCAAACCTCTTTTGTCAAACACTAACCTATACATGTGAATACAGTAGGAGAGGAGGCAAGCAGAATGTAAAATTTGGTTTATACTCACACATTGCGGATAGGCTGAGAGGCTTTGATGCCTTCAGCCTGCACTGGATTAGCGTGTTGCACTTCTGCCTAGTCATTTAGCAGGTGTAACTGCATGAAGATTCACCTTAGCAGCTCCTACATTAATCTCAAAGGTACACTACTGGCATCAGTGTTGGCCTCAGCCATGCTATTTTCATCATGGTGTTTCCTATCATTGAATTGCAAGCTGGTTGTGTTTTGGTCACTTCATATGACTCATGGTACTATTGAATGTCCATTCTGCACTCACTTGGCATACATTTTGTGTCATCCTTTCATTAGCCACCAGGGTCTGATCTTGCATGGGTTCAAATGCCATATGTGAGCATATTGTGATGCAGAACAACAGTGTTGTAATACACATGCAACATACGGCGGACGTGAAAGGCACATTTCTTGAGCAGTCAGCCTGATATATTCTTGGGTTCCCCTCCCTTGGCCCAGCACGGGAACAGTGTGTGGGCCCTGAACAGATGTCACAGCCAACCTTGTAGCAGAAGTCAGTGTGTGTCTTTGATTCTGGGAGGACCTCGTTGTACCTACAATGATAAGTGTGTTTTGCTACTTAACATTCCGGCAGCCACATGTGATGCACTAGATTTCTGGCACAAAGGATGAGCACAAGCAGTTGTGGGCACCAGCGTTGCATTAGTGTGTTATACGTAATATCATGATTGCTCCCACATTACTTCGAATGGGCCCACTACCTGGATGCAACCTATATCACAATGACATGTCTACGGATCCTGATGTGAGGTCCACTATCGTGTTTTGTTGATGGGCAACACAGAAGCCAGACAATGTAAGTGGTACATGACCAGCTGTGTGGACTGGGCATTTGATCTATATTGTAAACATTCAAAGTTGGACAGTGTATGCATTGTCAATACTAATGACCCTGGGATCTCACTTGTTCATCATTGCCATATTTCAGTCAATTAGTTTGATTGTTTACGTCTACAGACACCATTACAACATAGTGGGGACACCCTTTTGAGTAGTTGTGGCACTCGATAACAGGATTGGATTCCCAGGTCTGGGCTGTTGCTGAAAAACATGTCATGTTCCGCAATTACGAAGGTTTGATGAGCCAAGACATGTAATATATTGTCTTCAGCTGTTCACAATTATAATTAGCTAAAGGTGGATGTCCATTGACTACTCCAATAGTAATGCAGCTTATTGTACATCTCTGGTTGACTTTCATATGTGGGCACTACATGTCCCTCGGTCACTCCTGGCAATGTATGCATTTTGACCATCTCCTGGCCACTTTGACTTACCAGTCGGTGAGGGTGTACGGTGGCGATGCCTCCCAGTAGATGCAGGGACCTCTGCTGCGGCAGTTGTCTGTGCTCTGGCTGAATGTGTCAATGGGTGAGAAGAGAGAAAACTAAACATCTGGAATATGTGCTTGTGGAACCTTTCTGTGATTTCCCCATTTCTTCTGCATGCTAACAGTGTTATGCAGTACTGCTGCTGACTGGGCAGGTAGGAGCAGTGGTGCATTGGGGTCGTAGTGGCGTGGCAGGGTGGGAAATGTACAACAGAATAGGTGTCTGACTTTTGGACCAGATGGTTCTCTCACCTTCTGCTTTGTGCTTTAAGCTTGCACGGGGTGATTTACTTCTTAGAGATTTAGTGGCATGTTTCCACGCCCCTTGTAATACATTTACACCGCAGTTGCGTCACTTCTGTGACACAGCGGTGGGGTAATACAGGTGACACATTTAGACTTATTCACAATGTTATGCATCTATGGGGATGCCTCACGGTGTGCGGTCCTGCGAAACATTAAACATGCATCAGCTGTGATGTAGGCAGGGTGTGTGTTTATTTGGTTATGCCTCGTACAAGTGATGCATTGTAATCGCCGGCATTTCACGTAGTCACTTTTCATAGGGTGTTGCCATGCAAACTTAAACCAGCTTGAGGCACCTGTAATGAGTTGCCCTGAACGTTAGGTGTAGGCGGTCCATGGACATAGTTGGAGTTGCGTCACACTTGCAACACTACTCCAGCAGAGCATCCCCCTAATGCCATCAGTTGCGACACCCATCTGTCTATCCCAGCGCCACAGTGCACCGCATTGTCAATGTGACGCATCCGCGGTCGCACAAGAGTTGGATTGGGTGTGGCATTGTTACTGGCGCATCTCTGCTGTTATTTGTCAATTGCTACTTAGCGGGCTGGTGTATTAATGCAACTGGACAGTGGCCATGTTTTCAGAAGTGGAGGAGGGATTTGCCATTTCCATCGCTAAGGATTGTGGGACTTGTAGTGCTACATACAGAGGGTGACACAGGAGTCTCTGACTGACGGATTAATTTATACACTTTGGACTACTTCCTTATTCACACTGACAGTGCAACACAGACATTCTATTCATGCACTTTAACTTTTCATCCCACTTACCTGGTACCACGTAGCGGACGTCACTGACAGGCAGCCCATGGACCAAGTGGGGGTGTATGGTTGTCAGGATGTCCTCCTCCTGTGTGGTGAGGCGGATGCGTGGTCCAGAGTGTGCGGCTGGGAGGATCCGTTGTAATTCTATCCTGGAGTATTTCTCCTTTACCCTCAGCCGCTCATCCTGCCATTTTTTTTTAACGTCCTGGACAGTTCGCCTGTCCTCCCCCAATGCTGTGACAGCAGTGGCTAATTGCTGCCACAGGGCTGCCTTCTGGGTCCCACTGGTGCAGTAGGGTGGGAGTCCATAGAGGCGTTTGTGGTGCCTGACAATGAACTCCACAAGCATGGTGGTCTCCTCTGCTGTATAGTTCCTCTTTCTCTTCAGGAGCTCCATTTTCTTAGCCGGTCTCTGCTTGGAAATACAAACTGCGTGTGGCCAAACCGGTTCCTTCACTGTGTGCTGCATTTAAATGTTTTTTGCTGCTGGTCAATCTGTGTTAATTGGCTTCAGCTGGATCATGGTGGGGGATGGTAGGCACTAGCAACATGATGGCTAACTGGAGCTGTTGGCTGGGATTGGCTGGAGTGCGTCAGCTGATGCATGGTGGGGGATGGTAGGGACTTGAACAGGTGTTTCCCCTTGGCTCAAATGATCAATGGCAACAGTTAATGTAGACTGGTCCCAATTCTGATGTTCCGGCCCGGAAGCGGGATTTCCGGCCCGAGGCCGGAGTTTCCGGCCCGGGAGCAGATATTCCGCGCCCGGAGCGGACTTTCCGGCCCGCGTGCGGACTTTCCGCTCCGGACCCGGAAACTCCGCTCCGGGTGCGGAAATTCCGGCCCGAGTGCGGACGTAAGTTTAGTGGTCGTAAATGGATTCTGTGAATAGCAAAAGTCCTAAGTTCATTTTGTGAATCGCAAAAGTAGTAAGTTCATTCTGTGAATACCAGAAGTACTAGGTGCATTCTGTGAATACCAGATTGGTACTAAGTTTAGGATTTAGTCTTAAGTTTGTTCTGTGAATCGGGCCCTTTGTTTTGTTAGAACATTCTGCCCTCTAGTGGCAGAATGTTCTAATAGCCTTATAGCCCTTCGTAGCAGGGCTATACCGGCTTTTAAAGTCCCTCTGCTTTGTTAAAGTCCCTCGCCTTCGGCTCGGGCCTTTAACGCTGCAGCGGGCCTTTAACAGCCGGTATAGCCCGCTACGGCGGGCTATAAGGCTATATTCTTCCTGACCATTAACAAGAAATGGGGGGTGGGGGTGATCAGCCAGCAAAAGGACTGTTAACAAAAGGTTTAATCTGTTAAACATGAAATGCTGGTTGTATTTTCCAAGTAGGTTTAAAGCACAATTGAACAGAAGCAGAAAGATAATATTTAAGAGCATAAAGGGATCATAGAACCAGGCTAAATTTAGTCAACATACATCTCAAAGGCAACATTTGAGATGACAGCCAAACCTTGTCCTCACCCTATATTCTGGATTTGCCTTCTGTTCTGTTAGCCATCTCTTGCATCGTGAACTTAGAGGTTTGCGTATTATCTGGTAAGTTATTTTGTGCCTTTAGCAAGGTTGAAGAAAGTGCAGAAGCTACAGGGACTGACTTGCCATCCTTTATTACAAAAGACAAGACACACAGGTGTGCACAATATATAGACACCATATATAGCGAAAACTTAGAAACACTTAGTGGCAAACTGTAAAGCATTAATGTAAGCAAACTTCGCAGATGGTAGTAATCTTCATCCTGCTATCTTGATTGTCGTTGGAAAAACATAGCCGATACTGCTCCAAAATGTTTTTAATGCTCTCTGTGTGTCTGTTAGTCTGTAGGCGGTACCCTGACAACATCACTTGTTGCATTCCTAACCATCCACATAAGGTTATTTCAGAGCAAAGATAAATACTAGTATCTCTGATCCGAAATGAGGTTCTGAGATGACCCATGGAGACAGAAAAAATCTCATAGAAATTCTTAAGGCATTTTGAGGGGCAGGAAGCAACTTTGGGTATGGACTGAAATGAGCCATCTACTATATGTGTGAACAACAAGAAACTCCTGAAGGAATTATTTTAAATTAATTTTTGCTATAAGACCGGTCATTCAAGCCAACTCAATTGATAAATATAATTTATGTAGAAAGAATATTTTGAGGGTATAGAAAAAACTAAGGTAAGTATTGCATGCTACCATATGAATAATCAATAGTTTTAATAATAACAGGAAACGTATATATACATTCTATACAGGACAAAGAAGTACAAACAAATAAATGAAAGGTCAAGATATATGCAAAATTCCACCAGATAAGACTAATAAGTGTCTGATATACTTGAATTCACAAATGGTGATATGCAGTGAACAATGCAACTCATTCAAACAAACAAAATCTTAAGAGTAAAAAATGCAAAGGATTGTAATGCAAGTAGTTCTACTTTATACAGGCAGATGTGTGCAAATTGGAGGCGTTTCGATCTCTAAATGGTAAACATTCAAAAAACCATCTTCAGGACTTTATTTATTTAGAAGGATAGTCTAGTGAATAGGGACTTCCATGTAGACAATGCCTACAAGTCTAATGCAACGTGCTTTATATCTGTAAATTTTATAGTGTTGAATTTGCGTAGAGCTACTGCAGTTAATATACAGTTTAAATGTGTGAGCAGTCCCCAGCTTTAGGAACAATTCACAGCAACAAACATACCTGACAGCAGAGGTGTCAAAGTCCACCATCTACAATTGTGATAGTACAAGATCTTACTATAAGTGTCAATGGTTATCATAATAACTGAGCACACTGCGGAACCTGCAAGATCCACCATAAAATCTGTGGAAATACCAGACTTGGGTTCTGAAAATATTCCTAAAGGTTTTATAAAACCTGCTGGTGATTGTCTTGAACTCTCTGTTTGTGAACGGACGGAACAGGACTTTTCATAATGCCGCATATCAGTCTTCCAAGAAGGCCACCAAGGCAAGATACCCCTTCTGTTGTAGTTTTCACAACACAATGTTCTGAAGTAGTCCATGATTCATCCTCATCCTCATGATCTGAAATTGTAATTCAGGATTGGATAACAACAAATTCTTGGCTACAAAAGGTAGCCCATCCCTACCTAAAACCTCTGGGTTTTGTATTACAGTTTTTGGTGGACTCTACAATGTAAGTAATTCCTCTCTTACTCTATCAATATATGATTCAACAAAACAATGGGGTGGAAAATGGGTACTGGGGTTTCCTCTCGATGATTAATCCCAGGATGACACATGATCTAGAATATTTTGAGACCCAGGAATATAGGACACATTATTGTCAAATTGAGAAGAGAAGTAAGAACATTTACTCTGCCTGCTATTCCAACATTGCATATTATGGAGGACTTGCAGATCTATATGGTCTATATGTACTTCTTCTCTATGTCTTGCCCCCTGTAACAAATGATGCCATTTTGTAGAGGATTACTTCATGGCAAGTAAACAGAATAATTGATCTCACAGCTAGTGAAAGAAGAAGAGTAGAAGAGGAGTGGATGTCCTAATTGATCATCATTCTGTTTCTGTAAAATACCTGCCTCAATAGATATATTGGAAGTATTGATTTCCACTAAAAAATAAGAAGGGCATCAGGATGATGCTAAACTGAGGCCATAACAAAAGCTTTGGTTAGTCTTCAGAAACCTTGATCAGCACTTGAATCCCATGAAAATACATTCCCCTTATTTAACAGTCTAGTAATAGGCACAGTCCACAGAGAAAATGTCTCAATTGATTCTATGTCAGGACCGGAGGCTTCGGATTATGCTATCACTTTCTATGCTTTATTGCACAGCAGCCATTTTAAAACTTAAACCTAGACCACATTTCCCAAACACCCTTGGGAAAATATGGTCCAACAAAACAAAGAAGGGACCAACATATCCCTCAGTCCATTATGGCCAATCACAGTCCAGGGACCCTCACCTAGTTCGTCCTTGCTGCCCTGTTCATCCTCTTTCTTTGCTGCTCAGCAGCCTCAGATGAGTATTTTTCCGTTTTCTCTTGACTGCCTGAAATTTTCATGCATTTGTAAGGCGGCCGCGGGACTGCATTCCGCGCTCCGCACCTGCCTTTGTGATTGATTCTTGCCTTGTATTATGGTTTGTTGCCTTTTGTGCTGAATTTCCCAGGGCTAGCGCGATGCGGCGTCTCACCTCGGGCGTGAAGTCGGCCTGGTCGAGTGAGCGCTCCAACGCGCTCCCGCTGTCCCCACGCCTCCGGTTTTTATGGCGTGTGTGGGAGTTGGTGGAGCTCCGGCTCATTTTTCTGGTGTTTTAGCGGGCCACGGGTCCGGTTTCGGGCTTACGCGGCTCCGCTGCCTGAAGAGCTTTGGAGGCGCGGTTCGCACCCCCGACCGCCAGCGGCGCTGTCACGTGATTCCAACATGGCGGCTCCTCTCGCTGGCAACGGCACACGCGGAATTTTAATTGCATTCCGTTGCCTGCCTGCCTTCACATCCCCTGGAGACTAACGCCCTCTTGGGGGTCCGTAGCTCGGGCCTGCTGAACCTTCTGACTTGGAGATTTCTCCACAGGCGGTTCGTGGTCACCACAAGAACAAGAACTTCATATCAACTGCCTGGAGCTTTTGGCAGGTTATTTCGTCGTGCGAAAGGGTCCAGTCTTGCGTCCTTTTAAAAATGGACAACGTATCGGCTGTCAGGTATATAAATCACCAGGGAGGTTTGTGTTCCAAGGTGCTTTCGGACCTGACTGTGACTCTCTGGCAGTTTTGCCTCGACAATCGGATCTCGTTGATGGCGGAGTATCTCCCAGGTCAGGAGAATCTGGTGGCCGACTGGCAGTCGCGCCATTTCAGAGATTCCAGTCTGTGGAAGTTGCATCCGGACGTTTTTTCTCAGGTGCAGGACCTTTGGGGTCCTTTCTCTGTGGATCTTTTTGCTTCCAGGTTGGATCACCAGCTTCCTCGTTTCTTCAGCTGGAGGCCGGATCCCCTGGCGGCAGCCACGGATGCGTTCCTGCAAAATTGGACGCAGGAGGAACCGTATGCGTTCCCTCCTTTTGCCATGATTACATGAGTGTCTGCTGAGATCCGTCGACAACGAGCCAGCATGGTTCTCAACACGCCCATTTGGAGGTCTCAAGTGTGGTTTCCGGTTCTTCTGGAACTTTCTTGGGATACTCCAATCCCACTCCCCCACTTTCCAGAACTTCTCCTCAATCCGGACGGGGTTCCTCATCAGATGGTCCTCGACGGCTCTCTCCCCCTCATGGTGTGGAGGATGACAGGGGACGATGGTCGCTCCCGGGCCTTTCGCAGTTCGCTGAGGGCCTCTTGTCCAGGGCCTGGTCAGATAGTACCGTCAACTGTTATTGTTCGACCTGGATAAGATGGTGTCATTGGTGTGTGCGACGGGGTTGTGATCCCGTGGGCACCGACGTGGTCCACATTTTGCATTTTTTGGCACACCTAGCACAGCAGGGTCTCGCTTACCGGTCGGTCAACACCTTCCGTTCGGCAATTTCGGCGGGGCATTCCCCTCTGGATGGTAAACCAGTGGGAGAGCATCCCTTCGTTTGCAGATTCTTGAGAGGTCTCTGTCTATCGCTTCCACCGGAACCTAGGTACTCGGAGCTCTGGCATGTCAACAGAGTAACCTATTTCTTTCATGGCAGCACAACGAATTTCTTTCCCGCAAGGAACTGTCTGCGAAGCTAGCAATGTTTCTTTGTTTGATTTCATGTCGCAGAGTTTCGGACGTGCGAGCTCTGGACATCACGGGCAGAATTTTCTCTCCTTTAGGGGTTTCTTTCACTATTAGTCGCAGGACTAAGATGCATACATGAACTATTGAGTATCCAGCATTCCCAGACTCTCCTAAACTTTGTGTTGTGCGTTGTCTGAAGGCGTATGAGGAGATGTCTGAGGAACTCCACCCTCCTGGAGAGCGTCAGCTCTTGATTGCGCTTATCCAGCCACACAAGGCAGTTTCTTCACCCACTATCGTACGTCGGGTGCATTGGTTTATGCAGGAGGCAGGCATTAGCCACGGCAATTTGGGGCTCACTCAGCAAGAGGCGCTATAGCCTCGAAAGCTTTTTTCCCCGGGAGCCCGTTTGGAGGACATTATGAATGCAGCGGACTGGTCCTCAGATTTCACTTTTAAAAGATTCTATTTTAAGCCGGTCATTGATATGGCCCATTTGGAGGTAAGTAAGCTTTGAAGCAGCATAATCCGAAGCATCCGGTCCTGACATAGAATGAAAAATTTCCTAGCTAACGTAACCAAAAGTTTCAATTCTATTAAGGACTCGAAGGTGAGGATTATCCCACCGCAGATCTCCGCGAGATTCCCCCCCATTGGGAGTAAGTATGGGTTTTTTGTGTGATATTGATTTTCTTCGGCAGTTTTGTTTTTTCCCTACTGCAGTATTCTAAAGTTGATGCTTAAATCTGTTCAGGATTATGATGGTCTGGCATGTGTCTGCTAATTTACATTGGTTGCATTGTTTCCTCTGGTCAATGACTTGCTTGCCCTCGCTGAGTTTCGATCCTCATGTGTTCTTTGGTTTTTCCAAGAACGGATTCCGGAAAACAGGACACCTGAGTTGGATGTCGGCGCTTCGTCGCAAAGAAAGAGGATGAGCAGGGCAGCAAGGACGGACTAGGAGAGGGTCCCTGGACTGTGATTGGCCATAATGGACTGAGGGATATGTTGGTCCCTTCTTTATTTTGTTTGACCATATTTTCGCAAGGGGGTTTGGGAAATTTGGTCTAGGTTTAAATTTTAAAATGGCTGCTGTGCAATAAAGCATAGAAAGTGATAGCATAATCCTCGCCTCTGAGTCCTTAATAGAATTGAAACTTTCCGTTGCGTTAGCTAGGAAATTTTTCATTATCTATCAAAATTGGCAAAGCCAAGAAAACATTGGATTTACTTTCCTTAATGGTACTGTGGAACAGCCACTTTGTGACAGCTTAAATCTTACGTCGATTCATGGAAATACCTTCCTCAGAAAGAATGTAACCAAGATATTCAACCTTAGTTACCTCAAAGACACATTTTTTGGGCTTACATGCAAGCTTATGGGTGCATAATCATTGTAAGACCTCAGTGACATTATGGCGACGGTGATCTAAGGTGGCTGAGAACATTAAGATGTCATCCAAACAGCCTGTCTGATTAAGCATATCAGAAAAACATCTGCATCCATTAACCTTTGAAAAATAAAAGTGCATTAAAAAGCCCTAAGGGCATTACCCTGTGCTAATGATGTCCAAATTGTGTACAAAAATAATTCTTACATTTGTCCCCATTTTTTATTCCTAACAAGTGAGAGGCACCACGAAGATCCACCTTTGTAAAGATCTTAGTCCCTTGTACTGACTGTAAAATATCCCTAATTAGGTGTGAAGGCTAACTGTCCTTGATAGCCATGCCACTCAACCCACTGTAATCAATACCTTATCATGAGGTCTCGCTGGTAGGCGAGACCTAGTGATGAGACCATTGTGCAAATTCGTCAAAATTTTCTTTTCAGGTTCAGATAATTAGTATACATTCCACCAATCATACTCTCAAGAGGGAGTTAAAGAATGTGCCATACGTTTTATCAAAACATAATAAAATTCATGATACCTGGTAGGAATGTGTGCCAATGAGGGGTCAGGCTTAGGTGGGGTGTGAATTCTATTATCTACAGATAAAAATGCACCAGAACTTCGATTTAGAGATTTCTCAGTTCTCCATCTGTCAGGAGGCGGAGGACTCTACTACGTCTGTCACCCTGTCGGACTACTGTCTGCCAAATTTAGAGATCACCACTGGCCCAGAGGTGATTTATGTACCTAGATAGGAACTGCTGTCATGGATGTTTTTTTGTTTTTAATTTTTTTTAATTTTTTTGGTTTCCAAAACCTTTATTAAAGAGAACAATTCTGACACAGCCGTCTTTCGCCTACAAGCCCGCCGGGGCCGGCAGCAGTGCACGTTAGGCATAGAGTATCACATTCTGCAGTTAATACACAGCAAGCCGCCTACAACCCAACAGGGCCGGCCGTGTGAGAACACATAGTCATAACAACTCTAGGCAACACGAAAATCAGCTCAGAACAATCAGTGGCACCACAGTGTAAAAAAAAAAAAAAAAAAAAAAAAAAAGAGGGGTACAGCCAGTATTCCCATACTGGGTTATGGCCCCCGCTAACCTGTAGTCACATAGGACCATGGCGAGGGGTGGGGCGCAGCAGTCCTGTGGCTCGTGCCCCGGCATAGGCGCCACCCGGTACACTCATACCCATGTCAGTTGCACATTTCAATATCAATAGTAGCCCATAGGAGCCCAAGTAGACCGTGAGCGCAGAAGAGACCCGGCAGTAGGGGCTCCGCACCCCCCCCTCCACCATACCCCAGGCATCCCCAGCGCGTGGCAGGCTCAGGACGTGGGGGTAGTGGCGTTATCCAGTGTCTGAGGGGTTTGAAGCAGGTACCCCCTTAAAGGGTCCCAAATGTCTCTAGGTTTGGAGACGGTCGGCAAGAGGTCATCATAGAGAGTAAGTTCTTCCTGCCAACGTATCAGATCCTCCAGCCAGCTCTTGAACTTGGGGGCACGCCCTCTCCCCCATCTGCAGGCCACTTTACGCTTGGCCAGGAGAAGACAAAAGGAGACAAATTTTCTATGAGGAGCCGGGATGCTCTCCGTACACCCCAAGATACCCATTTGTGGGGTCGGCGGCAGAGGGGTGGCAATCATTTTCCCCACCGCGTCAAACACCAAAGTCCAGAAAGCGTGCACAGAGGGGCACGCCCACGCCAGATGCAGCATGCCCGCCCCCTCGGCCCTGCATCTATCGCACCTAGTGTCCTCCCACAGCCCAAACCGGTGGAGTTTCACGGGGGTATAGTAGTAGCGTTGGATGAACTTATAGTGCGTGACACGGAGCCTGCTACTAGCAGCCACCTGCTCTGTCTGTCTGCAGCTGAATAGCCAGTCACGATCAGTTAAGGGTCGTCCCAGCTCTCCCTCCCATTTGCTGCGCGCGGCACATTGTGCGTATTCCGTCCCCGTATATATTGAACGGTATAGGGTCGACACCAGGTGAGAAGCCGTCGTGGCCCGTAGAACTGCGTGTAACTGGGGTGATGTCGTCGGTTCTAGCGGATAGTCCGGTGTGATGGCCTAAACTCCAGCTCGGAGCCTGATGTACAGGAAGGTGTCCATTGTGGTGGGGGGAGGGTCAGAACAAAGCTGTTGCAACGTGATGAATCTGCCGTCTTTATACAGGTCCCCCCACGTATTTAGTCCCCTATGTTGCTTCATTTTGATGAAAACTCCTTCCTGCAAAAGAGGCATGCGGGGGTGGTACACGAGCGGGAGCAGCGGAGAGTACAACAAAGGCACTCCCGTCTGTTTCACAATCCACTCCCAGGCGCGTCCCGTGCACTCCACAGTATCGGGAAGGCGTTCGCGATGGGAGGTGTGTCTCCACAATGCCCCAGCCAGTGGTACGGGGTCAGCGAGCCAATGCTCCGTGGCCACATGCGCTGTGTACCGCGGTCCGCTCGTCCAGTAGTGCGCGTAATGTGCCTGGGCGCACTGATAATACAATTCAAAATTGGGCAGGTCTAGGCCTCCTGACGCGTATGGACGAGCCAGAACGTCCAATTTGATACGGGCTTGCTTCCCTCCCCACACCAGACGCAGGAGTTCAGTGCGCAGGGTAGCGAAAAAAACGTTCCCCGGATGGTATGGGATATTTATGAAATAGTAAAGCATTTTCGGTAGAATTACCATTTTGATCAGGGATATTCTGTCCGCAAGGGACAGGGGCAGGGCAATCCATCGTGTTATGGTCTCTTTCAGTGCCTCTATCGCCCGGCCATAATTGTCTCTCATGAGTTCCTCCCGTTCCGCGGAGACCTGCACCCCTAGGTACTTTACGGTGGAGTCGCACCACTCCAATGGAAAGTCTGTGTGGAATCGCGACACAGCTGAAGTAAGGGGGAAGGTCTGGGATTTAGCCCAGTTGATGTGGATACCCGAGAGCCCCCCGAACCGCACAAACTCTCTCAGCAGCGGATTTAAATTATTCTGTGGGTCTTTTACATATAGAGTCATATCGTCCGTGTATAGAGAAATGAGGATGGGACGTAAGGGGCAGCTAAGCGCCTTGTCTCGGTGATACTGCCGTACCCGTGCCGCCAACGGTTCCACAGCCAGTGCGAATAACAGAGGTGACAACGGACACCCCTGTCTGGTACCTCAGGAGAGTGGTATGGCGTCAGAGGTGTGGCCGTTTATCGTTACCTTAGCCACTGGTGCGTTATACAGCAGCCGAATCCAAGCAGAGAAACCCACCGGGAACCCCATGTTGCGCAAGACCGCATGGAGATAGTCCCATTCAATCGAGTCGAACGCCTTAGTGGCGTCTAAGAAAATAGCAGCCAAGGGGAGGTGCGGGGCAACCTGATGCATGATAGAGAAGAGAGTGCGCAAATTATGAGACGTTGCTCTCCCGGGTATAAATCCTGCCTGGTCTGGCAACACCAGCTTATCCATGAGGAGATTAAGACGATTCGCTATCATTTTAGTTAAGATTTTGATGTCTACGTTGATTAACGATAGGGGCCTGTAGGAATCGCACTTATGAGGGGGTTTCCCGGGTTTCAACAGAGATATAATAAGGGCCTCCCTCATTGTGGCGGGCAATATCTGCACCTCCAGCGCCTCCGTGTAGACCTCTAGCAACATCGGTGCGAGATGGTCTGTATATAATTTGTAGAAGTCCACCGGAAGGCCGTCGGACCCGGGCACCTTCCCCAATGTTAACTGGGCGATTGCTTCTCGAATCTCATCCAGCGTAAATGGGGCAGCTAGAAACTCCCTTTGCCTCCCACTAAGATACCCTAAGGTGATGTCCCCAAAGAAGGCAGCAAAGTCCGTCGTATTCACCCCTTTTGACGTGTACAGCGATTTGTAGAATGTCGTGAATGTACTCAAGATCTCAAGGCCATCCCTGTGTCTATCCCCATGTGCATCCTCTATTTCCAGCACATAGTTGGTGTACCGTGGTCGTCTGATGTCGCGAGCTAGTGCGCGCCCTGGCCTGCCTCCCTCACCATAGCGTCTGGCGGTTACGTATTTCCCTCTAAACCTTGCCTCTCGTTCAGCTGTGGAAGTGTAGTCAGTGATGGTATCACGCAATTTAGCTCTCCCCTCACCCGAGTCCTCGCGCCAGATATCTGCCTCCAGTATTTTTAGTTGACCTTCGAGCAGGCGTAGGCGATGACGCATGTCCCTCAAGACCCCAAAGCTCTTTGCCATACAGGTGCCCCTTATTGTGACCTTGAAGGCCTCCCATAGCGTGCCCACCAGTGCCACCGTCCCCTTGTTGCGGGCTATGAAGTCCACTATCTCCTCCTCTAGCTCAGTTTTAAAAACTTCATCAAGGAGTGCCCCAGGCACCAGTCGCCAGCTTTTAGGACTGGCAATAAGGTTCGGTATCTCCAGTGTGAGGACACTGGCGCATGATCAGAGAACGTGCGTGCAAGGTGGTCCACCGCACATACCCAGTGACACATCCCCCTGGATCCCAGCCAGTAATCCAGCCTCGACCAGGCCGCATGCACCGTCGAGTGGTAAGTACCCTCCCTCCCCGCCGGGTGAGTGTATCACCAGAGGTCGGTATGTCCCTCGTGTGTAAGGAGCCCGGCCATCGCCGCCTGACTACGGGTGTAGTGGTGCGGTAGCGCGCTGGATCTGTCTGTCTGGGGGTCGCTGACTGTGTTAAAATCCCCGGCCCATAGTACATGTGTGGCCCCCACTCCTGTGATCTGTCCCCAGAGTGAGTGTAAAAAATCGGGGTCGCCTGTGTTAGGACCATAGCAACTCACCAGCACAACAGACTGCGTGCCCCACAGCATACAACTCCTTCCATCCCTACCTCCCTTCATTCCCGCACATACAAACGGAGTGCTACGTTTTACGAGGATCACTGTGCCCCTGGCGTATGTGGAATATGATGAGAATACTCGTTCAGAGGCTCATTTGCTCCCAAATGTCGGGTTGTCCCTAGGGTCCATGTGTCTTTCCTGTAGGAGCGCTATACTGATATTGTGCCTATCGAGGTATGAAAGGATCTGTCGCCGCTTTTGGGGGTCCCCCAGCCCTCTAACATTCCAGGTCAGTATTTTCAATTTGGTCAGTGCATGGTGTGCGTGTGTACCGCAATGTGAATGGGCAATGGGTTGTCACATAGAGGTCCAACTCCCAGTGCTGGCCCCAGCCCATGTGTATAGGTACCATGTATTTCGTATTCTACTACAGCTGTAGTTGCCTGAGCGGTTGCTGATGTCGTCCCCCCAACATACTAACAAACCATGTACTCCGCCCCTTCCCTCCCACAACAGCACCCCAACCGTGCCGGCATCAATATACCCCCCCCTTCCCAACTCCCTAGCGACCTCAACATGTGGGTCAACTGTACATCCATAACATTCCAACCCTGTAGGGGACTGCCCATGGCGGGGGCACCTGTGGACCCAGATATCCCTCCCTTCTCCTCTCCCTTGTGGTGGTCTACTACCCGCCAACGAGGCAGGAGCCTGGAGAGGGAGTGTTGGGAGGGGGCCTGGCTATATAACAATATTCGCACATTTCCCTTATCCCATCCAATTCGCAGTTGGGTTAGCGCAAGGGGATTGTCCCATACCTTTATTCTGAAGGATTGTACTCTGATATCCCCCCCTGCCTGCATACCATGGAGAGTGGTAGTCCGATCATGTCCATGTATGCGTCCTCATTACCACCCCTTCGTCACCCTCTCACCTCCGGCCTCTGTGTCACAGTCAATCCGGCAGCGGAGGCAATACTTATGCAGGAGTGTAGAGATGTTCACTCTCCTCCCCGTGTTTCAGTTGCAGGCGAAGGGGGACGCGATTCTTCATTATCCGTGGCATGGCTAGGTGAGCGGCGTCGCAGGGTCTTAAGAAAATCTTCCGCCTGCTGAGGATTTATGCACAGAGTTGTGCGCCCCTGGTGCTTGATGCGCAATTTCGCGGGATACAGTAGGGCATATTCAATGCTGGCTTTGCGCAGTTTTTGTTTGACAGTTGCAAATTTCCGTCTAGCTTCCTGAACAGCCATGGTGAAGTCCAGGAATATGGAGAATGCAGTACCCTCAAATTGCAAATTTTGCTGCTCTCTCGCCCTCCTCAAGGCCACATCACGGTCTCTATAATTCAGTATGCGTGCAACAATAGGCCGAGGCGGCCCGCCCGGCGGCGGCCGAGGGCCACGCGATCTGTGGGCCCGTTCCACAATCAGATGAGACGAGAAGGCCTCCGCGCCAAACGTCGTTATGAGGAGCCTCTCCACATAGTCTTCCATCCGTCCGGCATTGGCACTCTCAGGGATCCCGGTGAGGCGTATGTTGTTCCGGTGGCTATGGACCTCCAGGTCCTCGTTCTTTGCCGCTATCACTTTCAGGAGGCGGTCCATCTGCGTTATTTGTTTGCCCATAGTACCTGTGCGGCCCTCATTATCAGAGATGCGCCGCTCCACTTCTTTCAGTTGTTCATCGTGTTTATCCACCTTTAACACGAGAAAGTCAAGCCTGTTATTCATCGTGTCCATTTTTCCCGACAGACCATTCAGACTCTGTTGCAGCATTTTCAACATCTCTTTGACTTCATTTTCCGGACTTGCCGCTTGGCTGGGCGGCCGCTCTTGCCCCTGTTCGGGGGGCTCCTCCGCTACTGAGCGTGTGCCCACTTTCTTAGTTTCAAAGTGGAGCCGTTGTTGCCGCCCATCTGTCTTCCCCATCCTGGTTGGCCTGCGTTGGTCTGTCTGGGTATCTTATTTAGCGTGGATTCTGCCCGTTGTTTGATGGCCGCCTCCCTCCCGAGTTGCGTATTGTAGATGATTGCGCTGGACCCTGGTCGCCGCGGGCCAAGGGATTCGCTGCAGGCCGCTCTCCGCCACCACCCCAGGAACTATGGGGGTAAGTCGGCGCCCAATCGGGGGGGGAACAGGGGCCTCTCCTCGCTCCAGGCCCCGCCAGAGCCAGCAATCCCCGGGGCGGCCGTGCAAGTTAGCCCCCCGCCAGCCACGTAGTCCGCCTCTCGTGTGTCAGAGGCCCAATGACCGCCGCCGCGTCTCACCCCCTCAATCCCAGAGCCATGCAATTTTTCGGGCAGCGGAGGGGGAGGTGGCTAAAGCTATGCAGTGGCTTTAGGGGAGACGCCTAGAGTTTTGCAGTGCTTCGAAGTGCGCTTTCAGAGTCGTGCATTGCCCCGGAGAGGGGAGGGGCGCGCCAACAGTTCAGTAGTCGCTTTAGGGGATGCGCCTAGAATTTTGCAGTGCTTCAAAGCGTGCTCCCAGAGTTATGCGGTGCCCTGGAGAGGAGAAGCGCCAGGAGCTATGTAGTGGCTTTGGAGGTGCCGCCTATAGTTTGTAGTGGTTTCGGGATGTGTGCCCAGAGGTAATCAGTGCCTTGGAGAGGGGAGGGGGTGTGCCTATAGGTTTGCAGCAGCAGAGCGAGGGCGAAGGTGCACCCCCCAAATCCTCGTCGGCACGGCTCTCAACCCCTCCGATGGCAAACGGAGTCCGCCAGAGAGTCCTCGAGTGGCCCCCAAACAGCACAGGAGATGCAGCACACGAGGAGTGCTCCAGCGACGTTATGGCGCTCGAGGGGATAGAGAGAGAAAACAATAAAACTCTACCAGGCTTGCGTGGCGTCCCATCCGACCATCCAAGCTATCGGGTGTGTTGCGCGGGCGAGAGTCAGGCGGGGCTGAAGCAGCTCCGCGCGCAGTCGGCCAGCGCGCCGCGCTCATCCACCGCTGCCGGTGATCCGCGGCCTCGACCCTCGTGTCCGCCCCGGGCTCGCGTAGGACCAGCGCCCGGCACGCCGCTCCAGGGAGGTCAGCTGCCCAGCTCCCGGCCGAGCCGCAAGGGCCACCACGTCCCCGCTCCGCAACCGATTGAGCTGCAACTTTCACCGAGGGTGGCGGCTGCCTTACTCCACTCAGGCGTATCTTCGTATCGCACGGGGAATGTGCGAAGTGCTAAAAATTATCGGATATGCGGACCAGGCTTCCAGAGCCTCACGACGGTGCGGCCATCTTGGTCTGGCGCCACCTTGCGCCCCCCTGATGTCATGGATGTTCCTGTCAAAGTATAGAATGTATTGTGGATGGCCGCTGTCAGTTTTGATGGTCAGCCACTAAACCTGTACAAACTTTTTGTTTTTCAAAAACAACCTCCTAATTGTTTATTATTGAAAAAACAAAAAACCTAAGGACCCCCAAACCCAGGGAGTTTTTCCTTAATGGGTGGGGTAGTTATTTGTTTTTTCTGTCAGTCACTGCCAGATTTTACCTGGTGGTGATGGACAGCAAAATAAAAGCATCACACCATCCACCCTAAATAGGGCAAATGTTGTAGTGCCCATCCACCAGTGTCCCTACTTCATCTGTTGGAAGAAGCTTTGCATCAACTGAGCCAACAGGACTCGAAAACAGACAGTCCTCCTAACTCTAATTAGGTGGATAGGGTTGTTAGTCATGCTTGCAAAAGAGTACCCAGTTGGCCAGAAAGTATATTACCCCCTTAGTGGTCCCATTGATATATGGACTGTGTCTACACAACCACAGATCACCAACAATTACTGGATAATAAGACGAAGCAATTAGGTCAAAAGTATAAATTTCAACATGTATTTCAATGGATACTTGCAGTGAAACTGTTTTGATACTGTAGGTATATTTTTCTTTATGTCCCTAAACAACCCAGAAGCCTCATGATCAGGATAGTGATGTTACTATCCAAAGACCAAGAAACACGGCCTTAGCTTCGGGGGTTTGTTTGGGTTGTTACACCCCCTTAATAAATGTATTCACTGGTAAATAATTGGGTACAGGTGCTTTCAGTCGGGTATGGTGAGGTGTCTGTCGGATTTCAACTAGGATTTTTACATGCACACACAGATAAAAACATACACACACTCTCTCTCTCATCTCTG
Organism: Triturus cristatus; assembly: GCF_964204655.1. Lineage (NCBI taxonomy): Eukaryota > Metazoa > Chordata > Amphibia > Caudata > Salamandridae > Triturus > Triturus cristatus. Next base: position 1,045,117,852 of record NC_140582.1, read on the forward strand.
TTTTGAAGTTCTTAAACCTGTTGGTTATTTTATAACAAATTGTTTTTATATAACCCTAACAATCTGCACTGCTGTCCCTTCATACTGCCACTCAAATTTTACCATGATATCCAAGTGTGATTGTTGGGAAATTTGAAACCTGCTATCCCCCTCCCCCCTACCCCAATCTTACTGATCAAGCTACCCCATTGCTAAGAAAGCCATACATGAAACAACAGAAGGGAAGTAGATATATATAAATAGGGTGGCACTGCGTATTTTGACCTCTGAAACATCTGTCCCAAGTGTAATCTGCGGGACCGCCAAATACCTGGGTTGGGCCTGGAGGTTAAGACGCAGGCTGCTCAAGGCGCACCATCTACAAGTAAACCACCCACTTCCCTGAATTTGCAGCCTATTACTGTCTACATTATCAATTATAGAGGACACATGAATATAATACGTGTATATATGAAATTTTTTATTCCTTTTAACCTTGTATGAACTGAACTCATTTGTTGTAGTATGGTTTTTTAAACTGTTTTTATATACATTGTGCTGAACTTTTATGATATTTTGTATATGTCGAATAAAGTACTACAACAACAATATAAATATGATGTATGCTTGGCAATTGAAGGGCGCAAATAACAAATACCTGCACTCACTTCTCTTTTTAAAGGCAATTTCTCTGTGTCTTTACGGCAAATTGGACAGGAGTGAACCATGTGACACTTCATAAAAAGTCCCCGATCTCTTCTTCACTTGCGTTCCTCTTCAGAAAAAAGACTGAGTTGCATTGGTTGTATTGGTTCTTCTGTAGATTCAGGAACAGCTTCATAATTCTTTGGAGACCTTACCACCGGGAGCCGTAAAGGGGATGCTTTCTTCTTCTCATGCTTTCATTCCTGTAAATGATTTTCTGTATGTGAATTATGTCCATAAGTTATAGCAAAGTTTCTGGTCTTGCTACTCAGACCAACTCATTCTTTATGTCCTTTTCAAAACTATGGCGAAATAAAGAATATTGAGACTTTTCTGGCAAACCCACTTCTTAAGCCATTTGCTTCAAGCAGGTGACAAAAGTAACAGTAGCGGCTCCTCCGCTAAGGCGGAGGAGCGTCGCCCCACTGCTCAAATGGAAAAATAAGATGATAATAATGTATCTTTATTATTATCAGTTTATTTTTCCTATTGAGTCAGTGGCTCTCGGGCGGGGCTGGCCAGATCAGGGAGAGGAGTGGTTTACATTCCTTAAGTGCGCATGACTGCTTGGCCGGTCCAGTTTCCATCTTCCCCACCAGGCTTGCTTTACACAGACTGCTGAGGAACATGCAAAGTCTACCATTCCCCATCTGAGTGCCAATCCACAGCGTTCAGACCAATCACAGGGCTGCATTTCAGCGTTTTGATTGGCTGTGGGGAGCCTGGGAGTCCAGGTGCTTCCTGTTGCCGGCTTAGACAGAAAGAAGAGAAAGGAGGAAGGAGACGGCGGTTGGTCGGCGCCGATAAGTGTTTGTTTCCTTCATTTCTTCATCCCCCCATACCTCTGCCCCCCCACTATTGTCTGGTAGCAGCCACTATTGGAAAGTAAGCGTGTCTATTTTGATGAAAATCAGGTAAGACTTCTCAGTAGTTCATAACCTTTTGACTTCTGTAGACCCCCACTTATTCATTGCTGGAATCCGTGGATCCCCACTGGATAATAATTGGAATTCAGGGAACCCCATTGAGTCATTACTGAAAGCCATAGAACCTGGCTTAAGTAACTTCTGTGTTTTAAATCACAAAACAATGTAAAATAATTAAATATTGTATTTATTGCAAGCAAAAATAAAAAAATAACATTTTTAATTTTAATGAGTAGATTGAAACTTTTTGAAACTCAATTAAGGCAACCCATTGTCCATACTATATTCCGTTTGATTCACTGGCACTGTGTCTGAGATGTCAACCTAATATTTTCCTCCAATTTCAAATTCATTCACATTTACAGAATGTTTTAAAATTTTCAGTTTTACGTTTTTCCTCTTAATTCATGTAAACTTTATTGAACTGTTAAAATTATTTAGTTTTCTAAGCAGTCGGGGAGCCTCTAAGTGGGCTTCACGGACCCCTAGGGTTACCAGGACCACAGGTTAGGAATCGCTGGCATAGACTGTCTGAACGATCAAATATAGGCTTAAATCTCTGAATAAAGGCTACATAGTTATTCAACATGGGATCACTTTCTGTTACAAAGTGGTCCAAAGCAATATTAGAACGGTTACTTTTTGAAAATCCCACCTTAGATGCTAACCGTCTCAGGTATCGTAACCTGTTAATGGCAGGTCGCACTTATCTGACTTTACCATGGGATCTGGAGCTGGGGTGATAAGGGCGTCCTTCCTCAGGAACCTCATCACTGTCCTCTACAGTGTCTAAAGAAAATATGCTCATAAGAACAGGAACCAACAAATAAGAAAGGAAAAACAACAAGGCGTCAACACCTCTCAACAAAGCAGCCTTAAGCAAGTAAAAAAATTAGGCATTTCAAAACAAGCACAAAAACAAGCCCAGTGTAAACCTGAAAAAAGTAACAAGGGACTGGAGGGCTGGAGGTATTGGACATGATGAAGACGGAATCCATGAAGTGTTGTGAAGGACTGAAGAATACAAAGCATCCCTTTGAAGCATGACCTGGAGGCAAACTGCAGCAATCTTGTATATGTCTGCCCCATAGGACTAAATTATAATTCCTGTAACAAGATAGCCCTTGAAATACAGTCCTCCAACGATTAGATGTCCTCATAGGTAACCGAAAGACTGAAACCCTTTTCTGTTCCACCATTTCTATTTTCCAAGGTTGGAGCATATGGGGGCTTCTCTTACCAAATGGCCGTGAGGTATGCACAACACATCTTGCTCTGCTGTCAGTGCGGCAACTACAACCTTTTGGTCCATTACTCAATGCCTGCAGGTCCCATGCATGCCAGAATCTGCTTCATGCCACACTCTACAGTGTCACGAAGTGTAAGATCCCCAGAATATAATTTTTCTAACATGCATTCAGTGCTTGAATGTTGCTATTCTGTAGTATTTTTTGTGCAGGAGTCTTTCGCATAGCAATTGTGTTGCTACCATTTCTTGGGCCCATTAACATTCCTAGCCATACTTCTTCTATGATCTATTGGTTTCGATTCTCTTTCCATTTCTGCGTCAGGTTTGTTAAGGGTGTCCTTTAAATAGGGGTTGAGGAACACATATAGCTATGACTTAACTTCTGTCGCGTATACTTGGAAACATGAAAAGGTAACAAAGACATCTCGCTCACTTGCGAGAAGCAGTGGTCTTTGCATGTTTATTGACTCAATACCAATTGAATACCCTCCTTAAACACTCTATTCCATCTTTTTACCAATCCATTGCGCTTAGGGTGATACACTGAGCACTTGGTATGGCGCAACGTTAGATTTGATAGCACTGACTCGTTTTGTTGCAAACAAGTTGCAACCCATTATCAGTCACTATTTCCGATAGTATACTTGGATCAGAAATTCTATCACAACTTTATTTTCAACATACCCTACAAATGCTACCACTGGCCAACATAAAACATAATCAGCTACCACCAGAGCATACTTGGAAGAAGAACCTAGCTTGCCGAATGGACCTGAAAAGTTCAAGGCAATTTTCTTCCAAGCAAGTTATGGTATTTTCATTTCCAGAAAACTTCATGGGTGAATGTGTCAACACTTTATGCTGGGTTTGCTTTACAGAAATGGCATAAATCCAGTGAAAAATCTGTTGGATTTACTTTCCAACACAAATCCAGATTTGCATCAGAAACTTGCTAAATTAACGCATAGTAGTGCTATCTGCTACTTTGTGCTACTTTACATCAAGCCTTTTTTCCATGGGTGGTATATGGGCATTGGCACATGGCTATCAAATGTCAACCAGTGCAGGGGAAGAGATAAAACAGCAATGATCCTAATGCTACTGTCATCACTAACTGGCAATTCCTTAATATCTTGTCATGTTTTTTTTTTATTTGTCTTGCAATTTTTACTGCTTTGTCCAATGTTAAATTGTTTGTCAGTAACAGTTTTTCTTGCATTTTTCTATTGCTGGCCCATTGTACCACTTTGTAACATTTTGTCGTGAAAACTTTTGTAGTTTCATGTGACAGGTAGTGCCCATTAATCCCCAACACAACTGTTGACAGTTTCTCCGTGTAATTGCGCCCCTTCCTAAAAACATATACCTAGCAACTCCTTAATTCTTCTTTTTCCATAATATCGTCTTGAATCTTCATTTTTATCCAGCAGAAGTGGTAGTAAAGACTCTTTATCCTCAGAACCTAAGCAATTTTTTAGCCCAGCTATATATTCTGCTTTCTTGTGCTATTCCCTCTGCATTTCCCTCAAAGCCTTCCTCCATTGTCCCGATTCCTTAATAGATTCCCAAGGAGACTGTAGGAAAAATGGTGGTGGACACACTCCTTCCATCATAAACTGTAATTGTGCTATGATTATTATTATTTTTTTTAATTGTTTTTTTTTTTTGCATATTTATATAGCGCGAACTCGATCTGAAGGCATTGGAGCGCTTTACATGAGCACCGTATTTACATTACACATTCAGGCACGGGGAGATTAAGTGATTTGCCCAGAGTCACAGGATGTGGATGCGACCTCGAGGCTCGAACCATGGTTTCCTGCACCAACGTCGGCAGTTTAAGCCGATGGACCACGCCCTCTTCCCCTAATTGATAACTTTATACTTGTTGTAGCCTTCTTTTTCTATTTTCTTATATTTAATTTTTTTTTTTTTTGATTTCAAAAGAATTGATTATTTTAAGGGAGTAAGAACAAGCATAGCATACAATCAAGAATGATACAAATGATATCAGCTGAAAGACATCCAACCTGGAAAGATGAGAGTTAACACTAAAATTTCATTGCAAAGTTCATTAATCTGGAAATATCAGAGGAATGCATTAAATAAGGAAGAAACAATGGATAATCAGGAGACATGCTTATCATAAGTATCATCATCCTATATTAACTTGGGGATGAAAGGAAAGAAAGGAAAGAGAGCAAAGACAGAAAAAAGATAGAAGAAAAGAAGAAGAAAGACAAGAGAGAATGAAAGAAGAGAAGAGGATTTCCAAAGGATTCACCCAACAGCAACGACAGCATTAACCAGGCACATCAAAAGGATATTGAGCCACTAATCCCTCTGAGGCCCTTTGCATGTACGTATCTAGAGTCCGCCACACATCATTAGATATAGACGGAGAGAGGTGAGCATGATCAACTGACGTATGAGCACTACGCAGAAAAGAAACCCATGCCCACCAAGAATGATAAGAGATTGAAGAAAAAGATTTCCACTCCATTAGAATTACTTTGACAGCAATAGTTAGTAAAAGATCCAATAGTTGTAATTCCATGGCATCTAAGGGCAACGGGACCGAGGCCGCCAACGGACCTAGAAGAATAAGTGGAAAAGAGAGTTGAAACTTAACATGCATAAAGGGAGAGGAAAACCAGAGCGCACCCTGGGAAGCTAAAAAAGCAGATTGATATTTTCCCCAATCAGGAAGATTACATCCCCCCAACTCGTAGGGTTTCCTCAAAAATTTATAGGCAATTCTAGCCCTTTTATTATTCCATAAGAATTTGGAGGTAATTAAATCAAGATCATGGAAGAAGGCATCAGAGAGCTTTACTGGAAGCATAGAAGAGACAAAATTAATAATAGGTGTTATCATCATTTTAAGAGTTTGGAGCCGACCCCACCAGGAGATATGCTTCGGAGACCAATTATCTAAAAGATGTCGCACTTTAAGAATAGTTTGAGATTCATTATAAGTAACCGTGGCATAAAGGGTGGAACAAAAATAAATACCCAGATATTTTAGTTGCTTAGATTGCCACTTAAAGCCCGCCGAACCCATATGAGAGGAGAAGCAGTAAGGATTTAAGGGGAACATTTCTGTCTTATCTCTGTTCAGTGTATAACCTGAAACCTTTGAGAAAATGGAAATGATCTCAGAAATAGCCGGGATAGCACGTGCAATATCATCAGAAAAAATGAGAACGTCATCAGCATAGGCAGCTACTTTTAGCTGATGGGAACCAAAGGAAAAACCCATAATGTCTGGATGTACGTCAATCAGTCTGAGAAGAGGATCAATGGACAACAAAAATAAAAGAGGAGACAAAGGACACCCTTGTCTAGTACCCTGGCAAAGATTAAAAAAGGACGAGGTAGCCCCATTCACTCTTATGTTAGCCCTAGGTCGGGAGTAAAGAGACATAACCATACAGATAAAAGAATCACCAAGGTTATGTGCACATAAAACAGCTCGTAAAAAAGGCCAGGAAACCTTATCAAAGGCCTTTTCAGCATCAAGGGCCAAGGCCGCCGCCGGAAGGTTGGATCGCTTAGCGGCACCTAGAATATGACAGAAAGTACGGATATTATCACGTGCAAGACGACCCTTTACAAAACCCGTTTGGGAAGGATGAACCAATTGAGGGATAAAGGATTCTAATCGTTTAGCTAGGATTTTAGCAAAAATCTTAGCTTCCATGTTAAGCAGGGAAATAGGACGAAAATTCTTGGGGTCTGAATGATCTTTTCCTTCTTTGGGGATTACTACAATAGTAGCATCGGCAGCAGAGCCAGACACAGAGCCATCCTTGATAAAAGTATCAAAGACCGATTGAAGTTTCGGAACAATCACAGAAAGGAAGGTATTATAAAACAAAATAGGGTACCCATCAGGACCCGGAGCCTTACCGGAACGAGTGGCTTTAATCGCGGAAATAATTTCATCAGAGGTAATCGGGGCATTTAATGAATTATGAGCATCCTCCGGTAGAACTTTCAACGGCACTGTCTTCAAAAACTCCTGGCACTGTTCAAAAGACGCCTGAGTAGAGGGGGTATATAAATTATTATAAAAATCGCGAAAGACCTCAAGAATCTCTTCAGTCTGAAATTTCCTCTTACCAAGATGGTCAGTAATAGAGGAGATTTGGGAAGACTTATTAGCAGATTCCTGGAACTTTAATGTAGCTGCAAGAGTCTTGCCCGCACGATTTTTTAATAGTAGCCTCTTAGATTTCTGAGCTTGAAAACCAATATGCGCCCTCTTAGTGACAATAGTATTATACGCATATTTTAAATTCTTAATAGATTGTAAGCACGACTTATCCTTAGAATGTCGAAAAAGAGATTCCTGACGTTTAATCTCCTCTGCTAAATCCGTGAGTTCTTTTTTAATGGCAGCTTTTCTCCTGGACATACACTAAATGACCTGACCACGAAAAGTGCATTTAAAAGAGTCCCAGAGAACAACAGGGGAGCTTACTGAACCAACATTCTCAAGGAAAAACGTCTCAATATCATTAGAAAACTCTTGAACCTGGGAAACATCATGTAAAATTTCCGTGTTTAGCCTCCAAGATCGAGACCTTGCCCTAGGAGCAAAAGACATAAGTGTGAAAGTTACCGCGGCATGATCTGAAACTAAAATGGGGTGAATAAGCGGAGATGCGGAAGCTTGAACAAGAGAGAAGTGAACCAGGAGATAATCAATACGCGAGAAGGACGAATGAGGGGAGGAAAAAAAGGAGAAGTCACTGCCAGTGGGATTATGAAGACGCCAAACATCCTGAAGATGGGTCAGAGAACACATATTAATCATTTGTTTATGTGCTTGAGGGGGACGAAAGTTAAAGGCAGAATTCCTATCCAAAATAGGATCCATTGGTAAATTAAAATCACCACCTACAACAAGATTGCCAGAATGAGGTGTGTCATTTAGCTTTTTGGTGATCGTTTTCCAAAAAGACGGATCATCCTTGTTAGGGGCATAGATATTCATGACAAAGAGAACAGCATTACCATCGGACACCTTAGATAGTAACCAGCGTCCCTCTGTATCATGTTCAGAGGAAACGATAGACAAACCAGAATGTTTAGAGACTAAAGTAATTACCCCATTTCTTTTACCACAAGCATCTGAGCAAGCAACATCAGCAACCCACTCCTTCTTCAGAAATAACGCTTCCCTAACAGAGAGCTTTGTCTCCTGAAAAAGGACGAGATCCGAAGAAAGAGATTTGCAATAGTCTAGAATCTTCGACCTTTTAACTGGGTGACTTAGCCCTTTGACATTAAGGGAGAGTACATTCAATCCAGACATAGACCTATTAACAGGAGAAAAAGATATTGTATAAATGATATATGAACTACAACATCCAAGAGACCTCGCCTCCAGACACTAGACATCAACACAAAACCGGGAGAATCCCAGGAGGAAATCCGAAGAGAAAAGGAAAAAAGAGATAAAGAAGAGAGCAAGAAGAAAGATAGAAAAAGAGGGAGAAGGGCCAACAAGGAAGGTCTGAAAAAGACTGAATTCATACAAGGGGGGGGGACATGGAAATTGAGCAAAGAGCCCAACATGAGGAATAGAAACCATCAGCATAAATAGCCCCAAAACCGAACATAACAGATTATACGTTATTTTAAAAAGAAGAACTATCTAAAGGATATGAACAAGAATCAATTATCGTTCTAGAAACAGTACAACATATAAGTCTATACAGGCGACAAGTTGACCAAATTGATAAAAAGGTAACACCTAAATAGAGTCATAAAAAAGTATAACTGATGCAAAGAGAGCTAAAAGCTATCGTCACTATTATATCAAGCCAAACCAAAGCAGACACATGAAGAATAAGAGAAAGAATAAAGAGAAGAAATAAATTCCAAATGATACTATATAATACATTGTGAAGAAAGTAAATGAAATAAAGAGGAGAGCGGCATATAGTAATAGATCAATATATCAAACCATGAAGTCTTATGACAGATACATAAGATAAATGAGACTATACAAAAAAATGTAAAATCTATAGATAAGCTAATAAATAACTGTCCAAAAATACATATCACTCGTTGCACTCAATTAACTGAGAGAGGTGAGAATATCTTAAATATATGAACATGGAAGTTAAGAAACATAAACCTATCAATTACAATACAGCTATAGAATTCCGACCTAGTCGAAAAAGACACTTAATAATAACGAAACAAACCAATCGATGCTATAACAGTGACATAGAACTAAACACTAACTCTACCAATAGCAATTAATAAGCAACAAATACTCATCAATGAATCAAATATGTAATCAATCTATACACCAATACATTTATAAACACTAACGTTCTCCACAAATATGAGACAACCAAAGACGATGAAAGTCATACACATAACCACAATAAAAGAAAATAAGAAGTCATACACTGGGATAAGAAACGGACCAGGACCTAATATGCGGAAAGACAATTTGGGAAGGAGAAGGATAAAAAGGATGGCAAACGCGGAAGAGTGACGTCAAACCAACACGAAACATTACCACAAAATCTTGGAAGATTCATACAATAGGGAAGAAGAAGGATAAAAAGGATGGCAAATGCGGAAGAGTGACGTCAAACCAACACGAAACATTACCACAAAATCTTGGAAGATTCATACAATAGAACTATCAACAATAAAAGACCGTTACACCCTACCGACAAGGAGGGAACACCACCAGACGACAAAAGCACAACAAAAACAATGGACACTAAGACCACCGTGCAGAACTAAAAGAGACTAATCTCAATAGATCTGGCAAAAAAGAAAATTCATTGCAGTATGAATAACCGCATCAGGTGCCAGAAGAACCAGGATCAAGCGAGGCCTCCATTTGAAGTTCCATCTGTAGCTCCATCTGATTATCCAAAAACGAGACCAAGTCAGCAGGTTCATCGAAGATTCTAGAGCGACCTTTAAAAGTAATGCGGAATTTTGAGGGGCCAGCAAAAGAGAAGGGGATATTCATCTCAGATAGACGCTTCCGAAGATTAAGAAAACCCTTCCTCCTTATGACCGTGTCTCTGGCAAAATCTTGAGAGATTGAAATGCGATGACCATTCCACGAGACAACTCTAACCTTCCGCATATGAGCCAGAATTTGTTCTGTATGCTGATGGTGCAGTGGCTTAAAAATTACCGCCCTAGGTTGCGTAGCAGACTTAGAACGAAAAGTGGGAACACGATGTGCACGTTCCAGCTCAAAATCTCTTTGGAAGGAAATTTGCAGTGTGGAAGGAATCCATTGATAGAGGAAATCAATCATAGAAGGCGCATCTTTCTCAACATCCTCAGGAAGACCAAAAATGCGCAGGTTAGACCTGCGGTCACGATCTTCTTGCTCAGTGAGGCCCTTCCGCAAAGCTACCATTGATCGCTCAAGTTGTGAAAGAAATCTGGACTGCTTTTGCATGGAATCCTCTGCGCCACTAATACGTGCTTCCGTGTCCGAAACACGAAGAGACAGGGCCTTGAAGTCATTCCTGATAGCTAACACTTCCACTTGCAATAAATCTGTGTTAGTCTTGGTAGACTGCGCAATTTCATAGACCTCATTAAGGCGCGTCAGGATAGTCTCAAGAGTGAGACTGGGGTCCTTTTGCGGAGATTCAGGTGTAGGAGATACCTGCTTGGCCCTTTTAAGCGACGCTTTAGATTCCTTTGCGTCTTTAGTATTTGAAGACGGGCCCATATTCGCAGCCATAAAGCACACCACCTCAGCAGGAGAACAGTACACCACTCCAGACAAATTCCGAGAAGAGAATGCCAGGTGAAGTAGGAAACCTCAATATATCATGAGGGAGCGAACAAAAATGGATAGCGCGCTCTTAGCAGGAGAACAGAAAAATAATAAAGGCAGATTCCAGGGACAGGGAGGGGAGCCACCTCACGAAAATATCACACCTTGCCGGTATCAAAAGGGCTCCTTTCAACAGTCAGAAATAACCCAAAGGCAGGTAACCATTAAGCAAAGAGGCCCCACAAAATGGTCTTGACGATGCTTCTGACGAGCAAAATATCAGCAGAAAAACCAAAAAGTGTTACCAAAATAGGCAGCAAGGCAGCAAGCAAAAAAATAAAAAGCAATATCAGTTAAGGAAATAAAAGAAACGTCACCAGTTCTTATCTATCATCATTCCTGGGACTTCTGTGGCATTGTCGACTTCGCGCTGAGGAGAGACGTCTCACCGCTTCTGAGGAGACAAAATGGCGGCCGCTCGCGAAAACACCGAGCGCCGTCAGACAGGATCCAGAATATGAATGCCGGCAGCCTCAGGAAGCAGGAAACCTCCTCCAAAGCACCCGTGACATGTTCCTATCCATATGGCCGATATCAGCAATGACCGGGGCAGCCCAAAACAGCAGCTATTCCTCCGTCGGCTCCCGCTCAGCACGGAGCCCAAGCGCAAACCGCCATATCGTCGCGGCGCGCAAGCCACGCCCCCTTCTTATATTTAATTTTGAACACCGTTTAGCAAATAGTTCTTTCAAGTTTACATTTGTAGGTTTTTGTTTCCTTCTTTTTAATATATCATAATTTGCCACTAGATGGCACTGCAGGCTCTGCTAAATGATCCTCTGTATCGTCAGGTCGCGCTTGGCAGCACAGCTGTTTGCCAGACTACTGTTATCAAGTCTTTAAAAACAGATAGAGTGGCCTTTGGCTCCACCCAGAGGATTACTACCGTCTCAACTCTCGCTGTTGGTCTGTCGTTCCACTGGAATGTACAAGGAACTATTTGACATCTAAAAACCACACTCAATTATCACGCTGTTTACCATGACCACTTCCTTATCTCCTACTTGTATTCTATACAAACGTAATCCGTTTTGTATAGAATACTGATAGAAGATAAAGAATCGGTCATGGCAGTAAAGCAGATATTCACATGATAAATAGAATTTGTGAATGCCTGGGTTTAAATACACTGCCACATTAAAGCCAGAGCACACGCATTTGACTAATTATTGCATCATTTAATTGGGTACATCTGCAAGAAAGGTGCAGCAACTGACGTTTCCAGAACTTTTTAATAACAATAGTTCTAGGAACTCAGAGAACGCTTGCTACTTTCACACGCTAGTTCCCTGTATGATTGAAGGCCCCATTGCATTGTCTGTCATTAGTTCTGTAACTATTTTTTTAAGTTTTTATTTTCATTTAAAACTCTGGTTACTATGGGCCCTATATTCAATTTTACGGTCACAAAGCATTGGATTTGGAAAATCGGAGCCTTTGTGACCGCAAAATAGTGTTCTAAACCCATATTGTTATTCAGTAACTTGGTCGTTACCGAATTGCAAATTGAAAGGGGTATTTTTAGGGCATCCCTACCGATTTGCGATTTCTTATGATATGTTTCAATGGTTTGCGACCTCAAATGAGGGAGTTACCTATTTCCAAATGGAAATATGCACCTACCCTTTGTGAATGTTGTAAAAAAACATTTTTAGGAGACCACAGCATATTCGTAAAAATAGTTTGTAATTTTTTTTATTTTGGTTAACACATCCTGTTTTCCTTTAAGGAAAATGGCCTGTGTTTTTTTTCTTAAAAAGATTGTTTATTTAAAAGCAATCAAAGGCATAGAGGTCTGCTGACCCCAGCATGTCTCCATCCCTGTGGCGATAGCGATTTGCAGTGGGTCGCAATTTATGACCTACCTCTTGCATGTTAATTATGTAGGTCAACATGTGACCCCCCTGCAAATCGGAATTTTGCGAAAAAACATGTTAGAACACATGTTGGTTCTCAAAAAACAATGGGGCATATCAGCAAGGGCTGGCGATAATTATCGCTCAGCCAACTCTGAATTTTATCGCGGAGATAGCGTGCTATTAGCAACGCTTATCTCCAAAGCGATAAAATTCAGAGCGCTAACAGCCAAAAGTGAGATTATCGCAGGAAATCCAGCGATAATCACACAACTTTTGGCGATAGCTTGCTGATAGATGGGCGTTAAGGGAAATGGCGATCAGGCAAGGTTTCACGCGATAGCGTGACCTTCCTGATAAGGTGATAAAATTATCGCCGCTTTTTGTCCGAAAACAGACGCAAAAGCGGCGATAATTTTTTATCGCCTGCTTGTTGATATGCCCCAATGTTTTTGGTAAAAGTCAGTGCGCAAATTGTGACTACTTTTACAGAATGCATTGTATGATCATGAGGTCCTCCCTATGTTAGGCATTGCTTTTGCATTTTTATTAATTTTGATTTATTGATGTCACCGTGGTTGGGAAAAGCCTGTATTGTTGGTATTGTTAGATAAGAGTGTTGGACGATCATTTTTCGGAAGGGGAGGAATTTGTCCTTGGTTCTATCCTGATCAGATGCATCCATGCTGAGATGAGATCATAGTGGATTTCGAACTCTGAGAGGGCTGTCTGGCCCGAACCGACTGGTAACCTTTAAGTTCGTGATTGGTTATTTTATTCAGTTTACAATTCAATGAATCGCTTGGCGGTTTAATTTAATTTGGGTATTTTCATTCAAGGACAGGAAAGGGATGTTTAGTACAGCTCTATATGCTGAAGCCTGTTAGGCGTTCTTAACTCAGCGTTAATGCTGTTCTATATAAGGTAATTCATGGCTGGCAGGATGACGGGCAACAACTCAAGCAAGCCCTTCTTTAGGTGGGAGGTTCTGAAGCTAGGAATGGTAGTGTATGGTTAGATAGTATTCAGTGCGTGCAATGTGGTAAATGTTGAGCTGTTTATGGTGATGGAGCGCAAGGTGGATTTGTGTATCATAGCAACCCCACATCCTAGTATAGCCATCACATTAAGTGTGAGTACTGAGTCACATGGCGGAAGAGTCAAAGCCTGGATCAATCATAATGCTCAAAGGATCTGCGACATGACCCAAGACAACTATAGTATTGATTAAGCCCATGTTTATCAAATATTCACAAGAATCAGCAAGCCACCTTGCTGCGCTGCGTGAAAGAGAATGGGCAGCAATGCACCGTACTTTCTATTGTAGGGTGCATTCCTGGCCTTTCCTGGCATTTGTTGCACTTTCGGCTCCTAGCACCTAACGTAGACACCCTTGCCTCATTTTGCAAGGGTGCCTGAGTTGAAGGCAGGATTGTTTTTGTGCAGGAAGGGAAACTTTGCTGCACACAAACAATCCTTAGGCGCATTTTACTCTTTCTATGTGTGCTGCAAATGCAGCACACTTAGAAAGAGGAAACAACGTGGAGAAATAAAGATATTTATCCTCGTTGCACCTCTGGTGGAGAGGTAAACAATTCTGATGCATTCCCAGGTCTACCAGTGTTGATAAATCGGGGAATGTGTCAGAATCCATGGGTGGATGAGTGGCAACACTCACGCTCCACCCACGGAACGTCTCTCTGCCGCAGAGGAACACAAGGCAGCACTTTGCGCTGCCTTGAGTCACTCTAGATTTATCATGTCCCGCAGGGCCACACAAGGTGGCCTTGCAAGGCTTGATAAATCTCAGCGAGGTTTGCGTTGCCCTTGAGCCCCCTTGCGTGACGCAAGGTCGACACAAACCTTGATCAATATGCCCAAAAAGCACTGATAACTGCTTTGTTGTACATGGTGCTTCAAAGTTACAAGCACTGTTTCAGTTTAGTAGCAAGGTGAGATGGTTGTGTTGACACATTTTGGGAGTTAAGTACAGTAGTAGATGCTGTGTCGCGGAAATGCATTGTTTAACTCTACGTGCTATTAGAGGTCTTTTGTATAATGAAAAATCTGTCTGGTTTATCTCATTAGGTTTAAAATATCAGATTCCAATTTCTCATGTTGAGTGGAATGACATGAACATTACAAGTGAATCAAGAATTAGGTAAAGATGTGTTCAAGATTTGCAGCCATTTCAACTAACATATTTGGGTGCTTTATTGAGGAATTTAAGGGCTGAAAGAGAAGGTTTGACTATAACGTTAAACGAGATCAGAATCACAAATGATTCACTCAACGCAGCGAGTGTTGAGAAACATCATGCAGAGCCATCTCCACTAAGAGTGGTCTGCTGCTACTGCGATTCCTGTTCTGATGCTCTACAAAGCTGGTGTGTGTGACGCACAGCCTCACAGAGGTCAGTGTGTGCTGTCCATTGGATTTGTAGTGAAAGCATACCCTCCAAGTACAAATTCCTAAGTCTAGACAAAAATAGAAGAATCCTACACACGATGCACTTCAGCACACATGGAAAATGTGGATGTTTTTGCGAAATGAAAACATTTCTCCTTGTTGGCACCTGCTTCAAGGATGTGCCACTTTGTGCTGAGTTGCTCTGGTGCAGGGCCTCAAGAACGTTGGGCCCCAATCTGTGTAACAGAAGTAGATTTGCTCTTGTGAGCTGAGACCTGTGCAGAGTTTCATTGCAGTGGCAGTGGGATATTGAAGTGGGTGTTGGGAGGGCACCTCCATGCAGTATCCATGCAGTTGGGATGGGAGCACAGCTAAATAACAAAACTCCTATCTAGGCTGAAGCATCTGGTGTTAAACATCATTATTTAGGCTGGTGGGCTGAGGGAGAAGGGTAAGGGCAGTTCAGATGGTAGGAGTGCAGGCATCCAGTAAAAAAGCTTCAGACTACAAAAAGCTGATGCCAGAAGCTGGGCCATACCACATACAGCATAAAAAAACCTAGTAACACTTAAAGACAACCCAGTAAAAACAAGAGCAAGAAATGAGAAAAATGATCAGCAAATATTTGCAGTTATCTTTTCCACAGAAGCTATAAAGAGCCTAGAGACTCTGGTTATGGCTTCATCACTTCATGTGATCAACACGCCGACCCATTTTACATGCACTTTCTTCATTGCAGGACCTATCTCCTTTGGTCAACCTTGCAAACCATGGGACCAAAAGTTACATCTTTCTGCACTTGACCAGCAGGTTCAGTGGCATTCATGGTGGACACACATGGGAAAGAGAAACGAGTCGGTGGCTGCATCATACCGGATTAGACAAGGCACTCAGGCCACCAAGGGCTACATGATCTGCATGATAACAGCCATCTTTTCAATCTGGAGTGTAAGTGTGGAAAATGTTTCTGCCAATTTCTTGCAAGCCCTTAGGGGGAAGTCATGCAGCTCATGTGATACTGCCAGGTTGCATCCAAATGAAATGACACAACTCACCAGACTTCAGCTTGCATATCCAAGAGAATGCTAAGAAAAGCAAGCATTGGCAAAAAAAATAAATCAGCACTTTCTCCAATTAAAATATACGTCTTTGAAGGTGACTGTGAATCGTTTATTAATCAGTATAAGAGTAAGCATATGATGCAACCTTTTACAAAGGACCCCAAAGCCTGTGTAGCTGTACAAAACATTTTAACACTCCCTTGGGTACATGCCAGCTGATAGCAGAGCAATGACAGCCCATTTCCAGGGGTAGGATATTGGACTATCGAGCTTTAAAACAACTTTTAAATATTGTACTATAAGAAAATCAAAAATAATACAGCAGAAATATAGATGGTCAGAATCTCAACAAGGCAAATATGTATAGGTAAGTATAGGTTTACTATACCTGATTCCACCTATATGTACCTTAACAATATTTATGAAATAAAACACCCCCGCAGTACATCATAAGGATATTGCAAGTCACCAAGGTCATTGAACTCCAACGTGACTTGAAATATACTTTTAATGTAAAAATACATCCAAGCCAATCTGGAATGAATAAAAACAACCCTTGACACATATTTCCCTTTTATAAGAGCTCATGTGGATAGTTCCCAAGTTTCAGGTGGAGATGTCTGTTTTTCTAGCAGAGTTTTTAAGCAAATGGTTAGCACAGTGTCATCCACACCAAGATATAAGATCACAAAACCGCTTGCCATTTTTACAGCAAAATCTTTATGCATAGGATTAGCAAGTGCCATCCACGATGAGTTTTGTCATTTTAATTTAACTGGAAAATGGCAAAGCCTTTTACCATTCCAGACACAGTATTACAGCTTTGGATTGGTAAACTACCATCCAAGTCAACCGTGAGTAAACATAAGCACCCCCTGGCATATGTTTGGCTCTTGTTAGAGCTTGTCAGAAAGGTATAGCTTTGTTTAGACACAATGGAGCAACCAGTATTAGTTGAAACAATTCTCTTTTAGACTTAGAGTGCCACCTAAAGTATGTAAAAATGAGCAGGGACCTCTAGGTAATTCCCAAGCTACAGGTGGGGAGCAGGTCCTTTATATGGAAACTCTACAACACCACAGACAATGGAAGTCTACTCACCGTGAATGTCTATTTTTCTAGCATCTGTTCACCTCAAATTCCTGTTTCACTAACAGAGTTTTTAAGACTAGGATTAGCACAGCATCATCCATGCCGAGCTAGTAAGTGGCAAAGCCTGTTAGCATTTTTACAGCAAAATCTTTATGCAAAGGATTAGAAAGTGTCATCCACGCTGCCCTGACAAATGACAAAAGCCGTTTGCCATATCAGACAAAGTATTACAGCTTTGGATTGGTAAAATACCATCCACATCAACCTGGAATGAATAAAAGCCACCCCTGGCACCTGTTGGTCTTATTAGAGCTCAATTTAAGGTATAGACTTGTTAAGACACAAAGTAGCAACCGGTATAAGTCAAAACAATGCACTTTTAGGCTTAATGTGGCAAATAAATTATGTAAAGAAGCAGGGAACCCTGGATAGTTCCCAGGTTTTAGATGCAGAACAGTTCCTTCATATGGAACACCCTGCAAAACCACAGACACCCTAATTCTGCTCACCTCAAATGACTGTTCTTCTAGCATCTGCTCCCCTCAAATGTCTCTTTTTCTAACAGAGGTTAAGGATAGGAGTAGTACCGTGCCATCAAATCGGAGGTAGAAAGTGATAACGCCTTTTGCCTTTTTACAGCTGTCTTTAAGCATAGGATTAGCAAGTGCCATCCACCAGAGCTAAAAAATAACAAAAGCCTTTTACTATTCCAGACCCAGTATTACAGCTTTGGATTGGTACAATACCATTCAAGCCAACCGAGAATGAATAAAAGCAACCCCTGACACATGTTTCATTCTTCATAGAACTCATCGGAGAAGTATAAGCTTTGGCCAGACACTGGAGACCAACCACTATAAATCAAAAAGATGCCTTTTTTGTCTTAGAGTGCTGCATACATTATACCCAAAAAGTTAAGGGAACCCTCCGTAGGTCCCAAGTTTCTGGTGAAGAGTCACTCCTTTATATGGAACACTTTGCAAAAAGACGGACACTCCAAATCTGCTCACCTCAAATGTTTCTTCTGCTAGCATAGGATTAGCACAATGCCATCCCCGCCAAGCTATAAAGTGGCAAAGACTTTTGCCATTTTCATAGCAAATCTTTAAGCAGAGGATTAGCAAAGTGCCACTTACGCCAGGCTAGAAAGTGACAAAGTAGTTTACCATTTTTAACAGCAGACCCTTTAAGCATAGGATTTGCAAGTGCCATCCACACTGGGCTTTTGTCATTTTAATTTTGAGGCATCTGAAACACTTGTTTTCTCCTTGATCCGGGACTTAAGTCCCTGTTGGTGTTTTCCATTTATGAGAGTCGTCCCACCTTCCTAGCCGAGAAGCCAAACTGCAAAAATCACACTGCCAACAATAACCTCCCAGAGACTGAAACTCACTGGTTTTTCTAGGAAGAAACAACAGCACTAAGTGACACTATCCACGAGCTACTGTGGTTCTTTCAGTAGTGGGTTATTCAGGTTTGGGTGCAGCTCTGGCTGTGAGTGCCTCAGGTTGTCCTAGCAGGACTGACCCACCCCTCTGTCATATCATGGAGAACTTACACAACTGATCCACTTTTGCTCACCAATGTCCCGCGCACAGACAGGGAGCTTCCGATGCCTACCAGTGGGACTGGTCTGTTGGTCACACTTGAAACTCTCTGGGGGCGCTTGACAGTCAGAAAAAGTGTGCACTATATAAAACAGTAAAGAAGCGCATGTTTTTTGTACAACGCACATATTTGAACATGCTCTCTTATGTGATATTGAACATTAAGAAGGCTTGGCGAAATAATCTATTTGCGCAGGATCACCCAATTTGGTAAAGCAAAGAAGCTGGGATTGGTCCCAGCATTTCCAGTTTCACACTGTATAACTGATCACTGGTTGGGTAGCTATTTCTGACAGCAGATTTTCATACTTTGTCTGTAATTTTTGTAGGGTGAGATTAGAACGTTGTGAGAAAGTGCCATCTTTCTTGCATGGTATGCCCCCACTTTTTGCTGATGTAATTTGACAGAGTGTGCCCTGGGCACCTGCCAACCAGGTGCCCAGGGCCTGTGTTCCTTCCCTAAAACTGCATGAAGCCTAAAACCCAATTGGCATCTCTGGCCACAATTCAGCCCCTGGTCAATGGTACCCTTAGGTGCCAGTGTGGGATTTAATGTCAAATGCACGACAGAGCGCAACTTAGAGTTGCCCCCTGAACCTAACATACATTCCACGTCCTGTCTGAGAGGCTACCTAGGCCAGCACCCAGCAGAAATGTTGCTGGACCCCTGGGTAGAGAGCCATCCACCCACCTGGGCCTGCAACAATGCACGTCCTGGGCGAGGTGCTAGGTCTACCCCCCCCAGGATGGGCAGGGAGAAGCTTCAAAGGCATGCCACCTTTGTGAGCCTCTCCAGACCACTTGCTGTATTCAGCAACTGGTCCCCACCGGTTCTAGCCCCCACTCTGGTGGGACGACTGGCGGAAAAGCCCAAGTGAGGAAAGGGGCTGTGCCAGCCTCTGCCGACCCCACCCCTCAGGTGGGGGAGGCGAGATGAAGCACATCTCCGGGCTCTCGCCATCCTGAAGATGGAGAACCCTGCCCAATCAGGACTAGGCTCCTGCCCCCCTCCCACTGGAGAGTGGCAGGATGTGGGGGTGTACCCACACCAGGGGAGGGACCCATTGGTCCCTGACCTCTACCTACCTGTAACACCCCTAAATTTAGTATTTAGGGGCAACCTGGACCTTCCTTCCTCAGATCCCGAACCCAAAACAAGCAAGAAGAACAAGAAGAAAGAAGACCTGCCGTGCAGCTGCTAACAAGAGGAAGACACCAACTGACTTGGCCCCAGCCCTACAGGCCTGTCGACCCTCGAACCTGCTCCTGCTAAAACCCGGCATCTCCAGTGGTCGGCAACCGCAAAAACCCCAAAGGACCTGACTGCCTTGTGACTCTAAAAGACTGGGACTCCCACGAGCAGTGGTTCTGCTCAAAGCAAGTAACAAGCCCCTGGTGCCAACCAGGAACTGCGTCTCCTGCACGCTCTGCACCCGCCAAGCCTGGCCTGTGCCGGAGTGGACAAAGACCACGAGGACGTCCCCCGGTGACTGTGACCAAGAATCCAGCACCCAAGGACCCACATCGACGCTCCTGACTACGCCTGCAGCCTCAGAACCAGGGACCCCTCCAACCGCGACCAGCTGAGGGTAAGATTTCCCGCCACGAAAAGACACCCCTGCACCCGGCGCCCTGCGGCCCCCTGTGCCAATCAGCTCCTGGGTGCCTACCTAACCTACAGCTTCCCAACTTACCTCTCGAAGCGGTGGTCGCACCTGATGAATCTTCGTCCCCGAGCTTGCAGCCTTTGTTCGTCTTAGAGCTTCTCCTTTGAAATCCATTGAGCGTTGGACGGCTCAAAAGCACCCTGCACCCACCCACCCGAGTGCCCCTGGGAGTGCAATCTCTGTCCTATTTTTCTTCCCAACTTGCCCTGAGTGAGTGACCAGGATCCCAGCTCCCACAGCCCCGTGGCCTGCCTGCTAGCAGCCACCAACCAAAGGCCCCCTGCCCGCCATAGGCTAACATTGGGCCTAACTCTCCCTGCACCCGGCTGCCCCTGTGCAACAACTGTACCTACCTGACCCTGGGAGACCCCTGAGTCTATGCCCAAAACCCATAACTCTGCCAGTCGAGTACTTACTTAAAAGCCGATAACTCACTTTTTCTCCATAGGGTAACATTGACTGGCTTCACTTGGAATTTCTTCTAAGGGTCGAGTTTTGAAACTCTAAAATATTAACTAAAAATCATCCGATCAACAAAAGCGAAATTACTCACCTGTTATCAGGAGAGATCCCAGTGCTGGATCTTGGGGCCCAGGACTGACCCTGAAAAGTAATTACAACCGTACTGACCGATAACTTGATTTTCCTCCGTAGGATAACATTGCCTGGTTTTTGCCAGAAATTCTTCTAAGTGTCGATTTTTGAAACTTACAAATATTCCTTAAAAATCGCATGTGTAACAAAGATGATTTCTTTCAACTGTTTACAGGAAATGCACCAGGGTTGAATCCAGGATCCAACCCTGAGTAAGAAAATCATACGCAAAGTAATTGAAATTGTATTTACCTAAAAACTCCCATGGAGCTCAATGTTATAATTGTGTTTGAATTGTGTTGCCTATTGCAACAACTGTAACTATTGCATTTAAAAGTCTATTGCTTATTGAAAGTATACAACTACTGCATTTTATTCTGAGAAAGTATTTTGATACCTATTGTTGGTTCTAAAATAAAACAACTATATATTTTTATATACAAAACAATTGACCTAGAGTTCAGTTTGTGAGTGTGTGAGACCATTTGGTGACTGAGTGTGTACAACAAATGCTTTACACTGTCCTCTGATACTGCCTTACTGCTCGACCAAGCTACCACTTTAGAGAGTAAGGTTATATGTAACTTTAGCCTCTACCAAACTGAGGAAATATGAATTTTATGATCAGATTATGTCCCCTATCTTAGACCCCAACGGCTCCATGTACATGCTACAAGTACATGTACGTTCCCTCCAGTTCCAGTTATGAAGACGCAAATACATGTGCGTCCACCGTCAACATGTCCTCTTTCAGATCCGCCATGAATGAGTCGGATATTCCGTTCCTAAGTATGAAAGGCCACCGACTTTATGTGGTTCACTTTCCACGTTTTACAGTTCAGGCGAGTAGGCCCTGAATTCTGCCATCAAGCCTTTTCCTGCCTTCTGCCTCTGAAAGCTCCAGTCCGAGCCCGCATCTGTATCCATGAACTTTGTCCTACTCCCTGCGCGGCTAACGGTGCCTGATCCGGCCTGTTGCCTGCCAAAAAACTGTATTTCACCTTCAAGATTATCTGCTCCGCTCCTCATCCGATGCATTCCTGTCTAGTAGTTTAGGTAAACATTCTTCCAGCTACCGAGCAAAGGGCCAGGCCTCACTGTCCTCATGCAAGTAATTCATAGCCCCTGTTACCATGGAAGATTCCTGCCCCCTAGCATCTCATGTAGACACTTAGACGCTTGTACACGCACTAACAGTCAGTATAGAATAGATTCCGTCCGAGAGACCTTTCCTTTTGGATAAAACAGTTCTTTAAACATAAGATATTAGATATGATTTGGGATTAGGTTGACATGACCCCCCAGACTTCTGTCTCCACATGTAGAGCTAAATGTCAAGTCCCCTTCACCCTCTAGTTGCACGTCAACCACACATCATGTGGCTGCGCACGCATCTCTGCCAAGTATTTCTGCTGACATTGCAGGATTCTCTTATGGATCCACCCACCTGTGACATCATGTTTAATGACGTTTCTAGTCTACACCTATGTTTACGCCTTTTTTCATTACGTATGTGTATTATTATCTATATTATCAGCTGTTACGCCTCCTGCATCTGTCTTAATGTAATGCTTTTCATATAAATAGCTTTACTTGTCAATAATGTATTGCCTTCCCTTCCTGAACCCTCGTGGTGATGGAATTTGATGCCTATGGTTCGAACCATAATTCCTTGTAAGGAATAAAGCCTTTCAGAACCTCTAATACCACGGATTCTGCCTCTTATTTTTACTGAGTTATTCTTACTAGACTTTACCGCATAAAAAATAGTACAGGTAATTAAATATTTACCACATGAATTGGCGCCCGAATAGGGACACTTTCTCATCTCACGCGCCGGAGGTGCGTTGCAGGCCCGGTCTCCTGCCACGACTGAACGGACAAAAACGCGTACCCGCAGGATTTCCTGTATCTCCCTCCGGCCAAGCGGGGGTGACTGAGGCTGCGATCAACACCCAGACGAGGCGGTGAGAAGTGCGAAGTATCCCGACCAGAGCCTAGCTGAGAGAGCAAGATCCGAGGTATACAGAGGCCCACCAGGTTCCGAAGTTCCGAGTCGAGTCGAGTCCGGTCCAGTCCAGTTCAGTTCCGAGGCCTTCCGTTCCGTGCTACCCGGTGAGTACCGTTGCCGGGGAGGCATTTAGACGTGCACATAGTTTGTGCCGGTCAAGACGGGTTTGGGTACACAAATCCGGTCTGCACTGTTTCAGCAGTGTATCTGTACTGTTTAGCAGTATATCTAGTATGTCTTGTATATAATTCAGTATTATCTAGTGTTAGTATTATGTCAGTAACTAGTTTTCTATTAGTTATCATCGTTCGTTAACTGTTAAATGTTAAATGTTTTAGTACGATCTACATATTGTGGTGTGAATGATTGTTCATTATTGTGTTTATTGTATTAAGTGTGTTCAAGATTAAGTAATAAGGTCTAAAAATGCCGCTCTTTTCAAAATTAAGACAGATCAAAACCAGAAAAGGGGTACTCGAAGAAGCTGTTCCCATTCCACCTAGGGACACTCCAGGGTACTTTATGTATCATAAGCATGGCCTAGATGCCGTATTATTTCTTGATTTATGGGTGGAATACACCAAAGATTTACCAGAAAGTCAGAGGTGGCCCGCAGCCGGGACCTGGGATGCAGATTGCATCATGAGAGTAGAAGAAGTATTATGGAAAAAGAAAGCCAGACAGTCCCAGAAAGATGCCATTGAATTATGGCGTAAAGAATCATATAGACGTACAGAAAAAACGCTCAGACAGGAAGAGAAAAGTAGGGAGAATTCGAATAAAGCCCGAGAAAATATATTAATTGAGGAAGGTACCCGAGTAAAAACAGAACAAGTAGGCAGACAAAGAAACACCCTTATGAATGGTATGTATCCTCTTCTGGCCGAAGGGTTACCTCAGGCCACCCCGGAAATACCGAAAGACTTGACATCTCCATTACTCCCGATAAAAGCACATCCCAAAACAGCAAAAGATGTTTTTCTTTCTTCCTATTTAGATGATGTAGCTCCTGAATATGCTAATGTTCCGCCACACACACCGCCTACCGATGGTGCTCAACGCCAAGATCATCCGTCTGTATCCCCGCAACAACAAACTCCTACGCACATTCCCACAGGTCCATCTGTTTCTACCGCTTTTCCTACATCTACAGTTTCTATCTTACATCCAACCAATCCTTTCGTGCCTAGCACCTCAGACGGTGCGACAGGAGGTACGACAGAAATTTTTGCCACGCCACCCCGAGGAAATAAATTATCCCTTAGAGATTTAGCATACGAACGTACACCCCAACTAGCAACTTCCGACATGTTTAAGGAGCATCTAGTGGATTGTAGATATGATCCTGTGCCCGGTAGACGGGACGGTATGCTGCTGTCATCACTACGTATACGACGAGCTTCAAGGTATTTAGCGACGCTACCAGGAATGATGGCACATTTAGACAACATATATCACTTTGTCCAATCAGGGCGAGGCCCTGAAAGTATTGACGAAGCCATGGAATACCAGAAAGTGGATGTACAGAGACAACTGTTACGCTTCTTCATAAACTGCGTGATCAGAAACGAAGACAGGCCTGAGGTAGAGCAGAAGGAAATACAAGTACTTACCAGATGGGGTCAGAATATATCAGAAGGGAAACATGATAGACAGACATGTATAGTAGTTATGTGCCGAAAGATCCGCAAAGAAGTAGAACGAATACATAAAGAAAGATTAGAGACAGACCAACATGAATCAGAGGGAGAGGAGGACGAAGAATCAGAAATGCCCACAGGACACTTAGAGACAATGGCTTATGTAGGTAAAGGAAGATCTTTTAATAACACCAGATGCTTTAATGATCCAATACGTCCGATACGTCCAGAATGTAACAGAAATTTTCAAGCCCCTATGTTAAATACAAGGTCTCCTGAACACCTATTCCAAGCTGCTGATAAACTACTCCGAGACCGAAGGGGGTACCATATGCTCGATTCCATGGATGAACAAGAATTAGCCAGGTCAGCAGTACAATGGGCTGACAGTTCCGGCAAATACAGTGATGATGCACTAGCACACACGTTTCTGAATCTTAACCCAGACGAACAACGATTAGCTGGTATATACATGATTCAACACCTCCTTATATTATATAAAAGCCAACACTCCGATCCTGGACCCCTACCTGACATATTGACAGAATTACTCACGAATAAATGGAGAGGGTCAGGTACTGATCTAATTAAAGAAATTCTAGAATTTCGAAACCAGTATATAGTTTTCGTATGCCCAGAACATGTTCCAGTTCCCACTATGGGAAGAAAAATGTATCACATAGATAGACAGAATCCCTTACGCGAAGTACACCCAATCAGAGGTGAAGATAATACCTTTAAACGCGTGTTTGTGAACACGTCTATAACTAAAATTGAATTATTAGAAATGAAGAAAGTAGTACCCAGCCATGACAAGGATCCAGCAGGTTTCCACCGTGAGATAAAAGACATGTTACTCATGGGAGAGTATACCTACCCCGACATTATGAAAATATTAAAAGTATTAATGCCTGCCGGTATTTACGAGAAACTCAAAGAAAAGGAATGGGAGGTGGGAGACCAAAAGATAGATTGGACAGCATTAGAAAACGAAGAAAAGGCCCGAGCTGCAGTATCAGGGCTTGGGGAAAAGACTACAGCACTACCAGGATTACTAGTGCAGGTACTGCCACGTTTATTAACTACGAAAAAGGAGGACTGGGGTGCAATCTCAGCCTGTAAACAAAAGCAAGATGAAGACACTAGTGATTTCTATTCCCGATTTGAAAAATGTTTTGGTATAAATAGTGGCATAAAAGCAAGTAGCGAGTCATATCCACATCTGTTTGTGACAAAATTAGTTGAAAATTCACTACCGCAAGTTAAAAATAGAGTATTGAAATTCGAGAGTACCTGGCAAGGTAACACCCCGTCACAGATGTTACAGATGTTACAATATCACCACAATAGAATTAGAGAAGAACAAGAACATGAACAAAGACGTATGAAAGACACGAAAATGAAAATGCTTGTGGCTCAGTCAGTTCCAGCTGATAGTCATAAAAAGGGTGATTCCACAGGTCCGGCGAAAGGGACATGCAACTATTGTAAACAACAAGGTCATTATATACACGATTGTGCAGTTCTGAAACATAATATCGCCACGGGTAAAACCCAGGAAAGACCACGTCCACCTAGATAGGATCAGAACCAACCACAAATCCCTCAGCATGCACAATCTAGGCCAGTTCCGCAACAGGCAGCTCCACAACAGACCGTAGCAACACCACAAGCACAGCCTATTGCTGCAACACAAGCAACGACACAACAGATGTACCAGTATGCACAAGCAGATTATCCCGATTATCAGCGATACACATGAAATAGCCTAGAGAGGGAAGTTGGGTTACCCCTTATCGAGGTTCCTGTAGATCAAGAGGGACCTTATGTACATAGTGAACTATTAGGGGAAGACAGAAAGTTTTTACTTGATACAGGGGCAAGCAGAACAACTATACGACGCAGTGAAGTTCCAGGGGCACCCCTCTCAGGCTCACAGAATATTTCCCTTGGATTCTCAGGAAAGCCTATCATTAATGAAGTATCGCAACCCCTTCCACTTACGGTTGGTCCATTGACACGAACTACAGATTTATTGCTTACTGAATCATGTCCAGAAAACTTGTTAGGTATAAAAACATTGAAAGCTCTAGGAGCTATAATATGTTGTTCTCCGGAAGGAGTACGATTATTTTTACGTGACTTCAAAGGTCACTACGTGTCCAGAGACATGGATCACCGGCTGCAGAATTTACCTACACATTTATGGGCACAAGGCCCTACTGATGTTGGTTGCATGAACATTACACCATATCGAGTCACACTAAAAACAGGAGTGGTGCTACCACGAATGCGACAATACAAGTTACCACCAGATGCTGTTGTGGCTTTGCTGCAAATAATTGACAAGCTCATTGCACAAGGAGTGGTTGTGGAAACCGACTCCAATGTATGTAATTCCCCGATAATTCCGATTCTTAAAAGAACGGATCCAAAAGCACCACCAGTATATCGATTAGTTATTGATCTGCGCGAATTAAATAAATGTATTGTACCACAATACCCTGTGGTCCCAGATATCTCTTCATTATTAACAGCTATTGATTCAGAAGCAACGTTCTTTACTGTAATCGATCTCAAGAATGCCTTCTTTAGCGTCCCAATAGATCCGGAAAGTCAATATTTGTTCGGATTCAGTTTAAATGGACGAAGTTTTAAATTCACACGCGCACCTCAAGGATTCACAGAAAGCCCCAGCATCTATAGCCAAGCACTGAAACGAGAACTTGACAGTATCCACATGCCAGTTAACACTGCCTTGCTTCAGTATGTCGATGATCTGCTGATCACCGCCCGAAGCGAACCTGAATGTGAAACAGCGTCACTGACGGTTTTACAATTTCTGGCCGACAAGGGGCACAAGGTGTCCCCTTCTAAGCTGCAATTCTGTGTCCAGCAAGTTGTTTATCTTGGGCACTTGCTGTCCAAGGAGGGAAGACAGCTTACACCTGACCGCATCCAGTTAATTGCTAACATGCCACCACCTAAGACACAAAAGGAGGTGCGGGCTTTTATAGGCCTCACTTCATACTGTAGGCAGTGGATCCCTCAATATGCATTTCTAGCAAAACCACTCATTCAGTTGACAACACAGGAGGCAGCCACATCGACTGTCCTCCCTTGGACTCAAGAACATACGCAAACTTTTGAAAGCTTAAAGAAAGCTTTATGTCAAGCACCTGTTTTAGCAACACCATGTTACAGTAAACATTTTACACTCTTTGTTACAGAACGCGAAGGTACTGCCTTGTCAGTACTCACTCAGGAACAAGCAGGATCACACAAACCATGTGCTTATTTTTCTAGTACATTAGATCCCGTAGCTCAGGCTCTCCCTGCGTGCCTGAAATCAGTGGCAGCAACAGCTTTAGCAATCAGACAAAGCGATGCCATAGTGTTAGGACATCAATTGACAGTACAAGTACCACACGCAGTAGAGGTTCTCTTGAACCGCACACAAACACAACACTTGACTATAGCAAGACTCACCGGTTACGAATTAACATTGTTTCAGCCACACATAGAAATCAGACGTTGTAATACATTAAATCCTGCCACACTTTTGCCAGTAAACGGAACAGATCCATTAGCACATGATTGTATTGAAGTCATTACTATCACGACGAAACCCAGACAAGACTTGACAGATATCCCTTTATCAGATCCGGACCTGACATTGTATGTAGATGGTTCGTGTATGAGAACAAGTACAGGAGAGTTAGTGGCCGCTTACGCAGTCACAACAGACACTGAAGTCGTTGAAACAAATTGTATTAACACTCTGTCAGCTCAAGCAGCAGAGCTCATCGCTCTGACACAAGCCTGTATTCAAGCCAAAAATAAGAAAGTCAACATATACACAGATTCACGTTATGCATTCGGAGTCGTCCATGACTTCGGCGTACTGTGGCGAGAGAGAGGTTATTTAACTTCTCACGGTACCCACATCCAACACGGACCCCTCATTCAAGCCCTATTAGACGCGATTCATCTACCTACTGCAATATCGATTATGAAATGCAAAGCCCATACAAAAGTTACCGACATCATTTCTCAGGGTAACGACCTAGCTGACAGAACAGCTAAACAGACTGCTCAGAATCAGACTCATACAACTGACATGACAAAGACAATAGTTCCGACACCAACACATTGCATGATAGTTAAGGATCCCGCCCTTGATGTTATTGACATACAGACACATGCTACACCAGAAGAAATAAAGAAATGGACTGAATTAGGAGGGATCCAAACGGATCAAGGATGGATGACGAAGGGAAAATCTATATGGTTTCTTCCCGACTCCATGGTTCAAGTCATCATTAACACAATACATAGTCCAGCGCACCTAGGAGAAAAAGCTATGCTAGACAGCATTCAACACATTTGGTTCAACAAACACTTGCGAGCAGCAGCCAAACAGAAAGTACGTACCTGTATGATATGTTGTCAGTTCAATCCCGGTAAAAGCATTCCCGTAGAGCAAGGTGGATTTCAACCTCCCGATCACGCTTTTGAAGTCCTCCAGATGGATTATATCCAGATGGAACGATGTCGAGGATTCAAATATGTTCTCGTAGTTGTCTGTGCTCTTTCCCGTTGGACAGAAGCCTACCCGGTTTCAGATTACACTGCCCCGACTACTGCCAAACAGCTAGTTCGAGAATTCTTCCCACGGTACGGTTTGCCTCGTATCGTGTACTCAGATAACGGCCAGCCATTCTCATCCGAACTAATGAAACACGTTTCACTTCTGTTAGGTTATCAATGGAAATTCCACTGTGTCCGACATCCCGAGGCAGCAGGTCTCGTGGAACGTCATAATCAAACTCTGAAAATTAGATTGTCCAAAGTATGTAGAGAAAAAGGTGTCGATTGGATAGTAGC
Source organism: Triturus cristatus (assembly GCF_964204655.1). NCBI lineage: Eukaryota > Metazoa > Chordata > Amphibia > Caudata > Salamandridae > Triturus > Triturus cristatus. Next base: position 1,045,147,378 of record NC_140582.1, read on the forward strand.
CTTACCTGTTGCGCTCTTTTACATGAGAATGGTAGCACATTCTCGAACAGGGCTATCCCCGTATGAGGTGATCTTCGGTAGACCACCAAATATGTGGGGGACGCCTATACCTCGTAAAATCACTGATGTTGACTGCAATATGCTGACAGATTACCTGGCTTCCTTGATGTCTGCACTACAATCTTGTCGTTCACAGGTAGCTGCAGCTTTTCCCGATAACACTGAGGTGAAGCCCCATGACGTGGTTCCAGGTGACCTGGTTCTTGTGAGGAATTTCGACCGGAAGACCCAGCTGGAGCCCAGGTGGCAGTCGCCCAAGCTCGTCTTGCTGACCACAAGGACAGCCGTGAAGATTGAGGGACGTAAAGGGTGGTTGCACTCGAGCCATATCAAAAAATTTTATGGACTACCGTCCGATGTGAATACTCAGCCCTGCATTCCCTCACAGACAGACTCAAAGCTCCCCTTGGTTGAAAGGACGAAGAACGAACTCTATAAACTGAAACTAAGGTCTAGCAAGTCAGACAATTTGATTGTTTAAGTCCTCTCCAAGGTGAATCGTTTGAATTTGTTTCTGACATGTATCCTCTAGACCGAAATAGAGAGAGAAATAGACAGATACAGCTTAAAAAACATGCGTACTGTAAATCGCTTCGTAGTCACTGCATAGTGACATTATTAATTTTGTTTTTTCTAAATCTTCTGATCATCATTTCTAGTGTATTGCTACATATGTATTACCCTATTTCTAAGCGTGCTTACAATGCTACTGCTGAACATTCTTTTAGCGAACTACCTCCGCATGAGTTGTCTTATAGATTTGCGCTGCGCAACAACACTTTTATTAGTATGTTACATCATTCCCATCAGACCAGCAATGCTACCAATTGTTGGATATGTGGCCGACTCCCTCCCTATCAGAACTATAAGGGAGTTTTGCCTCTCTTTCCGTATCCGTTCACACACAATGGCTCCTGTGGAGCATGGTTTAGTTTGATTAATTCCCTAGATTCAAATTCAGTAGTTTATCAAGACAACTGGGTATGGGGAAACCTGAACCTAGTTTTGCTTAAAGTCTGCTACCCTAACAAGGAGGGACTTCCCAAAAGAACAGGAACTGATCTAGAAAATGAAGTATATGGATTAGGTAACTTTACACTTAACCTCATGATTCTGAATGTTGAATCCGAAGCTACACCAATCTTGCCCGCTATGTCAGTATTTCCAGTTAAAGGTGAATTATGTGTAAGAAAGAATGGTTCCATACACATGGGCCATAGTAAATGCACCACTGTAATAAAATTCAGTGATCAAGGCAAGTCTACATTTAGAGCTTCCCGTCATTCCTACTTCATATGTGGCCAGACTGCATATATACGTTTACCTCTAGATTGGGATGGTACCTGTTACATAGCATTCCTTCTGCCACCTGTTTTCCTAGCCCCTCCTGATTATCACAGAAATACTCATTTAGTACCCAATAGACAGCAGAGAGATCTCCCGATTGTCGATTACACTGAAACGGCATGGGAACAATACACAGATTTCAATAAAGGTTTCTTTCCCTATATAGGTACAGTCACTAATAGTAAACTGATACGTAGATTAACTAGAACCCTTGAAGCAGTAGTGAATGAGACTACTTCCGCCCTAGGCAACTTAACAGAGGAGCAGTCTGCGATGCGGATTGTTGTGCTTCAAAATCGTCTTGTCCTTGACGTCATCCTGGCCGATAGGGGCGGAGCTTGTAGGGTCATCGGATCAAGTTGCTGTGTTTTCATACCAGAAAACTCGCCGTCGGTATATAAAGCCATAACTCGCCTTCATAAGATTATAAGCCAGATACACCAGAGTCCAGGCACCTGGACTTGGTCCGGTTGGTTCTGGAGCGTGTTGTCAGCCTGGGGATGGAGGATTCTATCCTTCCTAGGTATTGGCTTTCTCATACTATTCAGTTGCTGCTTATGTCTACAATGTGGGCCAGCGATTTGTGGTTTGTGTGCCACATCGTGTATTCCGCATCCAAGTTTTCGTTTAAGATCCCGGAAGAAGAAAGAAGAACAAATGATGCTATATGAACAGATTGATGGATTGATGAAGATCGATATCTCCTGAGGGTCCGTAGGGGACAAGGAGGGAATGAGGAAATATGAATTTTATGATCAGATTATGTCCCCTATCTTAGACCCCAACGGCTCCATGTACATGCTACAAGTACATGTATGTTCCCTCCAGTTCCAGTTATGAAGACGCAAATACATGTGCGTCCACCGTCAACATGTCCTCTTTCAGATCCGCCATGAATGAGTCGGATATTCCGTTCCTAAGTATGAAAGGCCACCGACTTTATGTGGTTCACTTTCCACGTTTTACAGTTCAGGCGAGTAGGCCCTGAATTCTGCCATCAAGCCTTTTCCTGCCTTCTGCCTCTGAAAGCTCCAGTCCGAGCCCGCATCTGTATCCATGAACTTTGTCCTACTCCCTGCGCGGCTAACGGTGCCTGATCCGGCCTGTTGCCTGCCAAAAAACTGTATTTCACCTTCAAGATTATCTGCTCCGCTCCTCATCCGATGCATTCCTGTCTAGTAGTTTAGGTAAACATTCTTCCAGCTACCGAGCAAAGGGCCAGGCCTCGGTGTCCTCATGCAAGTAATTCATAGCCCCTGTTACCATGGAAGATTCCTGCCCCCTCGCATCTCATGTAGACACTTAGACGCTTGTACACGCACTAACAGTCAGTATAGAATAGATTCCGTCCGAGAGACCTTTCCTTTTGGATAAAACAGTTCTTTAAACATAAGATATTAGATATGATTTGGGACTAGGTTGACATGACCCCCCAGACTTCTGTCTCCACATGTAGAGCTAAATGTCAAGTCCCCTTCACCCTCTAGTTGCACGTCAACCACACGTCATGTGGCTGCGCACGCATCTCTGCCAAGTATTTCTGCTGACATTGCAGGATTCTCTTATGGATCCACCCACCTGTGACATCATGTTTAATGACGTTTCTAGTCTACACCTATGTTTACGCCTTTTTTCATTACGTATGTGTATTATTATCTATATTATCAGCTGTTACGCCTCCTGCATCTGTCTTAATGTAATGCTTTTCATATAAATAGCTTTACTTGTCAATAATGTATTGCCTTCCTTTCCTGAACCCTCGTGGTGATGGAATTTGATGCCTATGGTTCGAACCATAATTCCTTGTAAGGAATAAAGCCTTTCAGAACCTCTAATACCACGGATTCTGCCTCTTATTTTTACTGAGTTATTCTTACTAGACTTTACCGCATAAAAAATAGTACAGGTAATTAAATATTTACCACAAAACCTCTGGGGACTGTGGACTCTGTGCACACTGAACCCTACTTTGGTGCAGTATATACAGAGCCACTTTCTTACAAGCGTAGTTAACTGCATGACCAGTATTGCTCTGCTCAGTTTGGCCACAATGCCTTTGTGGGTTTGCAGGTGGTCAGAAGTGTGGACACCCTTGGCCCTATGATTTGCCTTTCAGGGCACCTGTTGGCCCTTTCCTTCTACTCAGAATGGCCGCCCGGGCTTAAGTTGCCTGTCCGGGTACCAGCCTTCCTTCATGTACTTCATCTGATGCTGTGCGCCAAGATGGCCTCTCTGGCTGAGGCACTGGGGGTAGCAATGCTGCCACAGAAAAGGTTGAGCCCTTAGGACAACTATGGCTTAGTAGTTCAGTGTATCTTTTGAGAATGACTTTTCTTTCTGTCATTGCGCAAAACCTGGATGATCCCAGAGTTGACATTGTTCATTGCAGCAATTCATGTTGAATCTATCTATATGGGTGTTAACACGGTCCTCCTTTCCCGCAGCCGGGCGCAGGAATCCCAATGCTGCAGATTCCTTCACATTAGGGGAGCGTGATGTTTTGTTGCTGACTGTGAACGTGCTTATGTAGTCTGCGCAATGCTGGAGTTAGTTTCGTAGCTGCTGGCATGTCTGCTTTTATTATTCACTGGCCTGGGTGTGGTTTTGCTTGGCCTCTAACCCGCGACACTGATCAAGCTTTGTTTTCATTGCATTTTTAAGACTCTCTGTGCCTTTGCTTCGACTGATAATGTTCTTCTCTAGATACAACAGTAGAAAACTAGCAGAGAGGTACTCAATTCCTAGTTACTGATTTGATTTACATGCGAGAAGGTGTCACTCCGAGTGTCACGCATTTGCCAGTAGAATGTCACACATGCACACACTATGAGAACCAGAAATGTCACATATAAGCAATCTGAAAACTTGGCAGCTATGGTTTAGCTAGGAGTGTGATGAGAATAAAGACGAGGTCTTAATGTCTTCATTACTTACCGGTAATTCACATTACACCGAGTCCAGCTCATCATTATCCAATCCGGCTTTCCTCTACTCCTGACCCTTGACCTCCAGCGGCCTACTGCATGATATCACAAAACGTGCGGCAGAGGACGACCCCCGTTACGGGGCCAGAGGTAGGTGCTTCATTTTTTATTTTTATTACTGATTAGGCAACCATGGTTGCTATATCTTTCTGGGAAAAGCTTTTCTTAACCTGGTAGAACTGGAGAGTTGAATAGACATAACGTACGTCAATAGACCCGGTTTAGTCGGGAGAGTCCCAGTCTATAAAGCACAACAAATGCTTTTTTCTCAAAATCTTACACTTTCTTTTTCTAAAATGTTAACATGCATGACATAATAATGATCATTTACTGGTCAAGTGGGGGTTCTGTTTCTCAACTGGGCTTTCAGAACTCTGCTGGGAAAAAACTGCAGTTTTCTAGCTGTCCACTTGATGGCGATCATAGACCATTCCAAAGATTGCCGAACTTCCACAGTAAGCAATTCAAATAACTACTGACAAACTCATATTTTCAATTCATTAGGAATATTTATATATGTATATGATATTGCCAAAGAACAAAGGCACCTGACTGCTGCACATGGTCAACGTCCAGCATTACGCCAACGAGTGATAGGGAACGTAGCTTTGTGGACTGCACATATATATATTGACTGAAAAAGGCACAGTTAAAACTGAGTAATGTTCTGGGTCAAAGTTGTGGTGTGTGTTGTACATGCGTAGGTTCTCTGTACATGCCCGGTGAGACAGGCCTGTTGAGACGGTGACAGCCGAGAGACCCCCGTGCTATGGGAGTGGGCTGAGACCATGTGTCTAGCGGCCTCAGGCGAATGTATGATTTTAAACTGAATGACAAATTACACCTGTTTGGAGAAGTGTGGGAACCGACCATTAGAAAGATCTATTCTGATCCGAATCAAAAGATACTTCATTCTTATAGTGTAGCACGTATTATGCCTAAAATTAAACTGTGCGACTCCTGTCTTGTATTGTACAGACTGGGCGGAAATCCAGTAGATGATCCTAAATATTGATTTTTTAATGGAGGATTGGAAGCTGATGATGCACTGAGCATCGCTGAAGAGTAAACTTGCCTCTTTATTCTCTTTTTTTCTCTAAAATTGATTATCTGTTCAGCAGATGGACCCTTTTTTTGTTTAAATATTTTTATTGGTATTTTTCTTTTTCACATGACGATCATCACGAGTTCGTACAAAAATATTAAATGTTTGTAACAGAAATACAAATCCCTTTTACAGAATAGCATTACCTATCACAGCAGTATGCAATCAATACCGACGCGCCGTTCACCATTGCAGCCATTTATATCTTACATGAGCGCGTGCCCCAGCGCCTCTGCGCGCCATCGCCCTCAGTTCAGCGGCATCAGTATTTGTAAATTGGCGTCATTGCTGTCCGTATCTTACTCTTAACACATCCTATCTGAGCAGCTATGGCAGGATCTTGCGTGTGTACACCATATACATACAAATCTTTGCCATTCGGGCCTGATCATCCATTTACTGCGTAATAGGAGAAAGGATTTGGATGACGATAGAGCGCAGATAAAAATCACCGGTGAGTACCAATAAATCTCATTTTTTAAAATATACTAAATAAACTGAAACTTAGAACATAAGAAGAAAGTCTGCCATCTATTAAATACAAACAATATCAATTGTGCATGGGTGAGTGCGAAGGTGTATTATCGGTACATTTCCACATAACAATGTATCTGATGGGTAGTTGAAGTAGCGCACATGATTTGCCAACAGAGAGGACCTTTGTGCCTGAGGGCGGATGAGGTGTAAGTGGCTATCCATGGCGGACCAGGGAGAGCGTCATTTATCTATTCTGTATATACTGAGGCGTATCAACTCCAGTTGGCTGAGAGATAAGGGAAACGGCATGTAGCCCATCTCCCAACTGTATCCCCCACTCTTCGCCATCTCTCCGGAGCAACAGTGCTAAAGGCTCCGTAGCTAGGAAGAACAATAATGGAGATAGTGGGCATCCTTTGACGTGTCCCCCGTCTCACACCAATGCAATCTGAGCTTAACCTGCCAGTACGAACCCGGACAGTGGGCCGTTGATACAATAAACAAACCATATTTAAGTAGTGTTCGCCTAGTTCGTATTTACCCAGCACAGACGCCAGATAAGGCCATTCCAATGAGTCAAAGGCCTTTTCCAAATCCAGTACCAGGCAGCCCGAACGAGGCCAGGCATGCGTGGCATACTGTTGCACTCTAAAAAATCTACATATATTAAATTAAGAGAAGTGCAACGCGCAGAAACAAAACCATACTGATTGGGGTGTACCAACGTTTTTACGAGAGGTGAGAGACGCCTGGCTAATAATGATGAAAATATTTTATAATCTGTGTTAAGGAGTGCTAGCGGATGATAGGAGTCTAAGAGGTCGGGATTTTTATCAGGTTTAAGGAGGGAGACAAACAGAGCTTCATTCTGCGTAGCAGTAAGGGTAGAGTCATCAAGCGCTGTTTCGTATACTTTTAGCCGTTGTGGTACTAAAATGTGTGTGTAAGCCTTATAAAATTCAGTCGATAGGCCATCCGGCCCTGGCAACTTCCCATTAGAAAGGGAAAAAATACTGTCTCAAAGTTCCTCTGAGTGGAGAGGGGCATTTAGTTGTTCGCTTTGTGTGCGCATTGGCCGCGGCAGATCTAAGCCGCCCAGGTATGTCTGCATCTCTAGGAGTGTGACTTGCACGCGCGATTTATACAGATCCTGATAATCTGTCACAAACGCACCGTGAATGTCCCGCTGTTTGTATACGCAATTTCCCCAGTCGTCTTCCTCACCGATGCTATAGGTGTCGACGACTCATTCTGACGGATGAGCCATGAGAGCAGTTTGCCTGCTTTATCGCCCATATGATGAGACCTTGCCGAATATGGAGCATAATTGAGGCATCTCAGTCGCTCTAGCAGTCACGCATGCTCCTCCTTGAGGCAGCCCAGCTGTGCCTGAGTGTCATCTATGTCTGCCTGCTCCATAGCGGCTAGTCTACGCTCTAAAGTAGTGAATTCCTTTTCCAGTTGGCTGCGCATTCCTGCCTGCGTCCCCAGACAATGTCCCCTAACAACGAACTTAACGGCGTCCCATTCCACCAATGGTGACATGGCTGTACCTGCATTTTCTTCAAAATATTGCGCCACAGTAGTAGCTAGTAAGTCCAAAAAGGGCGCGTCCATGAGGACATCTGGCTGAAGATACCAGATTGGGATTGGTAGCAACTCATCCTCCCACTGTAGCTCCATGATATGCAGATTATGATCAGAATGTGTGCGTCCCATGTAGGTGGAGTCTGGAATGCATGGTAGGAGGTCGTTTGACACCATGACGCCGTCCAAACATACATGTAGCCTATGGGCCCCAGAGTAGTAGGAATTTACCCTGTTTAGTGTGTTTCTGTGTCGCCATACATCGGAGAAGCGCCACTGTAGTGCCCAGTGCCCCAACGCTTACGCGGCTGTGTGTGTGACGGTGCCAGGCAAGGAAGGGAAGGACCGGTCCAGGGAGACATCCAGTACACAGTTATAGTCTCCTCCCAGGATCATAGGGGTATCATGCCATGTGGACAATTTTTGCGATACAAGATCTAAGAAGGCTGCCTGCTCAGTGTTGGGTGCATAGAGTGATGCTAATACTACCAGCTTTCCATCAAGCGCCCCTTTAACTATAACATATCTGCCCTCCCCGCCCACCAATGTGTCCACCACTTTAAATGGAGTACCCGGTCTCACCCACACTTGGACTCCCTGCGCGTATGCAGAATAGCCAGTCGCATATAGTTGCCCCCTCCAACGTCTGTGGAGTCGTGTGACTTCTGTTTGAACTAAATGTGTCTCCTGAAGGTACGCTATTTGTATGTGATGGCGTTTCAAGTAGGAGCATATGAGATAGCGGCGTTCCGGGCCGTGGATGCCTCGCACGTTCCATGTGCCTATTTTAATAGGCGCCATAACCAGTGAGTGTCAGAGGTGCATCTGGGCTCATCCAGCCGAGTTACGCGAGAGGGTGGCAGCAGGTGTATGTAGACCATTCTAGTGTGTGCTTCTCTGCGCAGCCCGACTTTACAATAATCATACCCTTGTTGAAGGATGATGGCAGAAAAAACATAAAAACGACTCACAATCAAAAATACCATGAGAGCAATTTTGCAACAGGCAATTGCCCAAACTTGAAATGCAATAGCACACAGCTAACGTCTGGGGGAAGCTATTGTGCGCAGCAACCTAAGAACCAAGGAAAAGGGAGGAGGGGACCGTCATATGTAGCTGAGCCTGTCCCGGCCAGACCCTTTTTAGGACGGGACCGCTGCCTGCTTATTATGCAGAAAATTCCCATATGTTTCAAAGCTAACGAAAAAAGTGTGTCAATCAATAATTCCAGGACCCACCCCACAATGCTGACCTGTGCATGAATACCAGGTTTAGCCATTACCATGCAAAAACAGCATACTGAGTCTTTTATACTTGCGTGACCAAAAGGTCCATGCGTCGCTCAGAGTATGGAGGAGAGGAAAGATGAGCAATGAATATTCCCACGTTCAGGCAATGTTATTGGAGGTCTGTGGAGTGACATGTGGCAGTGCACAGAAGCCTTGGGAAACAGGGAAAGTGTCCGAGAGTTCATCATCACTGTGCAGCCCCTGGTGATCAGAGTCTGAGTCGGATTCCCCCTCTGGGGATCCACTGATGTTCACCACTGCCTGCACTGCCTCGAGTTTTCCGCTCAGTATCAATTCTGGTGTCAGGCCAGACACCTGATGGGTTGAGGATTGCGATTTTCTCCACCTCCTTCTGCGGCGCTGTTGAGTAGTCTCGGGCGGTTGCTCTCTGCGTCCAGTTTGTGATGAATTGAAAGAGTCTAGCCATTCCTCTGCACCTTCCGGTGTAGTGAAAAAATGGGTCTTGTCATTTGCGACGACCCTCAGATTCGCATGAAACAACAATGAATACTTAAGATCACATTGTCGCAGGCGTCTCTTCACCGCTAAGTAAGAGTGGCGCTGTTTCTGGACTTGGAAAGTGTAGTCCGGGAAGATCATTACTTTGTGATTGTCCACTTGTATGTCCTGCAATTTTCTAGTCTCTTGAAGAACAGCATCCCTGTAGTTTAATAGACGGATTAAAAACGGCCTTGGGCTCGAGCCTGGAGGTGGGAGTTTGGCAGGTACACTGTGCGCTCTTTCAACAACAAAGTGTGGGGACAGGGCATCTCCTGGCATCAGCGAACGGATCCAGTCTTCCGCGTAATTTACTGCGTTCTTCCCTTCCACTCCCTCCAGAAGGCCCACAACGCGTACCTTGTTGCGGCGGGCCCTTCATTTGGCATCCTCCGCTCTATCTTCCTGGAATTCCACTCGGTTGAGCAAATCACGGATGTTCTTCTCAGCCGTGGACACTCGCGGTGAAACCTCTGCAATTTCCCCTTCAGTGGCAGCAGTACGGTCTGCCAGTTTCCGATGGTCCGCATGCAGCAGCGTTAGATCAAGTGCCACTTTGTCGATTTTGCCTTCTAGAGAGGTGAGGATTTGATTCATCGTCTCTCCGAGTTTCTCGACTGCCGCCAGCACCGCATCCAGTTTATGCGACATGGGGTCCACCGTCTCTGCCTCCGCCATCTTGTCCGCCTGCGCTCGGGTCTATGGGTGAAGGCCCGCCGCACCTCCGGTGCCAGTCTTCATTCGACCCCCTCATGACATGGAGCGGCAGGGAAGGGCGCCATTGACGGAGCTCCGCAGCTACACGTCTGACTCCATTGCTGGCCAAGCCACGCCCCTCTTCAGCAGATGGATCCTTTTATTGTTGATTGTTTCTGATAATCCAGTAAAAATAACTAAAGCACAAAATATGGGTGGCTGCATGGGAAAGCCTATGTACCACTCATGAGACACCACCAACACAAAAAGCAGCTTTTCAAAAACTTTCTAATTAAAACCCCCAAATCAATACTTTGCACCGGTTTGTATTACTTTTGGTGGCTTTTCATCAACGCAAAGTGTTGATAAATATGGGCCCTGGTATAAAATGAATGGTATTCTTATGGTCTTTAGTTGTTTCACATGACTTTGCAGTTAAAGAAACCCACGAATAATTCACATTTCGTTCCTGCCCACCACAGCATACAGCATTGGGAAATTGGTCATTGGCTATCTTGCACTATGAGTGATGGCAATGTTCATGATCACATGGGCACATCCACCTGAAAAGAGGTGCAATTACACTGCTGGGGGGCCAATACTTTATTTGTTTAGTAAACCTTGTGTGTGCAAACTATATCATCAAGTGAGGGTACTTTACAGCTAATAGCACCTTATTTTTGCGAAACTAAGACTCATATTTTCCTGTGAGGTGAATTACAACTAAACAGAGTTTCTTTACCTGTTCCCAGCACACCTTCCTGCTAGGATGTGTACTCTTTTATTAAAGTAATAAGTAAAGTTTTTTTTTTATTTAAAGTTATTTTTGCAAGCATAAGTCTACCTCGTTTAGGTGGTGGCATGTTTCATTTTGTATTTCTTTTTTTTGCAGTATATACCTCAATCATTTTGTAATGTAACCATGGTACCAGCATGAAAAGGCTAGACCTATTGGCTTTGTCAATGTTTTTTTTTAAAGTTGTGTTCATATCGTCCCTCAAAATGCATTCCTTGGAACAATGCATCCACCTCTAGTGAATAGACTGCTAGCTTTTCAGGTGCATCCCGCAGTCAGGTAGCACTTCAAAATATTAACACAATTTAGAAATTAGTTTTTGGTTTGACAAACTGAATTTTCTAAGAGTCGTGAAAGACTTTGAACTGAGTCAGATAAGCTTTGTTAGAATTTGTGAACGAGTACCAGATGTAAGCACGTCATGTTCCACATTATTTATAAAAACATTTTTCTTATGTATCTTCCTAACGATAGAAGGAAAATGAAGCAAAAAAGGGAAGGTTATATATTTTTTATTTAAATGCAAAGTTCTCAGGAGTGGTCTGACTCATTTGGCAGCTCCCAATATATGATCGAATCATTGCCTGCACCTGGATGTCTTCTGTGGGCTTTTCCAAAGTCATTTTGAGATCTCTGAGGACTGTGCGCTAGGGCTGTGTGAGTCAACTCTTACGATCTCCTGCTATTACTATTGTCAGTAGATCTTCAGCCCCTTAGCCACTGAGACCCCTGGCTCTTTTCTCTGAGTCATCAGTAACAAATAGAGGGGCAGATTTACAAGCCCCATGCACCACTTTTGCGTCACTTTTCCCATGTTAAAAGTGACACAAAAGTGGTGCATGGGGCTTGTAAATCTGCCCCATAATATCTAGAATCCGCCTCACTCAAGCCGCGGGCCGGATGAGCTGCCGGCAATAGTAATCATCAGGATTGGTGGGTAAAGTTCCTCTCTGAGGCATATAAAGCTTTTACAGGTGTTCAACCCGTTAATTTTGACCTAAACATAAACAAGCATCTGCAATGCAATAGCTCTCTTTCATTTACGCGAGTTTAAGCAATTGGCATTATAAATTAAAAACAAAAACATAAATAAAAGGCATTGACATTTACAATGCCAATAGACCAACTCGAGCAAATGAAGAGGAGGCAGTACTAAAGAGGGACTAACAAGCCTATTTACGAATCAGAAGCCAGCATTTAGGACAGACAATGACACACGCCAATGGCAAATATCAGCAGAAAATGGGCAGGGCTTCTATTCGGTACTCCTCTACAAAACGTCTCGCAGAGCATGCGCGCTGGCTGTAGGCTCAACCTAAAGAGGGTGACCCCACACTCCCAAAAAACTATAGGCTTATTAGCCTTATGGATGTGGGGGCCAAGATGTATGGGAAGATTCTTTTGAACAGTCTTAAAGTATGGATTGAAGAAGGGAACTTGATTCCAATAGAAACAAGCATTTGCAATGCAATAGGTCTCGCATTTGTGAGAGTTTGAGCTATTGACATTGTAAATGACAATGCCTTTTATTGATGTGTTCTGAAAACCTGCAAGCAGTGCGTAAACACGCACTTTGTACTTCTAGTCCTTGCTTACGAGAAGCAAGGCTGGCAGTAACCACCTCTTTTACTGCCAGCCTTGCTTCTCGTAAGCAAGGACTAGAAGTACAAAGTGCGTGTTTACGCACTGCTTGCAGGTTTTCAGAACACATAAATAAAAGGCATTGTCATTTACAATGTCAATAGCTCAAACTCTCACAAATGCGAGACCTATTGCATTGCAGATGCTTCTTTTTAAAGGTTCATTTCAGTTCGATTGCAAATGGCAAACCCCATGAGAACTTCTTGTTCTTTCGCAGTAGGCATTTTTGAACTACTCCATTGTGGCAACCAGAGACCATAGCCTGCCAGACATGCGGTGTGAATTATCATGTCCTTAATTGACTAAGCTCTTTTTTTCATATTCAGTAAATTATGTGAAATATGTGCATGTCAGGCCGTTATGCTTTTAATAAAATACCTAATTTCTAAAGGCAAGATAGAGAAGAACCCAGCAGTGCCGCTTCCTACAAAATCGAAAGAGATTATTAAACTTTAAAAAATGTAACCTAAAAAGTGGTGCGACAGAAAGGCGAACAATGCTGGGGAGGCACAGTGGAGCCTTTCACAGCTCAACCAAGTCTTTCAGAGGCTCCTTATCTTGGTGAAATGTATCCATTTCCAGACAGTACAGTCTGTTTCTGTTTTTATTCATTTGTATCTTTTGAGAAATTAGAAGTAAGGCAACACGAGGAGTCCTGGAAATTATAGTAATCTGTGGAATTGTAGGGTGTCACACTAGAACTAGGTCAACTGGTCCACTAGCCTTTTGTGTGTCATCTTGACTGCCTCTAAGTGGTTTGCCCAGAACTGTAAGGGGGACACTAGTAAGAATTATTATATATTTTTTAGGGTTAATGTGTCATGTAATTTTTGTTTTTGGCTGGCTGGATGAGTGGATGGATGGGTGACTGAATTAGTGGATGGATGAGTGAAATGATGGATGGATTGATGAATGGATAAGTGAAAGGGTGAGTGGATGCACGGAAGAGTGAAAGGGTGGATGTAAGGATGGATGAGTGAGTGAAAGGGGGGTAGATGGACAAAAGGATGGATAGATTAGTGAAGGAGTGAAAGGATGAGTGATAGGATCAATGTATGGATTCATGAGCGGATGTGCAGATGGATGGGTGGAAGGCTGGGTAAGTGAAAGGGTCGATTGAGAGAGAAAGGGAAGATGGATGGATGACTGAAAGGGTGAATGGGTGGAAGGATGAGTGACTTGGTGGATAGAAGAGTAAATAAACGGATGGCTGAATGGTTGAAAGGCTAAAAAAACGGATGGATGAGTGAATGGATGGGTGGAAGAGTGAATGGATGAGTGTACTGATGGATAGATAATGGATGGATGAGTGAAAGGGTGGATGGATGAGTGAAATGATGAATGGAAGGATACATGATAGATAGGTTTGCAAATGGTTGAATATGTTTGCATATGGATGGGCTTAATCATAAACTATTGCGCGACCTCCTCTGATGTGTCTGTAAAACGTACCTTTTGTCCCGAAGTTTTGTCCTGAATTTTGACCTCCTGTCCTGAATTTTGACCCTTTGTCCTGAATTTGTACACTGATCGTCCTGAATTTGCACCCATGCCAGTTGGTCACCCTAACATTCTCCCGACTATTTTATTTTTTAATTCTGCCACTTACCTTTTCTAAAATGAGTGCATGGCTAAGATGGCGGTCGGATGAGACTTATTTCTGTGTCTCTCCGACTCTGCCGACATAAGCCTGTACTCTAGCTGCCTCCCCACCGCATTGTACCAGTGGAGACTCCTGGGGACCCAATACACACCTCAACGGGGCGTAGAAGGGAGCAGCTGAGCACCGCCGAACCTGTGAAACCGAGCCCCTCCGTGGATCGACCGGAGGTGGAGTGCCGGTGCTGGAGTACTTTGAGCTGCGGTGTCCAACCCGGCCTCAGGACGTGTGACGCATCAGAGGCGAGATCCGGCCTGCGGCGGTGACCCACGGTCAGCACCTGGAGTCCCGGGCGGCCGAGTGACTCCCTCCGCCTATTGAGAGCACCCTTGGTTCTCCCTCCCGCTGGAACAGCGAGAGATCGGATTCACTGATCGGGCCGGGCCTGGAGAGATCGCTGTGGCCTGGCGGCCCACAAGGAGATATCTTAAAGCAAAAGCGTGTGCCTGCACTGAGGGGGCGTGCTGCGCTGACCCCGAGGTAGAAGATGCGAACACCCGTCTGCCACCGCCACCAGAGAAAGAGGGGCCTATGCAATAGGTGGAGCAGGTGCATGGGACAGGCGGCGGGGGAGGAGAGGCCCACGAATGACTAGCATAGGCTGCAAGGTAGACGCAACTGGGGGCGGAGAGCACTAAAGAGCCCGGCCTGGCTCCTGGAAGCAGGCCCATTCACAGCACCAGTGGACGGCCACCAGCACCTGGGGGGTGTGGATTGAGAGTGTGTAAATGCCCGGACATTGCATAAGGGACTCCACTGATTCGGCCCGTAGTAGGAGCTATCCCCGAATGAGTAGCCCGACAGAGGGGAACTGGGCCTCACCGCTGGCGCGACTGGGCACTCTCCCAGTAAACGGGCACAGTGCTCTGGTCCCAAGGATTTGCCTGGGGTAGGCCTCTACGTTACGCCTCTGGTCTGCAGCGAAATAGGAACTACATACCGGCCACAGTTATAACACACTTCGGAGGTCCTGGGGGGACCCTGCGGCTACGCAACCTGCCAGGTGTATTTCAGACCTCCCACTGAGCCAAAGGAAGTACAGTAGCCGGCCCTGCAGCATAGCACGCACTGACAGCAACGGAGGATCAGACTCTCGAGGGGGGCATACAAATACCTAGAGTCGGACCTACGCAGGATCAGCCTTGACCCGACCCGACCCGAAAACAGACTGGTCTGGACTCGACTGCGTCCGCCGTGCCAGAGCTGAGACTTGAAGCCCTACATAGCCTTCCACAGCGCGCACCCGGCAATATGGCAACAGCTCGAGCCAACTAGTCTTCAAGCCGGAAGTCAGGCGCCCTTGCCCGGGACATGGGCGGGGCCTGCTCCGGCAAAAACAGAAACCGGCGTGCCGTGCTAACGCGGGGCTCCCATGCTGAAGGGAGAGCCCCGCGGTGGCGGCCGGAGTGAAGAGAAGCCCCGGGTCCTAGGAGGGGGCCCGGGTGAAGAATGCGGCGGCCGAGGATGACCACAGCAGCGCGGGGCTCCCAGGAGTGCAGGGAAGCCCCGCAACAGAAGTGCTGCAGCCGCGAGGAGGAGACCCCCCAGAAGAGCAGCCCGGTGAGTGAAGAAGGGCTGGGGGGGCTCCGTGTGGGCTATTGTTGCGCAGCGCGTCCGAATTAAAAAAAAAATATTAAATAGCATGAGGCTGCCTAGGACGTGCGTGTTGACGAAAGTGAAACTGCATGCTGGCTTGCGAGGGAAGGGGGACAGGAGATGTGCACGTGGCTGTAGGCGCGTACACCAACTCAAATCCGCCGAAAGCCTGCGCGTGCACATCTCCTGTCCCACTTCCGAGGCAAGTCAGCAACAATAGATCTCGCTTGCGATTGCAGCGCTTCGCGCTGCGTTCGCAGGCAAGACCTAAAAAGGGGCTTAAAAGAAGGTCATTCCACCACTGATCATTGTTTTAGTCTCTGGGGCGATTGCCCGTAAATCAATTGAAGTGGGGAGAGCCCTTTATACTTGCTTTGTTAATTTTAGATCAGCGTTTGACCTAGTTAGTTGTGAAATCTTATTGATAAAATTAAAAACTATAGGAATTCCAAAATATATACTGAGAATCTTAAGAGAACTCTGCACTAATTATTGGGTGAGAATAATAGTGGATAAAGGGGGAGGCTTCTCAGGGAAAATAAATATCGTAATGGTTTGCATCAGGGATGTGTGGTGGCCTCAACACTCTTTGCATTGTATTTAGCGGATTTACCCAAAACTTTACAGTCTACACGGTTGTTCTTGCAAAAATGGGAGGCTCTCACATCCCCGGCCTCCTTTATGCAGGTCATCTGATAATTTTAGATAGTACTCCAATTAGCCTTAAACGGATATTGGAGGAATTTAGGTCCTATTGTGAAAACAATGATCTAGCAATACATATTGGTAAGACTAAAATTATGGCATTTGGCAAAAAGAATGTGGGTAGGATATGGGTTATTAGAATACCCCAGTTAGAGACGTCTTAGAATGTAAGTATCTAGGGTTGATTTGTACTAAATATCTCTCCTGGAGTTTGCATATTGGTATGCTGAATTCTAAAGCCTGTTCAACCATTAGTGGCTTGAAAAATTTGAAAGTGGTTATGATGGTCAATTACTTTACCCAGTCCTCGCTGTATTTAGGACTGTTGTTCCCTCAATGTTAATATGGAGTGGAGCTACTGGGTTTGAGTAGGTATCGTGGCTGGACAAAGATGGAGGGGTTGTGTATAAAGAATTTGCTCTCCAAACCAAAATTTGCAATGGCCCTGGCAAAAATGATGGAAACTGGATTAGAATCATGGTCAACTATAGCTCTAGTTCGATCCTTTAGATTCTGGGAAAAATGAATGCTATCGGACAATCAAAAGTAACCTCCTTATGCAGATATGACATAATGATCCGGAGAACTCCACGAGGCATCAGCATCGCTGAGATTGACGCGTCCGTTGGCCGCAGGTCATCAATGATTCATGGGAAGGCGGGGGAGGAAGAAGACAAGCAGCGGAGAGACGAGGAGAACTGTGCCCGATGTCAGGCTGGGAAGATGACGGTCGAGGCGGAGAACCGGGCCAATCTCCTCTATAGCTGCTGATGCCGCTCCACCGGACATCGGCCATGTTGCTCGGTCTCCGCGGTCAGAACAACTATCCCGTATTCATCCAAAGATCTCAAGCCCAAATATGGGAGATTGGAGAGACGAGGACTGCTGTCTAAGCACAACCAAGCCAAGACCTGGAACGAGCTACCGGCAGACATCAGATGCGCCCCCTCCCTGAACACCTTCAGGAAGTCCCTCAAGACCTGGCTCTTCGGCTAAACAGATCTGTGAACCCCCTCCCCCCCTCCTCAGTGCCTTGAGACCCTCATGGTATTTACATGTGTGTTGCTTGGAGGCTGGACACTTTGCTGACTTTCCCTGCTATATCGTGTTCTGCCTGGAGGAGCTTGCTGTGGGGAATCGGAGGGACGAGTGCTGCTTTACCTTTCATTCTGCTCGCGGGACTGCGAGGACCAACGGGCTTAGCGCTCCTTTCATCATTGCCTGCAGCTGGTGCCTCTTCCCGTTCCCTCCTCCCTACGATACTTAACGACTCGCGGCCACCGCTTCGCGGGTGCCGCTCGGAGGCTGGACACTTTGCTGACTTTCCCTGCTATATCGTGTTCTGCCTGGAGGAGCTTGCTGTGGGGAATCGGAGGGACGAGTGCTGCTTTACCTTTCATTCTGCTCGCGGGACTGCGAGGACCAGCGGGCTTAGCACTCCTTTCATCATTGCCTGCAGCTGGTGCCTCTTCCCGTTCCCTCCTCCCTACGATACTTAACGCCTCGCGGCCACCGCTTCGCGGGAGCCTCTCGGAGGCTGGACACTTTGCTGACTTTCCCTGCTATATCGTGTTCTGCCTGGAGGAGCTTGCTGTGGGGAATCGGAGGGATGAGTGCTGCTTTACCTTTCATTCTGCTCGCGGGACTGCGTGGACCAGCGGGCTTAGCGCTCCTTTCATCATTGCCTGCAGCTGGTGTTAAATGGTAGGCAGGTTAAGTCGGTAACTTTTCAAGTATTGCCCGGCGGTAATCGCCTCTTACACCATTCGATGATTAACCAACAAAAGAGGCAGGCGCCGGAGACTGGAAAGCAGGAAGCAAAGTTTTATTCCGTCGGAGCAGAACACATCAGATCGGACAGCAAGGTATCGTCTCCAGGTGCTCTAACCACATCTCTGAGGCCTGGCCTCTTATACACAGGTTTATTGCTTTATTACATGTTACACATTCTTGTTGAGACTTTGATGTATGGAAAGACATCCTTGGAATCCCCACTTCAGGCTCGTTCCCACACATATCTACAGTGGAAGTCCCCACCCCACCCACAGTAGGAGATGGCTATCACACAGCTGGACATTCTGCCAATTCCCGGGGGGTGAGTGCGACTGATCGGGTCACAGGGGTTGGGGGCCTTGATCTACTGCAATCCCTTAGATGTGAGGTGCTTCCTTTACAGTAGGGGCAATAAAACTGCGTCCGCAGGGCTAGGTGATGGCCTGGGATCAGTTCGGACGATCAGGCGTGGAGGAAGGGGTTACCGAAAGGATGTATGACCATGTAAGGGATAAAAGAAGGTGTCGGTCAGGCGTGGGATGTGGTTCCATGGCAGGGTCGCGCAGAAGGAGAGGGTTTATGGCCCATGTATGAGAGAGCGGGGGTGGTCAGGCGCGCGGGGGGATGTTCGCAGCGCCAGAGGGACGCGCTGGCGATCGGCAATGAGGTCATGGTGCCTAAAATGGCCGTCGCGCGTTTTCCGCGTGTGGCGCTTGTGGAGAGACAAGATGGCGCAGATAATGTTCAGTTACGAACTAAATTTCCACAGTCCTCCCTTTTAACATATCTCGCCAGCTTGTTTAGTTCGGATCTATCCCCATAATACCACAAACTTCTACCTCGTATAGAGCTTTCATATGTTCTGCTTCAAAGTTCAGAGTCTTAGGGCAGATGCAGTTCGTGAAAAGTGAACATAGAGGTGGCAAGCATTGAATCCCCAGGCAGCATCCACACAGTACCACAATCGGTATTAGGATAAACGTAAACAACCTCCACCCCCAACTTTTAATAGTGTCCCAAAACCAACTCCCAAGCGACCATCCTTCTTGCTCCTGATGAACCTCTGCGGAAAGTCTGTGGAGGTGTTCAATCGCCCTGTAGACTGAGGGTGAGTTATCCGGTACGTAGGTACAACAGCTGGACCCAATGATGCGGCATGCTCCTCCACGATCAGCCAGAACCACGTCTAGAACGAGGCAGTTCTGAAGAGCTACCAGGCGGACGGCCTGAAGCTCAGCGGTGTTGTTGGTGAGGATGCCGGCTGTAATGTTCATTGTGGTTTCGACTGCATGGGTCAGGTGCCGGATGGCACGGCTGTTTGCCATTGGACCCCACAGTGGAACAAGTCCCTTTACTGCATCCATGAACTGTGCTCCAGTGGAGTCGGCTTGTACAATGTCCTTTGCACGTTTCTGCCGGTGATGGTTTGCTGGAGCCACATATGTTGGAGGAAGGATAAAAGCGATGTAGCAGGTGCCTCCCCAACCCTTTGGAAGCCAGGTGTAGGCCTTAGTACCACAGACGAAGTACATATTTGGGGAGGTAACAAAGGAGGGTGGGTCAACTGAGTCCAATGTTCGGGTGATGAGACAGGAACTGTGGCCTACCGGCTGTGTTCCTAGGCCTTCGAGGCACACCAGACCTGTGATGTTGACGACGGATAGGGCTACTGTTAGGGTGGCGGCCGTTCGTTTCCGGAGTTAAGAGAAGGTGAGTCTGGCTGGGTTGTTGAACACCTGCATTTCAACTCGCTCCTTGGCAGGGATGTCCATATGGAAAGAGGTGTTTGATCTCAAAGGACAAAAGGGGGCAGAGGTTTTTCCAGTTTGGTTCAGCCAGAACCCATGATAGAAGTGCGACACAGTTTTGCCGGAAGTGGCATTGTCCTTGTAACTTTCTTGCAGGAGGATTAGCCAAGCGAGGCAGGAGCCATGGACAGAGAAGGGCGAAGGGATGAAAGGGATAGAATGTCCAGTGGCATGTGGTAGCAATCCACAGATCCAGCAGTTAGTGGCATTGGCGGCAAGGTTGTGTTGGTGGAGCAGTTGCACAAAAGAGTTATTCCAGAACTCCTTACGTCTTTCTCGGAGTTGGGGTGAAAGTGAAATCAGATGGTGTTCTTTCATGGTGGTGGGTTGGGCAGTGGTCAGCAATGTCTTATGAGCGGGTGCGTTCTCTTCCAGGATCCAGAAAGTGACCATGAGAAGGAGGCAAAGGAGAAGGGTAACAAAAAGTGCAATGGTCTTTGAGCTGTGCATTTTGTCAGTCTTTGGATTTTTGTAGTGGATCTTCGGACGTCCGGTTGCTTCCATCATCTTCATGTCGGGTGCTTCCATCACCTTCAAGGGACTCGGTAGCGGGCAGAACCACAGACTTTGTTTAGTTTCTCTCCTGGAGGCCTTTGAGGTGACTAGGCAACCGCTCTGAGATTTCAACTTAGTTCGTGGTCTGCTTAGCCGAAGTTCCCTCCTTGCGTCGTAGGTTATACCCTTCTTTGGATGGCACAGTGGGATCGGGATATTCAGTCAATTCAAGTGTCTCTGTATTCGGGCAGCAGCTCAGGGATGGTCGGTCTTTGTCCAGAAGTTCCTCTTGGGCGGTGATGTTGTCGGTGGTCGTCAGGGTCGATGATACCTTCTTGCAGTGGTGTGCATGCAGCCAATTACGTTTCCCCTCCACTCGACGAGCTGTTCGGGTGGTGATCAGGACTTGCAGGGGGCCCGTCCACCGGGGCTCCAGACTCTTGGTGCGCTGGAAGTTGCGCACTAGGACAAAGTCGCCAGGTTGGATGTCGTGTCCGGGGCCCCTGGAAGCATCGGGAATGGCTTGCAGCACCTGCTGATGGATAACAGACAATGTTTTAGTTAGATTGTACAGATAGTCAGACATGAGGACGTCCGGGACGTCGTGAATGGATGCTGGTTTTGGTGCAGTCCAAAGGTTCATGGGTCGCCCGAAGACGACCTCGTAGGGGGTTAAGTGGTGTTTGGTAGGAGTGGAACGCATTGATAGCAATGCTATTGGGAGGGCGTCTGGCCATTTTAGTCCTGTGGTGGCAACTATTTTGGCTAGTTTGAGTTTCAATGTGGCATTATGTCGCTCAACCAAGCCTGCAGATTGGGGGTGGAGGACCGCATGAAATTTCTGTTTTACACCCAACCCTTTTAAGATGAGTTGGATAACTTCGGCTACGAAGTGGGGGCCGTTGTCGCTCCATAAAATTCGACAAAGGCCGTAACGGGGGAAGAATTCTTTCAGTAGTACCTTTGCGGTAGTCATAGCCGTGTTGTCGCGGGTTGGGTAGGCTTCTACCCATTTGCTGAAGGCGCACACAACAACAAGCACGTACTTCAGGGTTTGGCACCTTTCTAGTTGAATGTAGTCGATCTGTAGGACCTCAAAGGGGTGACTAGGAACCCCAAACCCTCCCCGGGGCACAGCAGTTCCTTTACCAGGGTTGTGTTGGAGGCATATCAGACATTGTTGGACTAGGCGTTTAGCTGAGTCCGGGTTTTTTGTCGTTGTGCCAGACTTTGGAGATGAGTTCAATCATGGGGGCAGACCCTATGTGTGCGGGGGAGTGTGTCATGGTCAGCATGGGAATCAGGTATGAGTCAGGTAGCAACCATTTGTTCGTGTCTCTACTTCGCCAGCAGCCTTCATCATCTTTCAATCCCACCCGTGCCCATTCAGTCAATTCGTGTGGTGAGCTGGCCAATTGTATGTCTCTAATGGTATCCCTAGCATCCTGCCATTTTTCAGTTTGTGACCTGGTCACGTACATGCGTGTTGTTGACCTATTCTCGGCTGTGGTTCGGGCAGTGATGTCAGCCAGCGCATTTCCCTGTCCTATAATGTCCGTCACCTTTTTGTGTGCCTGGCATTTGATCACAGCTAGCCGTGTGGGGAGGAGGACTGCTTCGGTCAGAGCGGAGACTAGATCTCCATGTAGGATGGGTGTGCCATGGGAAGTCAGGAATCCCCTCTCCTTCCATAGGAGCCCAAAGTGGTGAACCACCCCGAAGGCGTACTGGCTGTCGGTGTAAATGTTTGCGGTTGTCCCCGCTGCTAGGATGCATGCTCGTGTGAGAGCAATCAGTTCAGCCGCCTGTGCGGATCGTTGTGTGATGCGGGCTGTCTCAACAACTGTTCGGGCCGTGGTGACTGCATAGGCGGCTGAGGTGGTGCCGTCGGGGAGCTTGATGCATGAGCCATCTACCCACAGCTCTCCGTCAGGATCTAGGAAGGCAGTATCTCAGAGGTCAACCCTACTCTTGGTCTGTTCGTCGGTGAGGGTCACACAGTCATGTATAGGGGACGCATTGGGGTCATTGTTAGGGAGAGATAGCAGAGTGGCTGGGTTCAGAGTGGTGCATCGTTTCAACGTGATGTGGGGTGCAAGCAGAGTTAGTTCATAACCAGTCAGTCGTGCGCTAGTCAGGTGTTGAGTCTTAGTCTGGTTCAGGAGGGTATCAACTGCATGGGGTACTAGCACGGTGAGGGGGTTTGAAAGCACGATCCCCTCACTTTGTCGGATAGAGACAGCAGCGGCGGCTACCGCTCGAAGGCAGGCGGGCAAAGCTCTGGCTACAGGGTCAAGAGTGGCAGAGAAGTAGGCACAAGGGCGTTGCTTGGGACCTATGGACTGGGTTAGAACAGACAACGCGCATCCCCCCCTTTCGTGGGTGAAGAGAGAGAAAGGGTTAGTGTAGTCTGGGGTTCCTAGGACTGGTGCTGAGCAAAGGGCATCTCGTAATTCTTTGAAGGCGGATTGGCATTCGGGTGTCCAGGGGAGGGGGAAGGGGACATCTTTAGCCAACAGGAAAAGCAGAGGTTTTACAATAAGACTGAAGTTTGGCAACCACTGTCGACAGAAGGAGGTGAGGCCTACCAGAGACCGCACTTGCTTCTGAGTTTTGGGAACGGGGGTTTCTAGGATGGTCTGAATTCGGTCAGGTGTAAGCTTCCTCCCATCTTTGGATAGGAGGTGGCCTAGGTATGTCACTTGGGGTTGGCAGAATTGCAGCTTCTTCCTGGAGACCTTGTGACCGTTCTCCGCGAGGAAGTGGAGGAGGTGGATGGTGGCTGTGACTGCGAGCGGAGTCGTGTCGGCCGCCAAAAGAATATCATCGACATACTGTATTAACACCACTCCGTCCGGTAGTTGAACTGCATCCAGTTGTCTCTTGAGGGCCTGGCTATATATGCTGGGACTCTCAGTGTAGCCCTGTGGTGCCCTACAAAATCTGTACGAACGGGCTTTTAAGGTGAAGCCAAAAAGGTAGCGGCTGTCTGGGTGGATGGGGATGGAAAAGAATGCGTTCTTGAGATCAATAACGGTAAAGGTAGTGGCAGTGGACGGAATCAGGGTGAGGATGGTGGTGATATCTGAGACTACGGGGTACTGAGGTATGACTACTTTGTTAACCTCTCGTAAGTCGACAATGAAGCGGTATGCTTTTTCATCTCCCTCGCCTTGCTTCTTATCAATGGGTAGGATGGGGCTGTTGCAAACATTACTAACTACTTCCTCTACCACTCCTGCATCGACTAGGGACTGGATGATTTCCACCAACGCCTTCTCGCCTTCGGGCGATATCCGATACTGTGGAAGCTTTGGGAGCACTGCGTCCGGTCGGACAGTTATGTGTACAGGGTCGATCACCATGCGTCCTACGTCTGAGTCGGTTTTAGCCCATAGATGTGTGGGTAACGTGTCAAGTAGGGACAGGTCAGCATCGGTTATGGAGAACATACGTCGTGTGAGACAAGGCCTGAACAGATCTGGGTTATCGTGCAGTATGACTCGGACTCCGTCTGGGGAACATCTGATGGTAGCCCGGAAATGTTTTAGTAAATCAAGACCCATAATGGCGTCGGGGGTGTTGGAGGAGAGCAGAAATGTCGTGTCAGTGGTGTTATTTTCCAAGTCAAAGGAGATTGGTGCGGACAAGGGATTAGTGGAGGGCGTTCCATCAAAGCCTATTGAGGTTACGTGTGAGCCAGACAAGGGTGCCCTTGGGATCAGCCGTTTAGATAGCGCACTACGTGTCGCCCCAGTGTCTACCAAAAATGGAGACTTTGTGCCCAGGACCTTAGCGGTGACGTAAGGACCTTGCTGGTCAACACGGAGTTCGACTGGACCCCTCCCTTGCCCCTGGCGGTCCTATGCAAAGTCATGGGTGTTTTCGTAGTCGGACTGCTGGCACTGGTTCTGTCGGGGGCGGTCGAAGGTGTTTGGCCTATATGGCCTGTCACTGGTGGTGTCGTTCGTGTACCCTCGTCCCTGTCTTCTATTTCTGGGGCTGTTTGCTATGTCTCTTGTGTCCCTATTCTTGTTCATATCCAGAAGGACCGGGCACTGGGATTTCCAGTGTCCGAACCCTTTACAGAACGCACACTGATTCTCGTCTAAGTCCCTGCGTCCAACGTAGGGTGCGGGTGCATGGTCTCTAGGGGGTGGTTTCCTAGGGGCAGTCGGTTGGTAGTTTCCCTTGGGAGGTTCCCTTCCTATGGTCACCCCTTGCAACTGTGCGATCATTACCCTTTCCTTCAGCTCCTTTTTCTTTCTCTCGGACGCCCTATCGTTCTCATTCTTTTGGTGTTCGTAGTACTGGGCCATCTGGAGGATAGCCGCGGGTTTGGAGGCTGCCCAACTACTCTCGCTGGTCTGTAACTTCTGGGAGACTTCCTGTGACAGACCCTTCACATAATTCTGGACAAAGAGGTGATGTCCGGTTGCAGTGGTCATGTCCTGGCCACTATAATCGGAAAACACTGTCTCGAATCGAGAGAAGTATTCGGATACATCCTCCTGGGGTTTCTGGCGGCAAGCCGTCACTATCGACCAGTCTACTTTCCTTTCTGGGATTAGGGTCTTTAATTTCTGAACAATCTTGTCTGGGAGTTCCAATATGGCTTTTAGAGATTTCTGTCCAGGTTCTCGCTGCTTGTCTATGGTATCGAGTTGCACCCAGGAATATCCGAACGGTTCAGCGTGGTCGACTTTCCGGATTTGCTTCCACACATCAGCCGGCAGACATAACCCGAAGAACAAATCGATATCCGCCAAGGTCATTATAGTTGAACCTAAGGCCGTACCTAGTTCTGTGTAAAAGACAGTCGGGTTCTTTCTTAAGTCGGGTAGGGTTTTTCTAAAGGTCAGGATGTCTTGTCGGTCCCATGGCTGATAGACCCAGTTATATACAACCCTTCCCTTCGCATCTTGGTGGTTGATGTCATCGTGTGTTCCCTGACCTCGTGGGGGGACCCAGTAAGGAGCGGCTTCCTTGATGGGCATCATGGTATCAGCTTTTCCTGCCTGGGGTTCAGTCGCTATGGGGGTTTCTGTCTTGGTCGTCTGTCTGCGTTCTTTAAGATGTCGGAAGACTTCGAGTGTACGTGTGAAGAGGTCCGTCACATCGCCCTCTCCCCCTTCTCCAATATCAACCTTTCTATACAAGGTTGCTAAGCCTTCGGGACCTCTATCCTGGTACCTATCCTCATAGGCATTCAGAGTGTGATAACAAAATCGTACGACAAGGTGTCGTCTGTGGTTGTCGGCATATGAGTTATACATATCCGTCACATATTCCTCACTTTCCTTCCGTTCTACTAGTGTTCTCACTACCTTATCGATTCCGTCTCGTTCACCCTTTGTTAGCCGATTCATTCTGGCGGAATCTTTCTTTCTCGTCTCGGGGTCATCTAACGTTATTGCTAACGTTGTGTTCAGTACAAGAGGCTCGGCCGGCGCGGAGGCCGTGAGGACCGAGGCCCTGGTACTGCTTTCGCTTGCATTCGGGGGTTGTGGGTGCTGCACTATAGGTTGGGAGGGAGCACATGTAGGGGGCATGTAGATGATCGGAGGACCTAATAGCAATTCATCGTTCGCCCGTTGCTTGGAAGGCAACTCAGGGTAGAGCGTAGAGGGGGTCCTAACAGGGCACTGGCCTGACGTTTCAGATTCTTGTTTTTGTTTAGCTTCCTTTCTCTCCTTTATTTCCTCCTCTAACTTTCTAGCGACAAGGTGAGCTGCCTTTCGTAGTTCTTTTTCTGCCTTTACTTCTTCTCTCTTTTTCCGTTGCGTTGTTTCTTTGCGCCACATGCCGAAACTGTCGAGCATAGTGGGCGTCGTTTTATTGCTACGTAGAGCTATTTCTAGCGTTTCTATTTTATGATCATCAAAGGATCCCATCAGTGGCCACTGACTTTCGGAGTCCTTCTTTGTATATTTATGCCATAGTTTGCTATAGGCTACAGCGACTAGTCCATATTTAGTAAACATGTCCTTATTAGGGGTGCCTTCCAGTGGAGCCGGATGGTTCATCTCTAATACGCGGTCCGGGCAGAACCAACTATCAATCAGTGGGGAGAAGATAGGCATGACGGGTTACAACGGGGACAAAAGTCTGCACTACCTATCTTTTCACTGCTTGCAAAGACTAGACAGAATATCTCTATTCCACGTTATTTGCAAGCAGAGAATACCTCCAAAGAACCAATATCGAACAACTAGTGTTCGGACAATCAATCAATCAATGGTGAGAAAGAGATAGGCACGACGGGTTACAACGGGGGACAAAAGTCTGCGTTACCTACCCTTCACTATCTGCAAAGACTAGACAGAATATTTCTATTCTACGTTATTTGCAAACAGAGAATATCTCAAAAAGCACTATTCATCAAAAACAATCAATGTTCGGACAATCAATCAGTGGGGAGAATAATAGGCACGACAGATTACAAAGGGGGACAAAAGTCCGCGTTACCTACCCTTCACTATCTGCAAAGGGAGAGAGAATATCCCCGTTTGTAGACAGCGAACATCTCAAAAAGAACAATCAAATAAGCAATACTAGTATTTTCAATCAATCAATCAATCGTTTCGCAATTTGTCGTGTTATACGACCTTACCCGGACCGCATGGACAGTTTCTCGTCTTCCGCCTCCAGCGCCCGATCGTCCTCTACTCTCCGTATTTGCCACGGCACTCCTGATGGTTCCCAGTCAGGACCGTAGATCACTCGAGAGAGGTCTGCTCGGAACCAGTGAAGTTCGGATGATCGGCTGCCAGACGAGGGTCTATCAGGCAGGAGCTCTTCCCGATCATTGCAGTCGTTCACTTTGTCGTCAGGACCTCTCCCACTGGATCCACGTGTCGCTGATGGGCCCAACGTTGGGCGCCAATTGTTAAATGGTAGGCAGGTTCAGTCTGTAACTTTTCAAGTATTGCCTGGCGGTAATCGCCTCTTACACCATTCGATGATTAACCAACAAAAGAGGCAGGCGCCGGAGACTGGAAGGCAGGAAACAAAGTTTTATTCCGTCGGAGCAGAACACATCAGATCGGACAGCAAGGTATCGTCTCCAGGTGCTCTAACCACATCTCTGAGGCCTGGCCTCTTATACACAGGTTTATTGCTTTATTACATGTTACACATTCTTGTTGAGACTTTGATGTATGGAAAGACATCCTTGGAATCCCCACTTCAGGCTCGTTCCCACACATATCTACAGTGGAAGTCCCCACCCCACCCACAGTAGGAGATGGCTATCACACAGCTGGACATTCCGCCAATTCCCGGGGGGTGAGTGCGACTGATCGGGTCACAGGGGTTGGGGGCCTTGATCTACTGCAATCCCTTAGATGTGAGGTGCTTCCTTTACAGTAGGGGCAATAAAACTGCGTCCGCAGGGCTAGGTGATGGCCTGGGATCAGTTCGGACGATCAGGCGTGGAGGAAGGGGTTACCGAAAGGATGTATGACCATGTAAGGGATAAAAGAAGGTGTCGGTCAGGCGTGGGATGTGGTTCCATGGCAGGGTCGCGCAGAAGGAGAGGGTTTATGGCCCATGTATGAGAGAGCGGGGGTGGTCAGGCGCGCGGGGGGATGTTAGCAGCGCCAGAGGGACGCGCTGGCGATCGGCAATGAGGTCATGGTGCCTAAAATGTCCGTCGCGCGTTTTCCGCGTGTGGCGCTTGGGGAGAGACAAGATGGCGCAGATAATGTTCAGTTACGAACTAAATTTCCACAGTGGTGCCTCTTCCCGTTCCCTCCTCCCTACGATACTTAACGCCTCGCGGCCACCGCTTCGCGGGTGCCTCTCGGAGGCTGGACACTTTGCTGACTTTCCCTGCTATATCGTGTTCTGCCTGGAGGAGCTTGCAGTGGGGAATCGGAGGGACGAGTGCTGCTTTACCTTTCATTCTGCTCGCGGGACTGCGAGGACCAGCGGGCTTAGCGCTCCTTTCATCATTGCCTGCAGCTGGTGCCTCTTCCCGTTCCCTCCCCCTGATTTCCGTATCTTCTGTCCCACCCACGCGTTAGCAGGATGCGAGCGGGGCGAAGCCCGGGCAAAGGGCGGGCCCTCCTAGGCCCTCAGAGGCCGAGTGAGGCCGGGCTGGGCCCGGTTATTTAATTTGCCTCCCCGCTCAGACCCACCCGCTCCCCAGGATATCAGTGTTGCTATGGCCCAGAGTCCTGATGAAGTTAGGGTGGTAAAACCGGGGGGCTTGTTAAATGGCTCCCTGGATAAATATTTTATGAGGGTCCAGTCGGCTGATGATAGGGAAATTTTAATGGCTGAACGTAGGAAAGAGCGTCGTCTCTCTGTGGAAAATTTAAAACATAGGGCTCCCAAAGAACCCACCCTCCAGGCCCCTTCCCGCGATGGAGGTAGTTTTAGTGGTAATGAGGATCCTTTTTTTCAGGAGAATGTTTCACTTCTGTCGCGGGAGTGCTCCTCCACAAATTGTGCCCAAACCGTTCAGGACATTAGTGACACCCCGCCTGGCAATTCTAATAGTATGTCTGTTGACCCAAAAACACAGTTCTCTTGCCGTGGTAAATCGACTAGGAAGAAGCCAAAGAAATCAGAAATGGGCAAGGTTCATGGCCCTCCACCAAGTAAAATAAGACGTAAGGAGGGAGTGGGTATGGTTAAATCTAAGATTAGCCATTCTGATTTTGGGAAGAATACAAAGCCTAAAGATAAAATCGAATCGGGGTTAGTGGTCTTATCAGGAATTCCGCCTAACTTGGTTCCCTCTCCTCCTGCTGATGGCCTTGGAATAGTTGCGAACAGATCCGAGGCTCGTTCTATCTCAGTTGAACCGTCGCAGTTGGCAGTCCCCCCTACTGCTCCACTAGTCAATTTGGGTGATTTGATTAGATCCCTCATTTCATCAATTATTGAGAGTTTGAAGAGGGTGGAGCAAAGGTTGACGGACATTGAGTCCGCCTTAAGTTGTAAAGCAGACTTGGTTAAGGCTCAGGCGTACATGGCTGTCCCTCACACCCCTCCCGCCACACTATCTACCATCAATGTATCCAAAGACTTCCTCCAAATCAGTAAAGCCACTCTACAGCCAACTAATCAGACAGTACCCAACCAACAAAGGCCAGTGCCTCTTATGATTAAAAAAAACCTGGCTGGCAAACCCACTAGTGACAGTTTGGGGGGGATTTCAATGGCACCCACAGGGAATAAGCACGATGAGTGGGGAAACAGCAGTCATAACAGAGTTTTAGTGAATCATGACCCCCAGGTAGAATTACCCCCAGAAGCTGTGCCCTTGGTGGTTGTTCTGAAGGGGGTGCCCACATTGGCAGACAATAAGAGGGAAGGTTTTACCCAGTTGAAAATCAAAATAATGCACTGGCTAAGCACACATAGACCGATTAATAAGAATATTCATGGCGAGATACTGCATGTTAGGCGTCTCTCTTGGCTTGGAAGTAGATGCAAGGACATCGAGGGAGATATAGTGGTGGTTAATTTTAGAGATCCACGTGCAGTCGACTATTTTCTGAACTGGCCCGCGGGAAATGACAACAACCGCATTAGCCCCCGTGCCTTGACATATTTTTACCCTAGATCCCTAGTGTTCCCTTCAACCTACATTAGTGAACAGGCTGCATTTTACACAAATTCTCCTATAGCACCCATTACCAAGCATTCAGTACTTGATTATCCAGGGTGGAACATTGTTCCCCCTAGATTTAATAGTAATACCCACAGGAGAATGGACCTCATGAGACCTTTCACCCCTCTAGAGACAGGGAACAGGTTCGATGTGTTTAACGGTATGGACGATTGCGATTGAAGTTTACAGTCCACGTCGGGTATACGGGGTAGTTTAGATGTTGCTAGTCAAGTGGGTCGTGCTCCTGAGGCATGTGGAGTGGCCACCGGTCCCGATGCCGGGAACTTGGTTCTACCGGTTCCCAATAGTTTCGTTATTAGTAAGTCCCTATTCACCACTCACTCATTGTCCTCGGGGTGTAGAGGTGACAGTCGTCAACCTCTAAATTCATTAGACGGACTCGAAACTACCACCGATTCTATCCCAGTTGTGCTGGGGGTTAACAAGGGGGTTATCCCTGTTAATCCCATTGGAGGCAAGGAGGTTGTGCATTTGATATCCTGGAATGTGGCCGGGCTGCAAAAAAAGATGGCTCTCCCAGAATGGAACAACTTTATTGAAAAGTTTGATGTATGTATGTTCCAAGAAACGTGGAGCCTGTCCCCAGTACATAAATCTGGCTACGCAACCGTCTGGTTGCCTGCTTATAGTTGTGGGAAGGGCAGACCTGCAGGTGGTTTACACGTATGGGTGAAAATTGATCTGAATTGGGATGTCTCTACCCACGAATTAGCAAGTAGGGACATTCAACACCTTTCAATTGCTGGCCAAAAGAGGGATTGCAGGATGGAGTTATTTAACATCTACTCTAGAGGGACCCCGGGAGATAATATCTCATGTACTTTTATGATTTTGGATCAGGCATTAGCTAACTGCCCTCCAACTTCCAAATTCATCGTGGGTGGGGATTTTAATTGTACATTTGAACCCCTTAGTGGGGATGATCCCTTGGGCATAGAGGATGAGGACTCTAGCTGGTCTATTCCTGCTTTGGCATTAGCCCCGATTAAAAAATGGTCATCAAAGGCAATTCAGATCAATGCCCTCACTGTGGAACATAACCTAAGAGCTTTAAATGGCAGGTCACTTTCTGATCGGGACGGAGCAATGACTTTCAATAGGCTTAGTGGCCCGTCCAGAATTGATTATATCTTATTGGACGTCACATTGTGGCATGATTTAATTGATATGGAGGTGGTTCCTTCGCAGGATAGTGATCATAACCCCCTATGTATGAAGCTAAGGTGGGGTTATTTAAAAGGAGGTTCGAAGAGTGCCCCCTTGAGACTAACAAACGAGGTGGTCCCTTATAATGGCAACCGTAGGTTGAAATGGGATAAGGTCCATCCACAGACTGAAAATCTGGTGAGGATTAGGGTGCACATAGAAGAACTGATTGTAGAGCTGGTGGGATTTGATTCAGGAATAGGTAGTGTACAGGAGCCGCTCTTTGCCCAGGTCTATAAAAAAACCATTGAGGAAGTTGGTAAATATTTTTTAATCCAGGGTAATAGTGGCAGACTGAATAACAAACCGCCTAAAACTAGTAACATTTGGTACACTGACCAGTGCAAGGCAAAAAGGAAGGAGTTAACTGTTGCCTTGCGTAACAAGAACCAAGCTTTAGTCAGGGTGGCCAGGAAGGAGTATGTGAAGAAAATGGTGCGGGCTAAAAGAGAGTGCGAGGAACAACACTGGCAGGACCTCAAATGTGCATCCAAGAGGAAGAATGCATCGCGGTTTTGGGAATTGATTAATAAGGCTAGGCAGTGTCTTAAGCCTCCATTAGTTAACCATATAACTAGCCAACAATGGTATTCCCACTTTTCTGCTCTGTATGGCGGATTGGATGCGACGTGCCCTTCTCCTCCTGACTCAGTCAGTACGGTACCCTCCTCACCGTTGCTCGAAGAGCCATTTTCGGCTTCCGAGGTAGTATTGGTCATTAGACATCTGACCCCGATGAAGGCTGCTGGCCCTGATGGAATCCCGGGGGACCTCCTTCTGGAGGAACCTGCAGCCTGGGCCAATCTTATTGCCCTAATAATGAATTTGATCTCTAAGGGACACCCAGTGCCTGATTCATGGAAGGGAGCTGAGGTGATAACCGTGTACAAAAAGGGTGCCAGAGATGACCCAGCCAATTACAGACCGATCAGTCTGATTGACGTGATCCAGAAAGTGGTCGGCAGGGTCATTATCTTACGGGTGGGTACTTGGATGGAAGAGGAGCATGTCCTTTCTCATTTCCAAGCCGGTTTTCGTCAAAAGGTGGGCACGATGGACCAGGTCTTCCGCTTTTTTGCGATCTATTGGAAGTCTGTGACCATCAACAATGGTAGTCTCTATCTGGCTTTCATAGATCTCAGAATGGCGTTCGACTTGGTCCCTCGTGCAAGGCTTTGGGATATTTTAGAGAAGATGGGCTTCCCAGGTCCACTCCTGGACTTCATCGTGAAGCTCCATGAGGGGAATTACGCGAGGATCAGATGGGGTACCCAGGGACAACTGACTGAGAGGGTGCCCGTGAGGAGGGGAGTTCGCCAGGGATGTGTTATGGCACCTACCCTGTTCTCTCTCTTTGTGAATGGTGTGGTGGACCATCTGAGAGAGGAACCGGCAGATGCGCCCTCCCTGGCAGGGGAAAGAACACCTACCCTACTCTTTGCGGATGACACCATCGTGATCTCTAAATCACCAGCAGGACTCCAAAAGCTCTTGCACCGTTTTAGTGCGTTTTGTACCGACAGAGGTCTTACCATCAATACCTTTAAAACAAAGCTCATGGCCCTTTCACCCTCTAAGAGATTCAGGAATAATTTCTCGCTTAATGGCGAGTCATTGGAGATGGTAGACTCCTTTGATTATCTGGGTGTTAGGGTAAATAGTCGGATGAGTTGGAGTGACCATCTGGCCAAAATGTTACTACATTTTAAAAGAACCTCAGGGATGGTCTTGAGAGAACAGCGGGTGTCAATGAGTAAACCTGTGGCACCAACTCTTGCAATCTACAAGGGCCAAGTATTACCATCCGCCTTATATGGTTCCGAACTATGGGGGTTCGAGAACATAGCGGAGCTAATCACATCAGAAAATAAGTTTTTAAGAGACTTGGTAGCTTTACCCGCTTCTACTCCGTTAATCCCATTACGTCTTGATTTGGGTAGGCGTCCCCTTAAAGATCTAGTGCGCCTCCGCCCATTACTTTTTTGGGTTCGACTGAGAAGGACCGAGGAGCTTACAAACTACGCAGCTGTATTAGATGAACTTATACAGCTCAATATAGGTAATACCTGAACACTTTGACCTCCTGAGGCGGAAGCCGGGAGAGTCGCTCCTAGACCTTTATAATTATTGACTGTAATACTGTGATTTTAAGACAGCATTTTTAAAACTATTTGAGTGAATTATTGTGATTTTACAACAAGACCTACCTCTCTCCCCTGGGCACTCCCGCGCAGCGGTTTGGAACGCTGCCGCGGGATACTTCCTTGTGTTGCCGCCATCCCCCTGGGACACACAGGCCACGCCCACCACCATTCAGGCCACGCCCCTGTCCCCACCTATTATTTAATATGTGCTTCCACCGGACGCGCAGCGGACGAGCGCAGCGGGCGTGCCGTTTGCGTGCCGAAGGCGCGCCTAAGGCGCGCCTAAGGCAAGCCCGTCTGCGCCCGTCTGCGACCAGACCGCGGCCGGGGCCAGGCATGCTGCCGGTAAGTGGGCGCGCAGGGGAAGGATCGTGTGGTCAAGGGTTGACCTATGGGCTCTCAATACTACATCTGAGTGCTGCATTCATGGGATAGATCCTCAGACTTTCGCTCCTCCTCAGATTTGTGGGACTTGTGGGTTATCACTGGCACCAAGAGACACTGCGAGGCTTTCCAAACCTAAGCCGCTGATTAACAAAGGCCTTAGAGCAGGCCTTCTGAATTGCAGATCCCTTGTTAAACATACAGATGATATCTGGCTACTACTAGAAGAGCACGAGTGGGACGTTCTGTTTTTAACAGAAACATGGATCAATGAGGATAATATGACCGCCATTGCGCTGGCAGTACCCCTGGGATATAAAATATGTTGCTCGAACCGCACAGGCACTAAAAGAGGTGGAGGTGTGGCTGTCATATTTAAAGAACAGCTTGTATTAACATCCTCGGCCCCTACCATGATTCAGGGAATCGAGGGGCTACACTTTTGTTTTCGGGTGAGTCCTCAGCTATCTTTAGCATGATTAGTGATCTACCGCCCACCTGGCGGTGAGGATCCCAATTTGTTAACTCTGCTGGAGACGATTGTTCAGAGCTCCCTCCTCCACCCTCAATTCATCGTGGTCGGGGTTTTTCACATTCATATGGACAAAGCAGACTGCGCTCCTGCAGAGCTGCTGAGATCCACACTAAATACTGCCAAGCTGAGACTGATTAATGACGGCCCCACGCACAGAGCGGGTCACACGCTCGATCTAATTTTCTCTAATATTAAGGATGTGAAGGCGGAGGCACCACTACCGTTAATCTGGTCAGACCACTCACTGATCCCATTTAAATTAAATATAGCTACTGATAGTCCTGCTTCAAGCAAATGCTCTTTTTTGAAGAGACAATGGAAAAAACTAGTCCCTGATATCATGGGCCCTGTTCTGGCTCAGAATATCCCATCCCTCACCTCAAATGCTAACATGGACGCACAGCTACTCAATGATTGGGTCGGGAATATGGTTTCTTCCATTGCACCAGCCTCACGAGCAATATCTAAACGGGACTCCCCCTCCGCTCCCTGGTTCTCTCAGGATCTCAGGGCGGGAAAAGCAGCCTGTAAGAGGCTCGAGAGACTGTGGAGGGTAAATTATGGGCCCTCAGAAAAAACCAGATATAAGAAAGCATCCCAAAAACTACAGAGGCTATTAGAAAGGCAAAAAAACAGTTTTACGCGGATTCTATCCAGCAGGCAGAGCAGTCAGATCTTTAAGGTGGTACAGTCCTTTTTTAAACCTAAATGTATTGAGAGGGAGGTCCCCCCGTTAACCACTCTGTGCGAAAACATCTCTGAGTTCTTTGATCAAAAAATCAAACAAGTCTATGAGTCCTTTGGGCCAGAGAAAAAAACGGTGAAAACGGACCTAGCTATCAAAGATGTGATGGGTGAAACCTTAGCTCAATTCCAGGCGATACCCCTGAGTGCGGTTAGACAAGAACTAAACCGCTGCAAATCTGGTTCACCGGATGACCCATGTCCATCTAAACTCTGGTGCACCTTAGCGGATTTTGTGGCCCCCACATTACAACAGATCTGGAATACGTCCATCGTCTCGGGGGTATTCCCGAACATCTGGAAACATGCTACCCTCCTCCCGCTTAAAAAAAAAAAAAACCTAATGGGGATCCAAAAGACCTCAGCAATCTACACCCGAGCTCTCTGCTAGCAGCACCGGGAAAAATGTTCGAGAAAATAATACAGTGCCAGTTGAGCAAATTCATTGACGACAACAAGATACTGCATGAGACGCAATCAGGCTTTCGTCCTGGCTTTAGCACGGAGACAGCACTAATTGAGGTGGCAGAGTCAGTAAGGTGGTCGATGGATTTGGGAAGCTCAGCGATGCTGGTACTCCTGGATCTGTCGGCCGCCTTCGAAACGGTTGATCATGCTAGACTCTTGATGCGACTGGCTGAGATAGGCGTCCGTGACCAGGCTCTGGGGTGGATACACTCGTATCTGTCCCAGAGAACACAGAAGGTGGCATTAGGGACTGTATCCTCAACACCCAAAGTCCTCAGTTGTGGCGTCCCGCAAGGGTCGACACTCAGCCCCCTCTTGTTCAACATCTACCTCGCTCCACTCTTTACGCTGATTGCCAATTGGGGTGTCAAGGCAATCTCATACGCCGATGACACCCAATTGGTATTTCCGTATTCAGAGGTGTCGCAGGAGTCCTTCTTGAGCTTCAAGGGCTGTCTCCAACATGTGGCCTGTTCGATGAATACGAACAAATTACAACTAAATGCTAATAAAACGGAAGTGAACTTTTTTGGTAAAGGCCCCCCTCCACCCTCAGAGCTATGGTGGCCAGCGGAGATGGGACAAGCCCCCTCACCCAGCCTAACAGCAAAAAATCTGGGAGTGCGGCGGGATGACAGTCTGTCCTTTACCTCGCACATTCAACAAGTAGTCGGCT
This sequence comes from Triturus cristatus, assembly GCF_964204655.1. Classification (NCBI taxonomy): domain Eukaryota; kingdom Metazoa; phylum Chordata; class Amphibia; order Caudata; family Salamandridae; genus Triturus; species Triturus cristatus. The sequence continues at coordinate 1,045,183,698 of NC_140582.1, forward strand.
GCCGCTTGAGTAAGCTGAGGAATCTCCGCAAGATTTTGAGACTTCTCCCTGAGAGTTGTCGGAATACAGTAATCCATGCCACAGTGACATCAAGGCTGGATTACGCCAACGGCCTCTATCTGGGCTTACCTAAATACCTTATTCAAAAACTTCAGCTAGTCCAAAATGCGGCTGCAAGACTGCTAATGCGGATTCCTTTTAAGCACTCAGTCTCTCCGTATCTTCGATCACTGTACTGGATACCAGTTGCCAGCAGAATCAAATTTAAGGCACTCACGTTGGCCTTTAGATCTCTGTTTGGTACCTGCCCTAAGTATTTGAAAACCCGGCTCCCGAGATACTCCCAGGCCCGTGCGCTTCGGTCCAATTGCCACGTTCGACTTGCCGTCCCACGAGCAAAAAGGGCTCGGCTGGGGGGGTCGAACTTTTCCGGCTAATGTTGCGACACTGTGGAACACCCTGCCCCCAGCAATTCAGCAAGCCCCCTCTGAATATTGCTTCAAGCGGTTGCTAAAGACTTGGCTCTTTACCCAACCATGCTAAGCTCCCCCACTTCAGTCCTCTGGGTTAACTGTGTTTTTCCTAGCGCCGGGACACCTCCTCGTGAGGTAGCTGTTCGCGCTTTACAAAATGTCCAAAAAAAAAAAAAAAATAATAAGATTAAGTGGCTGAATAATCTGAGGCAATTGGTTGTGCATTTGGGCTTGAGCGAATCCTGGAAGACCCAAACTCCGCCACCCAAGCTAGTCATTAAGAAACTGTACTGGGATTGGGTTCAGAACGAGGCAATATGTAGAGGTACAGGGGGTTCACTCACGGTGCGGTTCTTGGAGTTCCAATGGTCCAGGATACTCGAACCGCTCCTTGATTTTATAGAGAAACTCCTGGATAGATCACTCTACTTAAAAGTTAGGTTTGGGATTCTTCCAGTGAATGATTTCACCTTCGGGTGGAAAAATCAAAGTGGTACATCGAAGGCTTGCCCGGGTTGTGCAGCCCCTACCGAATCCGTGGCACACTTCTTCTTTGCCTGCCCTGCCTACAGGGTGGCCAGGAGGATTTGGTTAAAACCTCTATGCTTAGGGATGGGCTTAAGATGTCATAAAATGGCCCTGCGGGTTCTTTGTACTGACACGACCTCTTCAGCCATGGTGTGTGGAGTAGCAAAATTCCTGGGCAGTGCTTGGTCGACACGAATGAGGAGCATTAAGTCCCCTACTACTCATTCTAATGGTTAGAAGACTTTTGGCTGGAAGTACCTTGGTTGTCGTTGGTTGTTCTATGTCCATTTTATTAATACGATCATTGCCCATATATGATGATGAATGTATATTAAGGCTGGTGGGTTCTTGATTTATTTTATATTGCAATGTTTTGTAAACTTTTATGATGAATTTTTTATCGAATAAAGTACTATCAACAACATAATGAAAAGTGAATTAGTGTGGGCCGGGCAAGTTAAAAAAAACTGTTGATCGATATGGCAGAAATATTACAAATAAACAAATATAGTGCTGCTTACTCTATCAAGAAGGGGGGCAGGGTTGGGTGAGAAAAAGATCTGGATTACTTAAGGAAAAGGGCATTCGCAGTTGTCATCTGTGAAGTCTGGCAGTCTAATACTTCTTTGCCTTGTCTGTAGAAGCTGCCTACAGAGGCAATTCCCAATGCAATCCTAAGGTTCAGAATTAGTTTGCATCTGCTGCAATCTCACCCAGCTGGGATATTATCTTTTAAAAACTCATAAGGTTTATGTAGTTGTGGGTTAAATATGCAGTTAACGACCCTGCATATTGTATTGGACTGTTTCTATTTCTTAAAAGTTTTATGGCCTGATTAAGATCTTGGCAGATGGGTTACTCCGTCACAACAACGAAGGATATTCCGTCCGCCAAAATATAAATCCTATTGTTTCCTATGGGATTTATCTTTTGCCGGATGGGATATCCGTCAGGGTTGGGATGGGTTATCTATTGGTACTCGCAATCATTTTCCCAGGGGCCACAAAGTATGGTCTGTGGTGTGACCGAGGGCCGCACTCACACCAGCAGGGTGGCGGTAGGGGGTCTGGGTGGCTCAGGGACTGTGTAAGGAGGTTTAAAAACATGCTAAATACACGGGCAAGCATTTGTTTGCAGGTTAATGAAGGCTTGCCTATTTTTTTAACATTGTTTTCTGAATATTAGTGCTCCACAACTAAACAGCAGCTGGTGCTCCTGCTAACCAGGAGGGCTGCATTTAAAGGTCAAGAGGGCCGCAAGCGGCCCCCGGGCCGTACTTTGAGTAGCACTGGAAAAACCCATCCGCCGAGATCTGAATCAGACCCCTAAATTATTAAAATAAGTCATACCTGCGATAAGTAATTTTTAACCGCTGTAGATGTTATAATGTATTAATATTTTTTTTTTTTTTTTTTTTTTTTTTAAAGTTTTTATTGAACAATAATTCGATTACAAGCATGGGCCTACAACCACCAGGGCCGGCCGCTAAGTACAGAATGAAATATACATTTATCAAAGCTGCAGTCGGTTCCCGGGGCTCGGCCCCGTAGTGACTCCGGATAGTTCTAAAGAAACAGGAGACTTAAATCCAACAAACACAAAAAACTAAAAGAAAAACAAAAGGCGAGGCAGAAAGACAAACAGTGCAGGTCAGGCTTCCTCCGGGGAACTCCAGTTCAGACCATTAAGCAGCACGCGAAAGGAAGGAGTACCGGGAGGCTGGGGACGGGGGGGGGGGCCAAGGGAAATGAACGTCCATATGTAGTCATTCCAAAAGGTGCCCGGAACCGTCAAGGGTCAGGGGGACATGGCGATATCGGTGTCCACCAGGGGGGGCGTACAGATACCCCCGCGATATGCATTCCATTGCCCCCAGATTCTGCCCCATGCCCCCGGCTTACCACGGGCAACATACACAGTCTTCTCCCTGAACATACACCAGTCCATATTCTCCTTCCATACTGACACGGTGGGCGGCCGCTGGGCACCCCAAAGCTGCGCTATATCTCTCTTGGCAATCATGTTCCCCAGGGCCGCCCACCGAGTCTGAGCCGCGCTATAATCATTGGGCTCCCACACATTCAAGACACAGCGACGCACCTCCGGCAGCAGCACAACCCCAGTGACCTGTCCCATAACCGTATGTACCCGGCGCCAGTAGTCCGCCACCTCGCGGCACTCCCACAGGATATGGAGAAAGGTGGCGCTGAGCCCACAACCCCGCTTACAGAGCCCATCGTCGGAATATCCCATCGAGACCAAGCGAGGACCCGTCACATACACCCGGTGAAGAATCTTAAGCTGTACCAACCGGAGACGGGCTGGAATGGCGACCTCCTTGGGGGACGACAGTGCAGACTGCCAGTCCTCGTCATCCAATTCCACCCCATCCCCCGTCCAAGCCTCCCGAAGGCGCACCAAGAGGTCAGCCCGATGATTAATCAGTTTCTTATAAATTAAAGAAATAGTACTGTCAGGGACATGTCCGTCAAGTATGCGGTCCTCGAGGGGCGAGGAAACCGGGATCTTGGTCCCCTCTCCAAAGACCGAAAGCAGGGCGTGTCGAACCTGGGCATAGCGGAAGAACTCCCTGTCCGTAAGCTCATATTCGGCCTGAAGAGCCGCGAAAGTCTTAACCGCGCCCTTATGCCACAGGTCTCCCACTTTGCTGATACCAATCGTATCCCACTGGTCAAATCCCTTCGTAGTCCAGAGGCTCCCCAAATATTTTTATTTTTAAGAGTGTTGTAATATAGTGTTTTGTGGATCTGGTATTTACAGTTTAAGCGACATTGTCTTAAATAAACGTATTTATGAACTGAAAAAAAACTGTTATGTTTTTTAATTCCATCTAGCTTTATGTACCAGAATAGCCCTGGTAATAATGAATAATCTATTTGAAGAGTGGTGCAGCAAACAAATTATGTCATTGAAACTCTTACAAAGGTTATCCGGTCAAACTTGACCCCCTACACCAATTCTCACCTCACATGAGTCCATGTATCTGCAGTCATTCTGCTGTACTTCATATACTATGCAGAAATCCTAAGCATAAAAGCACACGTTAAGGCCACTTATTAACTCATGAAGCGCTCCCTTTACCACTTTGAACATTAAAACCCTTGGGTCCTATTCTCAAAGGCATATTCCATTGTAAAATGTAAATTTGATACTTGTATAGCGCACTACTCACCCGCAAGGGTCTCAAGGCGCTTGTACGAATACCGCTGTGGAACCCATCCTGGCTTTCCCTGTGAGGCGTCCACTCCTAGGCACCCCCAAGGTGGAGGCCAGGCATCCTTAGCGTTGTGGGGGCCGTTGTGGAGATTAAGCAAGCTATTGCCCAGAGTTGCAGAGTGGGACTCCGTGATTGGAATAGGCACCGAGGAGAGAATTACCAGGTCCATGGGATTTTTGAGCCCAAGACCCGCCGAGGCGGGGAATTGAACCCTGGTCCCGGGCTAGACCTCTGTCTGCATCAGGGTCTGCCGCTCTAATCATTGAGCCACACTGGATTGTAAATCCATGTTTCTGACTAAATTCACCTGTTTTATGCCTACCAGGAATTCATAAAAGGAGTCTCAGCAGGTGCAATTCCATTTACATGTGCAGAGATCTGCGCCTTGATTGTGGAGTTTTCCACACCTGTAAATCCCACTCAAGGGGTGGGAAAATAAATATTCCAAGGCGTGGTTAGTCTTGGACATTTGTGGGTAATCAAAAGCTTCTCTCATTTCCCTTCTCACCTTGGAAAAGGTCTGAATTTTTACTCCAGCTAGGAGTTGGCGTAACTCCCATTCCAGGGTGGGATCAGAATGGATCAACCACAGATTTACTGGGCATGTAGGCCGGGGAAGGAGTTTCTGTATGGCAAACAAATATGCATTTGCAGAGAGGATCCTATTGCCCTTTGTGGAGCTCTCCGCTATGAAAAACTTGGCACAGTGGGAATAGGATCCCAGATAGAATGCCACATGACCTTCCGAAGAATCTGCAAGGAAACCTGTGCCTGGTGCACCTTAACCCCTACAAAGCGCACAAACAAAAATAAGCAGATATTACTCCCCATTTTGGTGTATTTTTATTAGTATGCTCAAAAAGCGAAGCCTTCTCAAACTGTGGATGCAGGTGGCTCCTACAAGGCTGCAGCTATTGTAACATGGCGGGAGAGGTGAGGGATGGGACGGGAGCACCAAGCACACGGAGGAGTGGAGGCACTGCAATGCCTCGTGCCTTCTTGCAAACAAGACTTCAACAAGGCCAATCCCCTTTAAAAGGAAGCCCAAACCAAACAAATATCTTACCAAAAAAGCACAACCAACGGTGGACATCTAAAAGTGCAAAAAGGCTAAAATAACACAAAAAATGGAGCAGGAGGCACGGCGTGGGAGCCAGCAGTAACACAACTGTGGCATTAAGAGGAGGTGGGAGGGAGGAATGCTATATTTAAGTGTAAGCAGCTATGGCGCCTAAGCTGAACACAGGCAAACAGTAATAGAGCAGGAAACCAACAAAAAAATAATCCCTCAAAGAACAGATAAAGAACCATAGCAAAATGAGACAGTACTTAGTCCATGCTCCATGACAAGAATGGAAGAGAAAAGGAGGGACAAGGAGGCAGGGCTGACCACTAGTAAGCAAGGATTTTTAAAGGACACTGAAACAAACAAATCAAAAGCAGAGGGATGGCTTTAAGCCCACTAGAGAAGTATACTAAAGTATGCACAAGGTCGTACGCTCACGCTTGACCCAAGAAGGAGACACCAAGATGCTCTTTACTGGGCCTGCAATTCCAGAGAGCTCAGCAATGTTCCTTTGGAGAACAAATCACCCTAAGATTGATTTTCTGTTCTGCAGGTGGCTCCATTTATACTGTTGATCGTTTCTGATAACCCACTAAAAATGACTTAAGTAAAGACAATGGCTAGTTGCATGTGGAAGCCTTCTCACCACCCATGGCGTGCCGCCTTACACAAAATCTACTTTTAGACAACTTTCCTATCAAAACTCCCAAATCAATACTTTGCACTGGTTTGCATCACTTTCAGTGGCTTTGCATCAACTCAAATTGTTGATAAATCTGGGCCCTGCTATAGAATCAATGGTATTCTTTAGGTCTTTAGTTGTCTCAATAGACTACGCAGTTAAAGAAACTCATAAATAAAATAGAAAATCATGCAGCGAGGGGGTTTGAGTCAGCCCTCTTCATCCATTTGTCTATGCAAATGTCATTCACATTTTGTTCTTGCCCACCACAGCATACAGCTGTGTTACTGGCTGTCTTGCACCATGAGTGATAGCAATTGTACTGATCACATTGGCACATCCACCTAAAATGAGGTGCAATTGAGTCCCATGGCTTGTGGCTTGATACTTTATTTGTTTAGTTATCCTTGTGTGTGCACATTATATCTCCGGGTCACAGTACTTCAAAGGCAATATTACCGTATCTTTGCGAAACTTAGAAACATATTCCTGTAATGTGAATTAAATCTGAAAAGAGTTTCTATACCTGTTCTCAGTACACCTGCCTGCTAGGATGTGCACTCTTCCATTAAAGTGATAAACAACTGTTAAGTTTTTCTTTATATGAATTTTTATTGCAAACAAAAGTCCAGGTTGGAAGCAAGATGGCACCTGCGTAGGACGTGGACGGCGTCGCTCCTGCCGTGATGCTCATCAGAGGCCAGTAAACTTAAGGAAAAGAACCTTTTTGCTGGAATATGATATCCAGACCATACCTGTTCCTGCAGAGTGGGCGCTGGGTTCTGCGGATAAAGCGGGCGAACTGGGGACCGTGGACGCCGGCTGGTTGCTCTTCTGATGCTGCGTTGCGCTGTTCTTATGGCTCTGACGCTCCCTGCTACAGTGTTGCAATGGATCCAGCAGTGCAACTAAACAGATCAAGATGCCTGGCCGTGGATCATGGAAAACCAGCCCGCAAACAGGATTGCCCGGGGGGGGGGAGGGGTTCCTTCCTCCGTCCTCCCAGGACGCTGCCAATGCGATGAGGGGGGGAAATCAAGAAAGGTCTGTGGACAGAGGAGGGCTCAAATGGAGTAGTTTGGAGGGCAGCACCAGGACCCGACTAGGAAAGACTGTGACACATGGGGCACATGGCCAATCCCTAATTTCTACCCTGTTTTCTGGTAGTGGCAAGGCAACAGCAGTGGACCGGATGCCAAGCAAGAGGCAAGGGGGAGCTTAAACCAGCAGGCAGACCGAGGAAGGAGTGGAGGGGAAGGAGTGGAGGGGAAGGCGGATGCCCCCTTCCCAGGTGATCAATTGGACTTGGGGAGTGCGAGTAGTACCAGCTCTGTTCAGTGTGAGATATTAATCCCTATTGATGGTTCCCAAACTAACCCTATAACTAGTGTGGGGAGGCAGGTAAAGACAGCTCCTATCAAGACGAACCCTGAAGATATTAGAGGAGATGGCCCCAATAAGGTGATCAATAATGGGGGCCAGGATCAAGACAGAAGCAAGCAGACGCAAGCAAGCGGGGGGTATAAGGAAGCACGATGCCCAACCCAATCTACAAATATTGGTCAACAAATAGCTCACACTGAAAAAAGGACTGGGTTTCGCACGGACCTGGTGCAAGATCTAGGGAGGGTGGCAAATGAGCTATCTCCTTGCATAACTAAGTCTCCTGATGTAAGACAAGTTTTATTCATTGACAGATGAGTCAGACCTTTCGAATATTGGAGAATCATCATCCTCCCTAACCGATGATCCAGCTTCGGAATCTTCCTCCAGTGATACTCCAGAAGAATCTAGTTACGCAGCCCAATGTAAGCGGTCGGGGAGAGGATCTCGGGGAAAGAATAAGAGGGACAAGAAAGTGGAGAAATCTCTAAAGGCAGTAGTGGGGACGGTTCCCTGGGCAATCTCTACTGGGACTACTCCGCATTGCGGCTGGCGTTTTGTGGGTGGGAACCTAAAAGATCTGCCAAAGAAGGCATTATGAGATCATCTGATTTACAATCGCAATCCCCATTGGTAGAGGGATCTCTGGCAACAATCCTTCAAACCAAAGACAAGTTCAAGAAGAAACCAGGAGCTCAAGTCGCCGGGCGAGGTTTGCTACTAAAAAACTGCATGTGACTGTGAAAAAGATTACTAAAACCTGCTCTGATTTTGACGGTAGATTGACCATGGTGGAGGAACTCACCAAGCATCTAGAGTCCGAAGTTAAGACTCTAAAAAGGAAAGAAGCTTCGCAGGCAGCAACGAAGGTCGATGTCTTATGGAAACTTGAAGAGTACCAGAACAGGCAGAGACGTAACAATTTGAGAGTTCTGGGGATCCCCGAGGGGGTGGAAGGCCCTGATGTACATGCCTATATGATATCTCTCTTCAAGGGCGCCTTCCCTGAGAAACTAATTAGGACTGGAGCGCAGAGATTCAACAAGCCCACAGGTTCCCACTAATGATGAAGAAGTCTTGATCCAATGATGCTGAAAGACCTAGGGCGATCTTGGTATATTTTGCGAACTTTCTGTTGCGGCAAGAAATTTACGATCAAGCTCGTCCCAACGCAAAGAAGGTGTTTGGAGATGTCTAATTTTTTGTAAGACCTGACTTTGCCCATGGCACAGTAGAAAGGCGGTGGCGGAAGCGACAGCTGTTTAGCCCTTTCCAGCAGTGTGTAGCGGTAGTCTATCTCCTAAATCCTGCCTGCTTAAAAGTGACTTACAAAGGGCAAACACGTAGTTTCACTTTGGAAATTAGCACGTATGAGCATCTGAAAGAGATAGGTAGAGGAAATATAGATATATAGCTCAGTAACACCGATAGGGATCTCGCTCCATGTTCCCGGATTAAATTATTGGTGGTACTACCGAATAGATAGTACTCACTCTGGGGCTTTAAGGATAATTTAGTCCTCATTGAATCTGGTTAGAGTGGGATACTCAGTCTAAGGGTTTTTTTGTGTTCTTCTTTTTTCTTCTTTGCTTTTTCTCATTTAAATGGGCACGGGTCAGGAGCGGTCGGAGATGCACTGTTGCGTAGGCGCTATCATTCAGGCTTTTAGCCTGATTGCTTATTTGGTGGGGGGAGGAGGGAGGGGTCTGTAGGAGGGTGGTGTTCGGGGGGATGGGAAGGGCCCTACAGGGGGGATAATTGGGCGCAAGGAAACACAGGAAGAGATAGCGTTCCCTTGCATAGGAAGATATTTTTCTTGGGTGGTCAGGGGCAAGGTGTTAAGCGCAAGATGTGTAAGAAGGAATTCAGGAGACTGGGCCAATGTGTAAACTAAGAGTCGCCACAGTGAACATCTGTGGCCTCAATGATAGAAAAGCCAGCGTAACCTTGGAATTGCAAGCTTTAGAGGCAGATATAGTATGCCTTCAAGAGAGCCACATCAAGGGCGCACAGCTGTCTTTATTGGACACTTTAGGTTTTAAATTGGTTGCGGGCCCACGTCAAAACATACGGACTTGTGGGGTGGCAGTTTTGGCTAAAAGGGGTTTGGTTCAGTTTTTCTCACATTTTCATACTGAAGGTCGTGGAGATGGGTTATTCTAGAATTTTGGTCTAATGCGTGCACTTTTACATTAGGCTCTTTATACAGGCCAATTTTAGATGATACTGGGTTATATGACTGGTTGAATAATGAACTGGTGTCTTGGCCAGCTCCCATTATTCTATGTGGTGACTTAAACATCAATTTGGCCAATAGTTGGTCGTGTGAGGAACAATACAAATACTACGGCAGGGAAACCCAGGGTATTCCGGTTTCTTAAAAGTATGTGTAAAGATCATACCCTGATGGATGTTTGGCAGAGCAGGAAGCCAACAGAACATGGCTTCAAACTTTTTTTTGTCTCACATGCTAAAATGCATGATTGTGATATTGAACTCCTCCCCCAGGTCATGTCTGACCACAATCTTCTAGTCTTGGTAACCAAGAAGGTTGTGCCCCGTAGAAGTGGTAGCCAATGGAGTTTTGAGAGGGCATTACTGGTAAACGACGAATATGTAATCCATATGAAAACCTTGATTGCAATGTTCCTTAGTGAGAATCTTGGTAGCACTTCTCTAGAAATAGTTTGGGAAACATTAAAAGCTGGGATTCGGGGGGGAATCTCTCCAGTTCTCGCTAACCAGGGTAAGGAAGGAGAAGCAAAAGATGCAAGAATTATATTCCCTACTAACCCTGGAAGTAGAGAAATTAATAACTGCTACACAACAGGGGGGTGACTATCAGGAAGCGCAGATAAGAGTCATGATGGATAAAGCAGCTACAAATGATATTGCGATAAAAGACAATTTGCAGCAAAATTCTTAGTTTGCGGCGGCATTATGAATACTGAGGACACGTTGGGCGCACGCTAGCTATAAGGACCAGGCAAAAGAACATCTAGAATGAAGTCTGGGAGATCAGGGACCCAGATTTGGGCATTACTTCTGATCCAGTGGGGATAAGATCTGCATTAAAAAGATTCTACCAGAAATTGTATCTGGAAACCGGTATGGGGATTGGGGATGACATCTTAAAATATTTAGATCTAAGTGTAACAATGAAATTTGATGAGGATGACCAGGTAGGGTTGGAAGAGATCCCCCCGTGGGAAGAGATTCTTACTGATATCGCCTCATTGGCGACCAGGAAGGCCGCTGGTGAAGACGGCATTTCAACTGAATTTCGTAGAATATTTGCATAAGAGCTGAGGGACTGTCTTGTGAGGCTGTTTAAACATATTTTTGAAGGTAATACACCCCCTACTTCTTGGTCTCAAGGGAAGATAGTAGTTTTCCCCCAAAAAAACAAATCTGTTAGGCAGCTCGGGTCACATGGGCCAATTACGCTTATTAACGGGAACACTAAAATCTTAGCCTCTTGTTTGTCCCCCATTATTAGTAAAGTAGTAAGTGGATGGCAACGTGGATTTATACCTGGGATAAGCACTACAGCCCACATTAGGCGGGTAATGATGCTGTTCGACGCTGCCCAGGTAACAGGAGACCCTATGGTCTTAATTTTGCTAATGCTGAGAAGGCTTTTGATAGGGTCTCCTGGGGCTACCTGTGGAAAGTGCTCGAGTGAATAAATATAGGGCCCAAATTTAGGCAAGCACTCAAAGTGCTTTATTATAAACCTGAGGCCAGGGTGTTTGTGGCTGGGCAACTCGCAGCGTCATTCCTAATTCTAAGAGGGACGAGGCAAGGCTGTCCCTGTTCCCTAATACTGTTTTCCCTTTATATTGACACGTTTATTCACAGGCTAGAAGCTAATTTAAAGATCTTCCCAATGCCATATAACGGGTGAGATACTAGAATGCTCGCGTACGCTGACAGCATCGCTGTAGTTACACCTGAGCCTTCTACTGCAATGGTGTAAATTGAGAAAGAAGCAGGGGAATTCAGATATATCTCGGGTTACTAAATATGGAAAAAAAACTAATTTTGGTAAATAGCATGATATCTTGTCAGGATTCACGGGTGGCTGCAAGTGCGACATACTTGGGAGTTGCTATCACGCTTGATGGGGATTGTATTATTGGGGATAATCTTGAGCCTTTGATTTAAAAATCTAAGAAAGATCTGCAGAGGCTAAATAACTTGCATTTATCCCCGGCAGGACAATGCAATTTCATTAAAATGATTTTTCCCCCAAGATTCATTATTTTTTTAGGGTCATTCCATTAGGAATAAGTAATTTATGGTTTAATTATGTAAGTTCCCGATTTGTGTGCGTCTATTCCAAACCTAGAGGGGCCATGACATTTTTGACGCTCCGACAAGATCGTGGAGGGTGGGGACTCCGTAACTTAAAGCTGTATTACTGGGCAACGGTGCTTCAGAAAACCCCATGGCCTGCAGGTGCTGTTTACTTTCCCTCTCCATTTGAGTTATTGATAGGTGAAGAGGCGTGGGGGAATTTCTGGAGGCAAATTGAGCTAAGCTATTTCAACCGCGTTCGTTTTAAGACCTTGCGAAATACATTTGAGATCTGGTCTAGAGTCCGCAAACTGATGGGTCTAGGCGGACTTAATTTCTATACCCCTCTGAAGGATAATCTAATTCTCCCAGGAATCTTTTCAGACCAATGTCACAGTGGGTTAACATTGGCATAAACAAGGTGGGCCTTTTTTTCTCCGGTAGAGGGTTAAAATCATTTCAAGAAATTAGAGAAGAATTAGGTCTCATTCATAAGGATTTTTTACAATTTTCACAAGTGAGGGATTTTCCTTTTCGCAAGACCGGAGGGGCAATAGGATTTCAGCAGTATAATTTGGTGGATGCCTTGGTAGCTGAAAATAACCCCTCAATAGGGTTTATCTATTCCTTCCTCAATAAATACATGAGGGACGATATAGATAAGCATTCGCAGGGATAGCAAGAACAACTGACCATCTCAGACGCCTGCTTCCAGGAATCCTTCACTCTTGCTCAGACATCATTTATATCAGCTAAATTACATGTTCAATATTACAAAACATGTTTTAATGTATACTATACCCCTAGTAGGATTATCAAATGGGGGGATGGCAAAGGCACTCGTTGCCTTAGATGTCATCTTAGTGGTGCTGATATTGTGCATACCTTATTCACTATTAAGTTCCAGATAACTGAATTCTTGTCAAATAAACTGAATATTCAGGTAAATCTATCCCCTGCAGTGATCCTCTTGGGAGTGTCTGAATATGAGAGACCAGCAAGAAGCAGAGAGCTGATCTTTATTTTTATGACAGTTTTTGGTCTATGTATCGCTTCAGCGTGGTTAGATAGTAATCCACCAGTGTTTCAGCAGAGGCTAGCCTGGGTACTGGCTGTTTGCAATCTAGAGAAGGCAAATTTCCTAAGGAAGGGGATTTATAACGAAAGGAAGGGATTGAGGAGGGGGGGTCCGTTACTAGACCCAGTGGATGTCAGGAGCGGTTGAGGTTAGGCGCGATGCACTTTAAGCTTGCGTTTATATAACCACCAGGCACCTTGCTTGTCCCTAGCGGATTGCCTTATATCTTCTTGTTTTTTTCTCTTCTATCCTTTTAGGCATCAATCGTATGAATCTGATTGATTTTGCTTTGAAATATGGTATGGCAACCGTGATCAACATTCTTTTTGGTATATAACTGTGTAGCGGGAGTGGGCGGGTAAGTGTTTTCGGGGATGAAAATTGTGGTTTTATTGTGTTTTCTATCATGTACTAAGAATTGGTAAATGACAATAAAAATATATTTTTTTAAAAAGCAAACAAAAGTCCAACACCTTTAGGGGTGGCATATTTCATTTTGATCTTTTTATTTTTGCGGCATGTACTTTTAATAAAAAATGTAACCATGACACTAGCTTGAAAAGGCCCGACCCATTGGCGTGGCCAATGCTTTTTTAATGTTGTGTTAGTTTGGCCCCTCAAAATGCACTCCTTGTAACAATGCATCCACATGTTGTGAATAGACTGCTGACCTTTCATGTGCATCTCATCTTCAGGTAGCTCTACAAAAAATACACGCATTTTAGTTACTCGTTTTTGGTTTGACGAGCTGGGTTTTCTAAGAGGAGTCAAAGACTTCGAAATGAGTCAGATAAGCTGTGCCAGAGTTTGTGTGTGAGTCCCTCTTGTTTCACATGAATTTACAAAATGTTTTTCGTATGCAGCTTCCGCAAGACAGGAGCAAAATGAAGAGAAAGGCAAGATTATATTTTGTTGATTTTATTTGAATACAAAGTTCTCAGGAATGGGCTGACTCGTTCAGCAGTTCCTAATATATGCTCGAATCATTGCCTGCACCTGGATGTTTTCTGTGGGCTTTTCCAAAGTCATTTTGAGATCTCGGAGGACTGTGTGCTAGGGCTGTGTGAGTCAACTGGTATGTTTTTTATTCTATCACGCTTTATGGATCAGAACAGACCTGATAATGATGCACAATCTACTTAAAAAGTACTGGAGCAAACTAACTGTGCCACAGGGACTCTTGAAAGCTAGCAGGTCAGACCCCGGCCCTGAAGACAGTTCTCACATCAAATGAGTCCCTGTGCCCAGTCTTTCTTCATTTGCACCACATGTGCCATGCAGAAATCCTAAACATAACAGCACGCATTAAGGCCACTTATTAACTCATGAAGCGCGACCGTCACCACTTATTGTACATTAATAAATAGCCTTGGGCCCAATTCACTAAGGTAAATTACACCATAAAACTTTACCTGTGTTTACCTACCAGGACTTTGCAAAGGGATTCTTGGCAGGGCTGGCTTTAGCGCTGGTGGCGCCCGGTGCGACAATCTTTGTTGGCGCCCGGAGTGACCTCCTTCTCAGATTCACTCACTATCCCTTGGCAAACGTGCCCCTCATCTCTCCATAGCCCCTCTCACATACATTTCACTTATTTTAAAGTGCTGTGAAAGGTTGGCTTTACTAATCCACTCATCTATCCACATAAAATACAGATCTGCTCTTTGCAGCTGGCATATTAACCCTCTGTGCTACTTTATGGCGAGTCAAAACTGCCACAAGACAAAACTCCAATCTTTCTCTCTAGTAATAACAATATTCACAAGAGATATCTTGACATTCTTATTGCAGCCTGAAAGCAGGCCACACTAGAAACTCTGCAGCATGTGCGTTTAAATCGTAAGTTATTGCTAAACACAGCACACCCTCCCCCCCCATGTCAGTGCCCCCCCCCCCCTCCAGGTCAGCGCCCAGTGCGGCCGCACTGGACACACTGCCGTAAAGCCGTCCCGGATTCTTAGCAGGTGTAATTCCATTTACGTGTGTGGAGATCTACACCTTCATTGCAGAGTTTTCCACTTGTGTAAAACCCACTCAAGAGAGGGAAAATAAGCATTCCAAGGCGTGATTATCCTTGGGTGATTGTGGATAATCAAGAACTCCTCTCATTTCTCGTCCCACCATGGACCAGGTCTGGTTTTTAGCTAAGGGCTGGCGTAAATCCCATTCCAGGATGGGATAGAAATGGATCATCCCCAGATTTACTGGAATGCAGGGGAAGGGGATTCTCTGTGACAAAAAAATGTATATATATATATCAGTATCAGCTGCTTCCGGGAAGTAGTGGTGAGACGGGGAGGTGGAGTTTAAAAAAAAAAAAGGGGGGCAAAAATTAAGAAAAAGAAAAACGCAATTACCTTCCCGGCGGCCGGCTCTCCTCCATCCTCTTTGTCCACGATTCGCGCAGTAAAAGGAAGCACCCAGGCTCCCCTAGCCAATCACAACGCTGCCTTACAGCGTTATGATTGGTCTGAGCTCGAGTGGTTCGGCACTCAGATGGGGAATGGGAGCCTGGGTATGTTCCCCACCAGGCTGTCTAATGCAGCCTGGTGGGGAACATGCAAAGTACGCATGACTGTTTGGCCGGGCCAAGATTGCCGGCCAAGCAGTAATGCCAACTTTAGAGTATGCAAACCATTCCTACCCCTTCTCTGTGGCCAACATAGCCCCACCTGCACCTTTACAGCACCAGGGAATGGTGACAAAAAAAATGATAATAGCATTGTTATTATCATTTTATTTCCTTGAGGGGCGACGGTCCTTTGCCTTAGCGGAGGAGCCGACACTGATATATATATGCATTTGCAGAGGGGATCCTATTGCCCCTGTGCTGAGTTCTCCCTATGAAAAGCTCCACACAGTGTGAATAGGATGCCAGTGGGAAGGTCCAATGACTTTCCCAGGAATCTGCATGTAATCCTGTGCCTGATGCACTTTCCTCTATAGATTCCTCTGAACGTTTGTAAACCCCAGAAAATAATAACTCTACACACACACATAGATGTAAATCTGAGAGTGCAGATGTACTACTTCCTATCTGAATTGGCCCCTCTGAGAAGCTGGCGTGGTATATGATGTTCACTTATGTAAGTGGACACCCTGCACCAGTCCAGACAACCCTTATGGTGATTTTGGAGGTCTTAGACAACCTTAGAAAGCTCTCTAAGTGGTTGCTGTGGAGAGCAGCCTTCAGGCTTAATCCAGAAGGAGTGCAAAGCAGCTTGTTTTACCAGAACACAATTTTATATGTTTAGATTAAGTGAAAAAGAACCACACAAGGTAGTTATAAAAATATGTATTTATTATATAATACTCTCTAACACATACAGATATCTCTTACCCAGAGATATGCACAATGCACACAATACTTTGCATAGAAATCAAGTAAATAGCACAAAATACACAGTGGACCCCAGGGGGACTAAACCATATACTAAGAAAGTGGTATAAGAACCACAACTCGGGTCAAGACAATGTCAAGAGGACATAGCAGTGCTGGGGACCCAAGGAACCACCCAAGGTGAGTTACTAGGAACCCCACGGAGAGCGGGTGCAGTGTGGGAACACAACTGCGGGCTCCGTACAATTCAACGTGTAAGTTGCGGTTGGAGTTTTAAAGATTAAGGACCCTTCCCAGTGGACCATGAATAAACCCAGTGGAAGACAGAAGGTTGGAGAGCCACCCCACCCGTGGATACCCTAGTACCCACGTTACCTACACCAGGGAAGCCGGGTGCATAGGTGTGAAGTGGTGTGAGAAACAGCCGTCAAACCCAATGGATGACTTCAGGAAAGTGGCGCTGCTGAAGGAGAAAGTGTCCAGTGGAATACGAAGGTGGATTCTAGTTGAGAGGTACCTGCAAGCAGAGGGGACAGAGTCTATGTCACTCAGGAGTGACAAGGAGATCTGGTAGACGAATGCCCACCAATGTCGGGAGTTGCAGGAGAGTTGACGAGGACCTTGATTCTGCAGCTGTGAGGACCAGGCGATGCTGAGGAAGACCAGGAGCCATGCATGAGCTGTCCCAATGTCGGATGTCAAGATCTGAGGGGTCGGTGTCCAGCGGAAGCACAAAAAAGCCTTGGCAAATGCAACCCACGCAGAAGTCGAAAAAGGTGGAATGTCAGGACCAGCAAGGTCCAGGGGACTCACCACAAGCAGGGGAGTCAGGGCAGGCCAAAAGAGCAACTAGGGAAGCCCAAAAGAAATAAAGGTGACCCTCAACAGGACCCACAGGCCAGAGGCACTGGAGTCGCAAGAGGACCTCGAGCAGCTCACTAAAAGA
Organism: Triturus cristatus; assembly: GCF_964204655.1. Classification (NCBI taxonomy): domain Eukaryota; kingdom Metazoa; phylum Chordata; class Amphibia; order Caudata; family Salamandridae; genus Triturus; species Triturus cristatus. Next base: position 1,045,200,731 of record NC_140582.1, read on the forward strand.
TGCAGGCCACGGTGCAAACGATGCAATGTGGACAAAGACTTTGGTCACTGGAGATGCTTGAAGTGGGGCTACTTGGAACCCGAAGATCTTGATCAATCAATCAATCAATCATGGAATTTATATCGCGCACTACTCACCCGGAAGGGTCTCAAGGCGCTTGGGGAAGGGGGTCTGCTACTGCTCGAACAGCCAGGTCTTGAGCTGTTTCCTGAAGGCCAGGTGGTCCTGGGTCAGCCGCAGGTGGACGGGTAGGGAGTTCCAAGTCTTAGCCGCCAGGTAGGAGAAGGATCGTCCTCCGGCGGTGGCTCGCTGGATGCGAGGGACGACGGCGAGGGCGAGGTTCGCGGAACGTAGCTGGCGGGTGGGCGTGTAGAAGGTGAGGCGGTCGTTGAGGTACCCTGGGCCCAGGTCGTGGATGGATTTGTGTGCGTGGGTGAGGAGTCTGAACGTGATCCTCTTGTTGACAGGGAGCCAGTGCAGGTCTCTCAGGTGGCACGAGATGTGGCTGCGTCGGGGGACGTCCAGGATGAGTCGGGCGGAGGCGTTCTGGATACGCTGAAGTCTTTTCTGAAGCTTGGCTGTTGTACCGGCGTAGAGGGTGTTTCCGTAGTCTAGTCTGCTGGTGACGAGAGCCTGGGTGACCGTCTTCCTGGTCTCGGTCGGGATCCATCGGAAGATCTTCCGGAGCATGCGGAGGTTGTGGAAGCAAGCTGAGGAGACGGCGTTGACTTGTCTGGCCATCGATAGGGAGGAGTCCAGGATGACGCCCAAGTTGCGTGCGTGGTCCGTTGGTTTGGGTGCGGTGCCTAGTGCCGGAGGCCACCAGGAGTCGTCCCATGCGGAGGGCGATGGTCCCAGGATGAGGACTTCTGTCTTGTCCGTGTTCAATTTCAGGCGGCTGATTTTCATCCATTCAGCGACGTCTGTCATCCCTTCGTGTAGGCTGGCTTTGGCGGTGTCGGGGTCTCTGGAGAGGGAGAGAATCAGCTGGGTGTCATCGGCGTAGGAAATGATGTTGAGGTTGTGTTGGCGTGCGATGGCAGCGAGGGGTTTCATGTAGATGTTGAAGAGAGTGGGGCTGAGCGACGATCCTTGCGGGACGCCGCAGATGACTTCGGTGGCCTCGGAGCGGAACGGAGGGAGGCGTACTCTCTGTGTTCTGCCGGAGAGGTATGAGATGATCCATTCCAGAGCCTTCCCTTGGATGCCGGTGTCGTTGAGGCGTTGGACTAGTGTGCCGTGGCAGACAGTGTCAAATGCTGCGGAGAGGTCTAGGAGGATGAGTGCCGCTGTTTCACCGTTGTCGAGCAGGGCTCGGATGTCGTCGGTGGCTGCGATGAGGGCGGTCTCGGTGCTGTGGTTGGCTCTGAATCCGGACTGCGATGGGTCGAGGGATCCGTTCGTCTCGAGGAAGGCTGCCAGTTGCTTGTTGACGACCTTCTCGATGACTTTGGCAGGGAAAGGAAGGAGCGAGATGGGGCAGAAGTTCTTGAGGTCGGTCGGGTCCGCTGTTGGTTTCTTCAGCAGAGCGCTGAGCTCGGCGTGCTTCCAGCTCTCCGGGAAGGTGGCTGTGTTGAAGGAGGTGTTGATGATGTCTCGGAGGTGGGGTGCGATGGTAGAGGCGGCCTTGTTGAAGACATGATGGGGGCACGGGTCGGTCGGAGATCCGGAGTGGATGGTGTTCATCATGCGTGACGTGTCTTCGGGGGTCACCTCGGTCCATGTCTGGAGGGTGGCGGCGGGGTGCGTAGGTTCGACCGATGGGTGCGGGGGTGGAATGCCGAAGCTGTTGTGGATGTCGGCGATCTTGCGGTGGAAGTACGAGGTGAGGGAGTCGCAGAGGTCCTGTGAGGGAGTGATGTCGTTGTTGCCGGTGCTGGGGTTGGAGAACTCCTTGACGATGTTGAAGAGCTCCTTGCTGTCATGGGCACCACCAAGATTTCTTCTTGGTGGTGCGGATGAGCTGGTGATGTCTGCGAGTGGCGAGTTTGAGTGCGGTCATGTTGTCGGCGGTCTTGTTGAGGAGCCAGGCCTTCTCGAAGGTGCGGCAGGCCTTCTTGGAGTCCTTAAGTTCATCAGTGAACCAGGGGGCCTTCTTGCTTCTGGGCCTGGTGAGTGGGTTCTTCAGTGGGGCGAGGTCGTCGGCACAGGAGGTCAGCCACTGCGTGAGGTCGAGGGCCGCTGTGTTAGGGTCCGTAGTCCTGACAGGTGGGCTCTGGCTGAGGGAGGTGGCGAGCTGGTCGGCGGTGATCCTGCTCCAGTTTCTGTGGGGAACCTGCTTCGGGTGATGGTGGACCGTGTTCTTTCTGAAGCTGAAGTGGACGCAGCTGTGGTCAGTCCAGTGAAGTCCGGTGGAGTGGCTGAAGGTGACGTGTTTGCTGGATGAGAAGAGGGGGTCGAGCGTGTGGCCGGCGTAGTGGGTGGGGGTGTTGACCAGTTGCTGGAGTCCGAGGTTGGCGAGGTTGTCCAGCAGGGCGGTGGTGTTGCGGTCATTGTTGTTCTCCAGGTGGAAGTTGAGGTCCCCGAGGAGGATGTAGTCGGCGGAGGGGAGGGCGTGAGGGCTGATGAAGTCCGTGATGTCCTCGCAGAATTGTGCGCGTGGTCCCGGGGGTCTGTAGATGAGGGTGCCTCTGAGGGTAGTCTTGGGGTCGGTGTGGATCTGGAAGTGCAGGTATTCGGCGGCGTTGAATGCGTCGATGGAGTCAGTCGAGATGCGAATGGTGCTCTTGTGTACGATGGCGATACCTCCTCCGGTCTGGTTGACGCGATCCTTCCTGATGATCTTGTAGCCATCCGGGATGGCTATGGCGATGTCGGGGGCTGAAGAGTCGTTCATCCAGGTTTCCGTGAGGAAGGCGACGTCTGGAGATGCTGTGTCGAGGAGGTTCCAGAGTTCCACGGCGTGTCTGTGGGCGGAGCGGGTGTTGAGCAGGATGCACTTGAGGTGGTTGCTGTTGTTCGTCCTGATGGGTGCGGTGCCGGGTCGGAGGCAGGAGAAGTTGCAGGATCGGCAGGCGAAGGGTCCATGGGTGCGTTGCGGGGATGCTCGGTAGCACCCGGGGACTCGGGCGGTGTTGAGTGCGATGAGTGTGGCGGCATCGTAGGTCCTGCGGGGGGGGCTGGCGGACGCGGGGGCCAGGGGGTTTGGCGCTGGGCGCGGTCCAGGCGCGGACGGGCACAGACGGGCTTACCTTTGGCGCACCTTCGGCGCTCCCGCTGCGCGCGTCCGCTGCGCGGTCGCTGAGGAGGCGTCATAAGTATGTAGCCGGGCGGGAGGGTCGGCTGGGAGGCGGGAGGCTGGGCGACCAATGGGAGGCGAGGGGAGGCGGGTCTGGGGTCAGCGGCGGGAGGAGCGACTCACCAGGGGCAGCGGCGGCGGGAAAAGGCGCCAAGAAGCTTAGCGTCCGGCGGGGAGCAGGAGGTGTTCCCCACCTGAGGGAGAGAGGCAGCGGCAGCAGGCAGCAGGCGGCGGCAGGCAGCAGGCAGCAGGCGACGTCAGAGCGGAGCAGAGGTAAGGAGCGACCGACTGTGAGGGCACAGTGGGTCACACTGACCGGTCCCCCGTGGTCCCCTTAAGTAGGTAGCCGGGCGGGAGGGTCGGCTGGGAGGCGGGAGGCTGGGCGACCAATGGGAGGCGAGGGGAGGCGGATCTGGGGTCAGCGGCGGGAGGAGCGACTCACCAGGGCAGCGGCGGCGGGAAAAGGCGCCAAGAAGCTTAGCGTCCGGCGGGGAGCAGGAGGTGTTCCCACCTGAGGGAGAGAGGCAGCGGCAGCAGGCAGCAGGCGGCGGCAGGCAGCAGGCAGCAGGCGGCATCAGAGCGGAGCAGATGGAAAGAAGCCAACAAGTTTTTGCAACTGCAAGTCGACGCGGTGTACAGGGGTTGGGTTCCTGCATCTCCCACAAGGGATACTGGCCTCAAACTTGGTGAGAGGGCAGGGCAGGCCTCAGGAGCTGTGGAGAACCACCACCTGCATTGCAGAACCTTTCAGAGTCCGTAGGAGCTCAGGATCAGCAGACTGGCCAGCTTAGTTGTGGTGCTTACGAATGTAGGGAAGTGACTCCTTCACTTCAAGGTAGATTCCATCAGGTGTCTTTGATGCCCACAGGCCTTGCAAGGTTCCTGTATGGTGCACAGGTGCAGACAATGCAGCAGACTGGAAGGGAGACGAAGTCGGGCTCAAACTAAGTCGAGCGAAGTCCAGAGTGCCCAGACGGTAGAAGAAGTGGTGTCTGTATTGAATCTTGCCCCACGACGAATCTAGGGACCCACCCACAGGTAAGCCCTTAAGTACCCGTAGTAAAGGGTTGGGACGATTCAGGGGACCCTCCCATGGGAGGGTCTGGACAGTGGAGAGGTTACTCCTGCGTCCTTTGTCCAGTTTCGCGCAAGAGTGGGAGCCAATGGCTCCCAGAGCTGGTTTGAACTGGACTATGCATGGGGACACCAAATGTGCCCCTCATGCAGACTGAGTGGTACTGGCAAGCAGACCCACCCTGCCCCAATACACTAAATCTTCTTTGGGAGGTGGTCACACCTCCCTATGACAGGATACCTATTGTTCTGCCTTCCCCTGCTCGAGCTTGGCTCAGCAGCAGGAGGGCAGAATCGTGTCTCTGGTCGGCAGCAACCACGTTGTGCTCTCCGGGTCTAGAGGACTGGTACTGGGGACATCAAGAGCCTAACGTAGGGCTCTTCCAGTGCTTGGAATCATACTTCCCACCTCGATTACAGTGCGGGGATACTGAACATGATAGGATTCGTTGTAGCCAGTTTCGAGATGGTCATCGCGTAATTAGACGGTGCCTCTCTATATGGTATATGTCCGCTTCACTTGCAACCCGGGAGAATAGACTCCGTAGGCTGTAGGGGTGTCCTGCCCGTGCAGGGGCACCCTGAATGAATGAATGAATAGTACTTATAGAGCGCATGGCTACCAAAGGCCTCCCAGTGCTAGAGACAAGCCGCCAGACAATCAAGCAATCAGACAGTTCCGAAGAACAGCAAGGTCTTTAGTTGTTTACGAAAGATGAGGTGATTGGTCTCAAGTCGGATGTGATCCGGAAGCTGATTCCAACCTCTAGCCGCGATGAGGGAAAAAAGACGTCCCCAACTTCGGGCTCGATGTACTCTAGGAATTATAGCGAGATGTTTTTTCTCAGAGTGGAGGGATCTGTTTGGAAGGTACGGGAGAATAATGGATCGAAGAACCGGCAGGGCCTTAGCTGAGAGTACTTTATGGGCAATGCACAAGGCCTTGAACTGAATTCTCTCTGCCACCGGGAGCCAATGCAGGGATTTGATGTGAGATCTAGCCGATTCCTGCCTATGAACCTGCAGCAGCAGTCGAGCCACACAGTTTTGAACTGTTTGTAATTTTTTTTTTTTTGGTTAAACAATTTTAATTTTCAAAAAGAAACAAAATGTCGGCACATTACATGAATCTCCATTTTGAATTCAATACCCACACAGTGAGATCAGCGCACTATGATCCATACATTTCCCAAATGTTAAACAGCTCTGCAGACCCTCCTGCCCCAGCCCCCCGCCCCCGGGGCGCCTTGCTATGAGAGGGCATCAGGACAGAGACAGCATAAACCTGTTTGGGCTGTGCAAGGCCAGTTTCTACTCTGGAGTATGTGAAGCCACCACCTCATCCGCCAGCTGGTCCAACCCCCTTAACCGCTCGCGCCTCAACTCTATCATAGGGGAGACACAAATCCCACCTCGGTATCTGTTCCACTTTCCCCACCGGTGATCCCACTTCCCAGGGCAGCCCCGCCCCTTGTATACTTTTTTCAGCGATCATCACAGTGTCCATATCTTTCGCCCATCCTCGTACCAACGGGGCCCCCCAGACCCCCCATTTCTGTGCAATGTTTCGTTTTGCGATAACAAAGCCCATTGAAGCCCATGCCTGTTCTGCCAGGGAGAGGTCAGTTCCCGGCCATATATTTAACAAGCAGAGCCTGGGGGACTTCTGTAGCGATTTATTGCACGTGCGCGACATTTGGCGAGTGACTGCATCCCAATAGTGTTGTATGTGTGGGCATTCCCATAAGATGTGAAAAAAGGTACCAACTAGATTACAGTGGCGCATGCAGAGTGTGTCCGGACGTCTACCCAGCCGGTGTAGGAGCTTAGCGTCAAAGTAGACTCTGTGGAGGATCTTCAGCTGTACCAGTCGGAGCCGCATGGGAATAGCTACTACCTTGGGGGAGGCCAATGCGTCACGCCAGTCCTCATCTTCCAGAATTCCCAGGTCTATTTCCCAACCCCTTTTCAGCTTCTGCATAGGATCTGGGCGGTTATTGACAAGTTTTTTGTACGTGAAAGAAATGGTCTTGTGGTCCATGGGGTCCAGTAGCAGTTTATCCTCCAGGGGGGATGAGTCCGGAAGAGTGGTTCCACTCGGTATTACTGTTTAGATGGCATGTCTGATTTGAAGGTACCGGAATGCCTCCGAGGGCGCGAGCTGGAATTTGGTCTGGAGTTCACCAAAGGAAGCCATCCTCCCCGCCCCCGACACATCCCCCACCGTGGAGATACCTATTGTGTCCCATTTATCAAACCCGGGGCATTGGCTGAGTTGACCCAGTCTCTCAGGCTCCCAAAGTGGTGTCGCCTTAGTAATACGATTAGACCACCCCAATTGCCGTGTGGCTTTATGCCAGGTCTCCACCGTGCGTGCGGTGGGGCCAGTGAGCTGCAGTTTGCGGGGGATTTGTGTATAGAGCCCTATTGTAGCCACCTTTCCCCATGAGCCAGTGGTCAGTTCGGAAGCTGGGATCGTCATATCTGCCAAACGCCCAGCAGTTAATGGCTACCAATTGGGAGGCCTGGTAGTAGAGTCGTAGATTTGGCAACCCTATTCCCCCATCGTACCAACCCATCATGAGCTTGGATAGTGAGATGCGTGGGGCTCTGTCTTCCCATAGGAGACTTCGGAGTGCACCGTCAATCTGAGCGAAGTAGGACTCAGGAATACGCGTTGGGGCGTTTTGTAATGCATATAAAAATCGCGGCAGAGCTAACATCTTGAACAGGGACGCCCGTCCCAGGAGTGTGAGGGGGAGCGATCTCCAATGAAGGACATCAGACTTAAGACGTTGTAGAGGCCTAACCAAATTGTGCTTGTGGAAGAGATCAGCATCGGGGGTGACGAATACCCCCAGATAGCGGAAGCCACCACCCGCGACCGGTATATCATAGCCCCTCGGGCTGGCCGGGGGAGAACCCTGCAGCGCGTATACTTGGGACCTTGACCAGTTTATACCGTAGCCCGAATGCGAGTCGAAGATATGAAAAATGTGTAGCACCCGCCTTATTGACCGCGCGGGGGATGCCAGATATAACAGGATATCGTCGGCGTATAAGGAAATGCGGTCCTCGTGGTCCACCGTCCATTTGAGCCCACGAATCTCCGGATCCCCCCTGATCCAATCGGCCAATGGCTCCAAAGCCAGAGCGAATAGCAATGGAGACAGGGGGCACCCCTGTCTCGTGCCTCGATGCAGTGCGAATGTGGCCGATCTATGGTTGTTCACCGTGACGTGCGCAGTAGGTTGCGTGTATAATAGCCTGATCAATTTCACCAATTTGGGGCCGAACCCCATGCGCGCCAACACTGCAAATGGGTAGTCCCCTTCAATAGTGTCAAACGCCATTCTGGCGTCTAAAGATAGAAGGATCGCGTCTTCTTCAATGGTGGTGATTCTACCAAGGACCCCATTCACCCTCCGTAGGTTACGGGCCGTATTCCTGCCCGGCATAAAGCCGGATTGGTCGGGGTGAATTAAATCCGAAAGATACGGCAGAAGTCGATTCGCCAGGAGTTTAGCCAAGATTTTGTGTTTGTAATTTTTTGACGGTTATGGATGGAGACCCTAAGTAAAGCACATTGGCATAATCAAGCCTCGAGAGAATCAGGGCTTGTACCAAAAGCTTCCTGGCAACAAAAGCCAGAAGTGGAAGAACTTTCCTGATCATTTTCAGGATACCGTAACAGGTACCTGCCACCCTGCATGCCTGTTCCTTAAAATTCAAGCTATGATCCAGCCACACCCGAGACTTTTTATTTGAGTTTTGGGGGCAGGTAAAACCCCCAAACATTGCGGCCAAAGCGAGTTGATGTCCATATTCCTAGTTTTACCCAAGAACATCACCTCGGTTTTGGCCGCATTCAATTTTAAGAAGGAATTGTCCATCCACACAGAGATCCCCTCCAAGCAGCTGGCCAAGTTGCTCTTAGTAGTATCCAAGCTATTCAGGGATACAATCAGCTGAGTATCATCAGCATACGTAATGATGTTAACCCCAAAGGGTTTTACCAGCTCAGCCAACGGGCGCAGATAGACATTAAAGACTGTCGGGCTCAGCGAGGAGCCCTGCGGCACTCCACATCGTAGAAGCATTCTTTCAGAGCTGATACTACCCTCAAAGACCTGAAAGTACCCTCACACTTAGAACCAAGCACCCTGTCTTCAGGATTGCAAAGGCCTGCTACAGGGGTGACTTATAGGTTTTAAGTGCAGTGACCCTAGATATAGGAATCCTATATATTTAGTAAGTGGTGCTGGTACCATCTTACACAGGCTGCAGTGGCAGGCCTGTAGTTCCATTTTGAATGGTCTCCCATGGGTAGCATAATGCATGCTTCAGCCAATGGGAGACATCTGGGGTACCTATGCCCTGGCTACTGTAGTACCATGTACTAGGGGCTCATAAGGGTACCCCAGTATCCAATCTGGGATGTACCTAAGTACTGAACACAACAATTTAAGGGAGAAATCAGAGAGACTGGGGTCCTGATTAGCAGGATCCCAGTCAGACTAGTCAGAAACAGCATAGAACAAGGCAAAAAGTGGGGGTACACATGCAGACGGATCCTACCTTCCTACAGCCCGCTCAACCTATTTACAAACCTGTTCAGTCACGGTGGGATTTGAGCCTATTGAAATCTTGCTAATGTCAGCCTGGTATTGCATTACACTGGTGAGCACAGAACCTTTTTTGAGGAAGGGTCTCCAAAGCAGGGACACCCTATCTCTTAAAATGGGGGACAGGTTACAAAATCTTGGCAGCCAGTGGGCCACAAGCGTGAAGCAAGTGAGCCCAACGCTCCCAAAGAGGGCTTGGGGGTATCCTGCCCTTAACGAATTATAAACGAATGGGGCCAAAATATACGTTTTCCAGCCCCATTTATGAGTAATTCATTTTTAAAAAGTTATGTTTTATTTAGTAGCATTTCTGACACTTTAACTGAGAGCGGAAGTGCTTTGTGAGAGCTCTGTTATGAGTCGGTTTTGGGGTGCATTTCCTGGCTCTCCCAACTACTGTCACTCCCTGCCAGCCTACCCTCAGGGCCCCAGCCCACTGATCACCAGACACATGCACTCACTCCTCTGGTTTTTGCAGTTTTATATAGGGCGAACTCGACCCGAAGGTATCGGAGCGCTTTACATAGCACTAGTTGCATCACAAACGGACACATTCATTTCGTCAGGCACGGGGCGATTAAGCGATTTGCCCAGAATCACAGGATGATGAGCGTCCTTGCCCTGACTCGAACCCGGTTCCCCAGCTTCGAGGTTGACGATCTAGCCGTTAGGCCACATCCTTTTACATGCAGGTTGTTACCATGCTCGTGCAGTTCCATAGCATTGGTAGAACTGCTACCTCCTGCCCTGCAATGCCTGTAACCTGCAGGTCACTGCTTTACATCCGAATGAGAGAGCCCAGCTGGTTCATGCAAGTGTTGTAGAGATATTTTGGTAACTCTTACCAGGCTTCATTCCTCAGAGGCTCATGAAATGAAAGCCAATTATTTGGGCAAGCAGCATAATAAATGTCTATTTATTTTACTTTATATGTATATCAACATAGTTCAATAGGCTCTCAGTGGGAGTTTATGATTTACCAACATATTGTGAATGGTTCAATTAATCCATAATCTTTCTCGTCCTCTTTTCTTTGCTGGGCCTTAACAGTCCAGAGCAAAGCTGCACCAGGAGGCAGAGAGGCTTGTAGTGTGTGTGTATATATATACATACACGCATGCGTGTGTACACACACACACTCTCTCTCTCTCTCTTACTTTGGCAAATGGGGCAATCCTGGACTAATGGAATTACAAAAGTAACGCGCAGGCAGGCCATTTAAAAGCCAATGGGAAGTCACATTGAGGGCCGCAGCCGGAAGTTGGACAAAGGAGCTCTGAAACGGGCGGAACACGTCGAGTCGGATTCACAAAGTGAATTATACCTGTAATGCGTTTCTTGTACGTCTGAGTCACGAGGCCTTTTCTATGAGCGCTTGTGCCTGAGTCACTTCGCAGTTTGTTTACGCATATAAATAGCTTTAGTTACGTATGCAACACTGCTTGTGTAATTCTCACTTGCAAAAGCATTTACATTTATCAGTAAATCTGGTCATAGAGGCGTAATCAATGTCCCAGAGGCGTAATCCAGTCACAGAGGCGTGCGTGGGAGTTCCAAGGCAGGAAAGTCCTGTGAATGTGTCCACACTCACACACACTCCTCCCCAACTCCTTCCGACAGGATCTGGAGTAAAACCCTGTCCAGGAAGGGAAGGGGGTTGAAACACCACCAAAACAAGGAGGGGTTCAAGGGAAGGAAAAAACACATCTTCCCGTGGGGAAAAAAAAACATTTTAATAGGTGCATTTGCACTTAGTCGGCAGATTTTCATGCTTCAAGTGAAAACCTCGTTTAGAGTCCCGTTCTTTCAATGCATTATGGTTCTCTCTGTACTTTTGAAGCTATTTTTTAAGAGCATTTAATATTCATAAAAGTTGTAATGATTTTAATTAATCGTGCAATAAATATACCTATCAACCTTTCCCAACCGAGTTACTCTCCAGAACTGTGCCATCGGGCCTGCCTGCTGATGCTTGTGGAAACTGACTCTCAATAAAGAGTTTATTACAAAGGATGAATCGACGCGTTTCTATTTCCTTTATTTTGAAAACTTCAAATAGTCTGCATAATCTTGATTGAAAAACCGTGAATCCAAACACATCTGGCAGCCGACCAGCGTTCTGTCTTACAAAGACTTTTTCAGGGCTAAAAAAAAGTTCTGCTTGTTTCCAAAGTCTGTTAGTGTCTGACATCCAATTCCAGCTCTTCCTGGCATTGACCACTCATGTATAAGCGGCTAGTGTGTAGTGGCGGCTCCTCTGCTAAGGCGCAGGAGCGTCACCCCACTGCTCACTGAGTGAGCAATTAAATATGGAAAGATTAAATTATAATAACGTTATTATAATTTTATTTAAACATACGGGCTCCGTTGTTTGGGGTCGCGGCAGGGCTGGGCTGTTCAGAGGCTGGAGGAGGAGAGGTGGCACCCTCCTAAGTGCACATGAATGCCAGGTGCTCACCAATCACAACGCTGCATTGCAGCTGTGAGTGGCTCAGGGCAGCCTGGGTGCTTTCTGCTTCCACAGAAGTCAGGAAGAGGACGAGAGGATGGAGGAAAGGCGGTGCCCGGCCGCATCCAGGCAAGTGTTTTTTTAATTCCCTGTCTTCTCGCTCCTCTCCGCCCCCCCCGCCCCCACACTCGTTTGGTAGCAGCCGCTTCTACTAATGTGTAGGCGAAGCCATGATAAACTCTGGAAGGAAAACCGACAGGAAGGAAGCTGGAGTGCTCCAGTGTCATAGAGTGCTCTAGTGTTTACAGTCAATTGTTTGGAAAGATGTTTCACAACATGTAAAAATTACTGATCTATTATTAGCAGCGGCGTTCCAGCAGATCACAAAGAATTGGAAAGGTTATCTTTTTCAATCCTGGTGGTACGCAGTTTTTTACAACCATAGAGTTGATACTGCTACATCCATTCTCTTTCACTTGTTTAGAAACGTTCTGCTTAATCGTCCCCAGTTACTCATTTTGAGGATCAACATGCCAAATCTTTTCAACGTCAACCTATCACAGAAGTAGTGCTTAAACTCCCTTGACTTTCCTATTTCTTATATAGGTAACCTATATGTATTTCTTAGATTGCTTAAATGCTTAAAATGTATCATATATTGTTAACAGATAACTTTTCTTTCATACCTTGCATATTGTTTTTGTTATGTCAGCCCTACTTCCTACTTCCCATCCGTCCACCTTTCCTCCACTATATTTTTTAGGTCGAGCCTGGGCAGTGCATGCGCTGCTCTGCAAGGCCTCCTGTATTCAGGTGTGGACTTGTAGCTCCGCCTGTTTTCCGCCCATCTTTTCAATTTACTCCTGTTACTGTCCTTTCTAAATGGTTGCTTTTGATTCATGAATAAGCTTAGAAATCCCTACTTAGTACCGCCCTGTCTGCATTTGTAACCTCCCATGAGAACTGGATTTTTTCCTTGTGTTGTTACACGGTCTGTTTTATCTACAGTCTATCAGCACTATTTTCTTTAATGATTTTCCCCTATTGCAGGCACAACGTGCTTTCCTGCAAGGATGCCTGCTTGATCACTTGATTAATTTATAGTTTAATATGCATGGACGCCATGCTTGATCACCGCGACTGCTTAATTTAATATGCACAGGCACCGCGCTTGATCACGGGACCCACCTAATTTAATATGCATGGGTGCTGCACATGATGTTGTAGCACGGTGCCCATTTGATCATCGTTGTTTTTTTATAACTCATCAAACAAGGCCCTCCCAGGTCCCCATCGGAGGGCCGTCAATGTTTTAATAAATTAAAATATAAACTGAGGCCGCTGTTTTATTTGGCATCACCCGCGCTTTAGCTTTAAACAGCTTAAGCTAAAACGCGGGAGCCGCAATTACTTCAAAAGCAAAGAAATAGGAAAAAAATTACATTTATTTTTCTATTTCTTTTCTTTTTAAACAATCTTGGCACTCGTGCTTTAGCTTCACATGTTCAAAGCCTAAGCATGTGTGCCGCCATTGTAACAAAAGTAAACAAATAGAAACAAGCATTGGCATAGCCAATAGATCTTGCCTTTGGGACCGTATAAGTGTTTAGCCATGCAACAGTTGATGTTGTTGCACCAGGGATATTGTGCTGCATAACTAAATACTTATAAGGTCCCAAAGGCGAGACCTATTGGCTATGCCAATGCTTGTTTTTACTTCTTTTTATCCAGGGTGGGCGCTGGTCTTTTGCCTTTGCTATTGCCTTTTCGACTGTGTATAGGAAGTATGTATCTGCCATTGTGTGTTTTTTGTTTCTGTTAATGCATATATTTTGAATGGTGATTTCCCCCACAGAAAAAGTTTTCTGAATTTGAAAAAATAAACCTTTGTATAATTTGATGACTTTGCAAAACTTAAAGGCTAAAATGTATGTGATTGAAGGGGTCCCACAAAGCAAGGAGGATGAACCACCTGTAATCCTCTCACATTTTAATTGCCCAGCAATTTATTGTAAAATACATAAACATACACTCAGATACAATGTGCTTCGACCCATACATATTTCTTCTTGTAAGTTGTGTGACCCTCTAGCACTGCTTTTCTAAAAGTCTGTGCAAGGTTAAAACAAGTTAGGAAGGCAGACTGAGGGTTTGAGCCACCTCTAACTTAAACCTCCAAGAAATTGGAGGGCCAGAACAAATTCTGGTGAGTTGAGTTTAATTTGATTCACCCAGGGCAGTTGTGCGGGACACAATTTGTTATGATTTTAATATTGTTGGTTATATAACACCCTCCTTCTAGACTTTTACATTTAGGGAGTGTGTACATGCAGCGTGGGGGGGGGCATATTTTTGTTCAAAAGGGTCAAGTACACCCCCAGATGTTCACAGTGCCAACATAAGGTAAATAAAATAGTAGTAAGTAATCCAGATTTGTAAAGCACAACAATCACCCGTAAGGGTCTCTAGGCGCTGGGGGCCGTCGGGAAGATTAAGCAAGCTATTGCCCAGAGTCACATGGTGCTGAGGTAATCTGCTGCCGCTGCTGGGGATCGAACCGTGATCCCCAGATTTCGGAGACAGTCGCCCTGTAAACATTGTAAGCTAAAGTGTGGTTGCCGCAATTGCTTAAAAAGTAAAGAAATAGAAAAATATATATATATATTTAAAGCGCGAGATCCACAAAGATCTGGCATTTGTGAGAGTTTAAGGTAATGGCATTGTAAATGGCAATGCCTTTTATTTATGTGTTTTGTTTATTTCTAATAAACTTCTTTTTAAACTACAATCAGTTGTACACCTAAGTGGTAGCAAGGTGTTAGAACACTATTTTAGAACACCTTTTTTAATATATCAGTTTGTATTTTGGACTTCCATGAAGTTGTAGATTTACAGAACCCTTATTTTATTTCTGTTAATGAATGTGTGATTATTCAATACCACGGCTACCAAAAATTTTGTGATTTCTCTTAAAAATATAGAAAGCACCACAATCTCTCCTCAGGGATACAAAGAGACCAGAAGCACGGAAAAAGGAAATTGTTGCATTCCTATCCTCACATTTGGTCACTCTTCTGACACAGGAACTGATTTGGGGCATTCCTTTGACCCACGGCTTTCAAAGCAGAAGGGCAGTGTAAGGCAGGAAGGCCTTTGTTGAAGCTACTCAATGATCAGTATCGAACTTCCCTTTAACAGGTGATTCTCAGGACAAAAGAAAGTGACACGCTGCAGACCATAGTCCAACCATAATTTTGTTCAGGGTCAAACATTCATTGGCAAGCAGTTGCCTTAAGGCACTGACAGGTAGGGGTGGGCGGAATTTGCGAAATCCACTTTCGCAAATTATCGCGAAAATGTAAAAAATTATCGCAAACACGCGGAAATATCGCGAAGATGCGGAAGTTTTTTCCCGCATGTTCGCGAGATTTTCTGCATAGTTGCGGCTTGCCAACTTGCCAACTTACCCATGTGGTTGCTCGAGGGCGCGGCCATCTTGTTTTCAGTTGTCTCGCGGTGCATGATCGCGAGAAGAAAGACGTGATCGCGCGACGCATGACGTCACTGCGGGCGCGAACTGTCGCGAGACAGCGCAAATGGCTAAAAACAATACAACATCTCATGGAGAACGCGACCGGATCAAGAAAACTTGTCGGCGAACGCAGGGATTCAGGTAAGGCGATCGCGCGCGCGCGAGAATGTATTATTTTACAGCGCGAGCAAGAAACAAATTATCGCCAAGCTGCGGAATGCGGAAATTTTGACATTTTCGCGCTCTCCGCGGAACACGAAAATGTCAAATTATCGCAATTTCCGCGAACGGAACGAAATTTTCGCCCAGGCCTACTGACAGGAAGCATGGCTTCTGTTCATGGAACACTGTAGATCAGGATGGGGTGAAACATTTATTGTAATGGAGGAGGAGTGGAAGTCTCTCTTGCAACATATGTTATGTAAATTATATTGACTAATGATTTTTATTTTCAAGGAAAGACTAGGCAAGCTACACTCCAAGAAAGCCAGCTGGTTCACTCCCGCCCTCGGAGAGCCTGGGAGAAGCCTCGAGCCGGGAAACGGTGGCACGAGAGCCGGGTGGGAGCGGAGTCCGGAACAGGGGGAGCCGGGCCCGGCAGACAGGAGATACCTTGCGCGGGTGGGAGACTGAAGCCGAGCGGAGCAAATTTTTGAAGGGTGCAGAGCCCGAGCGGGGCAGCATGCTTAGGATTTAAAAAATAAAAAAAAAATAAAAAATAAAACACTCCCGCCCTCCACGAGTTCAGACACACCTGCAGACGACTTGAGAAGAGATAGTTGAACAACAAAATCCTAGAAACAAATGCTACCTTCAAATCCGCCATCCACGCACACCACCTCCTCCTCCTCGAAACCACGAAGAATCAGTGCCAACGCACACAACAGCAAAGAACTCTTTGCCATCCCAACAGCAAGACCACAGACGTCCCTCCCTCCCAAGACCTCTGCAACAGACTCAGCACCTTCTTCCACCACAGGATCAGACAAATCTACAACAGCTTCGACACCTAAGACCCTGCCACTACGTCCACCACCACTGCACGCAACCATGCTGCACCTCAACAAACCGTGCTCTGCTGGACCCAGCTCACAACAGAGGATACACTCAAGACCATGAAAAGCATCCACTCAGGAGCCCCGTTGAATCCTTGCCCGTACCACATCTTCCACAGAGCAACTGCCACCACTGCCCCCCAGCTTCCCCGCACCATCAACTGCTCCATCGAAACTGCTACCTTCCCCGACAACAGGAAACATGCCGAGATCAACACCCTGCTGAAGAAGCTGTCCTCAGCTCCGACGGACCTCAAGAACTTCAGACCCATCTCCCTCCTCCCCTTCCCAGCCAAGGTCATCAAGAAGGCCATCAACGCCCAACTCTCTGCATTCAGAGAAGTGAACCATGTCCTGGACACCTCCCAATCTGGCTTCCAAAGCAACCACCCCAATACGGAGACCACACTCATCGCCGCCACCGACGGCATCCACTCCCTCCTAGACCGGGGTGAGACTACAGCCCTCATCTTACTTGACCTATCGGCCGCCTTCAAAACCGTTTCCCACCACACCCTAATCATGAGACTCCACGACGCCAGAATCTGTGAGAAGACACTGGACTGGATCCGCTCCTTCCTCACCAGCTGGACTTAGCGAGTCCGACTACCCCCGTTCCTCTGAGAACCTACAGAGATCAGCTATAGGGTGCCCCAGGGTTCACCCCTGAGCCCCACCCTCTTCAACATCTACATAGCCCACCTCGCAGCCATCGTCAGAAGTCATGGACTCAACATCTTCTCCTACGCAGACGGCACCCAACTGATCTTCTCCCTCACCAACGAACTCATAACCGCCAGAACCAAGTTCCACAGCGAAATGAAGCCTGTTGCCACCTGGATGAAAGAAAGCTGTCTCAAGCTTAACTCAGACAAGACCGAAGCACTCATTGTGGGACCCTCCCCTTCAGCCTGAGATGACTCTGGGTGGCCAGCCAGTCTGGGACCCCCTCCCATCCCGATGGACCACGTCGCAACCTCGGCCTCATAATGGACCCATCGCTCACAACGAACCGCAAAATCAACAGTTTCCTCAGCCTGCTTCCACACGCTCTGTCTGCTACAAAAGACATTCAGATGGACCCCTACAGAATCCAGAAAGACGGTTTCCCACGCACTCATCACCAGCAGCCTCGACTACGGCAATGCACTCTACGCCGGCCCTTGCCCAGAAACAGCTCAAGAAACTACAGAAGGTATAAAACGCCACAGCCACACTGATCCTCGACATCCCCCGCCGCAGCCACATTACCCAACTCCTCCGACAACTCCACTGGCTCCCAGTCAACAAGAGAATCATCTTCAAGCTCCTCACACATACCTACAAAGCTCTCCACAATGAAGGACCAGCATATCTGAACTACTGCGTCTCATTCCACGTACCCGCCAGACAACTCCGTTCTGCCCAACTAGCCTTAGCCTCAATCCCCAGGATCCCCAAGACCAGAACCGGTGGAAGTTCATTCTCCTACCTCGCTGCCAAGACCTGGAACACCCTGCCCCTCCACCTCAGGCAAGCCACGTTGCTGACCCAACTCAAGAAGGACCTCAAGACCTGGCTCTTCGAAAGATCCTGCACCCAGAGGGACCACCAGCCCCCCGCGCCTTGAGACCCACACGGGTGAGCAGCCGCACTTTACAACCCCCTGATTGACTGATTGATTGATTAATTAATTAGATGCTTTCCTAGTTACCTACTAGCCTAAGTTAAGGTTTTCTAGCCAAGATTATAGGAAAATAGGCTAATTTCAAACTGTGAAGTTTAAAGTGAGCAGGACAATAATAACACAGCACTTAAGATCAAGCTACCTTTTTTTAAAAAAGGTTGAGTGCTCAACAAAATTTTGGGATTTAGTATTTTTCTGATTACAAAAAGGAGTTCATTTTGCATTTTACACTTCCAGGGAGGAACAGAAGTGGGACACGGCTGCCCCCTACTAATGTCATAAGGTCTGCTACTGCTGTGAATGGCGAAAGCTTCGGGGCAGGCTCACGTTTGGTATTTGATATTCACGACCCTTATGCTACATGTTCATTCTTTGAAACTGATATCAAATTTACCAATAAATAACCAAAACAGCTTCAGGTCTTAGGGAAAGGCACGAGTGAGGGGCAGTTTGGAACTTCCTCACTGCCCAGAGATCAAAATCATCAGCTAGTCAAGCCCACAGCAATTAAAGAAATCTTTGGAAACATTGTGAAAATCGAGAATTACAGTTTGTCACTCCGAAATTAAATTAAAATAAAGCTATCAATATTAGAAACTAAGAATTATACAGATTATGCTTTAACTGAAAACCATGTTATTTGTAGTCAATTTCTTATCTTTGATAAAAAAATGGACATGTTATGTGTGAGATCAACTTAGCTGACTTTGGGGATTTCTTAGAATGCGTACCATCCCTCGGCATGATCAGGGGAAGGCGACAACACTGGACTCTGAGTACACTATCAAAGAAATAAGTAGAGTTATAAATTGTATGGCTATAAAGGTGCTGAGACAATTTCCAAGTATATGGGGTAGACTCCAATTCCTTTGCTTAAAATGCATTTTTAGTGAGTGTACAGATGTTGAGTATTTCAAGGTGATATATAATCTCTAGATTCTTCAATCCTTATTAAAGGCAAGGATCCTACAGTTTTCACAAAAATACTTAATAGCAGAGGCATCAAGATCTGTTCCAGGGCAGCAAGGGGTACATATAGAGGGGAGATTTACCTGTCACCCACAGTGGAGTTACAACGTCGTGGGGTCGAAATGCATGAAACATTTACCACTGTTGAAGAATTGTCAGAATAACGAGTCAGTGTATTGTCTATGTGTAGTTTATTCATTCATGCTAATTGTATACCTGAAGACATGCTGAGCCTTGAAGACATTGCTGTACTGTTTGTGGTATTTCTCAATAAAAACAGTTTAAATCAAAATAAAAATATATTTGTTTCAAAGTGTGTGTCTTTAGACTAGGAGATGTGGTGAACACAGCAGAGTGCAGGCCCCTTTCAGTAATAGACTTTAATGAAAGTGTTGTCCTCTAGAAGAAGACTCTTGTGGTTTTAACACCCCAATACCGTTCGCCCTAGATGGCGAGCCTCTAACTATACACTTGAGGAGTGGTCTTGACTTCAGTCTATTCCTGTGTGCTCTGTCCCTGCTATTTTAGTACAATGGTGACTTTGCGTCCTCTCTTTGCACAAGGAAATTGTTGACGCTGCAGCTTTTTGAAGGCTTTTAGAAAAGTGAATTGAAAGTTTTCAAGATTGGGATTTGGAGTGTGGAAGTGTTTGTGTTTCTCTTTTGCTTTCTCTTCTCTTTTGGTTGCTAATTCTGTGTCTAGACATCTTGACATTTGTGCAGAGGTTTCACCAGATGAGATGAAGGAAGATTTTACATATGCTAGTGCTTGTGCCTGATGTGTGGAGACAACCTATTGTCTAGTGACACGCACATGCTGGATATGAGCATTAAAAATGTTGATAACAAACACAGTGTACCTAAAATCACATTTAAAATCTGTCTAGTATCTTTTACATGTTATATAACTTGTTAATCAGATTAAGCTGGGACTCTTTTCTCGTGGGCAGGATGTTTAACAATATTCAGAGCAATCTGCACTTTGAGATTTGCCTGTCTTGGTGGGAGGTGTGGGAGGGGCAGGTAGAACAGCAAGCAGGGTGAGGAGATAGAGAGGCTGCAGAATCTGTAAGAAGTGTGAGTGAGGGGATGGGATACATTTGCTCATGGGCCTTCAGAGGAGGAAGGCTGCAAGCATCGATTGGTCATTTTAGGGAAGAAGAGGTGGAAGTGGCAAGAATACTGTAAAGGGAATATGTTTGGTGAGACACAATAGGGGGAAAGGGACAGGACAATGATGGGGTGGTTCATGGGTACTCACAAACTTTCTCTCAGGGGCCAAATTTACTGTGTGGTTTGTGGCCGAGGGCCGCACTGGTGGGGGGGGGGGGGTCAGTGAGAGAGGGGGCGGGGCTAGAGCAACAAAAAAAAACTGACCATGAGGTTGAACACAGGCCCCTGCACCGGACACCTTCGTCCACTGAGTCACCAGACCGGGCATACACACATCTCACTCTCACTCTCTCTGTCTCCCTCCCTCTCTCTCTCCCTCCCTCTCTCCATCCCTCCCTCTGTCTGTCTCTCTCTCCATCCCTCCCTCTGTCTGTCTGTCTCTCTCCATCCCTCCCTCTGTCTCTCTCCATCCCTCCCTCTGTCTGTCTCTCTCTCTCTCTCCCTCCCTCTGTCTGTGTCTCTCTCTCCCTCCCTGTCTGTCTGTCTCTCTCTCTCCCTCCCTCCCTCTGTCTCTCTCTCTCTCCACCCCTCCCTCTGTCTCTCTCTCTCCATCCCTCCCTGTCTGTCTCTCTCCATCCCTCCCTCTGTCTGTTTCTCTCCCTCCCTTTGTCTCTCTCTCTCCCTCCCTCCCTCTGTCTCTCTCTCTCTCTGCCTCCCTCTGTCTCTCTCTCTCCCTCCATCTCTCTCTCTCTCCCTCCCTCTGTCTCTCGCTCTGTCTCTCTCTCTCTCTCTCTCTCTCTCCCTCCCTCTGTCTCTCTCTCCCTCTCTCTTTCCCTCCCTCTCTCTTTCCCTCCCTCTGTCTCTTTCCCTCCCTCTGTCTCTTTCCCTCCCTGTCTCTCTCTCTCCCTCTGTCTCTCTCCCTCTCGCTCTCTCTCCCTCCGTCCCTCTCCCTCCCTCCCTCCGTCGCCCTCTCTCTGTCTAGGCGAGGTGTAATAATTGTATTAGAAAAGCCTCGAAAAGCAAGAGCTCTTTGCTGCACACATTGAACCACCTTCCCCAGCCTTCCCAAAATCTGCAGCACGTTATTAATGACACCCTAATGTAGAGGGTGCACGAGAGCTGGCTGGAGCGCCGCGGCAGATATCAGGTGTAATCCGGAGGGCAGAGATTCCAAGTAAGGCTGGGCCGACTCAGACTTTCATCCCTTCAGTGTCGATAAAACAAATGCCACTCAGGGGAGCACGAGCTGCGCAGAGTGATCTCAGAGTTCACCTCAGTTCAATCAGTCACATGGTTTGTCTTCGAGTCCTGGTCACTGTAATTGTGCAACAATTCCCAGATTACAAGAGAGCAGAGAAAGAAGCGAAATGGGAGGACTGCTCCCCCCAACCACAGGGGTGGCCCCTGAGTCACAGAGCCAAAGGGGTTCCTGGTCAGATGCTTCCCAAGGCCCGGCTCCAGCCATGCGCTGGGTGTAAAGTGAAGCTTTGGGCCCTTATTAAGAGTAGGTTGTGAAGGACAGCCCTGCCGTCAGCCAGGGACAAGCAAACTTATGTATGTGACCACCATAAACCTGCGTGCCAGGCCAAAGCCCTGCAGGAAATATGTGTGCCACATACAGGAGGGCATCACCCATTAAGTTCAAAGGGCTTCACCCCCTCCCCTCTCGAGTGTGTCAGTGCGGCTGAGACATCTTCCTGGGCGCACACACAGCGCATCCGAGTACTTCACAGGTCTTTAAAAGACCATTTATATGCTAATGAGGCTTTGTTGTATTTCACCTCCTGTTCACGCCCCTGCATCTCTACTCTGAATATCGCTGCCCATAGAGCAGAGGCTCTTGGAGTCGCACTGCTGCAACCCGTGGTGTTTGCGAACACCCTTTCAAACATTTTCTAAGAAACAGGTATGATGTCGGCAAGGTCCGCGGGCCGCCAAGGAAGGCTTGCCGGGCCTCTGGCGGCCCGCGGGCCGTACTATGAGTACCCGTGGCTCTAAATGGAGGTTTTTAGTGATAGTATAGAGGCGATCATCATTACTTATTCTATACCTTTTATTTTGGCGGCAGTGTGAATAAAGGAGAAGATTTGTTTTCCACACGTCTTACTCAGGCACTGCAGTGATCATTTATGTGTTCTTATTTCTGTTACTTGTGCCTGCAAGGGTATTCCTAAAGTAAGCGACAAGTGCATTAATCCATACCTCAACGCAGAGAGTAAGGGCTTATTAAGTCAAAAGCCTGTTGAGTGCAACCGCTAGTATACTCTTTGTATTATTAGTTATAAGGAGCAATTATATTTATGTACCTGTATATTCCACAGGATTCCAATCTCATAAAAAGCGGGGTCCTGTCAGCTTTTGTTGCACTTTACTCTGTATATGGCAGGGTATAAATGATACAATTTCTTATATTCAATATTTCGATTCTGTGGAAAATGTTCAATGAATTGAAAGAAGAAATGTATTCAAAATGAATACCTAATTAAGTACCTTCATTTATGTAAGAGTCTGTAAGGGCCTATTTGAGTCAAAGATATGGTTAACATACTTACAATTTATTCTGACTTTATATTTCGAGGAGAGATGATGTATGTGTGGTTCCTAAATTCCACAAGGTAGGCTTTTATTTATCTAATCGAATAAAATATAGGCAAAAGTCAATGGTGGACTCAGCATACTTTCTTGTATAGTGCATAAATCCCGAATATGGAGCATTCATTTATATCAAGAAGCGTGATCAAATCTAATTGTTGACTCACGCTCTGTCATGTGGCCAACAAAAAATGTAAAGCGATTTCGCTTATGGTACATGTTGTCTATCTCCCTGCTTATGCTTGTCAAAAGGGGGGCAGGTGGACATCCCAAAGCTCGACAATATATATATTTTGGCAAGGAAATATAAACAATAGTGGTTTATAATATAACATTAATGTTATTGCCTATATTTATTTTTATTTAGGTAAATCCATAGTCTATGGCTGGCCAATAATTGCAATGTAGGTTCAAATGGCAAGCTCATACTTCGCCTTAGTTATAAATGCAAGGCTCATATTGGGCCATATTCTAGATCTAAAACTAGCACTAAATGTAAAACTGCTAACTGGCGTTATGCTGTTATGACCGACAGATAGGGGGAGGTGATTTTACTTGTATTTGGCCGTTGCTTCATCCATCATGGCGTGTGTCCAACAGGAGAACACTCAGCGTAGTGATATCCTGCTTTTTAGGTCGAGCCTAGAGCAGCGCATGCGCTGCTGCTTGCTCGACTATTAGTAAGGGGGTTTTAAAAGTGCTACCCACAGGCTTTTCCTGGCCTAAAGCTTGCGTGCACGCTCGCGTGCACGCGCGCCATCTGCCTTTCTTATCTCATTAAGCCGTCATGGCTCAATGCTTGTCAATTAGAAGCAATCACTGCTGCTTAGCCCTGGCCCAAAAGTCAAACAAATGTCCAGGTGTACGTGTTTTGGGATGTACCAAGTCATCAAGCATTCCGTTCCTCATTGCACAGAATGCCTTTTGCAGCACACTGAAAACTCGGGAAAAACGTCGGTACTTTCTAATTAAGGTTAATATTGCTGATCAGAGGCCCGCCTGTGTCTGGCTCCCGCTGATCTGACTATTCAGGCGAAGCAGAAAGTCCACGGTTCTTTTGGGATGCAAAATGTGTACATTAAGATAGTGTTTTGTTTCAGTCACTTGCTGCTGCTGGCCTCACGGCTTGCTTTTCTCCGACAACCAGCCGCATCACTCAACATTTTGACTCACGTTATTTCATGGCCTTGGTGGTAAGACCCTGCTGCTAGGTGCAAGCGTCTTTTACCACCACATCATGAAAGCAGGTTTGTGTAGGTGGTAATATGTGGCAAGACTATATTTGCTTATTTCTTCTATTGGTTTTGATGTGTTCTGTAGTTTTAATTTAGTTTATTTGTGCTGTATTATTGCTATGTTGTACTGTGCTTGATAGTATGCGTTATTTTGTGATTGTTTTTTGCATTGTGTCCTGTTAGGATGTGTTATTTAGTTTTTATTGATGTTATTTTGTTTTTATTTATGTTATTGTGTTCTGTTATATCACTGCTCCAGCTCTTTAACTACTTAGGACGCCTGTCAGCCCAAAACTACGCCTTAAATGATCACGATCATTGCTCAGTTACGTGCTACAGCCCAACACATCAGCACCAGTGGCCTTTCTCTGAAGACTTCAAGTGCCCTTCGAGTAACTGACAAGAGGAGTTTAGATTTTTTTCCAGCATAAAAATGCAATAAATGTCAATGGCACATAGAAGTGATGACACACTTCTTGGGTGCCACTTTCTAATATCTCACAGCAGATGGGCAATGCGATTTGAGCTAGCGCCAGCAACTGTATGGGGGCAGAGAGCGCATGTAACAATCTCTGCAAATACACAGTTACTGCACTATATGTTCAACGTCCTTTTTGCTTATAGGCTATCTCTAAACAGGTTACCACCAGAGGCCCAAATGATTAGGAACTGAGCATCGTGCAAACCAGTTTATGCATGTACAGTCCGAAAAAAGGCAGCTGCTGCAGCACACAGACAACGTAAACTGGGCCTCAGCAAACAAACTAGCATCAGAGAATAAAACTTGCAAAGAGCATTTACTCTGATTAAGCACACCTATTGGTAACTGACGAAACAAACAGAATTCAATTGAAGGGACCAAAGGATATGTTAATCTTCCTTTTTTTTCTCACAAAACTCTGTACATTAAAAAAGGGTCTTTAAGCGATTGATTAGTTTGGGGTTCTCGGGAAAATGTATGGAGACCATCATCTTTAATTTTCTGTGATTTCTCCATGGTTTCTTCTCCTATTTCACAATCTGTTCCAGTTTACTTTTTAGAAAGCCTGCTGGCTTGCAGCCATCAGGCTATTTCTAAGACAAGGCAAGGGATTGTTTTCTCCAGTAGGATTGAAACTCCTGCCCGCTGGTTCCTAAATGCTGTCCTCCTTGCTTGGGAGCAACTCAAGCCCCTCCCCCCACGTCAGGATGACGCGTATGTGGCTGGCAATGGCAGCGATTGAGGAGCCCGAGCCTGAGGAACTACAACGCCTTCCTCACCAAGGGTGCTAGATTATGTTACATTTTTTGATTAATCTTGGGAAATTCGACCGCATGTTCCCAATGGATGTTTGCCTTCGCAGCTGAAAGCTGGAAAAACAAGCATTAGTATATTTAATAGGTCTCGCCTTTGGGACCTTATAAGTGTTTAGCCATGCAGCACTTGATGTTGTTGCACCAAGAATATTGTGCTGGATAACTAAACACTTATAAGGTCCCAAAGGCGAGACCTATTGGCTATGCCAATGCTTGTTAAATCATTTTCTACGAACTTACGGGTGGTACGTGAACCGTGTGACCTTGCGTGGTTCGCGTCGTCAAGAGATTGAAATAGAAAGTGTACTGGATCAGATGGCTAAGTGGGGATGTTCTCCGCCATCTTAAATTGGTATGTCCATAGCGTGTGCCTTGACAGTGAACTAATATAAGGATTATGCTCGTATATGTTCATTATTTATGAATAGACCCTAGATGTCCTGTTTATTTAAAATCATTCACACCAAGCCTACAAATAGTACACTGATCGCGTAAACTGATATGTTTCACGTCACCACGGCAGTGAAATAGAGAATGGACTGGTTAGGATGGATACTTTGGAACGTTCACCGCCATTGTTGACTAATGCATCTTTCACGTGTATAGTGCCAATAAGCAAATATTGGAATGAAGCTTATATATATTATTCATTAGATAGTACATCCTCAGACCCTCATGATCCATGTATGAACGAAAAGGGACATAATACACGTTATAGAGACATGAAAGTTATAGGTGAACTGGGGTGGGGGAAAGTGGCTAGATTAAGAATTACTCCACGATCTCACATGTATCTTTGCTCCACATATTCCTACCCATAGGCAGAGTTGTGGTATTTATTCAGGTATTTATTGGCCGTTTATTGATTACATTTGATAGCTTGTTCCCAGGGCATCTCAAGATTTAAACATTTTTGAAAAGTGTTTAGTGTAAAAATCCAGTACACTTCACGGCGTTTACTAATAGATTCTGAAACTTGGCCTTGTTTGGGTTGGATTTTTTCTATAATGAAACATTTGATCTCCTCCACTGAATGGTTCATTTCAATATAGTATTGTACCAAAAGTGCTGTGATTTTTTTAGTTCGGATTGTTGATTTATGTTAAGTTAAACGGGCATTGAGAGTATGTGCCGTCTCACCCACGAAACCCATCCCGTATAACTCGTTCTTGAAGCTCTACAGAATACGCTCCTTTGTAAGGCACCAGGGTGCACGCATTGCATTCCTCCAAGAGACACACCGCCTGGAAAGAGAGCAGAAACTGGGGAAAAAGTGGAGAGGCCAGTTGTACTCTGTAACCTATTCTAGTTATGCAAGGGGAGTTTCGATCTGGATGGCACCAAGAGTACCATTCCAAATGCGCTACTGTAAGGCAGGTTTTGAGGGGCGATATGTGCTACTGTACGGCACACTAGACGGCAGCGAGATATGTCTTGTTAACATCAAGCGATTTACAAAAAGAGGCCTAGACTATAAGATGTCGGATGTAATCCAAAGGAGTGGTGCTCAGATCAAGGCAAAACAGTCTCCTGGGTCCCCATATGCGGATATAATCCACACATTTATACACAAAAGAGATCAGCACTCTCTATCTATTGTCTTGTCTATTCTGGTCAAAACAAAATTAATTAATTGTGATACTGGATTAAAACTTTATTTAGTTTAGAATTTGCAAGTTCATTAAAATTATTTTAGACATGTCATATGTTGAAAATTCTTTATTGACAATATGCAAAATATTCACACCAACGTAGCTAACGTGTTTCGTCCCTCCTCTTCAGGGCTTTGTCCATTCAGAGAACCGTTTCTTAAACCATCTGCTCACATCAGTTTGTCCAAAGGGTCCTTGATTAATAAAATAGAGGTCTTCATTTTAAGACAGGAAAATTCAAGTTGAGCAAATTTAGAATTTTAGCCCATGTTGGCAGTTGAACCAAATCAGTAATATTCGGCTGTATGTGCACCGTCTCCGGGTTTACAGTCTTCTTAACATATTCGCTCCTAATACAGACGATTAACATACAGGCAATAAAGATTTTATCACCATAATTTGCAAGGAAATGGCCCCATACATAGATTTGCCGACTATAAAGGCAGAGGACTTTATTTGTGTCCTGGACGGACAAACCGATAGGCACACACCTAAGCTACAGATGAAATCAAACATGACTGACACAATCAGAGAAACGATGTTGGACCACAGATGTGTAGACATCCGAAGGACATTTCATTCAGATAGCTGGGTGTTCTCCTGTTCCACGCTAGTTCACAACAAACACCGCAAGTTGTACAGATTCCAAATCACACAAAACACAGCGCAAAAAAGTGGGGGCATGCACTCAGCATGGTGAGATTCTTATCAAATCATGCCAGACTAATGCTAGAATACTACCAGACTGAGGCTCAAAATCCTTTCATGGAGGCTTACCCCTGAGGAACTCCAAGATGACATATATAGGAAAGAAGTTAAACGAGGTGCTATCAGGCTACTCTGAGAATAATTGGAGCACCGCAAGTACCCAGGGGACTTAATGGGAGGCCCTTAAAGTAGTAGCAATTATCTGGCACTAAGAGATACCTAGAAAGTGATATGAGTGATCGAACAATTCCTAGCACGACTACAAAAATGCAGTTACCGGATGCAGAAAGGAGGTAACTAAGGGCAATGGAACGCAGGCTGGGCAACCTCTTGGACAGACTAGACAACTTTACTAGACGGGAATACAGACAGAAACTGCATGCGGAGAGGAGACAACATTGGCAGAATGCTAGTAAGGCTCCTTCAAAGGGAATGCCCCGCCTATGATATTGGCATTGAACAAACTAGATGGCACAGTTGTTTCCTACAGTTGGAGATTAACAAGCTATTTCAGGAACACCTCCAAACCCTCTATCGAGAGACATCATCTGCTATTGAGGCACATGTAACGGATTTTCCAGATTTTATTAGGCTCCCTAGGGTGACAGCAGAACAGTCTGGAGAAGGCATAGAAGGGGAAAAAATAGTTGATGCCACCAAAGAACTCTCAAGGTGCAGGACACCAGGCCCAGATGGATTACCTGCCGCGTTTTACCAAGCTTATTCAAGCCAACTGACCCGAAGACTTGTGGAGACATTGCAGGAGGACAACAGAGTGGGCGCTCTGCCACCCACCATGAGAGAAGTCACAATAATTATGATTCCCAATCCGGGTAAAGACCCAACACAGCTGGGGTCGTGTCGACCCCTCTCTATGTTCAATGTCAAAATGAAGATACTTTCTAAGGCCCAGGTGACATGTCTCCATCGTGTGGTGACATCTCTGGTCCAGGAGGACCAACAGGGCTTCATACCAAACTTCACAGATTATCCCATGTTCTCCAAGCAACTGAGAGAACGAAGATGGAGGGTGCATCGTTAGCATTCGACAATGAGAAGACGTTTAATATGCTAAATTGGGAGTACCTCTGACTGGTGTTACAGCAGATGGGAATCGGCCCCCATTTCATCTAGTGGGTTAAACTACTGTACGTCCAGCCTGTGGCATGCATTTGTACTGGAGGTATAGTTTCTGATAGATCACGGGTTTACCTCTGTCCCCACTGCTGTTTGACCTGGCCATACAGCCGCTGGCACTAGACCTGCGCATAGTGCTGACAGATGCGGGTATGCAAGTGGGCAACACAACACACATTGTCTCAATTTGTGCGGATGATACCCTTATTTATTTGAAGCAGCCAGAACAGACGATCCCCACCCAGCTTGGATCACGGCGCTTCGCGCTGCGTCGGATATCCGGATCAACAAGACCAAGACAGTGATGTTCCTGTTGGGCATGCTGGTGGGAGAGAAGAGTGAACCCCCTGCTGACCCTGACATGGACTGGGAGATACAGACTTTTCGATATCTGGGAATGCAAATAGCATACGTCCCTGCAGATCAATATAACTATAACATAGGCAGAGTCCTCCAGGGCCTTTGGGAATTGGCACGGTTCTGAAACACCCTCCTGCTATTGGTTTTGGGGAAGATAGCACTCAGCAAGAAGGTATTCCTTCCCTGTTTTCTTTTTGTACTTCAAAACTCCTTCTGCATCATTCTGAGGAAAGCATTTCGGAAACTAAATAGCCTTATGATTTCCTTGGTTAGGGCAAGCAAGCACATTAGGGTCCATTTGGGCATGCTGAAACTGGATCCGGAATGGGGAGGCCTGGGACTCCCGAACCTACAAATGTATTATGTGGCCGGACTCTTGCAATAAGCAGTGCAAGGTAAACATCGTTCACAACGATGTTGATACATCGCATGCCATCACAACATGGTCATTACTGCGTTATTACATCACATACCATTACAACGCAAGTCGTTACAATGACTTGCTGTAGGGGGCAGAAGGTGTTGAATTTTAAATCCAACACCTTCCCTACTGTTGCACAGACTGAAGTTGGTATAGTATATTATACTATTCCAAAATCCAGCAACCCCCTCTACAGCAAGTCGTTGTAACGACTTGCGTTGTAATGGTATGCAATGTAACAACACAGTTGTAATGAAATCGTTGTAATGGCATACGTTGTAAACGCATGGGTTGTAACGTGGCCTATTTGCAGTGCGACGAAGAGAAAAATATAGAAACAAGCATTTGCAATGCAATAGGGCTCGCATTTACGCGAGTTTAAGCTATTGGCATTGCAAATGACAATGCGTTTTAAGGATGTTTCAAAAACCGAGCAAAAACCAAAGGAAATGATGGATGGAGTGTTGAACATTGCAAGCACTCACCCCCAGTCAACTGATCTGGGTTTAATCCATCACCGTTCTTTAGCCCACTCTGCCACCCCAGTTCAGACATGGCCATCTGCAAATCAGTCTGACCCTGTGCCTCATGGGAACAGTCCAGCCCAAACTGCCAAGCCATGTCTTCCCTGGACCGGAAACAAGCTTCCTAGGACCGGTTTCTGGCATTTCAGCCGTCTTCAGCCAGGCCTGCTTGAATCCAGTGGCAAAGTGAGCAAGGGACTCACGTCTGAGCATACCCTGCCAACTTATGGCGAACAAAGCAAAAAACAAAGGCAATGATGAACGGAGTGTTGAACATTGCAAGCACTCACCCCCAGTCAACTGATCTGGGTTTAATCCATCACCGTTCTTTAGCCCACTCTGCCACCCCAGTTCAGACATGGACATCTGCAAATCAGTCTGACCCTGTGCCTCATGGGAACAGTCCATCCTGAACTGCCAAGCCATGTCTTCCCTGGACCGGAAATAAGCTTCCTAGGACCGGTTTCTGGCATTTCAGCCGTCTTCAGCCAGGCTTGCTTGAATCCAGTGGCAAAGTGAGCAAGGGACTCACGTCTGAGCATACCCTGCCAACTTATGTCGAACAAAGCAAAAACCATAGGAAATGATGTACGGAGTGTTGAACATTGCAAGCAATCACCCCCAGTCAACTGATCTGGGTTTAATCCATCACCGTTCTTTAGCCCACTCTGCCACCCCAGTTCAGACATGGCCATCTGCAAATCAGTCTGACCCTGTGCCTCATGGGAACAGTCCAGCCCGAACTGCCAAGCCATGTCTTCCCTGGACCGGAAACAAGCTTCCTAGGACCGGTTTCTGGCATTTCAGCCGTCTTCAGCCAGGCTTGCTTGAATCCAGTGGCAAAGTGAGCAAGGGACTCACGTCTGAGCATACCCTGCCAACTTATGGCGAACAAAGCAAAAACCAAAGGAAATGATGGACGGAGTGTTGAACATTGCAAGCACTCACCCCCAGTCAACTGATCTGGGTTTAATCCATCACCGTTCTTTAGCCCACTCTGCCACCCCAGTTCAGACATGGCCATCTGCAAATCAGTCTGACCCTGTGCCTCATGGGAACAGTCCAGCCCAAACTGCCAAGCCATGTCTTCCCTGGACCGGAAACAAGCTTCCTAGGACCGGTTTCTGGCATTTCAGCCGTCTTCAGCCAGGCCTGCTTGAATCCAGTGGCAAAGTGAGCAAGGGACTCACGTCTGAGCATACCCTGCCAACTTATGTCGAACAAAGCAAAAACCATAGGAAATGATGTACGGAGTGTTGAACATTGCAAGCAATCACCCCCAGTCAACTGATCTGGGTTTAATCCATCACCGTTCTTTAGCCCACTCTGCCACCCCAGTTCAGACATGGCCATCTGCAAATCAGTCTGACCCTGTGCCTCATGGGAACAGTCCAGCCCGAATTGCCAAGCCGTGTCTTCCCTGGACCGGAAACAAGCTTCCTAGGACCGGTTTCTGGCATTTCAGCTGTCTTCAGCCAGGCTTGCTTGAATCCAGTGGCAAAGTGAGCAAGGGACTCACGTCTGAGCATACCCTTCCAACTTATGGCGAACAAAGCAAAAACCAAAGGAAATGATGGACGGAGTGTTGAACATTGCAAGCACTCACCCCCAGTCAACTGATCTTGGTTTAATCCATCACCGTTCTTTAGCCCACTCTGCCACCCCAGTTCAGACATGGCCATCTGCAAATCAGTCTGACCCTGTGCCTCATGGGAACAGTCCAGCCCGAACTGCCAAGCCATGTCTTCCCTGGACCGGAAACAAGCTTCCTAGGACCGGTTTCTGGCATTTCAGCCGTCTTCAGCCAGGCTTGCTTGAATCCAGTGGCAAAGTGAGCAAGGGACTCACGTCTGAGCATACCCTGCCAACTTATGGCGAACAAAGCAAAAACCAAAGGAAATGATGGACGGAGTGTTGAACATTGCAAGCACTCACCCCCAGTCAACTGATCTGGGTTTAATCCATCACCGTTCTTTAGCCCACTCTGCCACCCCAGTTCAGACATGGCCATCTGCAAATCAGTCTGACCCTGTGCCTCATGGGAACAGTCCAGCCCGAACTGCCAAGCCATGTCTTCCCTGGACCGGAAACAAGCTTCCTAGGACCGGTTTCTGGCATTTCAGCCGTCTTCAGCCAGGCTTGCTTGAATCCAGTGGCAAAGTGAGCAAGGGACTCACGTCTGAGCATACCCTGCCAACTTATTTTTTTTTTTATAAATTTGTTTATTATTTTGCAAGTTTTACAGGTTATAGACAAGCACTAGAATTCGATTAACAGCGACCAAATCATGAAGCAATAGATTAACCAAAGGAGTCGAATCATGGGACAGGAGGAGCACTCGCTCTGCAGTCAAAGATTTAACAGCCAGGCAATGATGATACGAACCCCAGTATGATACACCGTGTCATGCTTTGGTATGATAGGACCAGCGGCATAATGCACATAGTCTACACAAATCCATCAGGATACTTGCAGGCACAGATAATGAAATGTAACATTAACAGGAGGCGGAACGTCCAAAGACCCCCCCATCAACCAAGAAACAGCAGCAGAGTCCGACCTACAAAGGTACATTCCACGATACTTTACAGTAGCCCCCCCAACCCCGCACCTCCCCAGCACCCCTCAAACGAATAGTCCCACATGGGAGAAACGACACCGACTTCCCCGAGCATCAGACATTACATTGGTGACTAATTGGCAGATTAACTGACCACATGTACACGCTCAACCGTGCCCAGGGGCACCCCTCCCTCTTGGGCAGTGATACTCTCTGTAGAGTCCCCTTCGATCCGCACCAAGGCCTGTAGGAGACCGTCCCATTGTGCTGTGATAGGTGTCCTCCTAAGTCCCAGTGTTTCCTCCCTCAGGAGAGCTATGCCCTCCGCCTTAGCCCATGCCTGAAATGAGAGCCACCACGCCCGCACGTGCGGCGGGCCTGATGCCTTCCAGTGTTTTGTGAGCAGCCGTTTAGCCACCACCAATTCCAAGTCAAGGAAACGGGAGGTGACCTTCACGGCCGGTGTTCTACGGAATAGGTGCAATAGGTAGACGGGCCACTCAAAAGGTATGGTGCGGCCCGTACACATGTGCAGTCTTTCGTGAACTGACTCCCAGTATGAACGCAGCGCATGACAACTCCACAGCGCGTGCACCAGCCCCACTCCCGGCTCCGCACAGCGGGGGCAAGCTGCATCTATGCAGTGGAAATATCGATTAATCATTTCGGGTGTGAGGTATGCCCTGTGAAGTATGAACAGATGTATCTGGTGGAATCGCATGTTGCGCGGCACTCGTGTTGGGCTCCGCAGTATCTTGCCCCACTCCCTATCGTCTAGTGGCCTCCCCAGGTCTGCTTCCCATTTACGGCGAAGTGGTTCAAGGCTGATTGCCGCTTGCGCGCGCAAGGAGGACGCAAACCACCGAATCAAGTGGCTACCCTGCCCCATCATACGCAGATACTGTATTGTGAGGTGTTGGCATGGTTCCACCGACATGTCCCCCCATTTAGCCGCCAATGTCGCGATCAGGGAACGATGTGTGAGGAATTGCCCTGGTGGCAGGCCCGTCTCGTCGACCAGGGATTCGTAGCCCAAGAGAGCACCCTCCCGGTAGAGATCACCCAAGGTCTGTATGTCCGCTGTATGCCACTCCGTTAGTTCCGTGGCGGTGAGTACCCCCCACTTGCTCGGGGAACCCTCCAGTGGAATGGCCGGGGTATAAGGAACCAGGGCTCTAGTGAGATGAAAGCTGCGGCGCATACCCTGCCAACTTATGGTGAACAAAGCAAAAACCAAAGGAAATGATGGACGGAGTGTTGAACATTGCAAGCACTCACCCCCAGTCAACTGATCTGGGTTTAATCCATCACCGTTCTTTAGCCCACTCTGCCACCCCAGTTCAGACATGCCCATCTACAAATCAGTCTGACCCTGTGCCTCATGGGAACAGTCCAGCCCGAACTGCTAAGCCATGTCTTCCCTGGACCGGAAACAAGCTTCCTAGGACCGGTTTTTGACATTTCAGCCGTCTTCAGCCAGGCTTGCTTTAATCCAGTGGCAAAGTGAGCAAGGGACTCACGTCTGAGCATACCCTGCCAACTTATGGCGAACAAAGCAAAAACCAAAGGAAATGATGGACGGAGTGTTGAACATTGCAAGCACTCACCCCCAGTCAACTGATCTGGGTTTAATCCATCACCGTTCTTTAGCCCACTCTGCCACCCCAGTTCAGACATGGCCATCTGCAAATCAGTCTGACCCTGTGTCTCATGGGAAAGTCCAGCCCGAACTGCCAAGCCATGTCTTCCCTGATTTGCATATGGCCATGTCTGAACTGGGGTGGCGTAGTGGGAAAAAGAACGATGGATTTAACCCAGATCTCTTGACTGGGGGAGAATGTCTGCATTGTCAGCATTCCGTCCATCATTTGTTTGTTGTAACGCTTTTCGCCCTAAGTGGGATGGGTATTCCCAGACGTGGGACCCGTGCTCACTACGCCACTGGAGTCAAGCTATCCTGGCTGATGACGGCTGATAGCCAGAAACCGGTCCTAGGATGCTTGATTCCGGTCCAGGGAAGACATGGCTTGGCAGTTCGGGCTGGACTGTTCCCATGAGGCACAGGGTCAGACTGATTTGCATATGGCCATGTCTGAACTGGGGTGGCAGAGTGGGCTAAAGAATGGTGATGGATTAAACCCAGATCAGTTGACTGGGGGTGAGTGCTTGCAATGATCAACACTCCGTCCATCATTTCCTTTGGTTTTTGCTTTGTTCGCCATAAGTTGGCAGGGTATGCTCAGACGTGAGTCCCTTGCTCACTTTGCCACTGGATTCAAGCAAGCTTGGCTGAAGACGGCTGAAATGCCAGATACCGGTCCTAGGAAGCTTGTTTCCGGTCCAGGAAAGACATGGCTTGGCAGTTCGGGCTGGACTGTTCCCATGAGGCACAGGGTCAGACTGATTTGCATATGGCCATGTCTGAACTGGGGTGGCAGAGTGGGCTAACGAATGGTGATGGATTAAACCCAGATCAGTTGACTGGGGGTGAGTGCTTGCAATGTTCAACACTCCGTCCATCATTTCCTTTGGTTTTTGCTTTGTTCGCCATAAGTTGGCAGGGTATGCTCAGACGTGAGTCCCTTGCTCACTTTGCCACTGGATTCAAGCAAGCCTGGCTGGAGACGGCTGAAATGCCAGAAACCGGTCCTAGGAAGCCATGTCTTCCCTGCCAGGATAGCTTGACTCCAGTGGCGTAAAAAGAACGATGGATTTAACCCAGATCTCTTGACCCGTGCTCACTACGCCACTGGAGTCAAGCTTTCCTGGCTGATGACGGCTGATAGCCAGAAACCAGTCCTAGGATGCTTGATTCCGGTCCAGGGAAGACATGGCTTGGCAGTTCGGGCTGGACTGTTCCCATGAGGCACAGGGTCAAGACTGATTTGCATATGGCCATGTCTGAACTGGGGTGGCGTAGTGGGAAAAAGAACGATGGATTTAACCCAGATCTCTTGACTGGGGGAGAATGTCTGCATTGTCAGCATTCCGTCCATCATTTGTTTGTTGTAACGCTTTTCGCCCTAAGTGGGATGGGTATTCCCAGACGTGGGACCCGTGCTCACTACGCCACTGGAGTAAAGCTATCCTGGCTGATGACGGCTGATAGCCAGAAACCGGTCCTAGGATGCTTGATTCCGGTCCAGGGAAGACATGGCTTGGCAGTTCGGGCTGGACTGTTCCCATGAGGCACAGGGTCAAGACTGATTTGCATATGGCCATGTCTGAACTGGGGTGGCGTAGTGGGAAAAAGAACGATGGATTTAACCCAGATCTCTTGACTGGGGGAGAATGTCTGCATTGTCAGCATTCCGTCCATCATTTGTTTGTTGTAACGCTTTTCGCCCTAAGTGGGATGGGTATTCCCAGACGTGGGACCCGTGCTCACTACGCCACTGGAGTCCAGCTATCCTGGCTGATGACGGCTGATAGCCAGAAACCGGTCCTAGGATGCTTGATTCCGGTCCAGGGAAGACATGGCTTGGCAGTTCGGGCTGGACTGTTCCCATGAGGCACATGGTCAAGACTGATTTGCATATGGCCATGTCTGAACTGGGGTGGCGTAGTGGGAAAAAGAACGGTGGATTTAACCCAGATCTCTTGACTGGGGGAGAATGTCTGCATTGTCAGCATTCCGTCCATCATTTGTTTGTTGTAACGCTTTTCGCCCTAAGTGGGATGGGTATTCCCAGACGTGGGACCCGTGCTCACTACGCCACTGGAGTCAAGCTATCCTGGCTGATGACGGCTGATAGCCAGAAACCGGTCCTAGGATGCTTGATTCCGGTCCAGGGAAGACATGGCTTGGCAGTTCGGGCTGGACTGTTCCCATGAGGCACAGGGTCAAGACTGATTTGCATATGGCCATGTCTGAACTGGGGTGGCGTAGTGGGAAAAAGAACGATGGATTTAACCCAGATCTCTTGACTGGGGGAGAATGTCTGCATTGTCAGCATTCCGTCCATCATTTGTTTGTTGTAACGCTTTTCGCCCTAAGTGGGATGGGTATTCCCAGACGTGGGACCCGTGCTCACTACGCCACTGGAGTCAAGCTATCCTGGCTGATGACGGCTGATAGCCAGAAACCGGTCCTAGGATGCTTGATTCCGGTCCAGGGAAGACATGGCTTGGCAGTTCGGGCTGGACTGTTCCCATGAGGCACATGGTCAAGACTGATTTGCATATGGCCATGTCTGAACTGGGGTGGCGTAGTGGGAAAAAGAACGGTGGATTTAACCCAGATCTCTTGACTGGGGGAGAATGTCTGCATTGTCAGCATTCCGTCCATCATTTGTTTGTTGTAACGCTTTTCGCCCTAAGTGGGATGGGTATTCCCAGACGTGGGACCCGTGCTCACTACGCCACTGGAGTTAAGCTATCCTGGCTGATGACGGCTGATAGCCAGAAACCGGTCCTAGGATGCTTGATTCCGGTCCAGGGAAGACATGGCTTGGCAGTTCGGGCTGGACTGTTCCCATGAGGCACAGGGTCAAGACTGATTTGCATATGGCCATGTCTGAACTGGGGTGGCGTAGTGGGAAAAAGAACGATGGATTTAACCCAGATCTCTTGACTGGGGGAGAATGTCTGCATTGTCAGCATTCCGTCCATCATTTGTTTGTTGTAACGCTTTTCGCCCTAAGTGGGATGGGTATTCCCAGACGTGGGACCCGTGCTCACTACGCCACTGGAGTCAAGCTATCCTGGCTGATGATGGCTGATACCCAGAAACCGGTCCTAGGATGCTTGATTCCGGTCCAGGGAAGACATGGCTTGGCAGTTCGGGCTGGACTGTCCCCATGAGGCAAAGGGTCAAGACTGATTTGCATATGGCCATGTCTGAACAGGGGTGGCGTAGTGGGAAAAAGAACGATGGATTTAACCCAGATCTCTTGACTGGGGGAGAATGTCTGCATTGTCAGCATTCCGTCCATCATTTGTTTGTTGTAACGTTTTTTTAAGTTTGGGCAGTGAACTCTGCTCCGCTCGCATAGTTTGCGGAGTTTTCAGCACTCCCCATAATCCGGAACTCCGAAAAACTCCGCTCCGCTGAGCGTAGTTTTTTTCCTCACTCACGTTCGTCAACGTCAAGTTGGCGAGGGTGAGCAAGGAAAATCCACCTCCAGGTGAGATTTCTCAATGGAGGCGGCAGTGGCGGCTCGCAGAAGGAGTGCTGCAGGGCAGTAGGGCGGGGCAGGGGAGGGGCAGGGTGGGGGAGTAGAGGAGTTGGACATAAAAACAGCATTTATCTAGCGCACTCCGCAGCTTGCGGATCTCCACGTAGCGTAGATCATCCTGGACAGCAAACTTACCATGAAGTGCCAAGTCCCCGCAGTTTCCTCCACCTGCTTCAGATCAGGAAATTGTCACGCAAGCCCTTGTCACCAGCCGGCTGAACTACGATAACGTGCTCTATGCAACCACCATCCAACTCCTCAAGAGACTCCAGACCATCCAGAATGCAGCGACCAGACATATCCTCAACCCCCCCCCCCAAATGGACACAGATCATCTCCCAACTCAGAAACCTCTACTGGCTCCCCATCCAGAAGAGATGCCAGTTCAAGATGCTGGCACACGCCTACAAGACCATCCACGACCTGGGTCTAGCATACAGTAAACATCGCCTGAACTTCCACCACCCCACCAGACATCTGCGCTTCACCTCCCTTGCCCTGCACATGTTCCTGGCATCTGCTGAAGCTACAGTGGCAGTCACTCATTCTTCTACCCCGCCACCATGTCCTGGAATGACCTACCGCTCCACCTGCGAACGTCACCCTTACTCACGGATTTCAGAAGGGGACTCACGACCTGACTTTCCAATTGAGACCAGCGGACCTCAGCGGCCCCTCAGGCGTTAATAGCTGTGGTTTAGAAGTAATGATTGATTGATTGATTTTGCCTCTGTCTGAATCACATCAAATGTTACCAGATAAAAAGTGTAAAGACATCTTTATTGCTCATTTGCCTCTGAACTCCAGCATGGTTAGTTTGGAGATGCTGCAGCACACCCAGCACCCCTACGTCCAGCGACTATGGGCCTAGATGGGCATTCTGTGGATGAGTTTTCAAAAATGATTTTATCCATTCAACAGCAGGGCCATGTAAGACAGCAGCTTCCACACGGTCAACCAATAATATATGATCAACTGTATCAAAAGCCTCTGGTAAATCCAGAAGAACCAATGCTGATGTTTGTCCTTTGTCCCCATTACAGCGCATATCATGAAGTACAGAAAGTATGGCTGACTCATTGCTATGTGCTCAACGAAAGGCAGCCTGAAGAGAATTAAGGAAACTGGTCTCTTATAGAGGATTACATAGCTCTGGTGCCACAGGAAGGAAATGGCGAAAGAGAAATTGGAGATGGTTCTTCAGAAATGAAGAGTCTTTGCCCTGTTTTTCTTTTAACAGCGGAGTTACAATTCTGTCTTGAAATGAGTTTGGGACTGGTCCTTCAACAAGGGATTCATTCAGTAAGGTCATCATAGGACTTAAGATTTCAATTAGCAATAATTTTAAAATACGTGGGGTCATGGGTACAGTGGTGATCCAGATTTCACCTTTGACAACAGAAAGAGTTGATGTCCTTCATTAAATTGAGAAAATGCATCTACTGTAGTGGGATTCCTATCAGCTGATAACTAAGCGTATTGGTGTGTCAATGGGAAATGCTATATTTGATCTTAGTTTTTTATCTATAAAGTCCCCATTTACTAAATCCCAAAACTCTTATGTGGGAGCAGTTACAACTGTTGCCAC
The DNA here is from genome assembly GCF_964204655.1 of Triturus cristatus. NCBI lineage: Eukaryota > Metazoa > Chordata > Amphibia > Caudata > Salamandridae > Triturus > Triturus cristatus. Next base: position 1,045,239,701 of record NC_140582.1, read on the forward strand.
TGCTATTGTCCCTGTTTGCTGGCAGCTGTTGTTTTGGTTGTTGTCCATGCATGTAGTGGCAGCTGTTGTCACTGTTGTGGTTCTTAACTGGCATGGCACCTGTTATTGCTTTTGTCCCTGTCGGGGTTGGATTTATTGTTGATGCTGCTGTCTCTACCTTGCTGACAGCTTTTTTTTTTTTTTAGATAATCTGTTTATTAAAGTTTTCGAGTCATGAACATACATCAAAGCAAAATAAAATCTGAAGAAAAAAAACAAGAGTCCAATACACGTTCACCTGTGACCTCGCCAGTCCCCTCCAGAGAAGATCACCCCAAAGAATACATGGATAATGTCATCTACTCCATTTCCCCTGATATCTCTGCCATTCCTCCCCACACCCGTTCATGACTCCGGGGACAACCCAGGCTTCATATATATTTTTCTCTCTTGCATCTGGGACATCAGCTGCAGCTGGTGGAGTGCAATGTCCCGCTTCCCTATCACAAGGCCCAGCCACAGTAACCTTCGTTTGACGGGAGTTAAAACCTTCATCATCTAAGATATTAAGAAGAGCCAGGGGCGTAGCTTGGTCAGAAAGACTGCGGGGTGAGCTGCAGATTTCCTGACAATCACGCTGGCATTCAATGTTAAAACACCTTATACGACAAGTAGGTCACATGAGAGTGGTTTAAGGGGCAGCAGGAAGGGAGAGGAATGCGGATTGGTATGAGCACTAAGTGAGAGAAACAATATTTTGTAAAAAAAATCAACATTTTAGGACTTTCAAAACAGAGATGAGAGAGTGTGTGTGTATGTTTTTTGTCACTGTGTGCATGCAAAGATTCCAGGTGATATGCAACAGACACATCACCATACCCGACTGAAAGCACCTGTAGCCAACTATCATCAGAAAATACATTTATTAAGGGGATATAACACCCCAAACACACCCAGGAGCCATCCTGGGTGTATGCACGAACGACCAGACGAGGCCGGCCCCACTAGCACCATATGGGCGGAGGACTGCGCAGCTCCAGACAGTGTGGAGGAAGCCCCCACCTCTTCCCCACAGCACAAACAGGCTGGGACGCCTGATCTGTTCATGGGTCAAAGGTGCTGCGGGCAAACATATACGATACAAATGTTTGAACTGAAGACAAAACCTTCGCTGTTAGTGTGGTCTCTCTGGGGCTCATTGGGCGGTAGTTCATTCACCCTCCTCGCCCCCCCCTCCCCCAGGTCACACTCCCACGTCTCCCTTAATGTGTGAAAGGAGTCCGGGGTATGGGTCACCAAGGACTTGTAGATGAGGGAAATACAGCCCTTATCAGGGAAGGGCTCCATCGTCAGATTTGCCTCTAGTGGATTATTTTAAGCTATTTTGTCTCACCCTTTTAGGTTCAGACTCAGTGCATGGCAGAGTTGTAAATATCTATAAGATTGAGACTTTTCCTGTCCAAAGTCCTCTTGAAGCTAAGTAAAGGACTTCAGGCCTACACCTGTTAAGACATGGCCCAGGGTAGTGAGTTCCAAAGTGTCCCAGCCCCGAAACCCCTCCATCCATGAAACATCCGGCATGTGGGTGCCCCACTGGAGGGGGGGGGGTCTCCTCAATCAACCTGCTGGGGAGGCACGATAGGAGGACTAAAAAATCAATCATCACCAGACCCCCATCAAAAACAGATTTGCAGCATTTAGTAAAGGCCACCCACTGGGGCCGTCCACCCCAGACAAACGTTGTGAAGGCCGAGGTAAACTTCACCAGCACAGACTTAGGTATGTAGTAGGGATTCTTTCGCACGGTATAGATCAGGCTCAGGAGAGTAATCATCTTCCAAAGGGGCACTCTCTCGATTATAGATAAAGGCAGTGATGACCATCACTGCAGATCGATCTGAGTCGCGATGAGCAGGGAGGTGAGGTTATCTGCCCTGGACCGTGCCTCTGTAGTACATATATTTACTCCCAAATTTCAGAATCACGACCCTGCCAGATTGAGGCCAGCATCACTGGCCCAACCTTCTTCCTCATCCTTCAACCCAACTAGGAGCAATTTAGTTTTAGCCCAGTTCACCTGGAGCCCTGAAAGGCGCCTGAAAATGTCAAAAAGCTGCATGATCCTGGGTCCGGTAATATGTGGGCAGCTAAGGTACAGCGTGCACAGAGACCATATCTTCACAGGTCTCAGACCACTTAAATCCCTTTTAAACGGGGTTGGACTGTAAAAGGTGCGCCATGAGATCTATCATGAGGGCAAACAACAGAGGTGACAGAGGGCATCCCTGTCGTGTCTCCAGATGAAGCGCTATTTTTGCTGACAGAGTGCCTCCAAAACAGTTGTAGAGGAGTTTAACATAGGTCAAATAGTGGGGACTGAAGCCTATGTATTTGAGTAGTGCAAGTATGTAGGGCCAGGAGACACTGTTAAATGCCTTTTCGAAGTCGATCTGCAGTATTGAGTGGGGCTGTCTCAAACAGTCAGCTGTTGCTAGCGTATTATGCAGTCGCTGGATATTGTGACGCATTGACCTGTGGTGCATGAAGCCACTTTGGTTGTTATGGAGTAGATCTGTGGTAACCTTACTGAGGCGTATCATGAGGACCTTTGCAAGTATCTTGGTTTCAGAGTAGATCAACGATTTAGGTCTGTAAAAGGAGCAAACCGCGGGCGGTCCGGTTTGAGGATAATGACAATGTGTGACTTCTCCAGTTCTCCCGGTAGTCGCCCTCTGTCTCTCACCTCTGTATATAGATCCAGCAGGAGTTGGGTTAGGGTTAGAATGTCGGCCTGACATCAGAAAAACTCCACTGGGGGCCAATTTGGGCCTGGGGTTTTCTCCCCATCCAAATGAGCACTGGCATCAGCACTCTCGCGAGCCGCAGGCAGTTCATCCAGCACTTGCCATTGGGCCCACCGAGGCGCTGTGGCTGAACCATAGAGAAGCAGAAATCGAGCGTCACCTTTGGGGCAGGTAGCATCTCTTGATAGAGCTTCTCATAATAAATAGCATAGGCGTTCGCCACCGGATCTGAGGTTGAGAAAAGATTGGCCAACACATCGTCTATGGAGGTCGGAAGTCGGTTCCCGTCCATATGCTGTCTATGCCAATATAGTAGATTGTCTGTTTTGTTGCCATGCTAGTAGAGGCCACTTTGAGATGCCTGCCAGAGCTTTCTGGTCTCATCCATCTGAATCTGCTGAAGCTCCAGTTGTGCCTGTAAAGGACATGCCAGGATTCCTGGAAAGGCTTCTTAGTGTATGCACATAATGCATCTCAATGCCCAATCCAGGGCCTCAGTCCTGCGTAGCTTTTCCCATTTGTCAGGGACCAGCCATGAGATCACCTCCCCCCTTTGCACAGAGCCCATGCCCCAGAGGATTGCAGCAGAATGAACTGTTCCTGCATTTGTGCCGAAGAAATAGGTTGAGTTGTCTAGTAGTAAGTGGCGGGACGATTGCTCGTTCAGCCACCAGCAACTAAGCCTAAGGTTTGCGGAGACCGAGCGCCCACAATAAGCAAGGACTTATAAGGGGAAATGATTTGATAGGCACCAGGCATGGAGCTGTATATCAGACACATAGACCAGGTGTGAGGTGGGGACCAGGAAATAGTTGAAGCAGGAAAGTGTGCCATGCTTTCCGGAAAGAAAGGTGTATCTTTTGGATTGCAATGATGGTGGCGTCATACAGCCATGAAACCCATGGAACCAACGAAAGAGCCCAGCAGGCTATGAGAGGGAAGGCTATGGGGAAAGTAGCCTGCCCAATCCAGGGGGCGGAGAACATGAGGTTGTTAAAATCTCTGCCAATAATTGTAAACCTGTTGGGGGCTGCAAGTAATGCTTCCCTGATGCAGTAGAGGAAGAACTGCGTGAGCAGTGGTGGAGCATAGACCAAACAGAAAATGCTGGGGTGTCCCTATAGCGATCCATGCAAAAAGAACAATTGATGGACAGAAAGCAGAACAATGTCATACATTCACCCCAGTACAGAGATCTGGGACTAAATCCATTGTTTGTTTGCAACCCATGCCATTCCAGTTTGAACCAAGCCATATGTAAATCAGTCTTGACCCTTCGCCCAATGGGAACAGTCCAACCCGAACTGCCAGGCCAACAAGCATCCTAGGACCGGTTTCTGGGTTTCACCCCTCATCAGCAAGGATAGCTTGACTCCAGTGGCATGGAGAGCACGGGATCCAGCCACCCAGAGAAGGCAACCCTGGGTATTTTGGGAGATCTGAGTCATCTGAAAGGGAATGCGGGCATGGATTAGGAACAGCACCCCCCCTGGAGACCATGTGGAAGCCTGCATGGTAAACTGTTGGATTTGTATCTTGGTAGGCAATGGCAGTGTGTTCCCAAGAGATGTGTCTCCTGAAGACAGCGCCATTTGCCTGCACTGAAATTTGTGTTGGTTTGTTTTGTCTTGTCCTTTGTCATGGAGTGCTACTATCGAGCTTTCATTTTTAACAAGATGTTGATTGAGGCTTCTACCTGAAACTGGGAGACACATGAAAGCAAGATATGCCGCAATACTCTAGTCTTTCTACTTTGATTAGTTGGTCAAGCCACAATTTCCATGACCCCACTCGAACTCGGGGTGGTATCTTGCTCGGGAACTACCTTGTGATATCCCACTGGGGCACATTGTTGCTTCCCGAAAAAGTTACAAATTGGTATCTCCTCAGGACATAGAATGTTGCACTATTTACTTGAACAACACTTGGGATCACTTTATGATATACTATCAGGCGCCGCTAAGTCTTGTTATCACTCTGCACTTTAAACTTGTTTGTTGTTATCGCTTTCTCTTGCAGGTCGCACAATACTAGGTAAATCGGACCTGGTATTGACTCGCACAGCTGGTAACTATTGCAATTCCTTTACTCTAAGCACCAGCCTTGCAGTAGTGTAAGACTACAGATAATTTCCTCAATTGTTCGGTCCTGATGAATTGCCACAAGACCCATTAGGGGCTAACAGAGGCAAGGAACATGTCGACCTTCCACACCACACTGGCCCTTTAGGACCATGGTATCCGGTTAGGGCTTCACTGTTTTAGTTAGGTCAAAGAGTCCCAGGAATTAAAAAAAAGGCAGTAGGGCCTCCCTAAACCTATTTTAAAGCACCACTCTGCACCCACTACACTACTTATTCCACACACCCCGACGCACCAAACGGCTTCACCTAAAAGATCTCCGCTAAAGAGCCCCATAGTGGGTGACCGTCAAGCTTTGCAGTGCCGGCCTGACGAGGAGCAGGCCCATATGATGAAGCATGACATCCTTTGGGTGTGTGAGGGCACGTTTTCTCAGACCTGACCCCTCTCACTCGCACCAAGGAACTGCACACCAACTTTTTATACTTATTTCTCTCTGGGGAGACCGTGTGCAGGGCCCCCTTAAAAAAAATCCTGGTTCCTCTCATTTGGAGAATCCTGAAGGAGGAGCACATCAACGTTCAGTTCAGTCTAGTGCGGCGGTGAACAGCCCCATGCTTGATCGTGCTGAGGAGGCCATTAACATTCCACTTTAGGCAACCTGGCAGAGTGTCCTTGTTATGTGTTGTCATTATCGTGCGGTGATTCATGTGGAACAAACGTGAGGGTAGCTGCAATGCCATTCTTCAGGGAGGATTAGCTACACAGGTGGCCAAAAATAAATAATTAACAAACCCAACCCTCTTTTCCATACCGCAGAATGGTAAGCATCTGTTCGTCAACAACTAGGGCTGATGCCCACATCCTGGCAGACTATCCTGCGCCATTCAGTGAACCCCAAAAGTAGCAACAAAACCAACATTACCATGCCCCAACAGAAATAAGTAGTCTAGAGAGGGGAAAAGAGCCTCTCGAGCAGGCCCTGCCACCCTTGCAGAATCATGTGACACAAGGCGATGAGCAACTACGCATGTTGTTTCAAAGGAGGTCCCCAAGGGCCAAATCGAGTCCAGCAACCCTCCACCCTTTACCCCCAAGAAGGGGAAGGAGTCCAGTCTATTTCCGTGGTACAACAGTCTAAAAATAAACCACCCCACCAGGAGTAGAAATCACGACACTGGTCAACTGCTCCAGGACCTACGAGGAGAGCACCCCTGCCCGAACCACCCCGGGGCGAGTGCAAGGCATCACCCTGGGAGCGGGTTGCGTGCCCCCAATGGACCCTCATCTTGCAAGGGGACCCTCATTCTCAATAGGCTGGTGATCAGCTGAGGACCTCGAACGACGGGAAACCATCCATCCACTTTGGCGGTCCCTCTTTGCCGCTGGATTTCTCACCGAGAGGACCCTCTCATCACTGTGTCAGTTACCTCAGGGTTCACCTTTCTCTCCAGCTGGGGCTGTTCCTCCACCCATTGCCAAGCAAGTTCTGGCATCTTGAAGGAGGATGTTTTGGAATGAAAAATCACTTTGGGTTTAGCCGGAAGTAGTAACAAGTAATTTAGCTCCATGGCTCTTAGTTTTTGTTTTACCGAGTCAAAGGATTTGTATTGTTTCTGAAAATGTTTCCAGTGCGATCTGGGAAAACCATGATGGTGCGAGATTTGTGATGAACTGCGCACTTCTGTCTGATCATGCGCAGGACTATGCCTCGATCTTATATACAAATAAAGGTGACAGTGGTCAAACAGCTCAGCTCACACATCACAAATTCAGGGTAAATGTAAAGACACAATCATAAAGTAACGTGTGCTCAAAATGGACAAACAACACTACGTCTAGGGGTGGGCGGAATTTGCAAAAGTGACTTTCGCAAATTATCACGAAAATGTAAAAAATCTCCGCAAACACGCGGAAATATCGCGAAGATGCGAAGTTTTTTTCCCGCCCGTTCGCGGTATTTTCTGCATGGTCGCGGCTCGCCAACTTACCCATGCGGTTGCTCGCGGGCACGGCCATCTTGTTTTCACTCTTCTCGCGGTGCATGATCGCGAGAAGAAAGACGTGATCGCGCGACCAATGACATTACTGCGGGCGCGAACTGTCGCGAGACAGCGCAAATGGCTACCAACAATCCAACATCTCGTGGAGAACGCGACCGGATCGGGAAAACTTGTCGGCGAACGCGGGGATTCAGGTAAGGCGATCGCGCGCGCGCGAGAATGTATTATTTTACAGCGCGAGCAAGAAACAAATTATCGCTAAGCTGCGGAATGCGGAAATTTTGACATTTTCGCGCTCTCCGCGGAACGCGAAAATGTCAAATTATCGCAATTTCCGCGAGCGGAACGGAAATTTAGCCCAGGCCTAACTACGTCACCTGGCTAGTGTTGACAAATACAAGAAAGAAAACTTTCCAATATTCATAAAATAATAAGATCTCCAGAGCATCACACAATTAAGGTATCTTGGTCTGTCAATCCGACAGGTCCGATGGTTTATCTTCAGAAAACAGAAAGCTGGTAGTGCATAAGTTAAAGTCCAAATATGAAGACACCGTGTAGGTCTGTATTTACAAAAGCTTTTATTTCTTAGGCATTCAAACTAATTGAATCCAAAAATGAAACAGCCGACATGAGTTTTGTCGTTTGATGACTTTTTCAAGGTTGAAGTAAAAAAGCAACACCGAAGTATAGAAGTGGCTGTGTCGACGGCTATGGTAAGCTGATAATTCTCGTGTATTTAGGTTGCAGCACCATCCTGAGTCCCGTTAGTATGGACTGACTAACATACCTTAATTGTGTGGTACTCTGGAAATCTTATTAGGTCTCGGTTTAAGAATCTTGCTATAATTGGTCTCGGTGGGGTCTGAGAGGTGGCCTCAGCCCCAGAGCAAAATGTACCTGCTCCAAAAGAAAACAGGAAGATTTCTCATGTTGGGGCACAAAGGTGTCGAGCCAGGCTAACAGGAAAAGGACCTCTCCAGCCCTCCGGGAAGCCTACAAGACGCTAATTATTGTGGCAGGACCAACCCTACTCGTACAGTCCCCCGCAGCCGAAGGCAGTGGGAATCTGCTGACAACTGGACAACCATGCCCCTGAGCTCCAGCTGGGTATCTTCAATCTCTGATACTCTCCCCACTGCGTTCCGAAGGTTTTGCCTGAGGATCCACTCCTCCCTCGCCTCCCCTAGTGTCAGGCAGCGAGCGACCTGCAACTGTACGGTGGACGGGTCATAGATTCGCCAACACACTTGAGAGAGGCTCCACGCTCCATTACCCCCTCGCCTCCCACCGCTCCCCGCTCTTGCCATGAAGGCACTGATCTCACTCCCCTTGCCACCACAAGTTCCTCCAACAGTGAGGATCACATGCGAGACATCGCGAGATGATGTACTAGCGCCTGATTTGGTCGCCATGATGGATGCAGCTCCTTTAAGAGCCGTATCTTGCATAGAAGCCGCGCTTGGCTTCAAGTATATTGCGTGCTCCTGTTTGGATCCTTTGGGCATTTTGAAACCTCTGCCCCTGATTCTTAGAGTTCTGCTGGGTTAAGCCTGCCATTTTCTGATGCCCTCTATTTACTCCACATCCTGCCTTAAGTCTCTTGCTCCTTGTTTTCTCCCCCCACCACTGTTACCAGCCTAAGAACTCTGTTCCCTGTGTTTTATTCACCTACCTGCACTTTGGATGACTCCAGCCATCGCCTCCTGGATACCCTTGGAGTTCAGCAATGCGGCCTAGGAAATTCTCATGCCAGCTGCAACAGAAAGAAACAAATATCATTCTTCAGGTCAGTGCACTGAGCATGCGACTACAACTTTTTTTTACACCTAGTGAAAAGAATTAAATTTTTTCAGGCCATTGAATGTTATGAAAGTAATAATGCATCCCATAAAGGGATCTAGGACTATGGACAGACCATAAACTATCACCCCAGGAGGGGGAATTGTTGATTACTACCTTTTCCTTTTCTGATTCTGATATCACAATTGCCTTTCACTCGGTGTGAATAACTTGCTGGAATTACTCACTGTTTAAACTTTGGGTGAGTCAATCAGATGGGGAAGGGGCAGCAGCAGCGGCGGCTTCTCCATATGGACCAATGAGCATTGCCCCACCCAGCTGCAGGTGCAGTCAAAGTGAAAATTAATATGGTAATAAACCGAGTTTAATGCCATTTTACTTTTTCCTCTGGCAGCCAGACCTGAGAGGGCAGGCGAGGTCATTGCTACAGATTGGCAGCAGTGAGAAGTGGTGACAGCAGCTTAAAGTGCGCATGACCAGCCTGACATGCGCACTTTAAACCTCTCCAACCCGAGTTGTCTAAGACAGCTGGGTGGAGAGACGGCACAGGTCCCCAGTACCTGAAGGAGCATCAAGCCAGCCAGCCCGCTCCAACCTGGCGCTTTTCTCATGCTGCTAACATTATCAGCAACAAAATGTAGGAGTAAGCACTGGTTACCCCGCATCACACGGGCTAGAACAAACATAAATAAAGAAAAGGTTGTCATGCGGGAATAAATACATATGACGTAGTGTACCCTGTGATTACATTAATTAATCACCGGCAATTACTAAATGATTCCTGTAAATGTTATTTTATATTCATTAATCAAGCTTATATTGTCACCTCTTACAATAGATTCCTGGGTTCACAAATATACACAAAACACTGCCACCTTATTTTACATACATAAACCACATCATCAAAACTAATATATAAAAAGAACAATTAACAAAACATCTTTACTCATACATAAATCAAGTACCACAAAGATTCTACCTCTAACGTGCCAAATAAAAAAAAGTTTTTCTTTTTTACTCTCAGTCTTCCTAATATTTTATCGATTAAGGTTGTGTAATATATTTTGCACACAGTCCAAAATGGAGATAGTCTGTAGAATGTGCACACATTCTAAACATTTTTCTCCTCTCTGTTTTAAATGTGTGTACCAAATGTCCTTAACCAGGTTGTATCACATTTATAGAGACTCCTCCACCGTGAGTGTCGACGCGTTTCGGTGTGGAGATTTAAGGCCTCTTCAGGACAGATGAAAGACAGAGTATTGATCGTCCCAGTGGAAGGATAAATCATCCGCAGGGGACAGATGTTCTATAAAATTAAAATTTCAGGAGTGCCATGGAAGTTAAGCAAAATCCAGAGCATGCTTACATACTACTCCTACAACGATGAGTCCAGCCTGATAAGGTCCTCAGGCTTTCTCAATCGGGAATCCCTGCTTTGCATTGCCGCAGAGTTTAATAGTGCCGTCGGACAGAGAAACTCTGTGGCGGAAAGGCGCGGCTCCAACAATTAGAGCCTCGGGAGGTCATCTGACTACACCGACCTCCACGAAAATCAAGAGCGGGAACCTTGTTCCACTCAGTCATGGAACTGGATGGGGCTGTCTGCCATTATCAGCAGCATGGGAAAAGCCTCTGGAGTGGTACAGGGAAGTTGGCTGAGGCCCCGAGACTCGCTTTGGAACTGCAGAAGAGAACACTGAGAACAAAGACGTGGCGTGGGTAAGTAAACATTTTTATTATTCTTTACTTTTTGACCCACTGTTAGGCACTGTGAGAAACTCACACTTCCTTCAGACTCAAGTCCAGAGATCTTGATTGTGCCTCGTCGTAAGCACTGTTTATAACAAGCCACGATTTAGAGCTTTGGCACTGAGTCTAAAGGCAATGCTGGTGTCTCTTAGTGAGTGTTTGCTCGCCCCACCACTTAATATTGCCACAGCTGCCACTGGGCAGTAGGTTCACTACAGTTTTCTCCATGCCTTTCTAATGGTGTCCTTGTCTTTCACTTTTTAAGGTATCGGTTGTGGGAAGAATAGGGCTTACTAGCTGAGGTGCGTGTCTGATATGGTTCAGGCTTGGGAGTGCATTTTCTCTTCCCTTTCATCCCTTCCATAGCCTTACATCCTGTTCCTCTTGGCCACAACTGTTGGCACTTGTGTTTCGTGCTGAAGTTTGTTCCTTGGAGGTATTGGTAGCACTGTCTTCATTCTGAAGCTTAAGGTGAGTGGAGTTTTGACATCGAGTTTCAAACGCAGATTTAGGGCCAGTGATGGCTTGAAGGATAAGTTCCGTCGATGCCTGGTCAATGCCAGGTGGGGCAAGTGGCTCTTCCACTAAATCAATAGCAGGCGGAGAAGGTCCACCAGCATCCGGTCTTGTATGTTTCCATTTTGGACTGGCCAGACGAAGAGGTTGAGCTGTTCCAGCCGCCCGTCATGTTAGCACTTGAGGGAAGCTATGGGTTGTGGGATCACCAGGCGCAGAAGCCATTAAGGTCAACTGGTGCTCGGAACGTAGGGGGTCTCCCACGCAATCTGGAGGGGTCCACACTAATCGAGTCCCTCTGCTCCCCTGGGAATGTGAAAACCCGGTTAGCCAGACCACGGGGTGAAAAAGCGAGGAAAACGTCTCAGGTGAGGCCCTAGGTGCGCCATCAGTAGGGGCTACGGTAGCAAAGGGGCTCCTCAGCATGCCTCCTCCCCCAGTGGTGCACTCAGGTACGGCACAGCTCCTACCGGCTCTAAAAGTTGGGGTTGGCTTCCATGGCAGGTCCATGCCTCAGCCTGCTCACTGCTCCCAAGATCTAGGAGAGGGATCAGGAACACAAGCAGCCTGGGAGACAGCACCATCCTGGTGATCTCCCGAAGGCTGCCAAAGTCCAATGGGGAGCACCTGACCCCGCCATCATCTGGCGCCGCAGGGTTCACCATCCTCCACTTAAAGTGAGGGACCTCCCAGTCCACAAATACAGGAACCAGACCCCTTGGGGTACTCGATCCCTGATCCGCTCACCACCGCCGAGAGGTAGGAAGGAGCAGCAGCGCGAGCAGCCAGGGAGGCGCAGCAATCCAGCCAATCCTCAGAGACCCTGTGTGTCCTCTGTGCAGCCCCCGGGCTCAGCTGGCAGGGTCCCCACTCCATCTCCATGTGGTTGTATCCCTCGCCGCAGTCCCACGAACTGGGCACCAGGGGCAGACCCTCAGTCACAGGCCCTCCAGCCCACGGCCTCTACGCCCACTGCGGCAGCTGTTTTTGCTGCAGTGGTCCCTACTGTGGTTAGAGAAGTGGCTGCTGCAATTGTCCCTGCTCTGGTGGAAGCTGTGGTTTCTACTGCAGTTCTTAACATAGTTACAGATGTGATGGAAGACGACGATACTACTATGGCCAGTAACAATTTTGATGGGCGCTTTTGGCGCGTGTTGTGAGGTGAATGTCTCCTGCATGATAAACGGGGATGTCCCCTTGCTGCAGTGACCCGACTGCACGTGAAACTGGTTTCCTGACTTTTTGTTGGCCCAGCTGACATGCCAATCTAGCATGTGCTCTGAGGCATGGGCCTGTCCATGGTAATTCTAAAGTACATGGAAAGTTCAGTGACCTGGAAGAGTGCACCAAGTGTGCCCTCAATGCTCACATACTAGTACAGTCCATGTCCTGGGTTTGTATGAAGCAGTGGTGGAAGCATACTAGTTTTTGTGGATTGATAATACTGAAAATATCTTTTTTTCAGGTTGAGTGAGGTGCCTACTAGCCCCACTCGTGAAAGGTTCTGCTTGGATGTAGCACCCTGTCCCTTGTGCTGAACTCTCATGTGCATGTCGACAGCCTGTGTTTGAGGTATGGATGGTGGCATGACTCTACAATTCGGATCAGTTGTATCCATTTTGCATTACTCTTTGCTTGACATGGCACAAGATGGAGAATGGGAGACAGCTTCACAAGGCAGCACAAATGGCTTGCCTGCCTTCCTGGAGATTAAGGGACAAACCACAGGCACAGAAGGATGGAGCCAAAACTTCTGAGGAACTTTTTGCACGAGATTGTCCGGTAGTTCTTCCTGGCCACTGACTGAGCAACAGTTTTGACTCACTGATACCTATTTAATACCTGAATCAGTAATTAACAACTGCTCTGTGACTAGTTCAGTTTTGCAAATTGTCAGGCACGGTGTTGCCCCAGGAATCATATATGTGTTTCTTTTAGTAACGTTTGATCCATTTGAGGTGTAAACTGGTTTTTCGTTAAAATTTGCAAATTATGCAGCAGATAATGAAGTATGTGGCGACTGATGTAAATTTCAGAAGTAAGTCTGAAAGCGTCGGCTGCCTAATCGCACATTTAAAATGGCCCATGTTATATGTCACATATTAGCTGGAAGGGCGGCTCAGTGAGTTAAAAATGCTGCCGCTTAGAAAGGTTTATCTGAAAATCAGGACTGAGTTCGAATCCCAGCGAGAAAGACTCAGTCTTCACAAGTCTATAAGTCATGTACAAAAAATGTCCGAATATGAACTTCCTATGTAATGTAATTTTATACGGACCTACAAATTCTAATAAACTGTTGTGTTCTACTAATGAAGGTCATATACAGCTACTAGGAGTGGCAGAAGAATGGTATGGAGCGCCATAAAACACATCGTAACTATTATAAAAACGTGTGCATGAATACAGGAAGGAAGCGGGCCGCAGGGTGGGCATTCATTTGTTTCGATATATTTATTGATGGGGCAAGAAACCGAAACCCTTCAAAACGTTCCATTCGGTATGGGTATCGAGACAGAAAGCGGGCGGTCATGGGAACGGAATGCCAGTCAGGGCCGTGGTCTGCACACTTACCGTAAGTATGGTATCTGCGTGCCCTCCACGCCCCGGCTCTGTCACTGCCTGGATGACGCGTCACACTCAGCGCGCCGCGAGGACGTGCCTGCGTGCGGCTGTGTCTGCCGCATGCCGCAACGAGCCAGTATATTTCTGCACAGAAAATACCCCCAACAAGATACTTTTGTCACGTGCTTGTTTTCCCACGAAATGCACGGACCCCTTCCATCGCTAGAAATCCGGACTTGCTTTAAGGGGAACCCGGTGGGGAAGGGAACCGAGCAGTGCTTAAGAAGGGCGAAAAGGCCCTATTTAGAGCAGGGAAATTGGACTCTTCGTGCCAGAGTTTCATAGCGACAGACATAATTTGGGTCCAAAGACAGTGGCGTAACGATACTTGAGGGCCCCCCCCTGCAAAACACATGGAGGGGGCCTCATCCCCAGGGCCGGACTGAGAACCAAAACCGGCCCTGGCAAAGTGCTCGGCCGGCCGCCCCGGGGCTTGGGGGTGCCGCCGAGCTCTTTGCCAGGGCCGGTTTTCGGCCGATTTTGTTACAGGGCCGATTTTGCAGCTAAGCTGCAAAAACGGCCCTGTAACAAAATCGGCCCCCAGGGGCCCAAAACCGGCCCCCACCCATGCGGCGCACCGGGGGATTGCCTGGTGCCCACTACGGCCAGTCCGGCCCTGCTCATCCCGCCCGCCACGGCCCGGCCCACCACTGGTTTTATCAGGGGAGCCCCTGAAAGTCTCGGACCCTGAGCCAGAGCCCACTTTGCCCATGCCTTAAGACGTCTCTGGATGGTATCTGCCTTTAATGGATACAACAATCTCCCATCCAGTAATGGCAGCTTAAGAGGCAGCAATTGTGACTTGTGAAAAGTAAAGGAGGCCCTGGCAAAAGGCGCCCAAGGATATGGGTCGATAAACATAAGTGGCAGAGCACTTAGAATCAGGCCTGGGCCCTGGCATGAAACAGGAGCTGATAATGTACTATGCGTGAAAGGAAGTGTGAGGGAAGATAGCAGCCCATCACAAAATGGTGGGCATGTAAATGGAAGTAGCAAGGTGGCCAGAGACAGTCCTTCAGGCAGAGGGGCTCCAAAGCCCACACACAAAAATAATTTGAAAAAGATATCTTGCAGCCCCTCGCATTCGTTCGCCCTTGGAAAACCAAAGGCGTGTGCATTTTAGTAAGAAGCATCCAAATCTGTTCAAGTGGCACATGATTTCGAACAAACAGTAGCTAGTTGCAAGTTTGCTTTTAAAATATGTGCAAACATTTTATTTTTCCAAAACACTCCATTCCTTTGTAATAAGCCTGTGTGACCAAGAACCACTCTCCCCCCCCACACACACACGATTGCACAAAAGACATATACTGAGGCGGGGGCCCTCTGATGGAGCAAGCAGCCAGTAACCCCCCAACAGGAACTGCGCCCCAACCCCGCTCTCTCCCTTTCACCGACTGGAGTCACCGGACTCTCCATTAAAGAATTAATCATCAATTGAATGCCCTCACTCAGAGGGCTGCATGAAGGCCGGCTCGCAAAATGCATATCCAATATCATGTGGTAAGGACAAGTTTAATTAAATATGGTTGTTGCTGAGTGGCCTGAGTCTAGCAATGCAAGCAGGCCGGGGGCCCTAAATAAAAGCAGCCCCCACCGCAGTGAAGTAGAGAGCATTCCAACTAGTACTCAAGTCAACACTACGCAAAATAGTCAGTGAGGGTCTGGGACTAATACTATTCGTCTCGTCGTCTCTGGGGGTTTGCAGCACCTGCCCCATAAATTCCACTAGTAGCAATGTGTTAGGACCACGTTTCTTTGACTCTCTTATGCTATCATTCGTGGCCAGCTGTGCACCCCGACCCTCCAGCACTGAGCTGGGAGCATTGATGCCCATGTCCAAGTATCCTACTCTTCTCCTGATACCTTCAGATGCTCCTTGGCTCGGCCAGGAGGCGCTCTCCCAGTCTGCTCATTTCACATCATTACAGTGATGACCTGCTGGCAGGCTTACCGATATTGAATAGGGCTACTGAATCGGTCGGGCCATTTAAATGAACATGAACACGCAGCGACAGGGCACTCGCAACCGAAAACCACCCTGCGGGCCACTCTTCTCCAAGAAATGACATATGGAAGACTTCTGCAGCTTCATATGTTTAAGCCAGGGAATCGAACCAGCATTAGAATCATTTTAGGGTAGCACCTGATACCGCTTGCTTGCCCCCTTGCTACCCTGGTCTGGGCCAGCCAATCTGTCTCTGTCCGAGACTCCGACTCACCTGACGGCTGAGGCCTGCAGCTTAGGTGGCACTGGCAGGCACAGGCGGGCGGCAGAATTAGCAATTATTAAATTATGGCCCCATGGTCCCTGTACCCATGTGTTATTGGAAGTGAAGATTAATGTCCCGTTGTTGCAAGTGTTTTTTGTGTTCTGCAAGGAGCAGAATATTGTCACCATCCAGATGCAAGAATATAAGAGCTAGGAAAACAGTTGATGCAGCCAGATTCTTGTCTATCTTACCATCACCAAGAATCCTCTCAGGTCGCCATGATCTTTTTATCTGCTAAATAGTGTAGAGGGGAGGAAATTCAATTCTTAGTACAGACTCAAATCTCAGTTCCAAAGGACCACTGACTCCGAATCTAAATTTTTAGGATTTTATTACAACCAAGAATAACTGCACATACAAACACCTCAATACAAGGTGAAGAAAATAAATAGGCACTAATACAAAAGAAAGCCTACGCAGGAGTCTCATTCGACTCAGAATAAGAAGAATAATCAGTTCCAATAGCATCAGAAATGCGATAATTAGTCCAGTCTCTACATTAGAAGTCATTAGCCTAAAAGGAAAAGCAGTTAGTCTATCCCTACTCTATCTCTAAAGTGACATCCCTACTTAGCATTTCTCCCCCCCAGGCAAGAGAGTAAAAGGTGTCAGAAGAGAAGACTTCCTTAGAAGTGCACTAACTTAGTCAGAGCTCGCTCTAAGATGCTCCTCCTAGCTTCCCATCTAAACCTCAACTGCTCAACCCTCGGGGCACTGTCCCTAATTCAAATCCCAAAAACATAGAACACGCCCTTCGGCACACCTCTTCAGCCAGGTCTTCTTCCAGTACTTTTCCAGTGAAACTTGTACTCCATCCAACGACGGTTAGCTTGACCTTGGGTCCCAGGCACCATCTCTGCTGAAAGTATCATCCATAAATTCCAATGTACTCCCATATTGGCTTCTCGTACCATCCTAACTCCTAAAACAAAGACCTAGTCTCTCTAACGAGCTAAATGTCCTTGCACCTGCAACAGAAACATGGGAACAAAAACTTTTCACTTCTCTAAGATTTTCCATCATCCTGAAACCCAAAGCCTTTACCAAGGGAAATCATTTTCGGCCTACAACATGTAGCTAACATAAGAAATGAACAGGCCTTTCTCTTTAAACGTATATGCGATCAGGCCTTTACACTGTTTAAACACACTCTTAAAATCACACTATAAGCATTAATTTCATTACTCTTTATACGTGAATAAGCAAACTACACGTGCAAACTTTAATATGGTGCACGTTAAACCTAATACATTGCATTAAATGAAAACCAATCATTATGCATTGACTAAAATACATTTGCAGTGAACTACGACATTACTCTTCACGAAAAGCATGGTTACATTTCTAATCACCCGTATATTAAACAAATTCTAGTGATACATTTTTATGTCACACCTAAATACTACTTCGATTAATATGTGGGTGCGGACTAACAGTGAATATGATGCACCCCTACAAATTTCAGAATAACGTGGCGCTCTATCACAGTTCGGAAGTTGTTTCCTAGGAAGAATGATTTTCCTGTTTTCGGGAGAGACAGTAGAGAACATGTTTTCCAAGTGTGAGGTTGGCTGTTACACAGGGTGAATCATAGTGACTTGTCATTATATGAATGTTGGGGTTTGAATCTATTTAGGTTTTTGCTGTTGATATAGTAGTTCCTTCTGGTTCTTAATGAAAAGTAGTGGCCTGAGAGGTTCAGGGTGCAAGCAGATTTCAGCAGCAGGAGCGTAACTCATCTGCGATATCTAGTTATTAGACTAATAAAACAATTACAAATTATTCTGACGAGGGTTAAGATTACTTCGAGTATCCATTATGAACTATGGATGCAGTGCATTTGGGATCACGCATTCGTATGCAAATCATGAGCTTCAAAACTTTGCTTAAGGAAAAAAGTATTTGCTTCATTTTACAAAATAGCTGAAGGGCAATGGAAAAAGGCATATCTAAAGTACTGTAAATGTTCTCTTTGCACTGGAAACACCATAAAAAATCAAATGTAAATACATTAGACTGACAAACATAACAATATATGTCTCTATTTCCATTATTACCATGCTGGGCCACCCTTCACAAAAACAGTACAGCATGCTTCAACTTACTGGATTCTATTCTTAAACTTTCTGTGCAAACGTGAACTCCCGCTGTCATAATTATGCTCGGGAATGTATGCTTTAGAACAAGTAATGAAGAAACGGCAAGTAAGACTTACGTTTTAAAGTGAAACTCATGACACTTAGAGCACAGTGCAGGCTTACATTTGGCAGTCATGGTTTCACGAAACGCATGAAACTCATAAGAAGAGACCGCTTTCAGAATATTCCCCATTTTCTTTTTAGTAATCTGACCAAACACCTCTGCACAAAAATGTTGCATTGTTCCATGCTAGCTCTAACTTCATGCACCAGCGTGCATAGCACACCCTCACTTTAAACCGGATTTGCCATATTTCCACCGACCTCTTTCAGGAGATCTCTGGCTGGCCTCGAGGCAGTTGTCTTCAACCCCCTTGCTGCTGGGAGCTCAGGACACCTGCACCCACAACACGCATGCACACACGATTTAATTTATGAGTTAACTACTGAACTGGTGCAACGCCGGCGAGACAGCTACAGTTATTGCGCGCAGAATGGCTGAGGGGGCCCCTGGAGGTTGGAGCACGGGGGCTGCGGGGCCTATGTTTTGTTTTACGCTGCCCATAATGTGACTGTACCCCACCCTCTGATTGAAACTCCGATGGACTCACCTGAGGCCTGCATTGCAACTTTGGTGGCAGGCACTGGCAGAAGAAGATTGGCCGAGGCTCGCTACCAATTACAAAATTATGGCTGCACGGTCCCTCTCTGCCTCTTCGGATGCCTCACATCACGTGCACTGTTTTCATTGCGCATCCCAATGCCACTGAGCGCAGCCCCACCCTAAGCGTGAAGGCCACCACGCAGATGTTGACGCATTTGCGCACCCCGCCTAATTTAATTTATGATGACTAATGAGGCTAGTTCAGCAGGGTCAGAAGCAATGACAGCGAGCATAAGGTAACCACAATACACATCCTAGACGGACGTGTGTAGTGCTTGCTGGCTGCTCGGCCGCGGAGGGGGCCCCTGGAGCGTGGGGCCCCCCCACAACGCGGGGGCTGCAGGAGCCTTTGTTACGCCCCTGTCCAGAGGGACTTTCACACACCTGGGCAGGCACGCAACGTCCATTGGGCTCAAAGGGCTTCGTTTCCAGGTTTTCAGTATGGTTACGTATGATATTTCCATGTATTACACTTTGACACTTTTTTATTTATTGACAAAATAAAGTAGAAATGTAAAAAATTACAGATTTTTAGGTTTCGGCTGGACAGTGTATGCCGGTAAACATTGTTTACAATGATGTTGCTACATCGCATGCCATTACAACGCGGTCATTACAACGACCGCGTTGTTACATCGCATGCCATTACAACGCAAGTCGTTACTACGACTTGCTATAAAGGGCAGAAGGTGTTGGATTTTAAATCCAAATCTTCCCTACTGTTGCACAGACTGAAGTTGGAATAGTAGAATATACTATTCCAAAATCCAACGCCCCCCCACAGCAAGTCGTTGTAATGACTTGCGTTGTAATGGTATGCGGCGTAACAACGCGGTCGTAATGACCGCGTTATAATGGCATGTGTTGTAAACGCATGCGTTGTAACGTGGCATATTCGTGTATGCACTGTCTCTTCGAGGCACGTTCTTTACGCACTGAGGGCTTACAGCCCGCCCACAGCTTTTTATTGGTTTACAGCAGCATCACTCTCATTTCCTTGATTCTGGTTTATAAAGGCATGCCTACGTCATGTCCTCTCCTTGTGATTGGACCTGTCCTGGAGCATGGATCAGGTACTTGTGTCTATCTGCTGCTCCTATTTTTGGAGCTATTTTTCTTTTTGTGTTCCAGCAGTCCACATGATTGATTGTGTTTTACTGTTGCAAAGTCATCCTGTGCCCTGGGCACCCCCCAACTTTTTGCTGACTGGAACTGGTGGTAACTGACTCTGACTGACCCTGAGCTCTGCCTAACCAGGCCCAGGGCCAGTGCCAAGCTGAAAGGAACACATTAGATTTATATCTAATATGGCACGGGATTGAAACTACCTAGAGGTCCCCAGTATCCTGGGGCAGGGCAGTTTAGAGGCCAGCAGCTTTTCTGCACTTGCATGTGTGCTCTGCTGAAGCCTGGGGTCAGTTTAAAACCAGCCCTGGTTGCCAGGACTGCTTTTAAAAAGCAAAGAGCTGCTCAAATTCGACTTTGATGCTAAAAAAACTGGTTAAGGAAGATCTGCAATATTTCTGCAGCTTCAGAACCCCGAAAGTCTCCCTTAGTTGCACAGGGGGTGGGGGTCCTGTAGAGATTAGGGAAATACTTATAAAATATGTTTTTATAAGCCCTGGTGCTAGAAAACTGACCCAAGTCATTTTCCCCATTGCAAACCCCATGGCCTATAGGTTAACATGGTAGGAAGTTATTGATTAATAAATTTTGAGAGGAGAGGACTAGCCGGACCATTCAAAGACTTCCCAGAATGGTAGTAGTAAATCCAACAATATTATATTGTTGAATTTCTGCTAACGTGTACATACAAGAAGTTATAAGACTTTCTTGTTTGTAGTCCAAATTCAGCCTTCCAGTGGTCTGCCCTGATTGGTCAGAGATAAGTGGATTAGCCAGGCTGCTTTGAAGAGGTGATAAAGAACCACTCTGCTGGGAGGGCAGTGTGCTGGTCTATAAGGTATGCCAGGCCAGGAGGTGGAGTCGTAAACTATGCTCTTCAAAGGCAGAGGGGAGGCCTGGGTTTCAGTTTCACTTTGACACTCTTGACCCAGAGTCAGGGCTAGGCTTAAGGAAGGTATGTGCAGATGGTAGGGGGAGAGTCCATGGAAATAAGCCATCCCAGGGGGTGTGTCTAGCCAGCTCTTACCTCCTTGCTGGAAAATCAGTGTGAGAAGTTGGCCTGGTATATGATGTTCACTAGTTAAAGTGACCACCTTGTACCATGCCAAGCAACCCTTATGGTGTGGTTGTAAGTCAACCTTTTCGGACTAGCTGCCCTAGTGGTAGCGTAGGCTAAGCAGTCTTTGAGGCTAAACTCGTGAAGCGTGTTAAGCCAGCTGTTTTACCAAATGCAACCCCCTTTTATACCAATGAAAGGACACCACACAGATATATATTCAAAATATACATGTATTTATTTCTCAAAGTAACCCCTAGTCTCTTTATGAGCACAGGAGCACAAATCGTCAAACAAGATTACAGTAGAATACACAGAAGTTGCACTTTATATGGATAGGCCCTGGTGGCCACTCAAACCATATACTAAAATAGTGGTATAAGTACCACGAACAGAAAAGGGAAAAGGCCTAGGGCCTCTAGAATCGCTGGGCCTACAAGGAGCTAACTTCAGTTAGTGACCAGGAGGTCCACGGGTTGCGTGTGCAGAGCAAATAGTCACACTCGTGCTCCCATAGGTTTTCAATGGGTGCGTAAAAAGTACAAAGTTACTGCGAAGAGGATCTTCCGGACGGACTATGAACTCAAGATTGGAAACACAGACACTAGAGATGATACTCTACACTTGGGCACTGGAGTGCCAGCTTTACCTCACCCACAGGAAGCGGGTGCATAGGCCTCGTAGTGCGTCGGGTTTCTTCTATCTGTTCAATGGAGCCTGTGGACAAAGATGCTGCAGGCGGTCGGTCCGGAAGGGATGCGGTGGATCCACGAGTGGATCGGAGTTGTAGAAGACCTGTAAGCAGAGGGGACAGTGTTCACAGTCACTAGCCAGTGACCAGCGTGGCACCAGGGGGGTACCAGGCGATGTCGGGTGCAAACAGGAAGAAAGGTGTAGCTTGTCTCTGCAGCCACGTGGTCCCTGAAGGTCGACGACGTCCAGGAGTCAGTTCACGAGCTGTCCCAGGCAGGCTCTCGCTGTCGGCGACTTGATCGAAGCAAACAAGCCTTGGCAAAAGCAATTGTTGTGGAAAACGAAATAAGCTGAGGGTTCTGACCAGCAAGGTCAGAGGGATTGCTCCTTTGGAGGGGAGCAAGGGCCAGTCTGGAGCAACCAGACCAGCGGTGTAGTTCTTGAAGTTCGTCACCAAGATGGCCATTAGCCAGCGGGCCAGCAACCGGTTAGGCGCGTCGAGTGGCAAAATGCAGAAGGGCCCCACGCAGATCGTGGAGATGCTGGAGGGCTCACCTTTGGTGCAGATGCTGCTCGGATGTTGGGCTTCTCAGATCCCAAAGCACAACTTGGAGGGAGCCTCGGTTGTTGCGCTTGCAGCTTGTCGTGGTCTTTTCAAGATGGCTGGCTCCATGTGTCTCGGTGCCTCCACGGGTCTCCTCTTTTCAAGGACTGTGGATCGGGCGGTGAGAGGTCTGGAGGTCCAGGTCTTGTCAGTCTCTGGGCTCGGGCTCCGGCGGGAGGCGGCGGCAAAGCAGACGTTGACTCGCTGGATGGTGCTTGCGTTAGCAAGGTGGTCACTCCCTGACCACAGGGGAGATTTCCTTCAGTCTTCTGTGCAGCAGAATGTCGAAGTTCCCGTCTTCTTCTTAGTTTCAAGTTGATTCCAGGATGTCTGAAGTCTTAGGACACAGCTCCTACCTTTAAGCGGATTCTAGGGGCCGGACTACCTGCTAGGTCCCTCCCTAAGGGTGGGACCAGGAAGGGGGGTGGTTACATCCCCAATCCTTTGTCCAGCTTGCCCCAGGCCCGGGACTGGTGTGCCCCAGGACCGGATTGAACTGGCATATGCACCGAGGCTCCTTGTGAGCCACAGGCATGTCTGGTTTCTTTCAAGCCCTACCTGACCAATACACAAAATCCTGTCTGGGGTGGTGCACGCACCTCCCCTGGCAGGAAACCCTTTGTCCACACCTCCCAAGCTGGAAGGACTCCCAGCAGCAGGAGGGCAGACTTGTGTCTGTGGTGGCAGCATCCATTTTGTGGAGCTGAGGCTATGTCTGATTTTACCCGGGTTTCAGGTACTGTACATGTCGTGTCCCTCTAGAAGGGTGGAATGCTAACCCCGTTGCCAGAATTGGCAAGGGGTTAGTATTCCAATTCATATGACACCTTACTCGACATGTTTTGATAAAGCCAAACCAAAGATAGCATTTAACCGCGAGGTTCATAATGCACTTAAGAGTATATGGTATGACGATATCTGGAAACAGTAGAAGGAAGTGGTTCCGACCACTGCAGACAGGCTCAGCTCATGCCAGAGCACCATCTCACATGGAACCAAGCACTCTGCCCTCAGGATTGTTAAGGCCTGCCATAGGAGTGACTTATAGGTTAACATGTGTCCCATTTAAGGTTAGGTATAGGTATACTACACCTAAGTAAGAGGTGGTTACACCAACTTACCCCAGCTGAGTGATCAGCCAGTTGTGTCAAACTTGTTAGGCCAGGCCAGGGGTGGCACAATACATGCTTCAGCCCCTGGTAGGCCTTAGATACACCAATGCCCTGGGTACCTAGTGTACACTGGTACAGGGGCTCACAGGGTGATCTAACCAATTGGGTATGTACCTAGGGTACATGGAGTCCATTTTAAAGAGAGAACAGCCAGGCTGAGATCCTGAATGGCAGGATCTCAGGCCAACTAAGTCGAAAAACCAGCTAGACACTAGGCAAAAATTTGGGGGTAACCATAGTCAGATATCCACCTTCCTACACAACCCCCCCCCCCCCCTCCAAACGAAGGGAGATAAGGCTGACCTTGACCAGGTAAGCCTATATTGCCCAAGTGGCCATATAAGGAGGAACCAGCACTGGCATGGTTACCCCCTGTCTCATGGTCCACTAAGCAATCCCTCACCCTAAGGGTATCAGAGGGTCTCCACCATAGGGAATCTCTACCTTTGGTGTGTCTTGGCAAAGTAGAAGGCTGGTGTTGAGATGGAGTACTGAAGTGAGTGTCCTCAAAGTGAGGCCTCAGCTTCCTCCAATCATCCTCCACCATGGATGCCTTTCTTTCCTTAACTGAGTTGCACTGTGCTCTCAGGGTCAGCCTCTGGCTACCTAAAGCTGGAGGCTGGGTCCCTTTTGTGGGCTTACTGGAGGGACAGGTCAGGTTTGGGGCCCTAAGGTCCCATGTTTGCCTGTGCCCAACAGAATCCCTCTGGGGGAGGTCCCTAACTACCTGTAAAGGAGATCCCTCAGGAATGTTTTTACCCATCACCTGACTAGGGCTACTAGCCAGGCAATCCTTATTCTTTTGATGGGGGGGTTGTGGTGGACAGGGGCCCTATGGGGGTCCACTGGCCTCCCTGACCTCTGCAGCCCTGGACTGACTGAGGCAGGGTAGAGAGAGGCAGGCTACCTGCACCAGACTGGGTCCCACCTTGGAAGGGGCCACTGACATCAGAGGCTCTGCCAGGCCAGGCCTGGCTACCTCTGGGGCAGTTCCTTCACAAGGGGTGAGGTCAGATCCCCGAGGAGGCTGACCTTTTCCTAATGTCTGGGGAGAGGGAGACTTTTCTTCCTCCCCACTACTCTCTGTTTGTGTGGAGTGATCCATAGTTTCAGGCTTCACTACACCTATGTCAGTCTGAGTATAGGGTGAGACCATTACAGCCTTGCCAACCTTTTCAGGGGGGCACTCAGTTTGTGTTTGAGCTGTGACTGTCACAGCTCTGCCAGTCTCTACAGGGAAGTCTGTCTGTGCCTGGGCTGTGGCTACCACTGCCCTTCCAACCCTTTCAGGGAGGAAATCTATTTGGACAGGGGTTGTGAATGGCACAACCCCACTACCCTTTTGTGAAAGGCCTACCATTTTAGAATGGGTGTCTTGTTCAACTCCAGCCCAAGCTGAGAGTTCTAAGTCATTCCCCAGTAAGCAGTCCACAGGCAAGGTTGGGGACACTGCCACCCTTTTAGGGCCAGTGACACCTCCCCAGCTGAGACATACCTCTGCCATGGGATGACTGTTCTGTTTGCCATCAATGTTAGTCACCTGGTAGGAGAAACCAGGCAAAAGCTGCTCAGAGGGAACTAGCCAATGGGCCACCATAGTGATGCTAGCTCCAGTGTCTCTGTAGGCCTCAGCTATTGTACCATTGATGTAGGGCTCCTGTCTGTACCTACCCAAAGTGTTGGGACAGGCGGTGAAGTTGGCAAACCCCATGCCACCATCACAGACAAGAGTATCTGTTGTAGGGGAATTGGCTAAGCCAGGGTCCCCCTGTGTTCCCCAAGTAAACCCACCCAGATTTCTGGGGGCACTCCCACCACCTGGGGGATTACTGCTGACAGTAATAGGTGGTGTGACAGTAGTAATTGGAGGAACAGTTTTGTTTTTAGCCCTTGGGCAACTGCTGTCAGTTTTCCAATGCCCAGGAGTTTTACACTCATGGCAGGAAGGCTTTTTAGCTGTGGTAGTGGAGGGAGCTTGGGACCCACCACCCTGTGTGGAGTTTTGGGGCCCTGAGGAAGATTTCTCTTTTGCTTTATCCCCACCCTTCTCTTGAGGCTTGTTGGTATCTTTCTTTTGGTCACCACCCTGGTTTTTAGGCCTGCTCCTGGTCCTGACCCATTTATCTGCCCTCTTTCCCAATTCTTGGGGAGAGGTCAAATCTGAGTCTACCAGGTGTTGATGGAGAAGCTGGTTTTGACAATTACTTAAAATCTGCTCTCTCATCATCAAATTGTACAATCCTGTATAATCAGACATCTTACTTCCCAGCAACCAACCCTCCAAAGCCTTAGTGGCACATTCAACATATTCAGACCAGTCCTGAGTCTGTGTCTTCTGGGTGTCTCTGAACATTAACCTGTACTGTTCAGTGGTTAAGCCTAACCCATCAACTAGGACACTCTTCAGGGCTCTGTAATTTCTGACATCCTCTTCTCTAACAGTGAGGAGTCTGTCTCTGCCTCTTCCTTCAAAGGAGAGCCAGAGGATTGCTGCCCACTGGTCTTCAGGAACCTGCTGCACTTTGCAGGCTCTCTCAAGAGCAGTCATCCATTTGTGGATGTCATCCCCACTTTTGTAGGGGGGCACAACCTTAGACAGGTTCCTATTATCAAAGACCCTATCTTTGTCCTTAGGGACAGTGCTGCCACCAGTGGGTATAGACCCACTCTCTCTAGGTTGCCTAGCCTTTTTCAGTTTCTCTTCCATCAGGGCTACCTCTAGCTCCTGCTTCCTGATCCTCAGCTGGGCTTCCTGCATTCTGGCCTCATGCTCCCTCCTTTGAGGGGTGGTCATCCTTCTCCTGGAGTGACCTTGAGAGCCTCTAGAGGCATGAGAAGCATTAGATTCACCTGAGTGATTCCTTTGCCTCCCAGACCCCTGGTTAAGTCCACTGGGGAGATCCAATGGGATGATCCCATTGTCAGTCCCCAATAGCCTTAGTTTAGCTGGGCCAAGTATAACACTTGGCACTGGGCTAGTTCTCCCTTCATCCTCACTACTTTCTGTATCCTCCCCACTTTCTTCCTCTGTAGTATGATTCTCATCTAAGGGATGGCTATTGGAAAGGGGTACTTCAGTAGCATCTTCCGAAGGGGGGCCTCCTGTTCCTGACCCTAAGGGGCCTAACTGGGAGGCTTTCCTGAGAGCTTTCTGATCTTCATCAGCCTGTAAAAGCTCCCTGAGTTCAGCAGAAGTAGGATTCTTGGGCTCTTTAAGGCCCCTGATATTTGCCAACTGCCTGAGCTCATTTTGATTAAGGGTAGCAAAGATGGATGGTGCCCTCTGGGGGTCACTCTCAACAGAGATGGGTACAGTGGACCCCTCTGCCCCAGCCATTGCTCTTAAGTGTGGGTGGATGTGTTGCAATCTACCTACACTTGGGTTTACCTACTAAACCTATCTAGTAGTTGTAGTCAGGGTGTGCTACTCCCTTTGCTCTACAACAACTAAGTTCAGTAGAACTTAAGTATATCTAATCTTGTTTTATATGTACCTACAGGTACCTATGTGATCTTTCAATTGGTAACCAAGAGATTACAATGGTAAAACACAGCAAGCTCAAATCCAACCGCTGCTCACCAATGTGAGAAGTTGGCCTGGTATATGATGTTCACTAGTTAAAGTGACCACCTTGTACCATGCCAAGCAACCCTTATGGTGTGGTTGTAAGTCAACCTTTTCGGACTAGCTGCCCTAGTGGTAGCGTAGGCTAAGCAGTCTTTGAGGCTAAACTCGTGAAGCGTGTTAAGCCAGCTGTTTTACCAAATGCAACCCCCTTTTATACCAATGAAAGGACACCACACAGATATATATTCAAAATATACATGTATTTATTTCTCAAAGTAACCCCTAGTCTCTTTATGAGCACAGGAGCACAAATCGTCAAACAAGATTACAGTAGAATACACAGAAGTTGCACTTTATATGGATAGGCCCTGGTGGCCACTCAAACCATATACTAAAATAGTGGTATAAGTACCACGAACAGAAAAGGGAAAAGGCCTAGGGCCTCTAGAATCGCTGGGCCTACAAGGAGCTAACTTCAGTTAGTGACCAGGAGGTCCACGGGTTGCGTGTGCAGAGCAAATAGTCACACTCGTGCTCCCATAGGTTTTCAATGGGTGCGTAAAAAGTACAAAGTTACTGCGAAGAGGATCTTCCGGACGGACTATGAACTCAAGATTGGAAACACAGACACTAGAGATGATACTCTACACTTGGGCACTGGAGTGCCAGCTTTACCTCACCCACAGGAAGCGGGTGCATAGGCCTCGTAGTGCGTCGGGTTTCTTCTATCTGTTCAATGGAGCCTGTGGACAAAGATGCTGCAGGCGGTCGGTCCGGAAGGGATGCGGTGGATCCACGAGTGGATCGGAGTTGTAGAAGACCTGTAAGCAGAGGGGACAGTGTTCACAGTCACTAGCCAGTGACCAGCGTGGCACCAGGGGGGTACCAGGCGATGTCGGGTGCAAACAGGAAGAAAGGTGTAGCTTGTCTCTGCAGCCACGTGGTCCCTGAAGGTCGACGACGTCCAGGAGTCAGTTCACGAGCTGTCCCAGGCAGGCTCTCGCTGTCGGCGACTTGATCGAAGCAAACAAGCCTTGGCAAAAGCAATTGTTGTGGAAAACGAAATAAGCTGAGGGTTCTGACCAGCAAGGTCAGAGGGATTGCTCCTTTGGAGGGGAGCAAGGGCCAGTCTGGAGCAACCAGACCAGCGGTGTAGTTCTTGAAGTTCGTCACCAAGATGGCCATTAGCCAGCGGGCCAGCAACCGGTTAGGCGCGTCGAGTGGCAAAATGCAGAAGGGCCCCACGCAGATCGTGGAGATGCTGGAGGGCTCACCTTTGGTGCAGATGCTGCTCGGATGTTGGGCTTCTCAGATCCCAAAGCACAACTTGGAGGGAGCCTCGGTTGTTGCGCTTGCAGCTTGTCGTGGTCTTTTCAAGATGGCTGGCTCCATGTGTCTCGGTGCCTCCACGGGTCTCCTCTTTTCAGAGACTGTGGATCGGGCGGTGAGAGGTCTGGAGGTCCAGGTCTTGTCAGTCTCTGGGCTCCGGCGGGAGGCGGGAGGCGGCGGCAAAGCAGACGTTGACTCGCTGGATGGTGCTTGCGTTAGCAAGGTGGTCACTCCCTGACCACAGGGGAGATTTCCTTCAGTCTTCTGTGCAGCAGAATGTCGAAGTTCCCGTCTTCTTCTTAGTTTCAAGTTGATTCCAGGATGTCTGAAGTCTTAGGACACAGCTCCTACCTTTAAGCGGATTCTAGGGGCCGGACTACCTGCTAGGTCCCTCCCTAAGGGTGGGACCAGGAAGGGGGGTGGTTACATCCCCAATCCTTTGTCCAGCTTGCCCCAGGCCCGGGACTGGTGTGCCCCAGGACCGGATTGAACTGGCATATGCACCGAGGCTCCTTGTGAGCCACAGGCATGTCTGGTTTCTTTCAAGCCCTACCTGACCAATACACAAAATCCTGTCTGGGGTGGTGCACGCACCTCCCCTGGCAGGAAACCCTTTGTCCACACCTCCCAAGCTGGAAGGACTCCCAGCAGCAGGAGGGCAGACTTGTGTCTGTGGTGGCAGCATCCATTTTGTGGAGCTGAGGCTATGTCTGATTTTACCCGGGTTTCAGGTACTGTACATGTCGTGTCCCTCTAGAAGGGTGGAATGCTAACCCCGTTGCCAGAATTGGCAAGGGGTTAGTATTCCAATTCATATGACACCTTACTCGACATGTTTTGATAAAGCCAAACCAAAGATAGCATTTAACCGCGAGGTTCATAATGCACTTAAGAGTATATGGTATGACGATATCTGGAAACAGTAGAAGGAAGTGGTTCCGACCACTGCAGACAGGCTCAGCTCATGCCAGAGCACCATCTCACATGGAACCAAGCACTCTGCCCTCAGGATTGTTAAGGCCTGCCATAGGAGTGACTTATAGGTTAACATGTGTCCCATTTAAGGTTAGGTATAGGTATACTACACCTAAGTAAGAGGTGGTTACACCAACTTACCCCAGCTGAGTGATCAGCCAGTTGTGTCAAACTTGTTAGGCCAGGCCAGGGGTGGCACAATACATGCTTCAGCCCCTGGTAGGCCTTAGATACACCAATGCCCTGGGTACCTAGTGTACACTGGTACAGGGGCTCACAGGGTGATCTAACCAATTGGGTATGTACCTAGGGTACATGGAGTCCATTTTAAAGAGAGAACAGCCAGGCTGAGATCCTGAATGGCAGGATCTCAGGCCAACTAAGTCGAAAAACCAGCTAGACACTAGGCATAAATTTGGGGGTAACCATAGTCAGATATCCACCTTCCTACACAACCCCCCCCCCCTCCAAACGAAGGGAGATAAGGCTGACCTTGACCAGGTAAGCCTATATTGCCCAAGTGGCCATATAAGGAGGAACCAGCACTGGCATGGTTACCCCCTGTCTCATGGTCCACTAAGCAATCCCTCACCCTAAGGGTATCAGAGGGTCTCCACCATAGGGAATCTCTACCTTTGGTGTGTCTTGGCAAAGTAGAAGGCTGGTGTTGAGATGGAGTACTGAAGTGAGTGTCCTCAAAGTGAGGCCTCAGCTTCCTCCAATCATCCTCCACCATGGATGCCTTTCTTTCCTTAACTGAGTTGCACTGTGCTCTCAGGTCAGCCTCTGGCTACCTAAAGCTGGAGGCTGGGTCCCTTTTGTGGGCTTACTGGAGGGACAGGTCAGGTTTGGGGCCCTAAGGTCCCATGTTTGCCTGTGCCCAACAGAATCCCTCTGGGGGAGGTCCCTAACTACCTGTAAAGGAGATCCCTCAGGAATGTTTTTACCCATCACCTGACTAGGGCTACTAGCCAGGCAATCCTTATTCTTTTGATGGGGGGGTTGTGGTGGACAGGGGCCCTCTGGGGGTCCACTGGCCTCCCTGACCTCTGCAGCCCTGGACTGACTGAGGCAGGGTAGAGAGAGGCAGGCTACCTGCACCAGACTGGGTCCCACCTTGGAAGGGGCCACTGACATCAGAGGCTCTGCCAGGCCAGGCCTGGCTACCTCTGGGGCAGTTCCTTCACAAGGGGTGAGGTCAGATCCCCGAGGAGGCTGACCTTTTCCTAATGTCTGGGGAGAGGGAGACTTTTCTTCCTCCCCACTACTCTCTGTTTGTGTGGAGTGATCCATAGTTTCAGGCTTCACTACACCTATGTCAGTCTGAGTATAGGGTGAGACCATTACAGCCTTGCCAACCTTTTCAGGGGGGCACTCAGTTTGTGTTTGAGCTGTGACTGTCACAGCTCTGCCAGTCTCTACAGGGAAGTCTGTCTGTGCCTGGGCTGTGGCTACCACTGCCCTTCCAACCCTTTCAGGGAGGAAATCTATTTGGACAGGGGTTGTGAATGGCACAACCCCACTACCCTTTTGTGAAAGGCCTACCATTTTAGAATGGGTGTCTTGTTCAACTCCAGCCCAAGCTGAGAGTTCTAAGTCATTCCCCAGTAAGCAGTCCACAGGCAAGGTTGGGGACACTGCCACCCTTTTAGGGCCAGTGACACCTCCCCAGCTGAGACATACCTCTGCCATGGGATGACTGTTCTGTTTGCCATCAATGTTAGTCACCTGGTAGGAGAAACCAGGCAAAAGCTGCTCAGAGGGAACTATCCAATGGGCCACCATAGTGATGCTAGCTCCAGTGTCTCTGTAGGCCTCAGCTATTGTACCATTGATGTAGGGCTCCTGTCTGTACCTACCCAAAGTGTTGGGACAGGCGGTGAAGTTGGCAAACCCCATGCCACCATCACAGACAAGAGTATCTGTTGTAGGGGAATTGGCTAAGCCAGGGTCCCCCTGTGTTCCCCAAGTAAACCCACCCAGATTTCTGGGGGCACTCCCACCACCTGGGGGATTACTGCTGACAGTAATAGGTGGTGTGACAGTAGTAATTGGAGGAACAGTTTTGTTTTTAGCCCTTGGGCAACTGCTGTCAGTTTTCCAATGCCCAGGAGTTTTACACTCATGGCAGGAAGGCTTTTTAGCTGTGGTAGTGGAGGGAGCTTGGGACCCACCACCCTGTGTGGAGTTTTGGGGCCCTGAGGAAGATTTCTCTTTTGCTTTATCCCCACCCTTCTCTTGAGGCTTGTTGGTATCTTTCTTTTGGTCACCACCCTGGTTTTTAGGCCTGCTCCTGGTCCTGACCCATTTATCTGCCCTCTTTCCCAATTCTTGGGGAGAGGTCAAATCTGAGTCTACCAGGTGTTGATGGAGAAGCTGGTTTTGACAATTACTTAAAATCTGCTCTCTCATCATCAAATTGTACAATCCTGTATAATCAGACATCTTACTTCCCAGCAACCAACCCTCCAAAGCCTTAGTGGCACATTCAACATATTCAGACCAGTCCTGAGTCTGTGTCTTCTGGGTGTCTCTGAACATTAACCTGTACTGTTCAGTGGTTAAGCCTAACCCATCAACTAGGACACTCTTCAGGGCTCTGTAATTTCTGACATCCTCTTCTCTAACAGTGAGGAGTCTGTCTCTGCCTCTTCCTTCAAAGGAGAGCCAGAGGATTGCTGCCCACTGGTCTTCAGGAACCTGCTGCACTTTGCAGGCTCTCTCAAGAGCAGTCATCCATTTGTGGATGTCATCCCCAGTTTTGTAGGGGGGCACAACCTTAGACAGGTTCCTATTATCAAAGACCCTATCTTTGTCCTTAGGGACAGTGCTGCCACCAGTGGGTATAGACCCACTCTCTCTAGGTTGCCTAGCCTTTTTCAGTTTCTCTTCCATCAGGGCTACCTCTAGCTCCTGCTTCCTGATCCTCAGCTGGGCTTCCTGCATTCTGGCCTCATGCTCCCTCCTTTGAGGGGTGGTCATCCTTCTCCTGGAGTGACCTTGAGAGCCTCTAGAGGCATGAGAAGCATTAGATTCACCTGAGTGATTCCTTTGCCTCCCAGACCCCTGGTTAAGTCCACTGGGGAGATCCAATGGGATGATCCCATTGTCAGTCCCCAATAGCCTTAGTTTAGCTGGGCCAAGTATAACACTTGGCACTGGGCTAGTTCTCCCTTCATCCTCACTACTTTCTGTATCCTCCCCACTTTCTTCCTCTGTAGTATGATTCTCATCTAAGGGATGGCTATTGGAAAGGGGTACTTCAGTAGCATCTTCCGAAGGGGGGCCTCCTGTTCCTGACCCTAAGGGGCCTAACTGGGAGGCTTTCCTGAGAGCTTTCTGATCTTCATCAGCCTGTAAAAGCTCCCTGAGTTCAGCAGAAGTAGGATTCTTGGGCTCTTTAAGGCCCCTGATATTTGCCAACTGCCTGAGCTCATTTTGATTAAGGGTAGCAAAGATGGATGGTGCCCTCTGGGGGTCACTCTCAACAGAGATGGGTACAGTGGACCCCTCTGCCCCAGCCATTGCTCTTAAGTGTGGGTGGATGTGTTGCAATCTACCTACACTTGGGTTTACCTACTAAACCTATCTAGTAGTTGTAGTCAGGGTGTGCTACTCCCTTTGCTCTACAACAACTAAGTTCAGTAGAACTTAAGTATATCTAATCTTGTTTTATATGTACCTACAGGTACCTATGTGATCTTTCAATTGGTAACCAAGAGATTACAATGGTAAAACACAGCAAGCTCAAATCCAACCGCTGCTCACCAATGTGAGAAGTTGGCCTGGTATATGATGTTCACTAGTTAAAGTGACCACCTTGTACCATGCCAAGCAACCCTTATGGTGTGGTTGTAAGTCAACCTTTTCGGACTAGCTGCCCTAGTGGTAGCGTAGGCTAAGCAGTCTTTGAGGCTAAACTCGTGAAGCGTGTTAAGCCAGCTGTTTTACCAAATGCAACCCCCTTTTATACCAATGAAAGGACACCACACAGATATATATTCAAAATATACATGTATTTATTTCTCAAAGTAACCAATAGTCTCTTTATGAGCACAGGAGCACAAATCGTCAAACAAGATTACAGTAGAATACACAGAAGTTGCACTTTATATGGATAGGCCCTGGTGGCCGCTCAAACCATATACTAAAATAGTGGTATAAGTACCACGAACAGAAAAGGGAAAAGGCCTAGGGCCTCTAGAATCGCTGGGCCTACAAGGAGCTAACTTCAGTTAGTGACCAGGAGGTCCACGGGTTGCGTGTGCAGAGCAAATAGTCACACGCGTGCTCCCATAGGTTTTCAATGGGTGCGTAAAAAGTACAAAGTTACTGCAAAGAGGATCTTCCGGATGGACTATGAACTCAAGATTGGAAACACAGACACTAGAGATGATACTCTACACTTGGGCACCGGAGTGCCAGCTTTACCTCACCCACAGGAAGCGGGTGCATAGGCCTCGAAGTGCGTCGGGTTTCTTCTATCTGTTCAATGGAGCCTGTGGACAAAGATGCTGCAGGCGGTCGGTCCGGAAGGGATGCGGTGGATCCACGAGTGGATCGGAGTTGTAGAAGACCTGTAAGCAGAGGGGACAGTGTTCACAGTCACTAGCCAGTGACCAGCGTGGCACCAGGGGGGTACCAGGCGATGTCGGGTGCAAACAGGAAGAAAGGTGTAGCTTGTCTCTGCAGCCACGTGGTCCCTGAAGGTCGACGACGTCCAGGAGTCGGTTCACGAGCTGTCCCACGCAGGCTCTCGCTGTCGGCGACTTGATCGAAGCAAACAAGCCTTGGCAAAAGCAATTGTTGTGGAAAACGAAATCAGCTGAGGGTTCTGACCAGCAAGGTCAGAGGGATTGCTCCTTTGGAGGGGAGCAAGGGCCAGTCTGGAGCAACCAGACCAGTGGTGTAGTTCTTGAAGTTCGTCGCCAAGATGGCCACTAGCCAGCGGGCCAGCAACCGGTTAGTCGCGTCGAGTGGCAAAATGCAGAAGGGCCCCACGCAGATCGTGGAGATGCTGGAGGGCTCACCTTTGGTGCAGATGCTGCTCGGATGTTGGGCTTCTCAGATCCCAAAGCACAACTTGGAGGGAGCCTCGGTTGTTGCGCTTGCAGCTTGTCGTGGTCTTTTCAAGATGGCTGGCTCCGCGTGTCTCGGTGCCTCCACGGGTCTCCTCTTTTCAGGGACTGTGGATCGGGCGGTGAGAGGTCTGAAGGTCCAGGTCTTGTCAGTCTCTGGGCTCGGGCTCCGGTGGGAGGCGGCGGCAAAGCAGACGTTGACTCGCTGGATGGTGCTTGCGTTAGCAAGGTGGTCACTCCCTGACCACAGGGGAGATTTCCTTCAGTCTTCTGTGCAGCAGAATGTCGAAGTTCCCGTCTTCTTCTTAGTTTCAAGTTGATTCCAGGATGTCTGAAGTCTTAGGACACAGCTCCTACCTTTAAGCGGATTCTAGGGGCCGGACTACCTGCTAGGTCCCTCCCTAAGGGTGGGACCAGGAAGGGGGGTGGTTACACCCCCAATCCTTTGTCCAGCTCGCCCCAGGCCCGGGACTGGTGTGCCCCAGGACCGGATTGAACTGGCATATGCACCGAGGCTCCTTGTGAGCCACAAGCATGTCTGGTTTCTTTCAAGCCCTACCTGACCAATACACAAAATCCTGTCTGGGGTGGTGTACGCACCTCCCCTGGCAGGAAACCCTTTGTCCACACCTCCCAAGCTGGAAGGACTCCCAGCAGCAGGAGGGCAGACTTGTGTCTGTGGTGGCAGCATCCATTTTGTGGAGCTGAGGCTATGTCTGATTTTACCCGGGTTTCAGGTACTGTACATGTCGTGTCCCTCTAGAAGGGTGGAATGCTAACCCCGTCGCCAGAATTGGCGAGGGGTTAGTATTCCAATTCGTATGACACCTTACTCGACATGTTTTGATAAAGCCAAACCCAAGATAGCATTTAACCGCGAGGTTCATAATGCACTTAAGAGTATATGGTATGACGATATCTGGAAACAGTAGAAGGAAGTGGTTCCGACCACTGCAGAGAGGCTCAGCTCATGCCAGAGCACCATCTCACATGGAACCAAGCACTCTGCCTTCAGGATTGTTAAGGCCTGCCATAGGAGTGACTTATAGGTTAACATGTGTCCCATTTAAGGTTAGGTATAGGTATACTACACCTAAGTAAGAGGTGGTTACACCAACTTACCCCAGCTGAGTGATCAGCCAGTTGTGTCAAATTTGTTAGGCCAGGCCAGGGGTGGCACAATACATGCTTCAGCCCCTGGTAGGCCTTAGATACACCAATGCCCTGGGTACCTAGTGCACACTGGTACAGGGGCTCACAGGGTGATCTAACCAATTGGGTATGTGCCTAGGGTACATGGAGTCCATTTTAAAGAGAGAACAGCCAGGCTGAGATCCTGAATGGGAGGATCTCAGGCCAACTAAGTCGAAAAACCAGCTAGACACTAGGCAAAAATTTGGGGGTAACCATAGTCAGATATCCACCTTCCTACAATCAGCCATTATGGATTTGGAAGAAAGATGCACTCTGGGACAACATAATGCCACACTCTGCCGGATGTGGTCATAACTATGAGGAGTTACCCTGCTTTCATTGGTCCGAAGTGACCTGTGGCTTGACCCAGAGAATTGTGAATAAGTATCTGAGAGGGGCAGATCCCTCCAGATCTGCTGCTTGAAACTTACTTGAAGCAAGACGTGCCCTGCTGCGAAGTTCTGCTGTGCAAAGACTTCTAAGGCCTGACCTCTGAAAACTGCGCCATCTGAAAACTGCAGCCCTGTGGATTACCTTGCTACAAAAGGACTAAGAAGTAGACTCCCTGCAAGCTACAGGTTAACAGAGCTCACCTGGACATCCCCACAAAGAATCCCCAGCCTGGAGTACCAGTGGATTTGAAAGGGTTTTGTTCAAGTGGATTGCGGAATTGAAGTTTCACACTTTCAAGGACCCTCTTGGAGATTCCAGAACCTTGGACTGTGTGTTGGATACTTTGGGACTCGCAAGCAGAACTTCAGGAAGGAGTTCTAACTGGACCTGCCTGCTGAAGAAGGCAGCACTGCACAGTGGTGAGGTATTCTCCAGAACCGCTTCTAAAGGTGTGTCCCTGTCAGAGAAAACAAAATGACTAAAAGGGGCACTGTTGGTTTCTAAGCACTAGAAAGTGACTAATCTTTAAAAATTCATAACTCTGGTTCCCTACAGGGGATTTTTTTTGTTTTGGTGTCATTTAAAAGATAAAAATATTACATATTTTTATAAATTGGTGTTGGATTTTTATTTTGTGTTGTGTCTTAATTATTTACTGAAATGGTGTTTTTGAATGCTTTACATACCTGTCTTTGAAGTTAAGCCTGTCTGCTCGCAGCCACGTTACCAAGGGTTGAGCATGGGAATAATTTTCTAAGACCTATGCTGGGTCCTATTATGTGTTGGTGGCCTTATTGCTAGTGGCAGACCGACATTTGCCCCTACCAATAACCCACCTTCCAACATTTGGTGTTCAGCGGTGTGGATGTGGACTTGCATTTAAAAAGTACACCTTTCAGTGAATGATTTAAGATTATAAAAATCCTCTAAATTGCCTTAGAACAAAACTTTTGAGTTTGATTTTTGGAATTTGGACTAAACTGTTTTTAATCCATTGTTTTGATTTTTCCAAATTGTTTTAAGTCTGTTGTGCCTAGTTTTTTGTGACCCAAAACTAGGGAACCATGGAGCTGGACCTGGCTAAACTGTCCCAGTTCGCAGTGGGTGATCTTAGGGTACAGTGTAGGCTTAGGGGGCTGCCTGCTTCCAACAAGATTAAGAAGACAGCGTTGCTTAAGTCCCTAATGGCCTGGGCTGGGGTAGCTGAGGAGACGCAATGGGGGTGGGAGGATGTTCCCCCCAACCTCACCCTAGAGAGGGGTGAGGATGAGACCTCTCCCATTGTGACTAGTGTTAGCCAGATGAATCAAGGTGGTGGTGGGAGTGTGGAAGGGTCCCTTACTCAGGTACCACTACTGTCCCTTGCAGAGAGACAGCTTCAGGCTCAATTAGAGCTGATTGCCTTGGAGAAGGAGAAATTCGAACTGGCTAAGAGAAGATGGGAGAGGGAGGAGGAGAAGAGGAATGGTGGCAGCGAAAGTGAAGAGGATGTTGAGATGTCCAGGGGTGGTAGATTTGAACCTAAACTTCCCAAGGGCATAGTACCCAAGTACACTGAGGGGGATGATATTGACAAGTGGCTAGCAGCTTTTGAGAGGGCCCTTAAAATGAGTAGGGTCCACTCTAGGTATTGGGGTGCACTCCTGTGGGAGTTGATTCCAGTAGCTGGGAGGGATAGGCTCCTGACCCTGAAGGGAGAGGATGCAGAATCATACCAGCAGATGAAGGCATGCTTAGTCAAGAGATTTGGTCTGACTCCAGAGCAGTACAGGGTGAAGTTTAGAGGCACCCAGAAATTGAGTTCAAAGTCTTGGACAGACTTTGTGGACATTTCAGTGAAGGCACTGGAAGGCTGGATTGTTGGTAACACAGTTGGCTCATATGAGGGATTGTATAATTTGTTTTTGAAAGAACATATTTTGACTCATTGCGCAGAAGAGAAGTTACGCCAGTATCTAGTGGACTCTAAGCTGACAGACCCCAGAGAGCTGGAAGAAGCAGCTGATGAGTGGGTGAGAACCCGGGTTTCCATTCAGCACCAGGGGGGTGACCAGAAGAAAGGAGGACAGGTCCCTCCCCAGAGGAAAGCCCAGGGAAAGGAAGGTCAAAACCAAGAGTCCTCCAAAGACCCACAAAAACCTGCACAAGGAGGGGGGGCCCCGAGCCAACCCAAATTCAAAGGGAGGGGGTATCAGGGAAAGAATGGTAGGTTCTTTGATCCCTCAAAGGAGGGTAAGTGCTTTGACTGTAACCAGTTCAATAACAATAGGTACCTTGAGGATTTATTCAGTAAAAATGAATTAGTTAATTAGGTAGTCACAACAGTGATCTTAATTTCCTTGAACTCAAAACAAAAGAAGGAAAAACTCATACAGTGCAATAATACAAAAAATGACCCAAGTTCATTTTTAGTTTTTTAACAAAAATAAATTTGTATTTTCAATTTCTGAAGTAGTGAAACAATACACTTTACATTTCATGTACGGCAACATAAAACTACTGTCTTCTTTGGAATCTTATCAGCAGTAGTTAATGACATTTCTTACAAACAAAACAGAGCCCACCACATGTTTGGCTATATATTGAACTTAATCCATATAAACTAGAAGAATTTTGTAGGCCACCAATGCCTCCTAGTTGTGTAAGAAAATGTCGCAGCGTCGACGTTTCGGTCTCACTCTTGAAGAACAATCACAGAGACCATCCTCAGGACCGAAGTTGCACCATGAATCTATTAAAATATATACATACATTCTATTAATATACTTGAGTTCACAAATTTGTAGTGAATATACACGAAAGGAAAACAGGTGTGATCTGTTCCAACCACCCAAAGTGTGGTTGCTTATTTAAAATTCAGAAGTGGTAACTTGACAGAACCCAACACCTATGCACCACACCAAACTAGTCTCCCATGAATAGTGCAAAACATAACCACCAAATGTCTGGTAGCGACAAACTCAAAATCAAAACTCATAAACTCACTGCAATGAGAAATTCAGCCTGTTCTAGGAGTTTTTATCAGCGTATATACAGCGTTCCGTGAGAAACACAATCCTGGTGTCAAACAATCAACAGAGAACATAGTTACTTAACACACTTTCAAATACTGTGTGAGTACCATGTGGTGGAAAAACTACTATTGAAACATACTATTGAAACATACCGGCAGTTACTTGCCGACAAGACGGCAATACTCGTCTCCTCCGTAATAGTCTAAGGAAGCAACAATTAAAAACCAATCAGTAACAGATTCCAATGTTCCCGTCTAGAAATAAAGATAAATCAATGTCCCAAACCGAGGCGGAATTCACTTACAATTCAATGTCTAATTCTGGCAGCTCTGAATTCTGCCTCTCACTCCCCAAGTCAGTCGAGCACCGGATGCACGCTGGCTACTGGATTTTAACTCCAGCGGCATGCTGGTCTCAGTATGAAAAAACACACATAAGTCGGCCATCTTAGAATGATATTACTTCTAATAGAGAGAAGTCTTCCCAATTATAATCCCGTCAGAAACGAAGCTAAATAGACAGTAAAATACCATAGGAAGTACCCAATCTAGCAACAGCAAGTGTTATACTAATACGCTGGCTACGCGATATATTAACTCCAGCGGCATGTTGGTATAAATACGAAAAAACGAAAAACCGAATCGGCCATCTTAGAGTGATACTATTAATAGACCGAAGCTCTCCCATTCATAATCCAGTCAAAAACAGAGCCAAACAGGCAGTACAATACTGTTGGAAATGACTAATCTAATTACAATATGTGTTATATTTGTATGGTATTACAGTCCCAAAACTAAAACGTAAATAAGAAACCAACATAAAGAATTGTGTCGGCCATATTGGAACAGTATACATTGCTAACACAGGGTAATGGAAGTCATTGATAACAGGCACGAACAGGTGTCACATTAGAGGGTTGACAAGGTTTGCCATTCCACAAGGGAATTTAGTCCCCTTTCCACAGTTTTGGCTGACCAAATCCACCTGTTTTCCTTTAGTGTGAGCAAACGATCTACATTCAGCCTACGTTTATTCATTTTTACAGTTTCCAATACAAACCATTTCATGTCAGAGGGTAAATGTTCCTTTGTTAAATAGTGCTCAACCATTGGTGCTGTTTCTATCCTACATCTAATTCGTGACTGGTGTTGGATAATTCGTTTTTTCACCTCTTGTGTGGTTTTGCCAATATAAAATAACCCACATGGGCACTCTATACAGTAGATGACATTTCTAGTAAGGCAATTTGAATGTTGTCGTATTGTCCACTCTCTTCCATTCAGTACACATGATTTTACTACTGATGTGGTTGGGCAAGCAGAACAATGACCACAAGGATAGTGGCCAATGATCGGTGGTAGACCCCAAAGGTTTGTCAAAGTGCTCGGGGTAGATTCTTTATATGTTTTTACGAGATAATCTCTTAGATTTCTCGCCCTTTTAAAAGCAAAACGAGGTAGTGACATTTGTGGTTCAGCTTTCTGAATCAGGTGCCAATTCTTTGTCACTATCTTTTTAATAGAGTTAGATTCACTTCCAAATGTCGTGACACAAGTGATCAACTCTTGTTTTAGTGTTTGCTTGTCTTTGATCTGTAACAGTGCCTCACGATCGTAGTACCAAGCTCTTTTTAAGGAGCGTTTGACCAACCTGTAAGGGTAACCTCTCATGACTAATTTAGTCTGTAAGATCTTTGCCTCTTTGAAGTAATCCTCCCGTCTGGTACAGTTTCGTTTGATGCGTAAAAACTGACCAAACGGGAGATTATCCCGTAAGTTACGTGGATGATGGCTTGTGTATTTGAGTAACGTGTTCCTTGCAGTGGGTTTTGTAAAGAGACTTAACAAGAGCTTACCCCCATCATTCCAGATCCGAAGGTCTAGAAAATTAATTGATTGGACATCATGCTCCATGGTGAATTGTAAATGACTATT
The DNA here is from genome assembly GCF_964204655.1 of Triturus cristatus. NCBI lineage: Eukaryota > Metazoa > Chordata > Amphibia > Caudata > Salamandridae > Triturus > Triturus cristatus. Next base: position 1,045,280,472 of record NC_140582.1, read on the forward strand.
TCTTTGGTTTAACCAGAGATGGAATTCTTGCAAACTTGTGATAGAACCCTCCCAGACAAGAAATACATCGTCTATATATCTGAGATACTTCTTTATCTGATTTTGGAAGGGATTGTTGTTGTATATCACCTCTTCCTCGAATGCTGCTACATACAGGTTCGCTATATCTGGGGCAAAAATTGCCCCCATTGCGACTCCTTTCGTTTGTCCATAGAAATCGCCATTAAAAAGGAAATAGTTCTGTTCCAGTGCAATTCTTGCGCACTTTGTGATAAAATCAGATGGTACCTGATGGGGGCGTGACCTTTGCTCTAGTATATCATTTATCACAGATAATGCCTCCCCTTGGGGTATGCTTGTATACAAGCTCTCTATATCCATTGTAACAAGGATATTCTGTTCCTTATTAAATGGCTGTCCCTCCAATCCAATTATCACATGGGTACTATCTCTGGTGTACGATTTGGTCAAAGGCACAAATGGTTTTATAAAAAAATCCACATATTCTGCTAATGGTTGTAGAATGGATTGGCAACCTGCCACAATTGGTCTACCTGGTGGTTTTTTATCATCCTTGTGGATTTTTGGTAGCGTATAAAACGCTGGTATTGAGTAGTTACTTTTATTCAGATATTCAAATTCTTTTTTATTTAGCCACAAGCCTTCACATCCACAACTAGTGAGATCTAAGATCTCTTTTCTGATCCTATCCGTGGGATCTCTTATTAGCTTCACATAATGAGTGGTATTATTCAGCTGTCTTAGGGCCTCAGTATCATAATCAGTCTTATTTTGTATGATGATACTTCCGCCCTTGTCAGCAGGTTTGATAACAATATCATCCCTGTTGGCAAGGGTTTTGAGAGTGGAATGCTCCTCCTTTGAAAAATTATATTTCACATAATGTTTATTGTTAAACATCTGTTCGATTTCCATAAGTACCACATTTTCAAACGTGACCAGTTCCTTTGGGATCTGGTTGGTAGTCGGATAGAACGTAGATGGACAACGTAAGCCTGTAACACTATAGTTTGTGGAGAAGGGAGTTTTACTAAACAAGTATTTTAGGCGGATAGTTCTGAAGAACCTGTGTAATTCAATCTGTGTCTCAAACATGTCGTTTCTGTTAGTGGGGACAAAAGATAGGCCATGACTTAATAGTTCAATCTCCTTATTGCTCAATTCATGGCTTGAGAGGTTAAACATCGGAACAATCTCCAAATTTTGGTTGATGTGATTTGTCATTATTGGAGGATTCAAAATGGGAGTAGGCCCTACCACTCGTAATATGTGTTCCGGGTTTGACGGAATCCCGGAGTGTACTGGTTCCTGAACCAGCCTCTCCTGGTATTCCGAGTTCTTCCTCTCTGTGGTTGTTGTCCCCTCCCTAAAAAAGGTGAAGAAGGGTTTTGTCCTCTACCGTATCTGTAGTTTGAGGTGTTGCCACGACCAATGTTTTCTTCAGAACTAGAAGAATTTGTGTCTGAAAAAGTTGTGTGTTTAGGCACCCAGTTAGATTGATTAGGGTTTTGTTGAAAGTAATCTTTTTTCAAAAAAGGATAAGTACGATCTCTGGAGTAATTTTTAATATCCTTTTGTAGTTTTTCCGTCTTTTTAAGTATATTATTTCTCTGAAAATCAGATATAATCGTTTCCAGTTTTTTTAGAAATTCTCGAGCATCTGTCACTGATGTGTCCTCCAAGATTTGTTTTTCCAGATCTGCTATTTCACTTTTAAGTTTTTCTATATGCCTTAGAGCAGTCTCTATGCTAAGGACTATCCAACTTCGTGAGCACTTGTTAGACACGAAGCTGAAACCTACTTTAAAGTCCTCATCATCAACAAAAATAACAGGGATATTCCGTACCTGTAACCCCACTGGAATTATGTTGTTATTTAAGCAATCTGTGAGAAATTTAGCATGTAATTCAGTTCTTATTAGTTTTTTATGGAGTCTCTCTAGGTTGTTGCGCAGTGCAGTTTGCTGAGTGTTCTGACTAATACCACCACTCAGGGGACCTAATAATGAGGGCCCTCCAGCTATTTTCGCAATGTATTCATCCGTATAGGTGAGAGTTTCTTGTTCTGACATTTGAAAGCAGTACTTATCACGGTTTTCTAAATCCGCTTCATAAATTTCACACAACCTTAAGTGTACAAACAATACATGTAATAAAAAAACAAACCACTTTTTTACAAAAGGGCCCTTGCAGACGAGTCTGCGCTTATAACAAGTAATCACAATAGGGCAACCCACTATTCCCCAAGGAATTGGGTAGATCAGTTCAATAACAATAGGTACCTTGAGGATTTATTCAGTAAAAATGAATTAGTTAATTAGGTAGTCACAACAGTGATCTTAATTTCCTTGAACTCAAAACAAAAGAAGGAAAAACTCATACAGTGCAATAATACAAAAAATGACCCAAGTTCATTTTTAGTTTTTTAACAAAAATAAATTTGTATTTTCAATTTCTGAAGTAGTGAAACAATACACTTTACATTTCATGTACGGCAACATAAAACTACTGTCTTCTTTGGAATCTTATCAGCAGTAGTTAATGACATTTCTTACAAACAAAACAGAGCCCACCACATGTTTGGCTATATATTGAACTTAATCCATATAAACTAGAAGAATTTTTTAGGCCACCAATGCCTCCTAGTTGTGTAAGAAAATGTCGCAGCATCGACGTTTCGGTCTCACTCTTGAAGAACAATCACAGAGACCATCCTCAGGACCGAAGTTGCACCATGAATCTATTAAAATATATACATACATTCTATTAATATACTTGAGTTCACAAATTTGTAGTGAATATACACGAAAGGAAAACAGGTGTGATCTGTTCCAACCACCCAAAGTGTGGTTCCTTATTTAAAATTCAGAAGTGGTAACTTGACAGAACCCAACACCTATGCACCACACCAAACTAGTCTCCCATGAATAGTGCAAAACATAACCACCAAATGTCTGGTAGCGACAAACTCAAAATCAAAACTCATAAACTCACTGCAATGAGAAATTCAGCCTGTTCTAGGAGTTTTTATCAGCGTATATACAGCGTTCCGTGAGAAACACAATCCTGGTGTCAAACAATCAACAGAGAACATAGTTACTTAACACACTTTCAAATACTGTGTGAGTACCATGTGGTGGAAAAACTACTATTGAAACATACTATTGAAACATACCGGCAGTTACTCGCCGACAAGACGGCAATACTCGTCTCCTCCGTAATAGTCTAAGGAAGCAACAATTAAAAACCAATCAGTAACAGATTCCAATGTTCCCGTCTAGAAATAAAGATAAATCAATGTCCCAAACCGAGGCGGAATTCACTTACAATTCAATGTCTAATTCTGGCAGCTCTGAATTCTGCCTCTCACTCCCCAAGTCAGTCGAGCACCGGATGCACGCTGGCTACTGGATTTTAACTCCAGCGGCATGCTGGTCTCAGTATGAAAAAACACACATAAGTCGGCCATCTTAGAATGATATTACTTCTAATAGAGAGAAGTCTTCCCAATTATAATCCCGTCAGAAACGAAGCTAAATAGACAGTACAATACCATAGGAAGTACCCAATCTAGCAACAGCAAGTGTTATACTAATACGCTGGCTACGCGATATATTAACTCCAGCGGCATGTTGGTATAAATACGAAAAAACGAAAAACCGAATCGGCCATCTTAGAGTGATACTATTAATAGACCGAAGCTCTCCCATTCATAATCCAGTCAAAAACAGAGCCAAACAGGCAGTACAATACTGTTGGAAATGACTAATCTAATTACAATATGTGTTATATTTGTATGGTATTACAGTCCCAAAACTAAAACGTAAATAAGAAACCAACATAAAGAATTGTGTCGGCCATATTGGAACAGTATACATTGCTAACACAGGGTAATGGAAGTCATTGATAACAGGCACGAACAGGTGTCACATTAGAGGGTTGACAAGGTTTGCCATTCCACAAGGGAATTTAGTCCCCTTTCCACAGTTTTGGCTGACCAAATCCACCTGTTTTCCTTTAGTGTGAGCAAACGATCTACATTCAGCCTACGTTTATTCATTTTTACAGTTTCCAATACAAACCATTTCATGTCAGAGGGTAAATGTTCCTTTGTTAAATAGTGCTCAACCATTGGTGCTGTTTCTATCCTACATCTAATTCGTGACTGGTGTTGGATAATTTGTTTTTTCACCTCTTGTGTGGTTTTGCCAATATAAAATAACCCACATGGGCACTCTATACAGTAGATGACATTTCTAGTAAGGCAATTTGAATGTTGTCGTATTGTCCACTCTCTTCCATTCAGTACACATGATTTTACTACTGATGTGGTTGGGCAAGCAGAACAATGATCACAAGGATAGTGGCCAATGATCGGTGGTAGACCCCAAAGGTTTGTCAAAGTGCTCGGGGTAGATTCTTTATATGTTTTTACGAGATAATCTCTTAGATTTCTCGCCCTTTTAAAAGCAAAACAAGGTAGTGACATTTGTGGTTCAGCTTTCTGAATCAGGTGCCAATTCTTTGTCACTATCTTTTTAATAGAGTTAGATTCACTTCCAAATGTCGTGACACAAGTGATCAACTCTTGTTTTAGTGTTTGCTTGTCTTTGATCTGTAACAGTGCCTCACGATCGTAGTACCAAGCTCTTTTTAAGGAGCGTTTGACCAACCTGTAAGGGTAACCTCTCATGACTAATTTAGTCTGTAAGATCTTTGCCTCTTTGAAGTAATCCTCCCGTCTGGTACAGTTTCGTTTGATGCGTAAAAACTGACCAAACGGGAGATTATCCCGTAAGTTACGTGGATGATGGCTTGTGTATTTGAGTAACGTGTTCCTTGCAGTGGGTTTTGTAAAGAGACTTAACGAGAGCTTACCCCCATCATTCCAGATCCGAAGGTCTAGAAAATTAATTGATTGGACATCATGCTCCATGGTGAATTGTAAATGACTATTTCTTTGGTTTAACCAGAGATGGAATTCTTGCAAACTTGTGATAGAACCCTCCCAGACAAGAAATACATCGTCTATATATCTGAGATACTTCTTTATCTGGTTTTGGAAGGGATTGTTGTTGTATATCACCTCTTCCTCGAATGCTGCTACATACAGGTTCGCTATATCTGGGGCAAAAATTGCCCCCATTGCGACTCCTTTCGTTTGTCCATAGAAATCGCCATTAAAAAGGAAATAGTTCTGTTCCAGTGCAATTCTTGCGCACTTTGTGATAAAATCAGATGGTACCTGATGGGGGCGTGACCTTTGCTCTAGTATATCATTTATCACAGATAATGCCTCCCCTTGGGGTATGCTTGTATACAAGCTCTCTATATCCATTGTAACAAGGATATTCTGTTCCTTATTAAATGGCTGTCCCTCCAATCCAATTATCACATGGGTACTATCTCTGGTGTACGATTTGGTCAAAGGCACAAATGGTTTTATAAAAAAATCCACATATTCTGCTAATGGTTGTAGAATGGATTGGCAACCTGCCACAATTGGTCTACCTGGTGGTTTTTTATCATCCTTGTGGATTTTTGGTAGCGTATAAAACGCTGGTATTGAGTAGTTACTTTTATTCAGATATTCAAATTCTTTTTTATTTAGCCACAAGCCTTCACATCCACAACTAGTGAGATCTAAGATCTCTTTTCTGATCCTATCCGTGGGATCTCTTATTAGCTTCACATAATGAGTGGTATTATTCAGCTGTCTTAGGGCCTCAGTATCATAATCAGTCTTATTTTGTATGATGATACTTCCGCCCTTGTCAGCAGGTTTGATAACAATATCATCCCTGTTGGCAAGGGTTTTGAGAGTGGAATGCTCCTCCTTTGAAAAATTATATTTCACATAATGTTTATTGTTAAACATCTGTTCGATTTCCATAAGTACCACATTTTCAAACGTGACCAGTTCCTTTGGGATCTGGTTGGTAGTCGGATAGAACGTAGATGGACAACGTAAGCCTGTAACACTATAGTTTGTGGAGAAGGGAGTTTTACTAAACAAGTATTTAAGGCGGATAGTTCTGAAGAACCTGTGTAATTCAATCTGTGTCTCAAACATGTCGTTTCTGTTAGTGGGGACAAAAGATAGGCCATGACTTAATAGTTCAATCTCCTTATTGCTCAATTCATGGCTTGAGAGGTTAAACATCGGAACAATCTCCAAATTTTGGTTGATGTGATTCGTCATTATTGGAGGATTCAAAATGGGAGTAGGCCCTACCACTCGTAATATGTGTTCCGGGTTTGACGGAATCCCGGAGTGTACTGGTTCCTGAACCAGCCTCTCCTGGTATTCCGAGTTCTTCCTCTCTGTGGTTGTTGTCCCCTCCCTAAAAAAGGTGAAGAAGGGTTTTGTCCTCTACCGTATCTGTAGTTTGAGGTGTTGCCACGACCAATGTTTTCTTCAGAACTAGAAGAATTTGTGTCTGAAAAAGTTGTGTGTTTAGGCACCCAGTTAGATTGATTAGGGTTTTGTTGAAAGTAATCTTTTTTCAAAAAAGGATAAGTACGATCTCTGGAGTAATTTTTAATATCCTTTTGTAGTTTTTCCGTCTTTTTAAGTATATTATTTCTCTGAAAATCAGATATAATCGTTTCCAGTTTTTTTAGAAATTCTCGAGCATCTGTCACTGATGTGTCCTCCAAGATTTGTTTTTCCAGATCTGCTATTTCACTTTTAAGTTTTTCTATATGCCTTAGAGCAGTCTCTATGCTAAGGACCATCCAACTTCGTGAGCACTTGTTAGACACGAAGCTGAAACCTACTTTAAAGTCCTCATCATCAACAAAAATAACAGGGATATTCCGTACCTGTAACCCCACTGGAATTATGTTGTTATTTAAGCAATCTGTGAGAAATTTAGCATGTAATTCAGTTCTTATTAGTTTTTTATGGAGTCTCTCTAGGTTGTTGCGCAGTGCAGTTTGCTGAGTGTTCTGACTAATACCACCACTCAGGGGAACTAATAATGAGGGCCCTCCAGCTATTTTCGCAATGTATTCATCCGTATAGGTGAGAGTTTCTTGTTCTGACATTTGAAAGCAGTACTTATCACGGTTTTCTAAATCCGCTTCATAAATTTCACACAACCTTAAGTGTACAAACAATACATGTAATCAAAAAACAAACCACTTTTTTACAAAAGGGCCCTTGCAGACGAGTCTGCGCTTATAACAAGTAATCACAATAGGGCAACCCACTATTCCCCAAGGAATTGGGTAGATCAGTTCAATAACAATAGGTACCTTGAGGATTTATTCAGTAAAAATGAATTAGTTAATTAGGTAGTCACAATAGTGATCTTAATTTCCTTGAACTCAAAACAAAAGAAGGAAAAACTCATACAGTGCAATCATACAAAAAATGACCCAAGTTCATTTTTAGTTTTTTAACAAAAATAAATTTGTATTTTCAATTTCTGAAGTAGTGAAACAATACACTTTACATTTCATGTACGGCAACATAAAACTACTGTCTTCTTTGGAATCTTATCAGCAGTAGTTAATGACATTTCTTACAAACAAAACAGAGCCCACCACATGTTTGGCTATATATTGAACTTAATCCATATAAACTAGAAGAATTTTTTAGGCCACCAATGCCTCCTAGTTGTGTAAGAAAATGTCGCAGCGTCGACGTTTCGGTCTCACTCTTGAAGAACAATCACAGAGACCATCCTCAGGACCGAAGTTGCACCATGAATCTATTAAAATATATACATACATTCTATTAATATACTTGAGTTCACAAATTTGTAGTGAATATACACGAAAGGAAAACAGGTGTGATCTGTTCCAACCACCCAAAGTGTGGTTGCTTATTTAAAATTCAGAAGTGGTAACTTGACAGAACCCAACACCTATGCACCACACCAAACTAGTCTCCCATGAATAGTGCAAAACATAACCACCAAATGTCTGGTAGCGACAAACTCAAAATCAAAACTCATAAACTCACTGCAATGAGAAATTCAGCCTGTTCTAGGAGTTTTTATCAGCGTATATACAGCGTTCCGTGAGAAACACAATCCTGGTGTCAAACAATCAACAGAGAACATAGTTACTTAACACACTTTCAAATACTGTGTGAGTACCATGTGGTGGAAAAACTACTATTGAAACATACTATTGAAACATACCGGCAGTTACTCGCCGACAAGACGGCAATACTCGTCTCCTCCGTAATAGTCTAAGGAAGCAACAATTAAAAACCAATCAGTAACAGATTCCAATGTTCCCGTCTAGAAATAAAGATAAATCAATGTCCCAAACCGAGGCGGAATTCACTTACAATTCAATGTCTAATTCTGGCAGCTCTGAATTCTGCCTCTCACTCCCCAAGTCAGTCGAGCACCGGATGCACGCTGGCTACTGGATTTTAACTCCAGCGGCATGCTGGTCTCAGTATGAAAAAACACACATAAGTCGGCCATCTTAGAATGATATTACTTCTAATAGAGAGAAGTCTTCCCAATTATAATCCCGTCAGAAACGAAGCTAAATAGACAGTACAATACCATAGGAAGTACCCAATCTAGCAACAGCAAGTGTTATACTAATACGCTGGCTACGCGATATATTAACTCCAGCGGCATGTTGGTATAAATACGAAAAAACGAAAAACCGAATCGGCCATCTTAGAGTGATACTATTAATAGACCGAAGCTCTCCCATTCATAATCCAGTCAAAAAAAGAGCCAAACAGGCAGTACAATACTGTTGGAAATGACTAATCTAATTACAATATGTGTTATATTTGTATGGTATTACAGTCCCAAAACTAAAACGTAAATAAGAAACCAACATAAAGAATTGTGTCGGCCATATTGGAACAGTATACATTGCTAACACAGGGTAATGGAAGTCATTGATAACAGGCACGAACAGGTGTCACATTAGAGGGTTGACAAGGTTTGCCATTCCACAAGGGAATTTAGTCCCCTTTCCACAGTTTTGGCTGACCAAATCCACCTGTTTTCCTTTAGTGTGAGCAAACGATCTACATTCAGCCTACGTTTATTCATTTTTACAGTTTCCAATACAAACCATTTCATGTCAGAGGGTAAATGTTCCTTTGTTAAATAGTGCTCAACCATTGGTGCTGTTTCTATCCTACATCTAATTCGTGACTGGTGTTGGATAATTCGTTTTTTCACCTCTTGTGTGGTTTTGCCAATATAAAATAACCCACATGGGCACTCTATACAGTAGATGACATTTCTAGTAAGGCAATTTGAATGTTGTCGTATTGTCCACTCTCTTCCATTCAGTACACATGATTTTACTACTGATGTGGTTGGGCAAGCAGAACAATGACCACAAGGATAGTGGCCAATGATCGGTGGTAGACCCCAAAGGTTTGTCAAAGTGCTCGGGGTAGATTCTTTATATGTTTTTACGAGATAATCTCTTAGATTTCTCGCCCTTTTAAAAGCAAAACGAGGTAGTGACATTTGTGGTTCAGCTTTCTGAATCAGGTGCCAATTCTTTGTCACTATCTTTTTAATAGAGTTAGATTCACTTCCAAATGTCGTGACACAAGTGATCAACTCTTGTTTTAGTGTTTGCTTGTCTTTGATCTGTAACAGTGCCTCACGATCGTAGTACCAAGCTCTTTTTAAGGAGCGTTTGACCAACCTGTAAGGGTAACCTCTCATGACTAATTTAGTCTGTAAGATCTTTGCCTCTTTGAAGTAATCCTCCCGTCTGGTACAGTTTCGTTTGATGCGTAAAAACTGACCAAACGGGAGATTATCCCGTAAATTACGTGGATGATGGCTTGTGTATTTGAGTAACGTGTTCCTTGCAGTGGGTTTTGTAAAGAGACTTAACGAGAGCTTACCCCCATCATTCCAGATCCGAAGGTCTAGAAAATTAATTGATTGGACATCATGCTCCATGGTGAATTGTAAATGACTATTTCTTTGGTTTAACCAGAGATGGAATTCTTGCAAACTTGTGATAGAACCCTCCCAGACAAGAAATACATCGTCTATATATCTGAGATACTTCTTTATCTGATTTTGGAAGGGATTGTTGTTGTATATCACCTCTTCCTCGAATGCTGCTACATACAGGTTCGCTATATCTGGGGCAAAAATTGCCCCCATTGCGACTCCTTTCGTTTGTCCATAGAAATCGCCATTAAAAAGGAAATAGTTCTGTTCCAGTGCAATTCTTGCGCAATTTGTGATAAAATCAGATGGTACCTGATGGGGGCGTGACCTTTGCTCTAGTATATCATTTATCACAGATAATGCCTCCCCTTGGGGTATGCTTGTATACAAGCTCTCTATATCCATTGTAACAAGGATATTCTGTTCCTTATTAAATGGCTGTCCCTCCAATCCAATTATCACATGGGTACTATCTCTGGTGTACGATTTGGTCAAAGGCACAAATGGTTTTATAAAAAAATCCACATATTCTGCTAATGGTTGTAGAATGGATTGGCAACCTGCCACAATTGGTCTACCTGGTGGTTTTTTATCATCCTTGTGGATTTTTGGTAGCGTATAAAACGCTGGTATTGAGTAGTTACTTTTATTCAGATATTCAAATTCTTTTTTATTTAGCCACAAGCCTTCACATCCACAACTAGTGAGATCTAAGATCTCTTTTCTGATCCTATCCGTGGGATCTCTTATTAGCTTCACATAATGAGTGGTATTATTCAGCTGTCTTAGGGCCTCAGTATCATAATCAGTCTTATTTTGTATGATGATACTTCCGCCCTTGTCAGCAGGTTTGATAACAATATCATCCCTGTTGGCAAGGGTTTTGAGAGTGGAATGCTCCTCCTTTGAAAAATTATATTTCACATAATGTTTATTGTTAAACATCTGTTCGATTTCCATAAGTACCACATTTTCAAACGTGACCAGTTCCTTTGGGATCTGGTTGGTAGTCGGATAGAACGTAGATGGACAACGTAAGCCTGTAACACTATAGTTTGTGGAGAAGGGAGTTTTACTAAACAAGTATTTTAGGCGGATAGTTCTGAAGAACCTGTGTATTTCAATTTGTGTCTCAAACATGTCGTTTCTGTTAGTGGGGACAAAAGATAGGCCATGACTTAATAGTTCAATCTCCTTATTGCTCAATTCATGGCTTGAGAGGTTAAACATCGGAACAATCTCCAAATTTTGGTTGATGTGATTCGTCATTATTGGAGGATTCAAAATGGGAGTAGGCCCTACCACTCGTAATATGTGTTCCGGGTTTGACGGAATCCCGGAGTGTACTGGTTCCTGAACCAGCCTCTCCTGGTATTCCGAGTTCTTCCTCTCTGTGGTTGTTGTCCCCTCCCTAAAAAAGGTGAAGAAGGGTTTTGTCCTCTACCGTATCTGTAGTTTGAGGTGTTGCCACGACCAATGTTTTCTTCAGAACTAGAAGAATTTGTGTCTGAAAAAGTTGTGTGTTTAGGCACCCAGTTAGATTGATTAGGGTTTTGTTGAAAGTAATCTTTTTTCAAAAAAGGATAAGTACGATCTCTGGAGTAATTTTTAATATCCTTTTGTAGTTTTTCCGTCTTTTTAAGTATATTATTTCTCTGAAAATCAGATATAATCGTTTCCAGTTTTTTTAGAAATTCTCGAGCATCTGTCACTGATGTGTCCTCCAAGATTTGTTTTTCCAGATCTGCTATTTCACTTTTAAGTTTTTCTATATGCCTTAGAGCAGTCTCTATGCTAAGGACCATCCAACTTCGTGAGCACTTGTTAGACACGAAGCTGAAACCTACTTTAAAGTCCTCATCATCAACAAAAATAACAGGTATATTCCGTACCTGTAACCCCACTGGAATTATGTTGTTATTTAAGCAATCTGTGAGAAATTTAGCATGTAATTCAGTTCTTATTAGTTTTTTATGGAGTCTCTCTAGGTTGTTGCGCAGTGCAGTTTGCTGAGTGTTCTGACTAATACCACCACTCAGGGGACCTAATAATGAGGGCCCTCCAGCTATTTTCGCAATGTATTCATCCGTATAGGTGAGAGTTTCTTGTTCTGACATTTGAAAGCAGTACTTATCACGGTTTTCTAAATCCGCTTCATAAATTTCACACAACCTTAAGTGTACAAACAATACATGTAATCAAAAAACAAACCACTTTTTTACAAAAGGGCCCTTGCAGACGAGTCTGCGCTTATAACAAGTAATCACAATAGGGCAACCCACTATTCCCCAAGGAATTGGGTAGATCAGTTCAATAACAATAGGTACCTTGAGGATTTATTCAGTAAAAATGAATTAGTTAATTAGGTAGTCACAACAGTGATCTTAATTTCCTTGAACTCAAAACAAAAGAAGGAAAAAATCATACAGTGCAATAATACAAAAAATGACCCAAGTTCATTTTTAGTTTTTTAACAAAAATACATTTGTATTTTCAATTTCTGAAGTAGTGAAACAATACACTTTACATTTCATGTACGGCAACATAAAACTACTGTCTTCTTTGGAATCTTATCAGCAGTAGTTAATGACATTTCTTACAAACAAAACAGAGCCCACCACATGTTTGGCTATAGATTGAACTTAATCCATATAAACTAGAAGAATATTTTAGGCCACCAATGCCTCCTAGTTGTGTAAGAAAATGTCGCAGCGTCGACGTTTCGGTCTCACTCTTGAAGAACAATCACAGAGACCATCCTCAGGACCGAAGTTGCACCATGAATCTATTAAAATATATACATACATTCTATTAATATACTTGAGTTCACAAATTTGTAGTGAATATACACGAAAGGAAAACAGGTGTGATCTGTTCCAACCACCCAAAGTGTGGTTGCTTATTTAAAATTCAGAAGTGGTAACTTGACAGAACCCAACACCTATGCACCACACCAAACTAGTCTCCCATGAATAGTGCAAAACATAACCACCAAATGTCTGGTAGCGACAAACTCAAAATCAAAACTCATAAACTCACTGCAATGAGAAATTCAGCCTGTTCTAGGAGTTTTTATCAGCGTATATACAGCGTTCCGTGAGAAACACAATCCTGGTGTCAAACAATCAACAGAGAACATAGTTACTTAACACACTTTCAAATACTGTGTGAGTACCATGTGGTGGAAAAACTACTATTGAAACATACTATTGAAACATACCGGCAGTTACTCGCCGACAAGACGGCAATACTCGTCTCCTCCGTAATAGTCTAAGGAAGCAACAATTAAAAACCAATCAGTAACAGATTCCAATGTTCCCGTCTAGAAATAAAGATAAATCAATGTCCCAAACCGAGGCGGAATTCACTTACAATTCAATGTCTAACTCTGGCAGCTCTGAATTCTGCCTCTCACTCCCCAAGTCAGTCGAGCACCGGATGCACGCTGGCTACTGGATATTAACTCCAGCGGCATGCTGGTCTCAGTATGAAAAAACACACATAAGTCGGCCATCTTAGAATGATATTACTTCTAATAGAGAGAAGTCTTCCCAATTATAATCCCGTCAGAAACGAAGCTAAATAGACAGTACAATACCATAGGAAGTACCCAATCTAGCAACAGCAAGTGTTATACTAATACGCTGGCTACGCGATATATTAACTCCGATAAATACGAAAAAACGAAAAACCGAATCGGCCATCTTAGAGTGATACTATTAATAGACCGAAGCTCTCCCATTCATAATCCAGTCAAAAACAGAGCCAAACAGGCAGTACAATACTGTTGGAAATGACTAATCTAATTACAATATGTGTTATATTTGTATGGTATTACAGTCCCAAAACTAAAACGTAAATAAGAAACCAACATAAAGAATTGTGTCGGCCATATTGGAACAGTATACATTGCTAACACAGGGTAATGGAAGTCATTGATAACAGGCACGAACAGGTGTCACATTAGAGGGTTGACAAGGTTTGCCATTCCACAAGGGTAACCAGCCAGGGCACAAACAGGGAGATGCTGTCTGCGCCAAGAAGCTCCCCCCTAAGGGGCCATCCACAGGGATTGCCAGTGTCAGTGGAGAGTGGTGCCCCAGAGAGGGGTAGTCAGGTGGTGGAAGCAATCTTAGTGTCCCTGGGTGGGGTGAATATTGCAACCCTTGCTGCCTTACCTCCAAACATGGACAAGTACAGGCAGAGGCCTAAAGTGAATGGGGCTGAGGTGGAGGCTATCAGAGACACTGGGGCTAGTGTAACTATGGTCCTGGATGAACTGGTGCCTCCAGAGAGGTTGTTACCTGGTGAGTTTTACCAGGTGACATATGCAGACAGCACTACCAAACTCCATCCTATGGCTGTGGTGGATTTGGAATGGGGAGGTGTGACAGGCCCTATGAAGGTAGCTGTGTCAAAGGTGCTCCCAGTCCAGTGTTTACTGGGCAATGATCTTGAAGCCTCTGTGTGGTCAGAGGTGGAGAGAGGACTCCATATGAAAATATTGGAGCTCCCTGAGTGGGTATGTGCTGTGACTAGGTCACAGACTAGCCAGAAGGGAGGGGCTGGACACTTGGACCCTGGAACAAAGGGCCAAGCATCCAAGGACAAGGGCACTGGGCCTGGTGAGCCAGCCCAGGGAACTCCAGAGGTGCAGGAAGAATCTAACCCTGATGGGGAGGATCTGGCCTCTGAGGGAGGGACTCCATCCCTGCCAGAGCTGTCAGATTTGGCAGAACCGACAGGAGCAGGTGGACCCTCCAGAGAGGAGTTCAGTCAGGGACAGCGTGACTGTCCCACCCTTGAGAGCTTGAGGCGGATTGCTTCTAAGCAAGAGGAGGGGGATGACAGCAGGTTTCACAGACTCTACTGGGAAGATGTACTGCTTTATACTGAGGCCAGAAACCTCAAGGAGGGGGCCACCAGGAGGTTGGTGGTGCCCCAGAAGTACCGAGAGTTCATCCTGACTTTGAGTCATGATATCCCCTTGGCAGGACATTCGGGACAAAGACATGGAACCGGTTGGTGAACCATTTCTACTGTCCCCTTATGTCTGAAAAGGTAAAGGAGTTTTGCAGCTCCTGTGTCACCTGTCAGGCCAGTGGCAAGGCGGGGGGCAAGACAAAGGCTCCCTTAATACCACTGCCAGTGGTTGGGGTTCCTTTTGAAAGGGTGGGGATGGACATTGTTGGTCCCCTGGACCCACCTACTGCATCAGGGAATAGGTATATCTTAGTGGTAGTTGACCACGCCACTAGATACCCTGAAGCCATACCTCTTAGAACCATTGATGCTCCTGCTGTGGCTAGAGCACTGCTTGGTGTGTTCACCAGAGTGGGTTTTCCAAAGGAGGTGGTGTCAGATAGGGGCACGAACTTCCTGTCCAGCTATCTGACTGCTATGTGGGATGAGTGTGGTGTCAACTACAAGTTCACCACCCCCTATCACCCACAAGGAAATGGTCTTGTTGAGCGATTCAACAAAACCCTGAAGGGCATGATCAATGGGTTGTCAGAGAAACTCAGGAGGAGGTGGGATGTTCTCCTCCCATGCTTACTGTTTGCCTACAGGGAGGTGCCACAGAAAGGGGTTGGTTTTAGTCCCTTTGAGTTGGTGTTTGGACACCCTGTGAGGGGGCCATTGAGCCTGCTAAGAGAGTCTTTAGAGAAGCCTCTTAAGGAAGCAAAGGACAATGTGCTTGATTATGTGCTAGGCCTGAGATCTAGAATGGCGGAGTACATGTACAAGGCAAACAGGAAACTGGAGGCCAGCCAGGAGCTCATGAAGCACTGGTATGATCAAAAGGCTACTATGCCTGAGTATACTCCAGGACAGTTGGTGTGGGTGTTGGAGCCTGTGGCTCCCATGGCCCTCCATGACAAGTGGAGTGGGCCCTATCCAATCTTAGAAAAGAAGGGTGAGGTTACTTATTTGGTTGACCTTGGCACCCACAGGAACCCTCACAGGGTTCTGCATGTGAATAGATTGAAACCCCACCATGACAGGGCAGACATGACCATGTTACTGGTCACGGATGAGGGTGTGGAGGAGGAAACTGAGCCTGTGCCCGACCTCCTCTCCACTAATGTGCAAGATGGGTCAGTGGAGGGAGTTGTACTCTCTCCCAAATTGACAGACCAGCAGCACAGAGACTGTAAGCAAGTGTTGGAGCAGTTTGCTGGCCTGTTCTCTTTGACCCCAGGCATCACTGAATGGTGTGTGCACCACATTGACACTGGTGACAGCCTACCTGTCAAGAATAAACTGTACAGGTTGTCTGATCATGTCAGAGCCAGCATTAAAGCGGAGGTTGCTAAGATGCTGGAACTGTGGGTAATTCAACTGTCTGAGAGTCCATGGGCCAGTCCAGGGGTGCTGGTACCTAAACCTAATCCTCAGGGGGGACCCAAGGAGTTAAGGTTCTGTGTGGACTACAGAGGTTTGAATGCAGTCACAAAGACTGACGCTCACCCTGTACCTTGAGCTGATGAGCTCATTGATAGGTTAGGGGCTGCTAAGTACCTGAGTACGTTTGATTTGACTTCAGATTACTGGCAGATTGCCCTCACCGATGGAGCAAAGGAGAGGTCAGCATTTCCACCCCAGAGGGACATTATCAGTTCAAGGTAATGCCCTTTGGATTAAAGAATGCACCTGCCACCTTCCAAAGGTTGGTGAACAGGGTCTTGTCTGGGTTGGAACAGTTCAGTGCAGCTTACCTGGATGATATAACTGTATACAGTTCTACCTGGGGGGATCACTTAAACCACCTAAGGGAAGTGCTTCAGGCCATGCAGCAAGCAGGCCTGGCTATTAAGGCAAGTAAGTGCCAAATAGGGCAGAGTTCTGTGGTGTACCTGGGCCACCTGGTAGGTGGGGGCCATGTACAGCCACTCCAAGCTAAAGTCCACACTATTTTGGATTGGACAGCTCCTGTTACCCAGACTCAGGTCAGGGCATTCCTTGGACTGACAGGGTACTATAGAAGGTTTGTTCAAAATTATGGGACCATTGTAGGGCCCCTAACAGAACTGACTTCTAAAAAGAGGCCCAAAAAGGTGATTTGGACCCCCGAGTATCAGAAGGCTTTTGACACTCTGAAAGCTGCTATGTGTTCAGCACCAGTGTTACTGGCCCCTGACTATACAAAAGAATTTGTAGTTCAGACAGATGCTTCAGAGCAAGGGATTGGGGCAGTGTTGGCCCAGCTAAATGAAGGGGGCCTTGATCAGCCAGTTGCCTTTATTAGTAGGAGGCGTCTTCCCAGAGAGCAGAGGTGGAGTGCCATTGAGAGAGAGGCTTTTGCTGTGGTGTGGTCACTGAAAAAGTTCAGACCCTATTTGTTTGGGACTCACTTTCGTGTTCAAACTGCTTACAGACCTCTCAGGTGGCTCATGCAGATGAGAGGGGAGAATCCCAAGCTGTTAAGGTGGTCCATTTCCCTACAGGGAATGGATTTCACAGTGGAGCACAGACCTGGGGTTGCCCATGCCAATGCAGATGGACTTTCCAGGTTTTTCCACTTAGCTGATGAGGACTACCAGGGTGTAGGTTAGTAACCCATCACCTTTCGTTGGGGGGGGGGGGGCTATGTTGCAAAGTCATCCTGTGCCCTGGGCACCCCCCAACTTTTTGCTGACTGGAACTGGTGGTAACTGACTCTGACTGACCCTGGGCTCTGCCTAACACATTAGATTTATATATAATATGGAAGGGGATTGAAACTACCTAGAGGTCCCCAGTATCCTGGGGCACGGCAGTTTAGAGGCCAGCAGCTTTTCTGCACTTGCATGTGTGCTCTGCTGAAGCCTGGGGTCAGTTTAAAACTAGCCCTGGTTGCCAGGACCGCTTTTAAAAAGTAAAGAGCTGCTCAAATTCGACTTTAATGCTAAAAAACCTGGTTAAGGAAGATCTGCAATATTTCTGCAGATTCAGAACCCCTAAAGTCTCCCTTAGTTGCACAGGGGGTGGGGGTCCTGTAGAGATTAGGGAAATACTTATAAAATATGTTTTTATAAGCCCTGGTGCTAGAAAACGTCATTTTCCCCATTGCAAACCCCATGGCCCATAGGGTAACATGGTAGGAAGTTATTGATTAATAAATATTGAGAGGAGAGGACTAGCCGGACCATTCAAAGACTTCCCAGAATGGTAGTAGTAAATCCAACAATATTATATTGTTGAATTTCTGCTAATGTGTACATACAAGAAGTTATAAGACTTTCTTGTTTGTAGTCCAAATTCAGCCTTCCAGTGGTCTGCCCTGATTGGTCAGAGATAAGTGGATTAGCCAGGCTGCTTTGAAGAGGTGATAAAGAACCACTCTGCTGGGAGGGCAGTGTGCTGGTCTATAAGGTATGCCAGGCCAGGAGGTGGAGTCGTAAACTATGCTCTTCAAAGGCAGAGGGGAGGCCTGGGTTTCAGTTTCACTTTGACACTCTTGACCCAGAGTCAGGGCTAGGCTTAAGGAAGGTATGTGCAGATGGTAGGGAGAGAGTCCATGGAAATAAGCCATCCCAGGGGGTGTGTTTAGCCAGCTCTTACCTCCTTGCTGGAAAATCAGCCATTATAGATTTGGAAGAAAGATGCACTCTGGGACAACATAATGCCACACTCTGCCGGATGTGGTCATAACTATGAGGAGTTACCCTGCTTTCATTGGTCAGAAGTGACCTGTGGCTTGACCCAGAGAATTGTGAATAAGTATCTGAGAGGGGCAGAGCCCTCCAGATCTGCTGCTTGAAACTTACTTGAAGCAAGGCGTGCCCTGCTGCGAAGTTCTGCTGTGCAAAGACTTCTAAGGCCTGACCTCTGAAAACTGCGCCATCTGAAAACTGCAGCCCTGTGGATTACCTTGCTACAAAAGGACTAAGAAGTAGACTCCCTGCAAGCTACAGGTTAACAGAGCTCACCTGGACATCCCCACAAAGAATCCCCAGCCTGGAGTACCAGTGGATTTGAAAGGGTTTTGTTCAAGTGGATTGCGGAATTGAAGTTTCACACTTTCAAGGACCCTCTTGGAGATTCCAGAACCTTGGACTGTGTGTTGGATACTTTGGGACCCGCAAGCAGAACTTCAGGAAGGAGTTCTAACTGGACCTGCCTGCTGAAGAAGGCAGCACTGCACAGTGGTGAGGTATTCTCCAGAACCGCTTCTAAAGGTGTGTCACTGTCAGAGAAAACGAAATGACTAAAAGGGGCACTGTTGGTTTCTAAGCACTAGAAAGTGACTAATCTTTAAAAATTCATAACTCTGGTTCCCTACAGGGGATTTTTTTCGTTTTGGTGTCATTTAAAAGATAAAAATATTACATATTTTGATAAATTGGTGTTGGATTTTTATTTTGTGTTGTGTCTTAATTATTTACTGAAATGGTGTTTTTGAATGCTTTACATACCTGTCTTTGAAGTTAAGCCTGTCTGCTCGCAGCCACGTTACCAAGGGTTGAGCATGGGAATAATTTTCTAAGACCTATGCTGGGTCCTATTATGTGTTGGTGGCCTTATTGCTAGTGGCAGACCGACATTTGCCCCTACCAATAACCCACCTTCCAACATTTACCCTCTGCAGCAGTTCATTTCTTCTCCACCCCCACTTGCCTACTCACTGTTTCATAAACTCCCCAACCTCTCAACCCTTCCCACCCTCCCGCCCTCGTTCTTGTTGTGTCTGTGAAACTAGAAGCAGTTTCTAGTGGAAGAGCAGTGTGCTTCTACAACCCTCTTACTGGGAGCTGTATGGTGCCAGCGTGCTTTATGATTTTCATTTTATTTCTTTTACTTGTGGCGTCTTCCATGTGTTTTGCAAGCATGTCCTCTCAGGCAGGGAGAAGAGTGGGGGAAGTGCTGGTCGTGTAGTGGCCCCTTTGTGTACAGCAGTGAGCAGCAGCTCCTGTATTGCTTTAGATCGTGTGTGTTTATTACTGCTGGGTTTCCACCCCGAAGCTGGCCTCTACTTCAGCTGTGAATGAAAACAGATGGTCCCGGGGGTCTCTCCGAGAACACTTAAAATGTATTGGTCGCCAAGTGAAATGGCGTCTTTTGCAGAAATATGATCTGCTTTGTGTCCATGTCTTTCAGTCTCCCACTAATCCTCTCAGCGTTCCACATCTCAAGTAGCCAGCTCTGGCCTTTTGCATTGTTGGACATGTAGTTTAATTGTTACGATTTTAATATGGGTATTAATAGTGGTGCGCATGGTTGTGTAGGCTGAAAGGCAAGGTGTGTACGCATCTGGAGGGGTGACACCTGCGCTGTCACGCATTTTAAATGCAAACTAACATAAACTTTATCACGCCAATCAGTCGGTCATTGTGAACACACGCACAGGAGGTACGGCTTTAACGTGCACACACGTGTATGTGGCACAGCGTTAACTCCTGGGCGTGCACGTGTAGTACAGAACACCACAGTGTGCACATGCTCGAGTCACAGCTGTAATGAGTGGTGCCTGAAAACCCCAGGAGCAGCTGGTGTGTGCTCCCTCGGTGGTACCCCCTACAGCACCCATGTCAAAGAGATCACTCCGGGTGCCGAGGGGATCCCGCTCAACATGTACGCCCCCCCACACACACACACACTTCCCTTCACTCTGCACTTCTGTGGGAGGCTATGAGGCCCAGGTCTGGTATTCCGGCCTGCAGGGAACTACCCCTCCGGCTGTCTGAACTCATACTAACACCACCCCACGCACATTTCCTTCTTGCTCACACTCGGTCACTCGTGCGCGAGTATGAAAAACCGCACTACACCCAACGCACACGCTCCGCATTGCTCGGACTCTCTGTGAGCGTCACCTGTGCTCCACAGTGAGAAACCATACACATGCATTCACACACACTCGCATGGTCTTGGTCAGGCGCTATAACTCACGCGCTTGTGTGAGAAACTACGAAGCCAAGACCCCACCCCGCTACACAGGCACCTACGGAAGCATGCATGGGACTGCTAGAGCTCTGTAGCCGGCGGACCGAGTGAGGAGCTATACCACACTGCACTCTGATTACCACATGAGAAGACGGACCCCCTTACCTGCACCTCTAAAGGGAAACAAAGCTACAGTGTCCCTTCTACCTCTACCCAGAATGCAGTGTGCGCGCGCAGAACCTGGCGTCCGAGTGAGGAGGAGCTACGATTTGGTGGTGGCACAGGGAGTCTGCATCTGCCCTGGCAGGACAGAAGTGGGCGACGGCAAAGGACATGGGTAACGGCCACAGGAACAAGAAAACCAGAACTGTCTTTATCCGCTCTAAGGGAAAGATGGGAGTAGGTTCTGTTACTTCCCCCATGGTAGCATATTATGGGAACTGCTGCTGCCCGGTTTCCTTGTACTGAATTTTAGAACGTTCTACCTTTATTCAGGAGTTTTAGCCATAAGCGCTCGCACGTACAAGATCACACGAATGTCCTGGACTGACACTATGCCCTCCCAGTGAAGTCGCTTGTGGGCAGACCTTACTGTACATGGGCTGGGAGGAGGCGAATGTTTCTCCCCTTTTACTGTCAGTAGGACGATTATACATTTTCTGTCTTTCTTATAGGCTTTACCAAGTGTGAAGAAAACGGCCCGGGTTACTTAGTTTAACAAGCGCTCGCAATTACTTTTTTTTCGTTCGTACACTTTTTCATTTTAGAGCCGTCCCAGTTGGACTGGCTCGCCTGACTTCCTTTTGTGCTAAAAGGTTTCTTATCTTTATGGGGCCATGTGTTTGGCCCCATAAAGATAAAAAACCATTTACGCCAGCAGTAAGTCCGGGCAGCCAATCCAACTGGGACGGCCCTAAAAGAGAAAAGTGTACGTCACTGGACGCTCTTTTCCAGTGGCTGGCCACTGTTTAGCATAAACGGTGATGCCAGCCAATGGAAAAGAGGGGCGGGCTTAAACCCAGCTAGTGAAAGCTCCTCTAAATCGTTAAATCTCGCCAGCGAGACTGCACATGTCTGCGCAGTCTACGCCAGGCGAGACCTAACAACTGAATAATGAACTGATAGGTAAAAAAAAAGTCTCAACGTAAGGAAAGACAAATAGATACCTATTTCTTGGCTGAGTTGTACAAAGTGAAACCAGAAAAACTGGATAAATTGCGGCTTCCACAATTAAAATGTGTGCCTTTGAATGAACAATTTATTTCATCAAAACCTTTTTCTTCATTATCTCGCATGAAAGCAATTTCAAATATGTGAGTTCAGACCCCTGTTGTGTTCCTTGCCTCACCCTCACCTCCCTTGTGTTGCTTGCCCCGTCCCTCCAGCCAGTCAAAAAAGCGCTGTGACGCAGTCAGCGCTAGCTACATTGTAGTGCTTTTTCCCATGACTTCCAGCCAGGCTGAACAGCAGCCATGCTGCTATTCAACCTGGCCTAAAGACATTGACATTGCCAACTCCAATAGTCCTCGGATTGAGAGAACTATTGGCTTTACCAATGCTTGTTTGCAGTGTTAATGTTCTTAAAAGAGCTGAAATGCCCCTTAAGTGTTTTGCACCCATTCCCCATGCCCCATAGATCCCCGCTACTCACACCTAATAATGATGGACACTCACAAGGTCACATTTTTCCCCCAAAAAATGTTTTACAAAAATTCTAGTGGGAATTGGAGGACAAATAATTACAACATGGTGTGCGCTTGCACCCTTGAGATTATCTAGGTTATTCTGGTCACTGCTCCCTTTCAATCTTCACCTACCTAAGTCTTTAAAAAGTGCATTTCCCTCCTAAAGCTTACAAGCGTCTCGTGTTGTGTGGCCTAGCTTTCTGTAAAGCAATATCAGCAAGAGAAAAGATTCCTGAAAAAGGTATGTCTCCATATATTTAAAATTGAAATATGTTTATACAGAAACACTATTGTTATATAAAAGCATGTCTATCTCCACATGACGTTCACGCACCTCATCACAAATCTCTCATTATTCTAAACGTTTGCTGTTTGAACATTTGTTTTACTAACACATTGCCCACTGGAGTGAGAGCACACTTCTAACCTGTCTAGTATGTGGTGATGATGTCCATTGGGTGGAATTGGGGAGTCTTAGAGCTCTAAACTACCGGAAAGCAAATACTGCTTTCCCTGGAGCCGGAAAGCAATTATCTCTGCATTGGTCCAGGTCAGGAGCGAGTAGAAGCCAAGGGTCGGACATGATCATTCTGCTAACCAAAGACTGGGTTTTGTACAAATATGGTTTGTCGAGGGCGCCTACAGCGTGTCGACGTATATCAGTGGAAGTTAGGGGTGTGTAAGACGGTGCTAACAGGAGGGAGAAGTCCACCCAGAACCCCCCTAATGTGGACCAAGGTCCTACGGAATCGCAGCAAGTAGCGCTGAAAGGCAACCGGTTCCTCCAGTTAGGGTCGTCGTTCTGTCAGCGTACTCGCTGTGATCAGAATTACCCCATTTGACAATCGTAGAGGATCACCTACTCTGGACCGCTCCACATCACTCACCCAGTAGCTCCCAGCCGGGACAGAATTACAACCGGTTTGGAGTGAAGCGCATTCCAGGCCACATCTCAGGGTCCCGCCTTCAGGACCATCCAGCCCCTGTACTGATCATCTCCTAGCCGGGACGGAAGTACAACCGGTTTAGAGTGAAGCTTACTTGGCCCCACAGCATTGTCCCACACACAGGATTCGACGTGTGCAGTGTCCCAACACTCAGGACCTATCGCGGATCGTATTCTTTCTTCCTTTGACTGCCGTGACGGATTGGCTACCGGCTCTCAGAACCTCCATACCTCTTGTCTTTGCCTTTCAGCCCTGAAGAAATCTTGGGGTACATCCTCGGACGAAATACATGTTGGGTGGGCAATCGATCACCAGTAAAAGAAGAACACTACACCAAGGCTGTTTAACTGGTTTCTGTTTTTATTTAAATACAGAATGTTTGTATGCATGGAAGAATTTTGGAGAAAAAAAGGAGTACTTACTCCTCTCTGTTACTTTGACGTGTGCACAGGCTTGCGGCAATGATCATTCTGCTGTTGGGGCAGGACAGAGTCCAGTTGGACTATGGAAGATGTCTCCTCGTTCTCCTCTGCGCTTTCTTGCTTTAGGAGAATCAGAGCCACCCAGACCAGGCTTCAGCACTGGTGGCGCCTGGTGTGACAATCTATTTTGATGCCCCCCTATGACCTCCTTCTCCGCATATTCTCTTACTACCACCCCCCAACAATCCCACTCATCTCTCCATAGCCTCTCTCCTACATGTATTTCATTTGTTTCATAGTGTAGGGTTTCAGAGTGCTTTACATCACATACATATTTTACAGAGACAATGAATCATATGTGTGTCAATCAGTCTATAGGAAATGCTACATAAAACAATGAGGATTACAAGGTGCAGGAATCACGTTGTGCATACTAGTAGGCAATGTATTTTAAATGTGTTTGGTCTGGGGAAGCACAAACTCAGGATTTAATACTAAATACAGTGGTTGGGTTTGGCTTTACTAATAAGAATGTATTTCTACCCAAATAAACCTTTTTTAGCAACATAATGAAAGACTAGGCAAAAAAAATAAAAAAGATAACGTTCTAACCTATACCGTGCAGTTTGCATGCAGCTATTTGAAGACAGTTCATAGGTCACTGTGCTATATTAGGATTATAACTTATGAACTGCAAGTAACAAAAGGATCTCTGTGACGAAAGCAGTAACCCACGGAGCTTTCCACATAAAATACAGTTGTATGATCTGCCAAGTACTATAAACAGGTGTAATAATTTGCAGGGATGCGGATACATTGCTGCACTTTTGATAGCTACACAACTTCATACATACCAACGTTTTGAACCTGGTAAGAGGGAGATTTTGAAAACAAATCGGGTGAATTGATTTTCCCCATTGACTTAAATCAGAGGAGATTTCAAGAGGGAGACGCCTAAAATAAGGCCACTTGGGGCTGAAAAAATTGTGAGTCTCCCGTTTGAATTGGGTCTATTGGCATGTGTTACACTGGAACCCAAGAAGTAGTACAATTCTTACAGAGCTCATGGGTCCTTAGCCATGCGCTGATACACCTCCTGTTCTCCCTAATGGGAAATTAACCATCTTCCGATGTATTTTTTAATACATACTAGTGGTTAGTCAGTTGGGCGGAGCGTGGAGCAAGCTTGCACGCCTTGAGCAGTTCTGAAAAGTCAAGCATATTAAGCAGGATTACACTGGTGTGCATTTCACCACCTCTTATGTACATTGAATGATGTTTCTGCCTACCACCGTGAGATTGCACCCACGTTGAAACAGGAATTTTGAACAATATAAAGACAAATAGAAAAAAGAGGATATAATTATCATGCGAATAACAACGATTTACCGAGGAGTTGAGTTTCCGGACACGAGCAGGCACCATCAACGTATTATGAGAACCGACATTTAATTTATTTCATGGTTGCCCTTACATCCATAAAACACTAAGGTGCCGATTCCGATCCTGTAAAACCCGGGTACAAATGGTCGTACGGAGCGTTTTCTCCTTACGACTCGTACCCGGGAATTCCACCGTACAAACCAGCAAGTATGATTCGTACAGAAATACCATTTCCGTACAAATCGTAAAAAACACCGTACGGCTAAAAAATACATACAATTCCGATCCTGGACAGCGCGTATGCGACGTCCTCACGGAGTCAGGCAGCGTTTTACGGACCAGCAAGTACGATTCATACCCACAGCACTCCGCACGGCTATATTTTTACGGGAGCCAAAAAGTGCCGGAAAAGCTAAGTACGCAGCGATGCACGAGGAAAAGGGGTCCTGCTACGCGACGTACACGCCATCACCCACATCGTATGTGTCATCATGTACGGTGCGTACCCCAACATTGCATATGTACGGACCGTACCCCCCACCCCCGTATGTACGGACCGTACCCCCACCCCCTCATATGTACGGACCGTACCCCCCACCCGCATATGTACGCACCGTACCCCCACCCCAGCCCCGTATGTACGCGCCGTACCCCCAGCCCCGTATGTACGTGCCGTACCCCCACCCCAGCCCAGTATGTACGCGCCGTACCCCAAGCCCTGTATGTACGGGCCGTACCCCAGCGCATAGCGCTGGGGGTACGGCGCGTACATATGGGGCTGGGGTGGGGGTACGGCGCGTACATACGGGGCTGGGGTGGGGGTACGGCACGTACATACGGGGCTGGGGGTACGGCGCGTACATACGGGGTTGTGGGTACGGCGCGTACATACGGGGCTGGGGGTACGGTGCATACATACGGGGCTGGGGGGGGGCCGTACTACTCGTACCCCGGGCACAAGTGTACCCGGGGTAGGGGTCGTACACAGTTCGCTACGTACGGGACGTTTTCCATACGCTTGTGCATTCGGAACGGCGGTACGGATCGGACTTGTGCGCTCGGACTTCAGTTTTACGACTCGTACGTAAAACTGTCCGGGGACGTCTCGTAGACTTTTCCCGAGGCGATTCGTATGTATTTTTCCCGTACGAATCGTACTTCACCGTTTGTACGGTACTTGTACGATTCGTACGTAAAAAAATACGGATACGAGTCGTACGGGAAAAAAAATACAGGATCGGAATTGGCCCCTAATTGTTAGAACAACGGAAGACGAAAATGCAAATATGCATGTTTTATTTCAAAATTATGTGAATGTCTATGAATGCCAGCATTGATTATCTACAATTATTCCATGGTTTATCGTGGAGTTTGGGTATAAATAATTTTGAGTGTGACAGAGATTTTGGGAAACGTAGTAGTCACCTATTGACAGTAGTAATGAAAGTTGTCAAACCCTTCAAGTTTGTTGTCAAATCCACGGGCTGGGCATGAATAACATGAAGTTAGATAGGAATGCTGGGAAATGTAGTAGTGATTTATTTCGTAGTGGAAATGAGGGTCAGCGTTTAACTTCTGAAATCCGTTGTCGAGTGTAATTGTTTGACTGACACACGTGATAGACCACCTGAGGGGAGTTAGGAGTGGTGACTAATAAAGAGTCTGTTTAGTTTGTGCTGCGGCAATTTATAGAACAACACTGTGATGACACGGAAGGTACCATGGTTCTGGAAACAAGTTGGATACTGTGTGATGCTGGGATTTAACAATGGATACAGTCCCTTATAAGTCAGGGTAAGCTCTCTGACAATGAACATGGCAAAGGCGAAGGTGTTGAAATTATATGGGTAGACTAAGGGAGGTTGCCATTTGGGCTAGGGCACATATGAACTGGAGACACGAGTTGGCTCTGTGAGTTTTGGGTGTTATGTAAGAGCTTGAGTTCATCAATAATTTAGGAAATAGAAATACCACTGGGCATAGAGACGTGTTGTTTCTCTTACAGCATTTACCAGTTGAATATATTTGAAGTAAATTAGATGGAACAGGGTTACGAATGAAGTAAGATGTGCAATAATTATGCTGATGGTGGTGTTTATGTATTTTTGTACTTTAGGTACCACTGACGAAGGGATAATTCCCGAAATGCTTTCGGTGATTTTAAATAAAATCGTGAAATTTGGAAAACATTTTCCTCTCCTGTGTTTTTATGGAAAATCTTCGCATGGTTTTGGAATTAATAAAATGAATTGAAACTATTGGGAAAAATAAATGGAGTAAATTGATGGTCAAAAAGAAGATTAAAGTTTAAAAATGTGAATTTGATTTATTGGATTAATTCAGGCATTGGCTGTGCAGTTGGATTGGAACCCAACCAGGTTCTTTCGTGTTCATTCTGGATAGATAGGCCACAACTTAGCCTCTACACCAGAGTTCTGCACTACTTATGCTAGGTATAATGGGAAGATTCACAGCGTGCGTTATCTCCTTGTTGTTCAAAATGTCTGGGCTCCTCAAGAGGAAATAAATGGACATAGTTTTAATTCTTTTAAGTCGAGATTTCAAAGTTCAAATATATTTTAGAATCCACACATAAAGACATGGAACTGTCTAACTAGAAGGTGCCTTGCAGTAGCAGCTTCTATGCAGCTCATATTTATAATCACATGTCTCCAGTATGTTTAGGCGATTTTCTCCTCACAAGGAGGCTACTAAGACGTTAGGCCCAAAAGCAGCAGAAAACCATGAAAACAATATTCTTGAAGGTTGTGAGATCTGGATTAACTTTAACATAAACTGCCTACAGAGAAGGTGGGCAAGAACAAAATTATTTTAGGAATATTTTGTAAATAAGCAGTGTGCTAGATTTCGTGCCCTGAGGAAAAGCGTGCACGTACATGTGTGTAGCATCATCAGGAGACGTTCTTTGTAAAGCATTTCAAACCCACAAAGGGCATCTGAAGTCATAGATAAGACCTACTGAATCATCTAAGACAAGAGAAGGAATGGAGGTGGGGTGGGGGTGTGTGTGCGTGTATACGCAGCCCGATGGCCTGTACTGCCCTGGGTTGAAGCAGTCAACGCCGCCAAGCTGAGGCTACTGTGCCTACAACCTAAAGCGCTATATTTTCAAAGAAAAGAGGGGGGACAAGCAGAGACGTTTTAAGGCATGGGCAAAGGGGGCTCTGGCCCAGGGCTCCCACTTTTCTAGGGGCCCCATCATTAAGCATCCAGGACAGTCCCAGACAGTGGCATAACGCAAAAATTATAGGGCCACTTACACAATATGAAAAGGGGGCTCCCAGGTCTCTAATATCTCGTAAATATTCAGAGGCTTTGCACTGAATGGGGGCCCCCTGAAGGACTGTGGTCCCCTTAAAGGTTTAGCCAACAATGAGGGTTGTTGATAATCAGACTAGAGCTGCTGAGGGCTTTTATGATCTGAAAATGGATAACAAATGCAGAATTGTTCTGAGCAGTGGGGCCCCCAAATAATGTTTGGCCCAGGGCCCCCAAAATCCTTAAGATGTCCCTGGGGACAAGAGGAGAGAGCCGTTTGGAGATTGCGTCCTCCCTAATATCAACCACAAAAAATATGGCAATCTGGACTAGAGGTTCACCACTGGGAAACTAGGAGGTAATCAGTAGGTACCCACCTGGTAACCTGGTAACCAACCTACCTCCCCACCGGGGAGGTCACACAAATGCTAATAAAAACATTTTTCTAGCACGCAGAGGTAGTTACCTCACTGTGAAAGAGTGGGGACCACAAGTTGGGAATTTCTTAGGTCCTGTTTCTCTGTCACGTGGTATAGATTAGATACTTTGATGGGGATGAGTCAGCACCAACTGAACAGTCCAGCCATCCAAAATTAGCTAAGGCGCAAGAAATCTCTGCCTTGAGCCTTCAGTTGAGTTGAATTTAATGGATTCTTATTGGTCCATTGAAACAGAATGACCGGAGCCTATAGTGGCCTCTTCTGCATCCAGCCCCGTAAGTCTTCCTTCCTGTTCCATATCTACCATGAATACAAATTGCCCGGAGCAGTGTCCCTCTCTGGGATAGTACTCTAGGCCACTACGAGTTGTCCATTGTTTCTGGACCTGAAATGATCAGGTACAGAATCAATGGACCGAGGTTCTGTGTGCGGATTGGCACATGGTAAAACCACAGGTCCAGAGGGATGGTGGGCCGAGGAACAGTCTGACTTTCCGTGTTGCCTAAATCACCAAGGGGATTGTCACCCCACAAAGGCACTCCCTGCCGAATACTCCTTGACCTGCACCAGTCACCCTTCATATATTTATCACCTGCTCAAATTCTCCGGAATCGTGGGAAACCTGCAATAAGGGCCCTCGTAAAGCGGAGTTTAAGAGGCTATTTCAGATTCCAGAGAATTTAACTCATAATGCCCATTAACCCATGGGGAGATACTGCCAGAATTATTTCTAGCTTTGTTATTTCCCCGCGGAGTTAAGAGGGAACTTGTAATGAGTGCCTAAGCAGAGCTGCACTCTGTGTTCAAGAATGTGTTAGCATGGCTGTCTCCATATAACATTGTGTGTAACACTCACCAGCTCAGTAACGAGAGTAAACCAGAGGTTATAATGTAAGATGTTGAAAGAATACACTGCGACAGAAGGAGAAAATTGTGCCTTAGAAGGAAATATGTCCTGGTTGAGTTGAATGGTATCTTAAGTCGCTGAATAGTGATCTTAGACTTGTTTCCTATGCCCCACCGGAAGGTCTTAACTTCTTCCTCGAAGCTAATGAAATGTCTCGAATGAGAATTAATTTGGAAGTTGGTTCTTCTCCTGCTTTGCTGATGGAACATCAACGAGGTGAAGCTCCGCTAGAGATCTTGCTGATTTTTGACCATATTGAGGCTTCTGCAAAAATATATCGGACAAGCAGGCCTCAATCCTTCCAGGCCTAAAAGCAGCACTGATGATTTTGAGGCACTGATTATACTGAACTACTGCTAATATAGACCGTGGGTGAAATCCGAATCACTGGCCGCCCATGGTTTTGCCTGTGTCTTGTTTGTCCAGTCCAGCCCTGACACTGCTTTAGCTGAAAACGTGTACACAGAATGGAGGTGGTACTTATATTGTGGTCAATAATTTCTACCTATGTTAGTCCACCGCTTCCATTACCATCACATTGTCATAAGAATATTACTACTAGTCTTGTCTCCACATCTACTTACCTAGACTTATCTTGCGATGCAGTAGTTAAGTTCATGAAGAGGATGCATGAGGTTTGGTCACAGGGGGGCTCATTTACAAGTCCTGTGCGCTGCCAGAATGTCAGTTTTTGTGACATTCTGGTGGTCCACACTGCTTAGCCATGTCTACAAGGCCACGTAAATCCACCCTGCGTGGCTTTTCGCGGCCTTGCGATATGGAGTGAGGAAAGGCAGCACAAGTCACTGCGTTGCCTCACAATACAATGAGGAGGCGTGCCATGGGCGTCACGGTGGGTGCTCCCACGTAACACCCATGGCATTTGACACATTCCCAGATTTACAACAAGCTGTAAACCTGGGGATGTGTCAAAAGCCTACGCCTCCCCAGCGGTGGCGTAGGATAGGCGCAATGGGGAGAAATAACATTATTTCTCTTTGTTTTTTCCTCTTTCTGCATTCTGCAGCACACACAAAAAGAGGAAATCGCATCCATTTAATGTTTTTATGCAGGAAGGTGCCCAGGGCCGGACTGGGAACCAAAACCGGCCCGGGCAAAGTGCTCAGCCGGCCCCCCAGGGGGTTGGGGGTGCCTCCGTGCTCTTTGTCAGGGCCGGTTTTCGGCCCGATTTTGTTACAGGGCCGATTTTGCAGCTATGCTGCAAAAACGGCCGTGTAACAAAAACAACCGCCAGGGGCCCAAAACCGGCCCCCACCCGTGCAGCGCACGGGGGATTGCCCGTGCCCGCTACGGCCAGTCCGGCCCTGAAGGTGCCCCTTCCAGCACAAAAACGCAGAGCAGCAGGTAGGCTTGTGGCGCTGCCCTGCAACAAAATGTTGTAAATGAGGCCCACAGTGTATTGCTAACTCATTGGCAATGTGACCATGTGTTTGTCAAAAAGGATATTATTGTGGTGCCCCCGCGCCCTTTCGCCCACGGAGGAGAAACAAGCATTGGCGGCCTGGGGATCCCTCTTACTCATCGCGTAAACAAACGTCATCAGCAGAGTTGAACTTTTTGCACATGCTGCTGTTCCTAGAGACGTGTGAGCTCTGTCAACAACTTTCGGTTTCCATCTCTCTCATCTGTGCCCCTGCCTGGGTTTCCTTGTGTATTACTGAAACCGAAGTGTGACTGCGGCACACGTTCACACAGAAGCGGAGGGCCCCGGGGGCGGGACGTTTGGTAAATTAGACCTACAATACTTGTCTTTGCTGGAAACGACGAACTCTTTTTCCTTTTTGCTGAACCGAGATCACCTTTTCTGCCTTTCAATGAGAGAACTCAGAAATGTTGTCAGGATTTTTCTGAAAGTATGACGAGGCTGAATCCGAAAACACTTTGGGCTAGGTTTACTAGCACTTAGTCTCATGACGCTGCACAATTTTGCGCTGCGTCACTGGGCATTTTTAGTGACCAGTAAACCTACACAATGTTTTCGTTCCCTTTGAGCCACAAGAGCGTCCACGCAAAAGATTAATAAATAACGCCTCCCGTGCGAAAATACAGAGAAGACACTAATAAAATATAAGCGTGATGTCATGTATTAATCAAGGCTTCAGGAAATCATAAGGCGCATGATTCAGCGATATAATGGAGGTTGACTCAGCAAATTGCCTTATGGAGAGGAGGCGGTGTCAAGTAGACAGATGATGAAGATGATGTCACACCTTCATCATCTTTTATATCCATAGCCCTACATCTAGGGTTGCCACCTTTCCAAGAGAAAAATACCGGCCGTTTGGTGATGTTTTAAGACCCCATAACGGCCCGGACATGATACTAAATAGGACTTTAAACAAAATGGCATGAATTCATTTTTGTAATATGACTTTTTTGCCTTTTTTACTTTCATTATTAGTCAGAGATCATTAGCACAGCACTAGAACGCAGTTAAAAGTGCTTTTTATATATATTAGTTGTTTGAAGTATGCACAGACAAGCGCTAGAAATACTTGCATTAGGTGATTTCGCTTATTTGTGTGCCAGCTGGGATGTTACAATACCGGTGGGGCCGGTAGAAAACCGGTCATGTGGCGACCCTACCTACAACTGGTTTCTATTTACTGACAAGGAACTGGGGGAAGGCAAGGAGTGGAAACTACAGAAAATATCGGGCCCTGTGTGATTCCTTTGTCTGCCACTGCCTCCAGGACCTCCGAGACCAGGTGTAGCAAGGACAGTGCCAGGGGTACAAAAGGGTTAGCCAAGGGCAGAAGCAGCAGATACCCCTACGTGTTTTACCATAGGATTGGGAATTAGGGGGGTTATGAGGCATATACTCTCCAATCTCCTTGGGATTGAGGGGTTCCAAACTTAGTTGTCAGAACACATATTGAATGTGATTGATGTTTGTTTATTTTCTATGCTTGTTTGTAATCTACTATTTACATTTTTGTCAAAGGGGTTGGCTGAATATGAAACTGTTAATACGTTGAGGGTTAACAAATGTTGACAGCTTTTAATACAAATATCTAATATTGATGTTCTTGATTGGTTTGCAATTCAGTGAAAATCTGAATTTTGCGCTGTTGAGAGTGAGGTTCTCGTTTGTATTTATTTGCATTTATTTATTTGTTATGCACAACTCATACCAGTCAAGTCTGGTTTCAAGACACAAAACGAGAGCTCAAGAGTGATAGGAAGCAAGAGAGCGTAATTGTAGATGAAAAGTGTCTACAAAAGTGGAAAGGGGGCGTGAAGGTAGAGGTTTACATATTATAGAAAGGAAGGGAGGTGCTGAGAAAAACATGCAGTTCCCAAGGAATAAGATAGTGTAACCGAATGAGGATTAATAGCTGCCCAACATGTTTGTCTGAGCAGACTAATGGATGTATGGCTTGCTAGGCAGTTATACACTTTGGTGCCGATTAGGATCCTGGAGAAACCGGGTACGAACCGTCGGACGGAGGCTTTTCTCCGTCCGACTCGTACCCGGTTGTAAAACTTTACAAACATGCAAGTACGATTCGCACGGAAACACTATTTCCGTACAATTCGTACAAAACACCAACCGAGGAAAATAAACATACAAATGACATCCGGAAAAGCGCCGACGTGAAGTCGGGACGTATGCAGCCTGCGTTCCACGAACCAGGAAGTACGATTCGCACCGACGTCATCCCGCACGGAGAATATTTTCCGGCAGCCAAAAACTGCCGGGAAATCAGGACGACGCGCACCAGGAGCACCTGTACGCGACGGACAGACATGGACCCAAACCTACGTGTCATCCCGGCCCTCATAGCAGTCGACTTCCTCTACAGGTAGCGACGCAGACGCCGCAGAAGGTCAGAACAACACCCAGGTGCAAAGGGGGGGGGGGGGCAGGGGCAGGACACAAAACCCCCACCCAAGTCACACAGCACACATGCCCTGGACATACCTGACCTCCAGGCCCTGGTCACTTCGAGGGGGTGGGGGCATGTCCAGCAACCCCAGCGTCCGCCACAACGGAAGTGGGCGACGACGCAAACCGGCAACACAACAATACAGGTACGTACCGTACCCACGCCTTAAGAGCGTGGGTACGAGTCGTACCACGCCCACACCCAAGTCACCCCAACAATGGCGGTACGGCCCGTACCCATGTGCCAAAGGCCTGGGTACGGGCCCCACAAGCATTCCACAGCGTGGGCACGGGTACGTACGGACCGTACCCTCACCCGCGTATGTATGGAGCGTACCCCCACCCCAACAGTGAATGTACGGACCATACCCCCACCCGCGTATGTATGGAGCGTACCCCCACCCGCGTATGTATGGAGCATACCCCCACCCCAACAGTGTATGTATGGACCGTACCCCCACCCACGTATGTATGGAGCGTACCCCCACCCCAACAGTGTATGTACGGACCGTACCCACACCCGCGTATGTATGGAGCGTACCCCCACCCGCGTATGTATGGAGCGTACCCCCACCCGCGTATGTATGGAGCGTACCCCCACCCCAACAGTGTATGTACAGACCGTACCCCCACCCGTGTATGTACACCAGTGTATGTACGGACCGTACCCACACCCGCGTATGTATGGAGCGTACCCCCACCCCAACAGTGTATGTACGGAACGTACCCACACCCGCGTATGTATGGAGCGTACCCCCACCCCAACAGTGTATGTACGGAACGTACCCACACCCGCGTATGTATGGAGCGTACCCCCACCCCAACAGTGTATGTACGGACCGTACCCCCACCTGTGTATGTACACCAGTGTATGTACGGACCGTACCCCCACCCGCGTATGTATGGAGCATACCCCCACCCCAACAGTGTATGTACGGACCATACCCACACCCGCGTATGTATGGAGCGTACCCCCACCCCAACAGTGTATGTACGGACCGTACCCACACCCGCGTATGTATGGAGCGTACCCCCACCCCAACAGTGTATGTACGGACCGTACCCACACCCGCGTATGTATGGAGCGTACCCCCACCTGTGTATGTATGGAGCGTACCCCCACCCGCGTATGTATGAAGCATACCCCCACCCCAACAGTGTATGTACGGACTGTACCCACACCCGCGTATGTATGGAGCGTACCCCCACCCGCGTATGTATGGAGCGTACCCCCACCTGCATATGTATGGAGCGTACCCCCACCCCAACAGTGTATGTACGGACCGTACCCCCACCCGTGTATGTACACCAGTGTATGTACAGACCGTACCCACACCTGCATATGTATGGAGCGTACCCCCACCCCAACAGTGTATGTATGGAGCGTACATGCCCAGACGCAGGAGGGGTGGGTGCAGAGTCCTCCCAGCAGTGCCCAGACACAGGAGGGGTGGGTGCAGAGTCCTCCCAGCAGTGCCCAGACGCAGGAGGGGTGGGTGTAGAGTCCACCCAGCAGTGCCCAGACACAGGAGGGGTGGGTGCCTATCACTCCCAGCAGTGCCCAGACGCAGGAGGGGTGGGTGCAGAGTCCTCCCAGCAGTGCCCAGACGCAGGAGGGGTGGGTGCCTATCACTCCCAGCAGTGCCCAGACGCAGGAGGGGTGGGTGCCTATCACTCCCAGCAGTGCCCAGACACAGGAGGGGTGGGTGCAGAGTCCTCCCAGCAGTGCCCAGACGCAGGAGGGGTGGGTGCCTATCACTCCCAGCAGTGCCCAGACGCAGGAGGGGTGGGTGCAGAGTCCTCCCAGCAGTGCCCAGACACAGGAGGGGTAGGTGCAGAGTCCTCCCAGCAGTGCCCAGACACAGGAGGGGTGTGTGCCTATCACTCCCAGCAGTGCCCAGACACAAGAGAGGTGGGTGCAGAGTCCTCCCAGCAGTGCCCAGACGCAGGAGTCGTGGGTGCAGAGTCCTCCCAGCAGTGCCCAGACACAAGAGGGGTGGGTGCAGAGTCCTCCCAGCAGTGCCCAGACGCAGGAGGGGTGGGTGCCTATCACTCCCAGCAGTGCCCAGACGCAGGAGGGGTGGGTGCCTATCACTCACAGCAGTGCCCAGACACAGGAGGGGTGGGTGCAGAGTCCTCCCAGCAGTGCCCAGACGCAGGAGGGGTGGGTGCAGAGTCCTCCCAGCAGTGCCCAGACGGAGGAGGGGTGGGTGCCTATCACTCCCAGCAGTGCCCAGACGCAGGAGGGGTGGGTGCCTATCACTCCCAGCAGTGCCCAGACACAGGAGGGGTGGGTGCAGAGTCCTCCCAGCAGTGCCCAGACGCTGGAGGGGTGGATGCAGAGTCCTCCCAGCAGTGCCCAGACGCAGGAGGGGTGGGTGCCTATCACTCCCAGCAGTGCCCAGACACAGGAGGGGTGGGTGCAGAGTCCTCCCAGCAGTGCCCAGACACAGGAGGGGTGGGTGCAGAGTCCTCCCAGCAGTGCCCAGACACAAGAGGGGTGGGTGCAGAGTCCTCCCAGCAGTGCCCAGACGCAAGAGGGGTGGGTGCCTATCACTCCCAGCAGTGCCCAGACGCAGAAGGGGTGGGTGCCTATCACTCCCAGCAGTGCCCAGACACAGGAGGGGTGGGTGCAGAGTCCTCCCAGCAGTGCCCAGACGCAGGAGGGGTGGGTGCAGAGTCCTCCCAGCAGTGCCCAGACACAAGAGGGATGGGTGCAGAGTCCTCCCAGCAGTGCCCAGACACAGGAGGGGTGTGTGCCTATCACTCCCAGCAGTGCCCAGACACAAGAGGGGTGGGTGCAGAGTCCTCCCAGCAGTGCCCAGACGCAGGAGGGGTGGGTGCAGAGTCCTCCCAGCAGTGCCCAGACACAGGAGGGGTGGGTGCAGAGTCCTCCGAGCAGTGCCCAGACACAAGAGGGGTGGGTGCAGAGTCCTCCCAGCAGTGCCCAGACGCAGGAGGGGTGGGTGCCTATCACTCCCAGCAGTGCCCAGACACAGGAGGGGTGGGTGCAGATTCCTCCCAGCAGTGCCCAGACGCAGGAGGGGTGGGTG
The DNA here is from genome assembly GCF_964204655.1 of Triturus cristatus. Lineage (NCBI taxonomy): Eukaryota > Metazoa > Chordata > Amphibia > Caudata > Salamandridae > Triturus > Triturus cristatus. The sequence goes on from NC_140582.1 coordinate 1,045,317,296, forward strand.
CAGAGTCCTCCCAGCAGTGCCCAGACACAGGAGGGATGGGTGCAGAGTCCTCCCAGCAGTGCCCAGACACAGGAGGGGTGTGTGCCTATCACTCCCAGCAGTGCCCAGACACAAGAGGGGTGGGTGCAGAGTCCTCCCAGCAGTGCCCAGACACAGGAGGGGTGGGTGCAGAGTCCTCCCAGCAGTGCCCAGACACAGGAGGGGTGGGTGCAGAGTCCTCCCAGCAGTGCCCAGACACAAGAGGGGTGGGTGCAGAGTCCTCCCAGCAGTGCCCAGACGCAGGGGGGTGGGTGCCTATCACTCCCAGCAGTGCCCAGACGCAGGAGGGGTGGGTGCAGAGTCCTCCCAGCAGTGCCCAGACGCAGGAGGGGTGGGTGCAGAGTCCTCCCAGCAGTGCCCAGACGCAGGAGGGGTGGGTGCCTATCACTCCCAGCAGTGCCCAGACGCAGGAGGGGTGGGTGCCTATCACTCCCAGCAGTGCCCAGACACATGAGGGGTGGGTGCAGAGTCCTCCCAGCAGTGCCCAGATGCAGGAGGGGTGGGTGCAGAGTCCTCCCAGCAGTGCCCAGACGCAGGAGGGGTGGGTGCAGAGTCCTCAAAGCAGGGCCCAGACACAGGAGGGGTGGATGCAGAGTCCTCCCAGCAGTGCCCAGACGCAGGAGGGGTGGGTGCAGAGTCCTCCCAGCAGTGCCCAGACACAGGAGGGGTGGGTGCAGAGTCCTCCCAGCAGTGCCCAGACGCAGGAGGGGTGGGTGCAGAGTCCTCCCAGCAGTGCCCATGGAACGCAAAGGGTGGAGTAGCCACAGATACAATGCCCACAAATGTCAGTCAGGTGCACAAAGACCCTGCAGGACATGTACCACATGTGTGCGAGGCTGGGTGTACACACATGCATAGCGCCTAAAAGAGAACATGTCCACATGAAGTCATGTCAACAGTCTACATACACAAGTACAGTGACCACCAAGGATGCCATGAATGATGCAGGTGGAGACATCGCTCAGCATGCATGTGCAAAGTTGAAGGAGTCCGTCACACACCCAGCTGATGTAGACACAGCTCAGCACCACATAGTGGAAACACCCTGCAGGGAAGATGTCAGGTTACACAGAGGAAGGAACACACCTTGGGACGATGTCACCATGCAGTAACTGCTTACATGAACAAAGTAATGTAGCCAACAGCTTGTGATGGCACACAGATACCAGGGTCCACTCTATGACCAGCACAAGACTACATTTCCCACACACCCAACACATTATCACCACCCAAAATCATGGAGCTGGTCCACCAACAGCAATACCAGATAAACAGTAGTGTTCCAAGGAAAAAACAAATTGCTTTATTCAGCAGGATGTAAGTAATAACCATCATAAATGTCAATATATACAAGGCCCATAGGGCAGTCCATGACTCTAATCCGGATGGGGGACACAGTGGTACGTGTGTCCCCTAGCTTGCCTGCACAGTCAGACTCCTTTGTCTTCCACAGGGGGGGGGCATCATGTTGGGGGGAAGGACCAGGCACCGCAGGGACAGGAGGGGCAAGGGGAGGTGTTGTGGGTGCAGGGACGGACGACTCCAACACAGGGGGTGGGGCAGCGCCAATGGTGGATTCGAGCACGGCGCTGCACACTACTGCCAGGTCGCCCAGCGTCTCCCCTGCACCCGAAGGAACCACAGGCCCCAAGGAGGGGGGGGGGGGTTGGAGGGATGGGTCGCAGCGCTACTGGGGGGGGGGGGTGGACAGGGGGGGACTCAACTCCCCTGCCGGTGTCCTGCCTCTACCGCTTGCGGGGTGGTGCCACACTGGGGCTGATGGACAGACTGGGCAGGACTGACCCTGTGTCCGACTCTTGGCCAGGAGAGCTGAGGGGAGTGGATTTGGAGGGTGGTGGTCGTGAGGAATGTGGACTCCCACTCTGGCTGCGTGTCTTCCGTTTCCCCCGACACAGTGGGTGTGCCTACTTCTCCCTGTGTGTGCGTGCCAGGAGGTGTGCGCTTTGCCTTCCCTGCTGGTGTGGTGCCTGTGTCTGGTGGGGTGTGTGCATGCTGACGTCTGGGTGTACGTGGGACAGGCATGGGAGTGGGAAGTGTGGATGGGGCATGGGTAGGGGGTGGGACGAAGTGCTGCAGGAGATCCACTGCTGCAGTCAGTGTCGAGTCAAAAGACCGCAGCAAGTTGCGTTGGTCAGCCTGCGATGCTGAAATGCCCTCCAAGTATGCCTCCATGTTGTTGAGCACTCGGCTGTGGCCATGGAGGACATTAAGCATTGCAGCCTGACCAACCTGCAACTGCCGCAGGATGTCCACAGACTCGGCATTGGCGGCAGCAGTGGAGACAGGGGCAGGGGGTGCGGTGCCTGGCAGGAAGGAGACACGTGGTGACCTAGCACGCCAGGAAGGGACACGAGCAAGTGGGAGGCCGGTGATGGCAATGGAGGGGGCGGGGAGAGATGTTATGCTGCTGTCAGCTGTTGGAGCAGCCTCCGCCCCCTCGGAGAGCTCAGCCTCGGACCCGTCAGCTTCATATTCTGTGGTGGCAATGGACAGGTCCTCCGGCTCACTCCCCTCGGCCTCAGTTCCACTCGATGTGCCAGCTAAGATGTCACTGCTGGCACTGGTGCCCGGTCCCTCCGCACGGTCTGTGCCGGTGTCTCCATCCGTGTCCCCCGACGATGCTGTGGGCAAGGTGAATAAACAGGAATTAATCAGACACCTGTATATATATGTCACATGAGTCAAATCTACATAGGTTACAGTGCATAGCCTGAAATGAAAGATGAGTAACATCTACAATACAAGGTACATATATAGGCCCTGCAACACACAGTTGGTTCACCCAGCATGCCACTGAGAAACTATGGAGAGCATGACACATTTGCAAATGACATGATATGGATTTGGACAGAGGAGCCAGGCTCTGGGGCCAATCCAGCACTACATCTGCACCACACAGCGTTGCCGTAACTAGGGATGAGCAGGGACCATCTCCATGAACTTGAGGCACATGCTGCAAAGGTAATACTTAAAAACATGCCCAACATGAATGGGACACTGCACCTTGAGTGTATGTCCAGACAAACATCACACACTGGCCAGACCGAGCAATGAGATTTCAGGTGTCGACATGTAGGCTTTGCCCGCACCAACCACCCCCTACATGCGACAATTTGATGAGACACAGGAAGCACTTGCATCTCTTAGTCTGGGAGAAATACACATGGGCTGCCAGAAACCCATATTGGACCCAAAATACCCCATGTGCGCCTGTACAACGATCTAATTTACAAATGGCCATCATCAGATAATTGTAACAAGACACACAGGCACTGGCCACCGTGAGTATGAACGAGGAAAATTAGGGCAGGCTGTACAGTGGACACTTGTAGAACACGTTACGTAAATATACATGGTGCCAGGGGACAATGGCACAGAGCACATCCTATGCTGTAGACACTGAGAGTGTCCACATATTGTGATGACACACATGATACCTAGCAAAATATGCCCCAGGGGACAGTAGTGGCCACAATATTCCATGGTCCTGAATGGTAATGACTGCAACACAGGCCACCATCCCTGCACTCTGCGTATCGCACACTCATGCACATTATGTCACAGGCCACAACATAGGACATGCTTGCTGTAAGGCATTACACTTCAGAGACATACTCCTATGTCTGGACTCAGCATCAGTGCCAATTGACATGGACCCCACAAGTACTCAACTGGACAGGGCACAGGCAAGGTCCCAAAACCTGTTACACACCACCCCCACACATGATGCTGCAAGCATTGGTCACGTGGATAAACTGCCAGCCCAGATGACCTTGTGAAAAAGTGACTACACACAGACCAGGGAACACATGGCAAGGAGGGTAAGGGAGGAAGGACAGCACCGCTATACTGTGGGTGACAGGACCTGCACCGCACATTTAAACACTGGCATTGTATCCATGCAACTGCGCACTTACAAATGCTGGTAAAACACAACAAACACACATGTACCTACCCCCTTCCTGCTGCTGCTTCTCCCGTAATCGCCTGTCCATGTCTGAAAAGACCACCGCCAGCACACGCTTGTGGATGTGGGTCAGACGGCGACGCCCATGGTTCTTAGGGCCCACAGGTGAGTCCCCCAGCAGGACCCGTGCGATCCTCCGCGTCCAGCACTGGATATCCTGCCAGCGTTTTCTCACCTGGGCCAGGCGCCGCTTGCGACCCTCCGTCCTCCTCACGGCACTGACGGCGTCCCTCCAGATCTGCTCCTTGGCAGAGGCGCCTACCTGTGGGGTTGAAAAAGTGAGACTACATCAATACACCTGCCACATGTCACAGAGACACACATTAGAACTATTTATCTGGTTTCAACAAGGCATAGTATGCAGCCAAAGCATTGCACCTTTGTCATAGGGACTTTTTTCTCTGTGTAAGGGCAAATGCACCATGTGCCATAGAAAGTACACAGGTGGCATGAGGGGTACGACACAATAAATGATCCAGACTCACACTCTGCATCAGAAGGTACACCAGGATTATGTGCAGCACCTCAAAGCAGTCACATGCCACAGGCCACTGACGCTACCTCAGCAGAGTACACAGACACACACAGGCACAGGACATACACCTGCCATTGCCAAATGCAGCTACAAACCTCACTCTGCACATGTGCCACTAGACTGGGGGGGCTCACAGGTGTGGGGCTGGCTCTGCACGTCAGACACACAGCACTGCTCCCTGCTCGCATCAGATGGGCAGGGTATATCCATCCCTCATGCAGCTGGGGTGCTACACTCCACATATGCACCCACCCACATGACAGGGGACTTACACACACACCGATGTCCAGGGTACGCCCACATCATGTGGACACTCTCAGCACAGGTACACTGAACAAACACACATCTGTGGGTACAGTCACCTGTCACACTGGGGTGACCACAGAATCACATGAGGACTGTAGAAGCAACATTCCCAGGAGGATTAGACAGGCAGAATGTGGCATGCACCATGCAGTGATTGTCACAGTAAACACAATGCAAGTGAGGACGGCAGACATGCACCACAGCATGCTCTTGCTGGGAGACATCAGGCATTCCCCCCCTGGGACTCACTCTACAGTACAATGCATGTGTGTCACACCTGGACACAATGCCAGAAGTCCCAGTCACAAAAAAGGGACGCAGTCTGTGCTAGTGGACTCTGCACTCACCTGAAACCCTGGTCGCCCATACAGCATGGGGTACTGTGGGAGGATCACATCCAGCAATGCCAGATTCTCCTCCAGGGTGAAAGGCTGGACCCTCTCCACAGACCTTGACATGGTGCCAGGGAATCACGAGCAGCAGCAGGGTTGTAGAATCAAAAGATGTGCAGGCAAGTGCTCTTTCATGGGACCTGGCTGCCTTATATCTGCCTTGCTGGCCTGTTTCATGCACAGGAATACAGAGTGATTGGTCACTCACATTTGCATCCTATGTTTCCTCCAATCCCTTTAAACCTAGCACAGTCAGTGGCTTTGCTTTTTTTTTCTTGAGCATGATGTCAACTCCACAACCACTTTGCAACAAAGTAGATTCTTTCAAACCGACTTTTGCTGGGCACCTGATGAAAAAAATTCAAACTTTAAACTTGGTCTCCATGACAACCAGTATGCATGTAGGGCTTTACACTTGTCCCTCATGTGTCCCCTATGTAATTTGTAGATTCACACACAGGTACGGTGCGTTCCGGGGCCCTAGGGCACCCCAAATGCATAGCAACGGGCCATACAGGCGTGTGTACGGTCCGTATCACAATGGGTACGCATACGCGAGCAAACCCATAGTGATACGGACCGTACACACGCTTGTACGCTCACTATCACCATGGGTGTGCTCGCGTATGCGTACCCATTGTGATACGGACCGTACACACGCGTGTACGCTCACTATCACCATGGGTGTGCTCGCGTATGCGTACCCATAGTGATACGGACCGTACACACGCGTGTACGCTCACTATCACTATGGGTGTGCTTGCGTATGCGTACCCATTGTGATACGGACCGTACACACGCGTGTACGCTCACTATCACTATGGGTGTGCTCGCGTATGCGTACCCATTGTGATACGGACCGTACACACGCGTGTACGCTCACTATCACTATGGGTGTGCTCGCGTATGCGTACCCATAGTGATACGGACCGTACACACGCGTGTACGCTCACTATCACTTTGGGTAGGCCTACGGCAGCACTCCCATACTGATAGGGAACGTACACACGCCCTCAGAGCGAATGTACGGTGCCTTTCACACATAACAGTGGTGACAGGCAGCACACAGAAAGGAATAGAGCTGACATACTTGTCCATGGATGGACATCAAGGCATTGTCTGGGCAGTAATACATGTGTGGGGCACAGGTGTGAAAGGCTGTGATGTGGCACATTACTCCTGAGTTGTGAAGGCAATAGATGTATGATGAGATGTGTACAGATGTTATGTGTGATGGTGCACTATGTGCCAGACATGCCCTTCACTCCTTTGACATGTGTGCATGTCGTACAGAACACTTGAGATGAGCGTCACTAGCATGGCACAGGTAACAACACACGCAAGTGTCCCCTGATGCCCGCTACAGGGGTTACCACACCTGACATGTGACTACCCACGTTGCACGATGTGACTATGTCATGTATGTGTGGTGTGTTCCCATTAGCTTGATGTTGGTGTTCCCTCAAACGCATCTGCATTTGCTGCAACCAACATGTGTCTGTGTGTAGATGGCCATGGCACACTGTTACGCACACCAGGCCACATGTGGTATCGGATGTAAGGTGTGTATATATGCATGGGACACGGAGTAGCGTAACAAGGACCTGTCTGCATCCTCTCAATGTATGTGTGGTCAGTCATGACATGTACACCTTCATGGCAAGGTGTGTGGGCCGTCCTAGTGTAATGTCATGTGACCTGTGGCTCTAGTGTTCCGCTACCTGTCTCTGCAATCAACATCCTACTTCTGCTGATATGTTGATGTATGTCACTCCTGTATTGCGTCTGGCTGTTCACTTACACTGGGACACAGCTAGTCCCATGCCATGGGATGTGGAGGTTCACAATCTCCGTGTGTAGCTGGGTCTTGGTAGGAGTGTCACCTGGCAGCCATACGTGTCCAGGGCATGTAGCACATACCTGACTCCGTATGTAGCATATGTGTATTGACAGATTAACATGTGCTCAGTACATATACATTGTTGTTGTAGTGCACTCACTCTTCCTTGTCACTTCCAAATTACTGCAGAGCGCCGCCTCTTCCCCGACCAATTCCGGACTTGGCTGACATGCGGGAGAATGACTGTATACGCTGCTACTGCTTCCCCCAACCGTTGATTGAGGAGTTGACAGCAAGGCTGGCACCACACCTGCAACCGCTGCACAGGTATCCTACGGCACTGACACCCAAGCTGAAGGTAATGGCAGCCCTACATTTTCTTGCCACGGGTACCTTTCAATATACCATAGCTCATGTTGGTGGCATGTCCCAGAGCATGTTCAGCCGTGTGCTGCATGATTTTTTAGAGGCCATGTTGCTTCACCTGGATGAGTTCATCCATTTCCCAACTCCTGAACAGTTGACAGGTGTCAAGCGTGGATTCTATGCCCTGGGAGGGATGCCCTATGTCATTGGGTCCATAGATGGGACACATGTGGCTTTGGTACCACCACAGGCACAGGAGGTAGCGTACAGGAATCGCAAGCACTACCACTCCATCAATGCCCTTGTGGTGTGTCTGTCCAACATGGTGATTTCACATGTCTGTGCTCGTTTTCCAGGATCAGCACACAATGCCTACATCATGAGGCGTAGCAGGGTGCCTGAAATGATGACGCAGCTGCGCAATGAACGAGCATGTGTTGTTGGTGGGTACACTCTGTCTGTCCTGTATTTTGCTTCGACTTCCAGCCCGACTGCTTCTCCTGTCCTACTTATGTCCATGTGGTTTCCATGTAGGGGATGCTGGCTATCCCAACATGCCATGGCTGATCACATCGCTCCGCAACCCCAGCACGCCGGCCCAGCTCCGCTACAACACCGCCCATGGCCGGACAAGGCGAGTGATAGAGAGGACATTTGGCCTCCTGAAGAGCCGATTCAGGTGCCTACACAAGACCGGTGGCGCCCTCCCATATGCCCCGGCGAAGGTCTGCATAATCTTCATGGTCTGCTGCATGCTGCACAACATGGCAGTTGAGAAAGCTGTGCCACTCATCCTGGATCAAGATGATCAGGACCATCCACCCGTGGAGGACGAAGGGCTTGGCAATGGGGCTAGTGATGTGGAGGATGTGGTTCCGCAAGAGGACATCCGGAGTCAGCTCATACGCGACTTCTTTGCTTAGTGGTGAGTACCAGTGTCTGAGTGTGCACGCATTGGTCCTTGTGTGGCATGTGTTGCAATGTGTGTGTCCATCTGCATGTATGCCACGTGAGTCAGAGGTGTGTGTGGATGTGTCACTCGAGTGATGGTGCCAGTGATGAGTGTATTTCCACAGTCATAATTGTGACCTAGCATGTTGTCATCCTTCCATGTGTCGAGTACATGCACATGCAAGTGGATGTGCTTTTTGTGGCTGACTTCTTGTGTGTCTCTCATCCCCAGGTACTTGCGCATGCCGTCTGCTGGTTGCATTGTTGTGGCACTGCTATTCCTCATGGACACGTCATCGTGTGCTGACTCAGCGTTACACGCACGGACAAGTTTGGAAGTCTCCTTATGGTAAGGGATGCATCAGGGGTGTATTGGGTGTGGCAGTTGTTTACGATGTGTGCACACTGCCCCAGTCGATGTTTGGTTCCTCTGCAGACATGTCGCATCACCATGGGACACATGACATGTAGCTGGATACACCTGAATAGATGGTCAGACTTGTTGACAGTCATCTGTTATGGGATAGTGGATTGTGATGATGGCATCAATGTGTGTAACACTGCCCTCGGACACATACGGTTTGCATTGGCTTGACATGGTGTGGGACTTCCACATCAGAGGATCAATGGTGTATGGCAGCCTCTCCGTGAGCAGCAGGGGGTGTTTAGCTGTTACCCGACACTTGTGTGCCAGTTCCATGGATATCAAGCATTTGTGGTGCAGAAGGGGGGTGCCAGTGTTGGACCCACATGTTACTCCACATGACCTGTGTATGTGTACTCCGAGTTGCTTCTGCATTCCGGAATACATGACTAATAAAGGTGTCCCTATGCCTCCAAGGTGCCTCTTCTCAGTGAATGCTGGTGTGTTGCCACGGTGCATACGGCATGTCTGGCATGGTTTTCAGTGATAGTGGCTATGTGTCTATGTGTAGAGTAGCAAGATGCAAGCTGTTTGTCTGGGATTAGACTCTGTATTGTGCATGATGTCCATGACTGTGTGGGTATTGTGACATGTGCCATCCCCATGCGTCCAACGTTGGCCAGGCCACCATTGTCTGCATCCACCTGACTCAAGCTTGCAGGGCATGGTTCTGCCACCTGTCTACACATACCTGGGTGCCCCCCAGGACACTCCACATGATCCCTGACCTCTGCGCATGACTGTTGCTGTACTCAATATGTCTGTCGGCACGGTTGTGCGGCCACCCCCTCAGCTGGTTGGGCCCATCACAGGTGTGTATGGTGCTCCATGTCTGTCTTGCCTAATACATTGTGACCCATGTGTGTCCTGTGCCAGACTCAGGCCCCAGGGTATGGATGGTTGAAGTCATATGAGAACTCAGGCATGGTTAGACTTTACAAGACACATGTAAGGTAATAATGCAAAATGTAGGCATCATCTCTTGATCGTGTAAGTTTTTATTTGTGTTGGGGTACGTGTTGGGGGGGGTATGACAAGAGGGGCTTTCCGGGTGTGTGGAATCCAAAGTTCACTGGGGGAGTTGGTATCCTTGCCAATGGAAATCATCAGAGTCCATGCCACAGTCTTTGTCAACATTGGTCAGACAGTGACCAGCAAGTCCATGTGGCAGAGAATGTCATTTGCTGATGTGCTGCTGTTGGGCCAGTGGGCCAGGTGCCAGGCCAGGTGTCCTGGGAGATGGTGCTGTTGCGCCGACCCTCACGGTCTTTTCCGTGGACGACCCGCCCTCCTGCGGGAACCCTCAGAAGCAGGCCGTGACGATGTTTGGGATGCTCCGTCGGATGTACCCTCCTCCTCCTGATCCCTCCCTGTGGGTGGTGATGTTCTTCGCCTGGTGGCACAGGGAGGGTTCCCCATGTTGTCGGCTATCCGACGGAGTGAACGGTTAATTCCCGTGAGCACCGTCACGAGCTCAGCCTGTCTGTCCTCCATCCGTCCTTGGTGTCGCTGTTGACAGGCATGTTGCTCCGCATGTTGCTGGGCCTGCTGGGTCTTGATCTCCTCGAGGGTCCCCTTCATCTCGTTGAGGGTGGACACAACCTGGCTCATGCCCGTGGTGTCCTGCCGGTATGTGTCCAGGATGTTTCTTACATGGGAATATACCGGTTCCGAAGCCAACTGGTCAGGCTCGCGCCTCCGCCGTCCTCCACTCCCACCACCCCTGCCCACTTGCACCTGGCCTGCCCTTGTGGGCACATCGGGTCTCCGGGACCCCTGAGGGGTGGCATTTGCGTTGTCGCCTGCCTCCTCCTGGGTGACCGGTACACCGTGTTCCTCCTGGTCAGCCTGGCTGCGTTGTGGTGGTGGGGCAGGGATCCTGGGTGTCTCCTGGGATGTGGCAGGAGTGGGGGTGGTGGTTGGCCCAGTTGTACCTGACGCAGGTGCTGCAGGTGGTTGGACACCAGAGGGGCCAGGTTGGTTGGGGTCGTCCACAGAGTGGTGAGAGTCGTCGCTGCCGGTGGGATAGTCATCCCGCAGAGCCAGGTCCTGTGAGTCTTCCCCCCCAGTGTTGGGGGGTGATCCACGACGTTGACCTGTGTGTGAGAGAGACAATGTTATTTTTGTTCCATGCAACATCCAGGTTTCATTCGTTTCAAAGTTGGCACATTTCCTCTGGGTATTTGGATATGTCTTGCATTCCACTCACAGTGCACTTGTGCATGGGTATGTCCCTTGGCCACAGCTTTTGAGACTTTACCTATGTGTGACACAGTCTTACTTGCTGCGTCAATTGTGACTGCAGTCAGCAGTGGAGTGAGCAAGTGTGGCGAGCCATGCATTGGCGCCTTCAGTGTTGTACTGTACGTGGGCACATGGAGTTTTTCCACACACTTATATAATGCAGGTAGCTGGCGTTGTGCTCGTGCACAGGTTGAGACATGGCCCAGTGTTTTGCCATGGAGAAGAGAGGGGGATTCAGGCACTGGCCACCCTTGTCTACATGCAAGCAGTCCACCTGCTGACAAGCAGACATTCCCACACCACCCAAGGCTGAATTGGTCTCCCTGTGTAGCCCTTTCTCACTCCCTCTCTGTCCCCCTCTCCCTCCCTCCCTGTGTCAGCCTCCTCCCTCTGTCCATCTCCCTGTGTCTCCCTCCCTCTCTCTCCCCCTCTCCCTCCCTCTGTGTGTCACCCTCTGTCACCTCAGCCCAGCTTCCTAGGCACACACTTTTTGCAGATCTTTGAATGGCCCTTGGCTTGTTCATGTGAGTTTGTTTCTGATCTCCAGGCACCAATTGGGTGTAGTGTCTGTGTCTGCGCTGCTGCTGTGGTGGTGTGTGCTGCCACTCTTTCACAGTGTTGGCTGTTCATTGGCTGCTATCATGTGCAAAAAGTGCCTTCACCCCCATGTCTTCATGCAAGGCGTCCGCCATTTGCAGGCAAGTCTTTCCTGTGTGGGGACACAATGTTTGTCTGGTTGTGACCTAGGCCATATGGGCAGAGGGCATTGTTGTCTGCTTCTGAGTTGCACTATGTGATTTTTGAGGCCCACACTCCCGCCATCCGGGTTACCGTGTCTTGTGTTGGTGTTTTCTGTGGCCTGTGACTTGGCATTGTCTAGCTGGGTGCATGGGGCATGGTGGCGCTTGTGGCATGTGCGTGTTTATGGAGTGTGGTTGAGTCATGCGATAGCTTTGGGGTGGTTGCGTGCATGATTGTGAGTTTGGTTTTGGATGACATTCCCCCCATGTGAGGTGAGTTGTTTGTGTACTCACCAGGCTCTCGGAGTCCTTCTACTCCCTCCACTGCCACCACCGGCAGTATGGCCATCACCTTCTCCTCCCAGGGATGGTATTGTATGCGTCTGCGGGCCGGCCCTCCTCCAGTGATGTTGGCCTGGTTGTGGTCGTCGGTCATTTTGCGGCGGACCGTCCTCCGCAGATCGTACCACCTGGCTTGGCATTCATGCCTGGTCCTTCTGGTGGACGCAACAGCATTCACAGCATCGACAATCGTCTGCCACATGGCTGTTTTTTCGGAAATGCTGGTCTGTCTGACCAATGTTCCAAAGAGGTGTGGCTCGACTCTGATGATTTCGTCGACAAGGACCTCCAACTCTTGGCTAGTGAACTTTGGATTCTTGTTAGTGGGCATGGTGAGGGGTGTGGGTGTTGATGGTTGTGGGGGGTGTGGGTGTGGATGGTTGTGGGGTGTGTGGGTGTGGATGGTTGTGGGTGTGTGGGTGTGGTTGTGCAGGTGTGTGTGTGAATGTGATGAGGGGGTGTTTGTGAAGGTGGTTGTGTGAAGGTGTGCAGGTGTAAGGTGTAGTGGAGGTTGTAGTATGGTGCAGTTGTTTCTCTGTGTGGTCTGGCAGCAGTGGGTCTGTTGCAAAGGATCATGGTTTGTGTGTGTTGGGCCTTTTTATTGGTCCATTGGTGGGTGTGGCTGTGTTTGAACTTTGGGTGGGTGTGTTATAAGGAGTGGTTGTGTTTTGGGCCTCTGTTTGGGAGTTTGGCAGTTGCAGGTCAGTGAATAGGTTGTATTTGTGCTTGTTGGACATGTTTTGTGGCTTTGTGCGATTCGAATGGAGTCTTCTTGTGTTGTTTTGCTTTGTCCTGGTTGTGTACGTGTGTTTTTAGCGTCTGTACGGTGCGTACATCGGCCATTTTGTTGTACAGTGCTGTTCTTGTCTCTGGCTTGGTACGGCTCGTACATGCGTGATGTTGGGTGAGGGTGCTGGTGTTGGGGCCTGGGGTGCGCTCCGTACTTAGACTGGTGGGGTGTGTGTTCGCTCCGTACATACACGGGTGGGGGTACGGTCCGTACATACACTGTTGGGGTGGGGGTACGCTCCATACATACGCGGGTGAGGGTACGGTCCGTACATACACTGTTGGGGTGGGGGTATGCTCCATACATACGCGGGTGAGGGTACGGTCCGTACATACACTGTTGGGGTGGGGGTACGCTCCATACATATGCGGGTGAGGGTACGGTCCGTACATACACTGTTGGGGTGGGGGTGCGTTCCATACATACGCGGGTGGGGGTACAGTCCATACATACACTGTTGGGGTGGGGGTACGCTCCATACATACGCGGGTGAGGGTACGGTCCGTACATACACTGTTGGGGTGGGGGTACGCTCCAAACATACGCGGGTGAGGGTATGGTCCGTACATACACTGTTGGGGTGGGGGTGCGCTCCATACATACGCAGGTGGGGGTACGGTCCGTACATACACTGTTGGGGTGGGAGTACGCTCCATACATACGCGGGTGAGGGTACGGTCTGTACATACACTGTTGGGGTGGGGGTGCGCTCCATACATACGCGGGTGGGGGTACGGTCCGTACATTCACTGTTGGGGTGGGGGTACGCTCCATACATACGCGGGTGGGGGTACGGTCCGTACATACACTGGTGTACATACACAGGTGTGGGTACGCTCCGAACATACACGGGTGGGGGTACGCTCCGACTATACACGGGTGGGGGTACGGTCCGTACATACACTGTTGGGGTGGGGGTACGCTCCATACATACGCGGGTGGGGGTACGGTCCGTACATACACTGGTGTACATACACGGGTGGGGGTACGGTCCGTACATACACTGTTGGGGTGGGGGTACGCCCCATACATACGCGGGTGAGGGTACTGTCCGTACATACACTGTTCGGGTGGGGGTGCGCTCCATACATACGCGGATGGGGGTACGGTCCGTACATACACTGTTGGGGTGGGGGTACGCTCCATACATACGCGGGTGAGGGTATGGTCCGTACATACACTATTGGGGTGGGGGTACGCTCCATACATACGCGGGTGAGGGTACGGTCCGTACATACACTGTTGGGGTGGGGGTGCGCTCCATACATACGCAGGTGGGGGTACGGTCCTTACATACACTGTTGGGGTGGGGGTACGCTCCATTCATACGCGGGTGAGGGTACGGTCCGTACATACACTGTTGGGGTGGGGGTGCGCTCCATACATACGCGGGTGGGGGTACGGTCCGTACATTCACTGTTGGGGTGGGGGTACGCTCCATACATACGCGGGTGGGGGTACGGTCCGTACATACGCTGGTGTACATACACGGGTGTGGGTACGCTCCGAACATACACGGGTGGGGGTACGCTCCGAACATACACGGGTGGGGGTACGGTCCGTACCTTCACTGTTGGTGTGGGGTACGCTCCATACATATGCGGGTGGGGGTACGGTCCGTACATACACTGGTGTACATACACGGGTGGGGGTACGGTCCGTACATACACTGTTGGGGTGGGAGTACGCTCCATACATACGCGGGTGTGGGTACGTTCCATACATACACTGTTGGGGTGGGGGTACGCTCCATACACACGCGGGTGGGGGTACACTCCATACATACGCGGGTGGGGGTACGCTCCATACATACGCGGGTGTGGGTACAGTCTGTACATACACTGTTGGGGTGGGGGTACGCTCCATACATACGCGGGTGGGGGTACGGTCCGTACATTCACTGTTGGGGTGGGGGTACGCTCCATACATAAACGGGTGGGGGTACGGGCCGTACGTACACGGGTGTATATACACGGGTGGGTGTACGGTCCGTACGTACGGGGGTGTACATGCACGGGTGGGGGTTCGGCGCGTACATACGAGGGCTGGGGGGGTGGTTGGGCGCGTACATACGGGGGCTGGGGGGGGTGTTCGGCGCGTATGCGGGCACATGTCTCCATGGTTGCTATGGGAGTTCGGTGCGGACGGTGTTTTTTTATACGGTTGTAACATCGGACGCACGGCATGGATCGTACTTGCGCGGTCGGACTTCACTTTTCACATTTGTATGGTAAATCGTCCGGGGACGTGTCGGACACATTTTCCGACCCGAGGACGTGTGGGGAATTATTCCCAATGCGATTCGTATGGACTTTTTCCCATGCGAATCGTACTTGGCAGTTTGTACGGCACTTGTACGATTCGTACGGTAAAAAGACCGGATACGAGTCGTACGGGAAATTTTTTTCCAGGATCCTGATCGGCACCATTGTGTTTATGTGTTTGTTTTAGAGCAGGAGTATTGTAAATGTGAAAATCATGTACTTTTAATTGTAGCCCACCGGGAGGCGGCTATTGGTGCCAAAACATCTGTCATCTGCTTTTGTTGAGAAGAGTGTGCAGTGCAGTTGTACAGCTACACATATCAATACTCTTCCTGCCCTATTTTAAAGAGTTTGCAAGTCTTTGCTTTGACCAGTACACCACTTTGTCTGCTTGTGATACATTTTCATGAGTATCCCACTTTGAAGCTTGTCCTCATTAGCGTTGGAAATATTCTGCTGCTAACACAAATACCCACATTCCAGGCATGCACAAATATAAGTGTGCGCACTCGCACATACACAAAAACACGCACACACAGGTCTAGCCAGAGAACAGTGTGAGGATGATTTCTTGGTAGACATGGGACAAGGAGCAATATGTTAGCACAAATTTAATCATGAGCGTCCTGTCTTCTCTTAGAATGCAGGGGTACTGGAGTGTTTGCGATAAGAAGGTGCAGAAATCCAGAAGTTGGAAAGAAAGGTACTTAAGTTTGGAAGGCAGAACAGGCCCAGAAGGGTTTTGTAGCAGGACTGCAACTGTAGTAGCATACGATAGGGTAACCAGAATTTCAAAACCTATGCAAGAGCGATTGGCTTTGCCAATGTGTTTTATCCATGTTGTACACCAGTGCGGCTGCTAATCAGCATGACTAGACGTCTGCGGCGTAGAGAAGGAGAGTGGCGTGGAGTGTCATTGAGTGGAATGGCGAACAGTGGAGTAGAGTGTCGTAGAGTGGAGTGACATAGAGTGTCATGCAATAGAGTGGCATAGAGTGGAGACGTGTAGAGGGGCATACAGTGGTGTGGCATAGAGTAGGGTGGACTGGTGTAGAGTACGTTGGAGTAGAGTTTTGTAGGGTATAGTGGCCTAGAGTGCAGCAGAAGTGAATTCAGGAGCATACAATGCAGTGGCGTAGAATGCAGTGACGTAGAATGCAGTGGCGTAGATTAGAGTGTTGCATAGTAGAGTGCAGTGGTGCAGAGTGGAGTGGTGCAGAGTAGAGTAGAGAGGCATAAAGTACAATGGTGTAGAGTGAAGTGGTGTAGAGTAGAGTGGCATAGAGTAGAGTGGTGCAGAGTAGAGTATAGTGCCATAGCGGAGTGCTGCAGAGTGCAGTTGCGTAGAGTGGAGTGATGCAGAGTAGAGTGCAGAGGCATAGAGGGCATTGGCGTAGAATGAAGTAGTGCAGAGTTGAGTGGAATAGAGTTCAGTGGCGTAGAGTGCAATGTTGCAGAGTAGAGTGTCATGCAGTATAGTGGTGTAAAGTGCAGTGGCATAGAGTAGAGTGGCATTGAGTACAGTGGTGCAGAGCAGTGTGCAGTGGCATAGAGTACAGTGGTGCAGAGTGCAGTTGCGTAGAATAGAGCGGTGTAGAGCAGACTGCAGTGGCGTACAGTGGAGTAATGAAGAGTAGAGTGGACTGATGAAGAGTGCATTGTCGTAGAGTGCAGCAGCATAGAATTCAGCGGTGTACAATGCAATGTCGTAGAATACAATGACGTAGAATAGAGTGGTGCATAGTAGAGTGCAGTAGCTTAGAGTGCAGTGGTACAGAGTGAAGTGGTGCAGAGTAGAGAGGCATAGAGTGCGGTTCTGCCTGTAAAAAAGTGTGCCAATAAAACTAACAGTCATAAATCATCTTGGTACACTCCGGAGCTGGGGACGATGAGAAAGAACTGCAAGAGGCTTGAACGGGAATGGCGGAAGGACTGGGCCGCTAATAGTAAACATAACTATCGGGAAGCTATGAGAGCTTATAAAGCCGCACGGATCTCCACCAAGGCCGCCTACTTTGAGGAGCGAATAAATAAGGCAGGTAATTCTTCAAAGGAAGCCTATAAAATTCTCAAAGAGCTTATTACGGCTCCCATCGCCCCAGCCTCTCTGGCGGAGAATCCCAATAGATGCAATGAGCTGGCCCAGTTTTTTGATACTAAAATACAAAATATCCTAGCTAGTCTTCCCCCGAGTTCAGGTAATATGAGCACAGCAGCCCCGAAGGGGGTTCTAGGCATGAAGGGTTTTAATTCTATCTCCCCCATTACAAGGGAAGCTTTCTGTGAGGAGCTGTTGGCCCTGAAGAGTGGCTCCCCGCTGGATCCTATGCCTATCCGGATCCTCAAACATTGTGTCGATCTAATTGTTGGCCCTGCAATGGACCTTCTGAATGCCTCCTTCATCCATGGAATTGTTCCACCAAGCTGGAAGCAGGCCATTGTGAAGGCCCTATTAAAAAAGCCTGGCCTTGACCCCATTGATTTGGCAAACTATCGCCCTATATCACTCTTGCCGGGCCTGAATAAGATCGCGGAGAAGTTTGTTAATCGCCAGCTCTCCGGCTTCCTGGAAGACAACAATTTATTAGGCCGGTCGCAGACTGGTTTCCGCCCAGGCCATGGAACAGACACGGCCTTGCTAGCGATGGTGGAGGAAGCCAGATGTATCTTAGATTCAGGAGGTTCTGCAGCACTGGTACTCCTGGATCTAAGTGCAGCTTTTGATACGGTGGACTATAATATTCTTATCCACCGTTTAGGAAATATTGGAGTAGGGGGACGGGCACTACAGTGGCTTCAGTCATACTTGAGTGGTCGTTCTTATCAGGTTGCCGATGGCGATTTTAGATCTTCGCCTATTCCCCTCCAGTGTGGAGTCCCGCAGGGCTCTTCGTTGAGCCCTACGCTTTTTAACGTCTATATGGCCCCGCTGGAGGAGGTGGTGGCACCCTTTGGAGTGACCATGGCAACCTATGCAGACGACACTCAATTGATTGTTTCCCTGTCTCTTTCAGAAAGCCAGGGGGAGAAGTTCGCTGCCTGCCTCACCAACATCGTGGCTTGGATGGCGGAATCCCGGCTTAAACTGAACGGGTCAAAAACTGAGCTAATGATTCTTGGCAATTTGTGCTCGTCACTGCCCAAGTGTATGTGGCCTGCCAGCATGGGAGTCCTCCCGGCCCCCAAGGACACCATAAAAAGTCTTGGGGTCTGGCTTGAACCTGAGTTATCTTTCATTACTCAAGCCAAGCGAGTGGCGGGGACGTGTTACGGGCTGCTTCGTTCAGTCCGGAAGATCCTGCCGCTCCTTCCTGACAACTCCAGGAGACTTCTTATCCATGGTTTGGTGCTTTCGAGGCTGGATTACAGCAATGCCCTCTTTCTAGCAGCACCTGAATCCACTCTGAATGTTCTTCAAAGAGCTCAGAACGCAGCTGCGCGGATGCTTACTGGTACAGCCAGGACCTCCTCAGCTCGGCCTGCTTTGGAGGCCTTGCACTGGTTACCAATAAGATCCCGCATCAAATTCAAATCCCTCTGCCTGGTGTTTAAGGCTCTACAAGGATCTGGGCCCCCCATTCTTAGAGATTTGATCCGCCCCTATCAACCCTCCCGTGCCCTTCGCTCTGAAGCTGGGAACCTTGTAGCAATACCCAGAGCAAAAAAGGTGAAAACAGGTGGACGTCGTTTTTCTATTAATGCGGGCCATCTCTGGAATTCCTTACCAGTGGCTCTGCGTAACGAATCCAACCTGACAAAATTCCGCAAAACACTTAAGACCCTTCTTTTCCCTTTGTAGGTTCCTTCTGATGTTCTGGGACAGTGGCTTAGTGTATTACTTAGCGCTGGGACGCTCAAGGGCAGCCATGCGCTTTAGAAATCCGTTTTCATTTCATTTCATTTCATTCATTTCATTTCATTTCATTTCATTCATTTCATTTCAGTGCCATAGATTACAGTGGTATAGAGTGCAGTGGTGTGGAGTATTGCAGAGTGGAGTATAGTGGGATGAGCGGTGTAGAGTACAGTGGCATAGAGTGGAGTACTGCAGAGTGCAGTGACGTAAAGTGCAATAGTGCATAGTAAAGTGGCGTAGAGTTTAGTGGAGGAGAGTTCAGTGTTTTAGAGTAGAGTGTCGTAGAGTGCAGTGGTGTAGAGTGGCACAGAGTGCATTGGCGTAAAGTAGAGTGGCATAGAGATCAGTGGTTTAGAGTAGAGTGCAGTGGTGTAGGGTGGTGTAGAGTGCAGTGGCATAGAATAGAGTGACATTGAGTGCAGTGGCACAGAGTGGATTGGTGCAGAGTGGAGTAGAGTGGCATAGAGTGCAGTGATGTAGAGTAGATTGTTTCAGAGTACAATGGCAGAGAGTGGAGTGCTGC
The DNA here is from genome assembly GCF_964204655.1 of Triturus cristatus. Lineage (NCBI taxonomy): Eukaryota > Metazoa > Chordata > Amphibia > Caudata > Salamandridae > Triturus > Triturus cristatus. The sequence continues at coordinate 1,045,336,896 of NC_140582.1, forward strand.
AGAATGTAGTGATGATAAGTGCAGTAGTGCAGAGAAAAGGGGCGTAGAGTTCAGTGGTGGAGAGTGCAGTGTTGCAGAGTAGAGTGCCCTACAGTGCAGTGGTGTAGAGCGCATTGGTGTAAAGTAGAGTGGCATAGAGAGCAGTGGTTTACAGTAGAGTGTCGTAGAGTGCACTGGTGTAGAGTGGCGTATAGTGCAGCGGCATACAATAGAGAGGCATTGAGTGCAGTGGCATAGATGGAGTGGGAGTGTCTTGCAACCGCGATTCCTGAGAGAGTCGGGAGTGTTGTGTTCTGTGGTGCCTAATCACTTGGGTCTTTGTGGGCAAGTAGGAGGGCAAGTGAGGCACTATAGCTAGTCAGTCCTGGGCTTATGGGCGCTATGGTGGTGGGATGACTCAGTCCCTACCTACTAAGGTTCTATAATCCTACACATAGTTCTGTGTTTGCAACTTCCACCTCGATAACCAACTGGACCCCAACACCACATCCCTCCTGGACAACTTCCACAACATTGGGCTCCGCCAAATCGTGACCGAACCCACGCACTCAGCAGGACACACTCTCGACCCCCTCTTCACAACATGAAACTCCATCACCTTCAGCCACACCACCGAACTCCCATGGACTGACCACCGATGCGTCCACTTCACCTTCAGAACACCCACCATCCAAAGACACCAGCACCTGCTCCCACGAAGAAACTGGACATCCCTCCCTCACAAGACCTCTGCGACAAACTCAGCACCTTCTTTCACCACAAAATCAAGAGCATCTACGACTACTTCGACGAAGACAACCAACACACTGAACCCCCACCAAACACCCCGACACCCTGAAGCCAGCGATTGACAACTGGACAGCCCTCACCACCGAAGACACACTGAAGATGATGAAGTCAATCCACTCCGGGGCCCCCACGGACCCCTGCCCCCACCACATCCTCAACAGAGCCACCGACACCATCGCACCCTTGCTCTGCCACACCATCTCCCTGGCAACCGCCTCGTTCCCCGATGACTGGAAACACGCCGAGGTCAACCCCCTCCTGAAGAACCCTAGGCGGACACCACCGACCTCAAAACTACTGACCCCTCTCACTGCTCCCGTTCCCAGCGAAAGTAATCGAGAAAGCCATCAACAGCCAACTTGCCACATTCATCGAAGAGCACAACATCCTCGACTCTTCTCAATCCGGCTTCAGAAAAAAACACAGTACGGAAACCGCCCTCCTTGCTGCAACAGACGACATCCGCATCCTACTGGACAAAGGAGAAACAGTAGCCCTCATCCTCCTCAACCACTCAGCGGCATTCAACACAGTCTCCCACCACACCCTAATACGCAGACTCCACGATGCAGGGATCTAGGACAAGGCCCTTGATTGGATCCGCTCCTTCCTCTCCGGCAGAACGCAGTGGGTCAGACTTCCCCCTTTCCTCAAGGACCCTACACCAACCACCTGCAGAGTCCCTCAGGGGTCTTCCCTCAGCCCCACTCTCTCGAACGTCTACATGGCTCCGCTCGCCCCCATCGTCGGAACCTCCTGACTCAACATTGTGTCATACCCAGATGACACCCAACTCATCCTCTCCCTATCCAACAAACCCAACACCGCCAGACACAACTTTTGAGAAGGCATGGAAGCCGTCGCCAAATGGATGAAAAACAGCTGCCTACAACAAAACAGAAGTACTCATCCTGGGCCCAAACCCCCACGCCTGGAACGACACCTGGTGGCTCCCCGCCCTCGGAAACCTGCCCACGGACCACGCACGCAACCTAGAAATCATCCTGGACTCCGAGCTCAAAATGGACCGCCAGATCAACTCCGTCTGGTCCTCCTGCTTCCACACCCTCCGCCTCCTACGCAAGACCTTCAAATGGATCCCACACGAAACACAGAAAGACCATCACTGATGCCCTGGTCACCAGCCGACTCGACTACGGCAACGCACTCTACGCTGTAATAAACACAAACCTCACAAACCTCACCAGCAAGCTACAGAACATCCAGAGCGCCGCCGCAAGACTGGTCATTAACCTTCCAAGACACTGCCACATCTCCCAGCACCTGCGCACACTCCACTGGCTCCCCATCGAGGCTAGAGTCACCTTCAAGATACTCACCCACGCACACAAAGCCCTCCACGACACCAGACCAGCATACCTGAACAACAGACTCCAATTTCACGCACCCCTAGGACCCTATGATCAGCCCAGCTCTCCTACGCCGTGGTCGCCCGCACCAGAAAATCCAGATCGGGGGGCCGCTCCTTCTCCTTCCTTGCGTGCAAGGCCTGGAACGACCTTCCGCTCCACCTCAGACAGACAACATCGCTTCCCATCTTCACAAGAAACCTCAAAACCTGGCTCTTCGACAGACCCCTCCTTGATGGACTGGAACCTGCATACCCCCCACCCCTAGCTCCTTGAGACCCTCACGGGTGAGTAGTAGCGCTTAACAAACGCCTGATTGATTGATTGTTTTTGCGTAGAATCCCTGCAACAAGAGTGGAGTAGTACAGAATATAGTGCATTGCCATAGAGTGTATTTGCATGGAGTGTATTAGCATAGAGTGCAGTGCCGTAGAATGCAGTGTTGTAGAGTGGAATGGCCTAGACTGGAGTGGTTTAGAGTGCAGTGGAAAAATGTGCATTGGTGTAGAGTAGAGTGCACTGGCATAGAGTAGAGTGGTGCAGAGAAGAGTAAAGAGGCGTAGAGTGCATCAGAGTAGAGTGCAGTGGTGCAGAGTGGTGAGCAGTCTAAATATCGAAAATTTAATTTCGACCTACAATAATATCGAGTCTAGAATATCGAAGGGACAGAATATCGATGTCAAGAATATCGATGGACAGAATATCGACCCTAAGGTAAGTAATATCGATTTTTTTCATATCGATGTTAGTAATATCGAAGTTAGTAATATCGATATGAAATATATTGATGTTACTAATATCCATGTCACTAATATCAATATGTATAATATTGCTATGTATTTTATTATGTATTTAATATGTATGTGTTAATTATTTTTTGTTAAGTGTTCAACTGGTTTTAAAATATATGTATATAATTTTTATATGGTAATAATGTTTTTTTTAAGTTAATTTTGTGTTTTAGTACCGTAGCGGGTTGTGGGTTTATAGGGGAATAGGGTGGGAAGTAATTTAATTATATGAATTTAATTATACATTTTTGGGAATTATAAATTAATTTTAAATAATTTTTGCCTTTAAATTCTGTAGCGGGTTGTGGGTTTATAGGGGTTAGGGTGGGAAGTAATTTAATTATGTGAAATTAATTATACATTTTTAGGAATTATAAATTAATTTTAAATAATTTTTGCGTTTAAATTCTGTAGCGGGTTGTGGGTTTATAGGGGAATAGGGTGGGAAGTAATTTAATTGTAATTACGTAATATTTTTATTTATTTATTGGTATTGATAATTATATTTTTGTTAATTAAGTATTAATTGGTAATTAATTTTTATTAATTGGTAATTAGTTTTTATTAATTGATTAATTGATAATTATGTTAACTGTATTATTTTATTATTTGAGAGTTTCGTGCGTTTATAGGGGAATAGTGTTGGAAGTAATTGAAATTTAATTAAGTAATTATGAAATTTGTTGCTGGGTATTGATAATTAATTAATTGGAGATTAATTATTAATTGGTAAATATTTTAAATTATAATATTTTGGTTATGAAAATTGGGTTATTGTTGATTAATAATCAATTGGTAATTAGATATGTTTAAATATCATTTATTGATATTTCTAATTAATATATTAATAAGTAATTATTAATTGGTAATTAATGTATAATAATTATTATTTTTGGTTTAAAAAATATGCAATTGTTTAATATTTTTTAATTGGTAATTAAAGTTTGATAATTATTTTTTGGTATAAAAATGTAATTGTTCAATATTTTTTTTTTTTTTTTTTTTTGAAACCGTTTATTGCAGTTTGTAAAAGTTACAGGTATGGGCCTACAACCACCCGGCCGGCCGCTAGAATGACAAAAGCATATTGCATACATACAGTAAAAGTCTCTCGGCAGTGCAGAGCAGTGAAACAGGAGTAATCAATGGTGCAGGCCACACAGCTCCAAGCCCACAGTACGGTTCCCTTTTCTTGAAACAAAACAACACCAAAAAACCACATCCGCAAGGCAACCCGCGATCCAAAGTGACAGCACGTGCTCCAGAAGTGGGGGATCCGAACCAGCAGCAGAACTCTGAGGAGGGGAATGGGAGTAGATCAGGGACTGGGGGACCGCGCGCCCGCGGCCGAGGGAGGGGGGCCGTCTAGGGAGACGGAGCAGGCGAGGCAGCCGGTAGCAATGGTGGCTCACAAATACCCCCGCGGTAGGCGTTCCAGGGGCCCCAGAGTTTCACCCACGCCCCAGGCTTACCCCTCGCCACATACACCACCTTTTCACGAAACATACACCAATCCATATGCTCTTTCCAGGCCGACACCGCAGGGGGCCTCTGGGATCCCCACAATTGAGCAATGTCCCGCTTAGCTATCATGTATCCCAGAGTCACCCACCGCGTCTGCGGGACCGAATAGTCATTCGGTTCCCATACATTCAGCAAGCATCTCCTCGCTTCAGGCAGCAGCGCGACACGCGTAACCACACGCAGGACCTCATGCACACCACGCCAGAATCGCTCCACCTTCGGGCACTCCCACAGTATATGCATGAAAGTCGCCAACGCACCACAGCCACGCTTACACATTCCGTCACCAGCAAAACCCATACGCAGAAGCCGTGGCCCCGTCACGTAAACCCGGTGAAGGATCTTGAGCTGGACGAAACGAAGGCGAGCCGGGATGGCCACCTCTTTCGGAGAGGCCACCGCGGAAATCCAATCCTCGTCGTCCAGCTCCAGCCCGTCGGCAACCCAGGCCTCGCGGAGACTAGTCAGCAGGCACGATCTATCGTTGATCAATTTTTTGTATATGAGGGAGATCGTGCTGTCCGGTACATGGCCATCCAGCACTCTGTCCTCCAGGGGGGAAGACTCCGGAATGGATGCGACGTCCGGAAAGACGGAGCCCAGCGCATGGCGGACTTGTAGGTACCGAAAGTACTTACTGCCCTGCAGCTGAAACTCCGCCTGCAGCATCTCAAAAGTCTTGAATCCCCCCCTCGTCCAGAGATCTCCCACCGTGCTGATTCCGATCGTGTCCCACTTCTCGAAGCCCTTCGACGTCCACAGGGAGCCCAACCTCTCAGACGCATACAGCGGTGACGCCCGGGTCAAACGGTCCTTCCATCCCATAGCTGCATTAGCCGCGTGCCAGACACGCACCATGACACGCGTCGGTCCCGTCAAACGGGAGTCGGGCGCGCCAGAATAGAGCGCGCGATTGTAATCGCCACCGGGTAGGAGCATCTTATCCATCTCAAATGCCGGGTTCAAGGCGGGCCCATAAAGGCCATGATTAATTGCAGCTAGTTGGGAGGCCCAGTAATACCGTTTAATGTCCGGGAGGGCGACCCCCCCATCATACCACGGGAGCGTCAATTTAGCCAGAGCAATGCGCGGCCTCCCGTCCCAGAACAAGCGCCGCTGGAGGCCCTCCACCTCACGGAAATAGCGTGCCGGGACCAAGTCCATAGTATTCTGGAGGGCGTAGAGGAAGCGCGGCAGAGACATCATTTTAAACAAGGCCGCTCGGGCGAGCGGCGAGAGCGGCAGACGCCGCCAGCGCACCACGTCCTCCTTCAAGCGCTGGAGGGGGGGTAGCAAATTCCACTCATAGCGGGCCTCCGGGTCAAGTGTGATATAGATACCCAGGTACCGAAAACCTTGGGAGGCAATCTGGATCGGACAGTCCCGTGGTAGGGCCGGAGCCTCCCCGGAAAGCACATAGACACAGGATTTCGCCCAGTTGATGACCAGGCCTGAGTTGCGACCGAATGAGCGCAAAACATCAACCAGGACGATCAGTGATTTACGCGGGGAGGCGAGATACAGAAGGATATCGTCAGCATAGAGGGACACACGGTCCTCATGCTCGGGAGTCCAGCGGAGACCACGGATAGAAGGGTGCCACCGCAGCCACTCCGCCAGGGGCTCCAGGGCCAGGGCAAACAGGAGAGGCGACAGGGGGCAACCCTGTCGCGTACCCCTCCCCAGCGCGAATGGGGCCGAGACTCGCCCATTCACTACCACCTGCGCCAATGGGCCCGAATATAGCAATTTGACCCAGCTAATGAAACCCGGGCCAAACCCGAATTTCGCCAGCATCGCCCAGATGTATGGCCATTCAAGCGTATCAAACGCCATGGTGGCGTCCAAGGACGCCAAGACGGCCGGCTCCCGCACAAATGGGACACGCGCGAGCACACCGTGCAAGCGCCGCAGATTGAGCGCCGTGTTGCGGTGCGGTATAAAGCCAGATTGGTCTTGGTGGACCAAATCGCCCACCACGCCAACCAACCGGTTGGCCAACACCTTGGCGAGGATTTTGGGCTCCGCGTTCAAAAGCGAAATCGGCCTATAGGATGTGACCCGTTCACGGGGCTTCCCCTCCTTGTGGATCACCACAATTGTGGCCAGACGCTGGTCCGGCGGGAGGGAACCCTGCGAGTGGGCCGCCAGGAACATCGCGCGCAGGTGGGGCGCCAACACATCCGGGCGTAGCTTGTAGAGCTCGATGGGAATACCATTGGGGCCCATGGCCTTGCCGGATGCAACCGAGCTAATAGCCAAGGCAATTTCGTCCGAGGTGGGAGGGGCGTCCAGCGAATCCCTGTCCTCCACCGTTAGGGAGGGCAGTGCGATGTCCCGAAGCAGGGCATGGGAATCTTCCTCCGAGCAGGGGGAAACCGGGGAGTAGACTTCGCGGAAATAATCCGCGAAGCAGGAGACAATGGCTTCCGGCTCAGTGACACACGCACCATCAACACTCTCAATCAAAGGCACCACGCGGCTCGCTCTCTCCCTCTTATCCAACCACGCAATCAATTTGCCAGCCTTATCACCCACATCATACAATCGCCCCTGCTGCTCTCTACTGAGGCCCCTGGCCGCCTCCGTGACGAGGGCCCGATAGGCCGCCTGCTTTAGGTGTAGAACATGCAACTTGGCGTCTGTTACCCCGCTCCCCAGGTCACCCTCCAGGTCTGCAATCTCGGCCTCTACCCGGGTCACCTCCTCCCGCTCGCGCCGCCGGGCATGGGAGATAAAGGAGAGGGCCTCCCCTCTAAGGACTACCTTGAAAGCCTCCCACAGGGAGATGGCCGAGGAGACCGACCCCCCATTCTCGTCGAAATATCGCTGTAAGGATTTGATCAAATCGGCACGAATGGTGGGGTCGCGCAAATACCATGCATTGATTGGGGCCACCCTGCCATCCCCCCTCGGGAAGACATCGAAATGCAACAACAATGGGGAGTGGTCTGAGATACCCCGCGCCAGATGGCGCACCTCCCCCACCCTCCCTGCATGGGCCGCCGGGATAAGGATGTAATCAAGCCGCGAGAGGCTACCATGGGCACCCGAGTGGAAGGTGTACTGTCGCAATGCGGGATGCTTTAATCGCCAGCAATCCACCAGGCCCAGCGTGTCCAGAAGGCCGGGCAGCCACGCCTGTGCCCGGGGGAGGTCCCTAGGGGGATGGCGATCCATAGACCCAGAGGCTACCGCATTAAAGTCCCCTCCAACCACCAGCAGGCCACTCGGAAGGTCCAGAAGGAGGCGCCCCAGGTCCGCGAATGTGGTGGCTTGTAACCCAGGCGGGACGTACACTGATATAAAAATAAACACTCTACCCTCCATTCTTCCCACCAGAACCGTGTAGCGTCCCCTCTCATCATGGCGCACCTCATCGATCTCCAACGGGAGCGAGTTCTTGATCATAATACCCACCCCCCGCGAGCCCGAGGTGAAGCCGGAATGGGCCGCCAAACGATATCCCCGCCGATTCATTGCATGAAAGGAGTTACCTATAAGGTGCGTCTCCTGCAGGAAGACAACATCTGGTGAAATACGTTTTAAGTACTGCAGGACCACACCACGCTTAATCCTATCCCCCAGGCCGTTAACATTCCATGACAACACAGTCAAATCCCTACCCCCCATCATAAGTCGAAACAATCGGTCGTCCCCCATCGAGCATCCTAAAAACAACAACACAGTAGCGGGTTTGCCCTGCGGTGTTAACAAACAACACACCCCCCCCACCCCCCGGTCCCAACAGAACTCCCCCCTCCCTGCACCCCTGCATGAGCCCAGACAGCCCCCCCAAAGTGCAGTGTGCCTGTCGCCCCATAGCTAAAATACTAACTAGTCCCCCAGAGGAGGAGGGAAGCCCCCAACAGACCCCGCACGACCTCCATAGGAGGGGAACATACGCAATCAATAAATGGTGAAGGAACAACGTCCAGAGCAAGGCCTATTCAGTCACCCCTCAATTCTGATCCGGCGGGCCCTCCTCGCCAGCCGCGCCCCCCCCGCCCCCCCGGCCCCGATCTCCAGGCAGAGTGTCCAGCCAGTCCCCAGCCGCCTCGGGCCGGTCAAAGAAGTGCGTGCGACCATCCACCTCTACCCTCAGCTTAGCTGGAAAGAGCATTGAGTACTTGAGGTTTAGGTCCCTTAGGCGACGTTTAACACCAAGAAAGCTCTGTCGCTGCTTCTGGACCGCCGGAGTAAAGTCTGGGTAGAAATGTACCTCCATGTTGTCAAGCTTGACCGGTCCCTGTTGCCTGGAGGTCTGGAGGATAGCATCTCTGTCCCGAAAATTAAAAATCCGGGCAATGAGAGGCCGCGGCGGGGCACCAGTCTTAGGTCTGCCCCCGGGGACCCGGTGAGCACGCTCCACCGCAAAAAGCTTACTCAGCCCCCGGGGCTGGAGATGGTTCAGGATCAATTCTTCCACGAAAAGATCCGCCGCCTCCGCCTCTCGGCCCTCCGGCACCCCCACAATACGGACATTATTCCTCCGGGCCCGACCCTCGGAGTCCTCCAGTCGCCGGTCCATCAGGGCGCTCGCCTGGCCAAGCCGTCGCACCTCCTTCTGGAGGGCCACCACGTCTGTCGTGAGGCTCGTTGTGGTGTGGGCCAGGGAGTCGACTCGGTCGTTTGTTTTGGACAAGTCTGCCCTCACAAGGCTCACATCCACCAGGACCGAGTCTATTTTTTGCGCTAAGGTGTCGAAACGCTGGTCCACCGAGGCCTTCATCTCTGCGATGGCGCCCATGACGTCCCGGAGGGTCAGATCACCCGGATGAGCAGATGCCTCCGTCGGGCCCACCGGGGATGCACGCGATGTCTCCGGAGAACCCTTCTGGAGCGTGTAGCGGTCCATACTGTTGGCCTGGTGCGCCGTGCCACGGCGGGTCGTCTTCACCTTCGCCCGGTCGCCATCTTGTTTGGTGGACATGCTGGCTCTTCCACCGTTGTGCCAAGCTCCCCAAACGGGCCGCTATACCAGGTCACGGGTGCCAGGGGGGGGGGGCAGGGGCGACCACCGAACCGCGGGTCAACCCACCGCCGGCGGGTCAGCCGGGCTCCTGGACAAGGCCACACCACCGCACCCCGCTCCGCAGCCCGACCCCGCTTGAGAGCTGGGAGGGCGCAAAAGCGAAAGTGAAAGTGCGGGGTACGCCAGTCGCCCAGCCCCGCTCGCCGCTGTTATTCACTTTGTCCCCGGATCGCCCCACTACTCCAATCCGGGGGGCCGGCGAGGAGAAGGCCGCAACCTTCGATCGATGCTCCCACCGGCGTTCGGGGTCCGATTCGAGCCCAAAAAACGGGTGGCGCCTCAGCTCCGGTTCCCCAACACAGTCCCCTCAACAAGGACAGGATATCGCCAGGATTAATTCAGGAGGTCGCGGAGGTCCTCGGGAGCCTCGCACCTACGCGGCCATCTTGGTTGCGCGCTAGGCTCCTCCTCCTGTTCAATATTTTTTAATTGGTAATTAATATTCATTAATTAGTATTTATTGGTATTTATTAATAATTTATTGCTAAATAATTATTTATTGGTAGTTATGTTTTTAATAAATATCTATTGGTATTTGTAAGCAATTTTGAGTTATTTAATAATTACATTATTAATTATTTTAAATAATTATTGTATTTATAAGTATGTTATTTTTAACTTCTAAGCTATCCAACACTTTCCCTACTGTTGCACTCTCTGGAGTTAGAATAGTAATTTTTACCCCTACGCAATCCAACACTTTCCCTACTGTTGCACTCTCTGGAGTTGGAGTAGTAATTTTTACCCCTACGCCATCCAACACTATCCCTACTGTTGCACTCGCTGGAGTTGGAATAGCAATTTTTACCCCTACGCTATACAAAACTTTCCCTACTGTTGCACTCTCTGGAGTTGGAATAGTAATTTTTACCCCTACGCTATCCAACACGTTCCCTACTGTTGCACTCTCTGGAGTTGGAGTAGTAATTTTTACCCCTACGCTATCCAACACTTTCCCTACTGTTGCACTCTCTGGAGTTGGAATAGTAATTTTTATCCCTACGCTATCCAACACTTTCCCTACTCTTGCACTCTCTGGAGTTGGAATAGCAATTTTTACTCCTACGCTATCCAACACTTTCCCTACTGTTGCACTCTCTGGAGTTGGAATAGTAATTTTTACCCCTACGCTATCCAACACTTTCCCTACTGTTGCACTCTCTGGAGTTGGAATAGTAATTTTTACCCCTACGCTATCCACCACTTTCCCTACTGTTGCACTCTCTGGAGTTGGAATAGTAATTTTTAGCCCTACGCTATCCAACACTTTCCCTACTCTTGCACTCTCTGGAGTTGGAATAGCAATTTTTACCCCAACGCTATCCAACACATTCCCTACTGTTGCACTCTCTGGAGTTGGAATAGTAATTTTTACCCCTACGCTATCCAACACTTTCCCTACTGTTGCACTCTCTGGAGTTGGAATAGTAATTTTTACTCCTACGCTATCCAACACTTTCCCTACTGTTGCACTCTCTGGAGTTGGAATAGTAATTTTTAGCCCTACGCTATCCAACACTTTCCCTACTGTTGCAGTGTCTGGAGTGGGAATAGTAATTGTTATCCCTACGCAATCCAACACTTTCTCTACTGTTGCACTCCTTGGAGTTGGAATAGTAATTTTTACCCTTACGTTATCCAACACTTTCCCTACTGTTGCACTGTATGGAGTGGGAATTGTAATTTTTACCCCTACGCCATCCAACATTTTCCCTACGGTTGCACTGTCTGGAGTGGGAATACTAATTTTTACCCCTACGCCATCCAACACTTTCCTTACTGTTGCACTCTTTGGAGTTGGAATAGTTATTTTTACCCCTACGCTATCCAACACTTTCCTTACTGTTGCACTCCCTGGAGTCGGAATAATAATTTATACCTCTACGTTATCCAACACTTTCCCTACTGTTACACTATCTGGAGTGGATATAGTAATTTTTAGCCCTCCGCTATCCAAAATGTTCCTTTCTGTTGTTTTTTGGAGCTGGAGTAGTAGTTTTATTGTTTCTGCTATTTAATTTTTTTTTTATTATTTTAGCTAATGTAGTATATAATTAATTCTAACAACATTTAAATTAAATATAATTTTTTTAATTTGTTATATATAATTATTTAATTTTTATTTATGTTATTGTTTTATGTGTGTAATGTTTTTGCAATTTTTAATATTTTTAAATAATTTATAATTTATTAAAATAATTATAAAAACATTATTAAGTAAGTATATATATTATATATTATATGTGTATGTTTAATTATTTTGTTATTAAATTATATTGGTTAATTATTCATTTTTAACATTAGGAAATATATTTAATTATGTTTATTTTATTTATAAGTATTATTATGTTTATTTTACATATTTTTTGTAACCAAAAAAACCCCGATATTTTAAAAAACGATATTTTTGACATCGATATTTTATTTTCGATATTTTTGTACTTACCATGTTCTAGATAGGATGTCGATATTCTTGACAACGATGTTTTTGTTGCGATATTTTTGTAGGTCGAATTTCTGACCTTCGAAATTTTGTCAGAGATCCGTGCAGAGTGGAATAGAGTGGCACAGAGTGCAGTGGCGTGGTGTAAATTGGAGTGGCGCAGAGCAGCCGCGATCGGTAGTGGGAGTAACTGCAGGGCGGTGACGTGGGGAGGGGGAGGGGCAGGGTGGGGGTAGTCAACTATGGATTACGGAGGTTTACAGGTAAGTTAACATATAAATTATTAAAACAAATTTCGTTGCGTGCACTGCATCCCCAAATGCGATGCAGTGCACGCAACGAAATTCGTTTTATTCATTTATATGTTAACTTACCTGTAAACCTCCGTAATCCATAGTTTACTACCCCCCACCCTGCCCCTCCCCCTCCCCACATCTCCGCCCTGCAGTTACTCCCACTACCGACTGCGGCTGGCGCAGAGTAGAGTGGGTGTAGTGTAGAGTGGAGTATGCATGGTGTGTTAGCACACTGCCATTATAGACAACATATTTTTAATGGAAATGACCATTACATTTGCACAAACAAACGTTTTTACTAATAAAACTGACCAGAGCACAAACAATAATGTGTGGAAATGGCATCACCACGTGTATTGATTTGTTTTGATCATACTAAAGTATTTTGTTTCCAACTCACTTCAGAATTAACAGAAAATTTAGTTCATTTGTGCTTTACTAATTCTGATATTCTGAAATGCTTGCACATTTCATTTAAATTTTGTTGTGTGCTAGAAATAAAACCCTTTCCGCTACCCTCAGTATTCAGCAAGATTGTCCCATAAATCCTCTCACTTTGAAGTCAGAGAAAGAAACGTAAACACCAAGCTTCCTTGGAAGACAGATTCAGACATCTGACCTCTGTCTTTGAATGCACAGCATATGTGACAAGATAAGAACAAAATGTACATGCCTGTTTACACAAAGGAGCACTCCTGGAAGAATACAAGGCGAATTTGCATGAAAAGGCTTTGCTCTTTGGGAGGGACGAACCGAACTTGGATAGCCTAATAGAAATAACGCCAGCAAATAGAAAGCCAGAGAATGTGAGTTACAAACCGCAAAGCCAATGGTAAGCAACAGGCAAAATGTATTCCCAGGGAAGCTTTCTGAGTGTCTTTTGAAAACTAGACAACTGTGCTGTCTGGAAGGCTTCGACCTAAAATGTGAGACATGCCAGGGAAATAGAAGAAGGACCACACTTTAGCAATGACTTCAGGGTATGCGAGGTCCGAAATGGCAAAATACACCAAACAAGATCAACATTCAGCAGGTGATACAGTAGGAAAAATGAAATTTATATTTCTCACGCACAGTCATGTGTGTAGCTTACTAATGGAGTCGAGTGTTCCTCTCGGCACCTGTCCCGCTGCACGTGGTGTAATTAACAGGGAACATCTGAGAGAGTGATGCGGTGCAGCAGTTGTGTTTCCAAGGCATCATGGGAGAGTGGCCGATGGAAAACAAAATGGATTTTTGTCCCACAGAAAAGCAGTAAATGTATTACATAAAAAAAATGAGTGGGGACACTAGGCAAACATCCAAACACCTGGACTGTCGCAGCAAATCTGGGACCTCTCCATGGGAATCATTAGATGCTGGCCCAAAGGGGATGTGACTGGTGGCTGGACTTTAAGCATTGCAACAGTGGCAAGATGGAATGGAACTAAGAGAGAAAGAGAAGCAAGGCTGGGCAAAGAGGACATCAGAAACAGCGAGGGGGAGTAGATATACTAAGATAAACTCTAGAGATCTCAGGGAGCTACTTATGTGTAGACCGTGTTCTGAAAGTAAATGTTACATGGAGTTCAGAGACCCTCACACATGAATTAAGTTACCCTGCTGGGGCGAGTGGACGTGTGCATACTTGAGGACAGGACTCAGAGTCTCTGCGCAGGGCGGCTTTGATGACGTTGACTGTTGGACATCACCGCCACTGCCAATGAGCCAGTTGCTGCTGTGTATGGCCACTTTGACTTTTACATACATTGTATACATCTCCTTCCACACTTCCCCTAATATAAACATGCAGCTCATGCATTTGTGTCCAAGTCGAGCAGAACGCCATAGCCAAAATGAAGGCCTACGTACAACATAAGATTTCTCACACTTTAATGTATACTAGAAGCTTTGACAAATTTAGAGGGTGGGGATGGGAAATAAGGCTTGCACCGATTCTTCCCAAGCACTACCCCTTCTCATTTGATTGACAAATATGTCAGATTTTAACACATACTTAGAGAGTGATATTAATGTATGCCATGTGACCCAGAATATGTAATCCTGCTCTTATTTGCTCTCCAGCTTTCAGAATTTCAAAAATGCTACTCCGCCCAAGGAATGCGGAAAAGCAAGGTCTTTTGTTACCCTGCTGGTATTTAAAAGAGTATGTACTGGGCCTTCGAGTATTATGTGGTTTACAGACTGATGTCACTCATTAATATGCATCAGTACAGAAAAAAGAAGCACAAAGCTCAGAAACTTAGATATCTATTCACCTGAACGTCTTTTTGGAAGTTATCAACATACCGAGGTACGCGCCCGCAACTCTGCACCAGATACAGGTTTTCATGTGACCTACTGGGAATCTACCATTTCCCAAGGTTGAAAGGGGGCGGTGACGAGTTTGGGACTGTCCAAAAACTTTCTTACCTTCCAAGGCAAACCACACGTTGCAACACGAGCTTCCCACCCCTGTGAGATTTCCAACTATGGATTTCTTCACACTATTAATAAAGTACAGTAATAAGTGCACTTATGCCTGCCATGAATACCTTATGCTAATTCCTGTCAGGATACCTTTATAAACAGACCCCCAAAGGTCTCATCATTATCAGGCTGTCGTTTTTCAGCTCTGTGCACTCAGTAAATACCAATACTGCAGAGTACAATTTCAATAGGTAATCAATTTGCACCTTGTTGTGATTTACGTATCTCAAAATGGTGGATGATGCTAATTGTGCCTTTTGTACCCTATTCTGATGTGCGCACTATTTTTTGCACAGTTTGCTTCAAATAGTGCAAGCTTGGAATTTGCACACTTCAGCGTGGAGGACAGCACATCCAACATTGCATGTTGTGTAAATCAGAATGGGGCTGATTGCACACCTAATCAATAACATACCCTAGTGCTGTGAATGTGTGCAAATTTACCTCTAACATAGGATGAGAATGAAATACTTCACCTTGAGTAACAAGACAACAATCATCAGATGGGACACTAGTCAGGCTTGGAATGGTCCCTCTACTTTGATGGGATGTGAACGTTCTTCCAATACTTGGGTGGCCGCAATTGGATCAGCTGTATCTTTTATTCATTAAACACCTCAGTGAACATATCTTGTTTATCACACTTTCCATCTTTTAACATCTATAGAATGATCAAGGGGGCGTTTCCCAAATCCCTACTTTCCCTTGTATACCACCACCTGTCTATGCTAGCCAGATAACTCCATGGCAGCAATGGGCAGCGCTCCAGTCTTGCAGTTTCATTTAAAGAAGTAATGCACTCTGGGAGTTGTAGCCCAGGTTCACTTCAGATGATCCAATCAAAGTAGCTCACGTGAAGAGAATGATTTCTAAAACAAAAGCCCACAACTGTCCCTTGGTAACATGGACTGATCTGGTAACCTTATGCCAATCACCATGGTCTAGGTAGCAGGGTCAAGACGGATTTGCATATGGCTGTGTCTAAACTAAAATGGCGTGGCGTGTAAAAAAAACGACGGTTTAACCTTGATCTATAACTGGGTGTGATCGTTTGATATGTTCAGTATTCTGTTCATCATATGTTCTTCTTGCATTAATCACCACTGTCTAACCACAGCTTTCCCACTATGTATGGCAAACACCTTTTAACCATTATTGGTAATATTTCACTTGCTTTGGTTCTGGCAGTCACTGCCCGCTCTGCTAGTGTCAAGAGCAGGTCATCTGGGCTTGGCCTGGGTGTAGAGCCTTCTTAGAGTTTAGAATTGCTCCAGAAAATAATTTTCAGCAGGAAGAAAAACAAGCATGTGCAATGCAATAGGTCTCGCATTTGCGAAACTTAAAGCTATTGCTTTTTTAAACATAAAAGCGTGTGCCGTGTCCCCACATAAAGCGTGGCACCCATATTGCAAATATAAAAGTAGGTGCCGTGCTAAAACATAAAGCGCGGCGCTCGTGCACAGTAATTAAAAAATAATGATGAAAGCGGTCACCGTGCTAAAATATAAAGCACCGCGTCCGTGCATATTTAACTTATGTGCATGGCCGGCGTGAAGTAGGTGCCATGCCCATAAAAACAATAATTAAACCAGGTGCCGTGCTAGACGCCATGGTGACAGGGATAAAACGGAAGTGATGTATCGGGAGCACCCAGTGGCGGTGCGTGCATTGGGGGCGTTGGGGCGTAGCCCCCCCGCAGCTCCATCGGCGTTTCCAAACGTAAGTAAACTCAAGACGCCGAGGGAGAACCAACTGACAATCATGTCAGTCAGCATGACGTCGGACCGCCCACCCCCTTCAGAGTCTGAAGGGGGTGGGCGGTCCGGCGTCATGTTGACTAACATGATTGTCAGAGACCAGGGGCCGGGCAACAGGCAGCAGCACAAGTGCGCATGAGTGGGGACGGAGGGCGAATTTTCACCCGTGCCCAGTCATGCGCACTTGTGTTTGCACTGGCTTGCGCATGCCCATTAGGAGCCCCTCGGTCTCCTAATGGGCAGGCGGCGGGCGTAGCGTAAGCTGTGCCGTCAGCCAATCCTGGCGCTGCTGGCAGCGCCAGGATTGGCTGAGAGGGGTTGGCAGGCCCCTCCAGTGCTGTTCGTGAAGGCGCCCAGGGGAGCAGTCGAGCAGAGGTCTGACTGAGAGGTGGCGTGGACCGGCTGTGACTCAGGTACGTTTTTTGCTTAATATATTTCATTCCCCCCCGTGCGCGACACCCCCCTCCCTCTCCCCTCCCCCCCCCCCAGCCGCGATTGTGTGAGCAAACACTTGACAAGCAGACTGGGAAATGCCACCATCTGAAACCCACGCGCAGGGAAAAGGAGAAAGCACCGCACATATTAAAATCTGACTGCAAACAAATCTGTTGAAACTACTGGAACTGGTAGTTCAATCTGTTTGTTATGCAGTGCAAATTAAACGCGGCGACACCTGTTTTTAGTTCATCTGATTATGCCGACTGTCTTCCTGTTACTGCTGTCATCCTAAAAATGCCTGCCTTTTCCAAAAGGAAAGCTACAAGTTACAACATAACACAAAACACCCACTTAATTTTCAAATCTCCTCTCATATTAGACTCGTTATGGATTTTTACTCATATGCAAAATTACACCATCGTGGGTAGAGACTGCGTCAATAAAATGATTTTAAGTTCAAATTCCATTTTTTTAACATTATTCACTGTAAATTGAGACATCTGTGTGTTTAAGCCAGAGAGAGGTAAGACAAATGGCTGTTAATTGGGCGAGTTGCTCTAAAACTATATTGGTCCACACGAGTAGGTAAAAACTTTATTCGTGCAAATGCTCCATATATGATAACAGTATTACTAGAATATAGCACACTCCGCCAGAGTGGTTATCGTGGCTGGGGGTGTTATTTCAGATCCGAGAGACTTGAATCCCCATGTAGGAAGGGATATCCTAGGACAGTGGTATTATGAGCTCCCTACTTCAGCAGCTTAAGAAGGGGCTGCCACTGGATCTCATGGGCTGCTGAACCGGGCCCCAATAAAATATAGTTTTCCATGGGACTTTTCTGTCTGCAGATAAAATGCTCGTAAATAACACAAGAAGGAAGTTTTATGACAGAGGGGTGTGGGAGGTGGGCTGACCTGCACAGCAAAGGAAACATAGAAAGAGAAAAGATGGGAATAGGGGAAAACACAGGAAGGGACAAATTGAAAAGATGCTGATGAGAAACAATGTTAGAAAGAAAAAGTAAGATGAGACAAATGATTGGTAGGTAGAAGGAGGAAAAAAAGAACAAGAGTAGAAAGGAAAGGTTAAAGAAAGTTAGGAAATAAGCAAGAAAGGGTGAAATGTAGGACAGAAGAGTGAAAGGAAGGATAGTTGAAAGACGATTGAGAGCTGAAGAATGGACAGATTGGGAAGACTGGAAGGGTGGAAGGAAGGATGGAAGGATAGCTAGATGCATATGTGGATATAGTGATGGGTGGATGTGTGGAAGGATGTATGTATAAAAGTGTGAAAGGGTGGATGAAGGGATGGTGGCTGAATGGATATGTGGGTAGAAAGATGAAGAGATTGTCAGATGAATAGACAGAAGGGTGAAAGGATGGATGGAAGGAGTATGAAGGGGTGAAGGAAAGGGTTCCTGCTTATTTACCTTTACTGCTCGTTGCGATTAAAGATTTGGTTCAAGAGGGGGATATTTTAATTTTCTAGCTATTTCCTTGTACTATGAGTTATGACACTGTATTTAAATTTAAATCCTAGTGTTTGTAAACCCCAAACACAAAAGTGCAAGAACCTGTAAACCACCATTGCACTACATTTTTAGACTTTGCACCGTAATCTGAAGGAGGCTCACAATGGCATATGTAGGTGGAAATTGGTGTGCAGGCCCATGCACTGTTAATTATTGGAAAGTATACTTCCCACATCCAGTGTTATTTGAAAATAAGGTGCACGTTGCTTTTTGCATAGTTCAGGATTTTTTTACTGACAGGGATGCATAGATTGCATGGTCCAATTTTTCCTCAAAATGTCTAGATTATACAGTTCACATCGGTGATGGTGCCAATTAGGCAACTTTTTATCTGCTTAGTTTAAGTCATGAAGGGCGTATGGTAGGTTGGTTACATTTGTCTCACTTTCTTGAGGTAATTGGACTAATTGTAAACTAACATTTCCACTAACCGTTGTAGAAATAACATTTACACCAAAAGACAGAGGAAAAAAACAAATTTTGACTCCAGTTTATTGAAATATTGATGCAACATAGCACTAGTGTAATCCATGTAAACTGAACATTTTGGTTTTAAATTGCTCCAGTGCAGTCTTTGTGATACAGCTGGATACCGTGCGTTTTCACCCAGGAATAAAGGGCCATGAACATTTTAAAAAGATTTGGTTGGTAGAACTTGTGTGTTACTGAAATGTCTTACTAAATGAAATAACAATTTAATATTCGAGAATATAGGTATGAGCATACGTACACAGTTATCTCTACTATAATCAGACACTGAAACAGACCATTGAATGTTGGAATGTAAAATCTTGTCCCGCTTTGGGGTAACTTAAAATTTTGTCTGCTACAGGAATTTTTAAATATGAGAGAATGTTAATTTGCTTTGGCAAGTCATGCATTGTAGACTGCACTTAACACACATGAAATGACACATGGGAGGCCTGCTTTGGCAGTGAATTGGATCTGGAATTTCTGAGTTTGAGTTGCATGGTCAATATTTGTGTGTCACTTTCATAGTTATTTAGACTGTGTTTCTGTTTTATACTGTTTCTGCCTACATATTGAGCCACAGTTTTGGTTGATTTTGGTTGCAGTGGCTCAGTTTATTTGGTGATTCACAATTCCAATCATGGGTAAAACATGGCTTGTTGAACATAGATGAGATGTACTTGAAAATAATTGTTGGATTGCGTATTGCAGTTCAGGTTTTCAATTTGACAAATCTTTTTACTTCTTACCACCGAAATATGAGTGTCTTCCTGGTCGAGGACCACACTGCTTTTTCTCTTATCTGTCTTGTATCAAGACCCTGCTGGACTATGGGGTGAAAGAAAGCTTGAATAAGCAGCTACCTATGTTATTTGACATCTCTTTATTAATGTAATAACTGCACTTTCACAATTGCTTTATTAACTTTCCTGCTTTCTCAAATTTGCTTGAAAATGCACCATTTGTCCACTCGTTTTTCAAAATTTTCTCGGGGGGGGTAATCCCCCCGAACCTCCCTTAGGTTGTTCCGGCTCGCTCGCTACGCTCGCTCGCTGCGGTGCAGTATGCCAATACTTTTACGCCCCACCACTTTCAAATGTCACCAGCCGCCACTGGGAGCACCAACCAATAAGGAGCCAGGAAAGAAGAGCATTACAAGAGTTAACCAATAGCAAGCAGCATTACACTTGCTATACTGCTTACAGCAGGTCTTGCAGACAACACATGTACGCTGCCTAGGCTTGAACTAAAAACTGGAGACCACAAAAACCTTCCAATTGTCCAAACCAAGAAGCAAGATGAAGAGCTATGAAATACAAAGCAGGCACTGGAGAAGGCAGATATGCCACATGTTCAATGAGCGAGCAATCAAGGAAGCACAACTGCGGCGCAAATGGATTCCCCCTTTTATAGTGCCAAACATGATGTCACATAATAACAAATGAATACACACGCATATATATTTGTGTGTATATATTTTGTTTTATCAGGATAGAACACAATTGCTTAATACATGCTTTGACCCAGGAGTTTCTTTGAACAATGAAGACAGCAAGAATTCTCCCACTATGTGGCGTTACAGAGACACCAGCAAGCAGGGAGGACATCACCCCAGAATTCCATGTGTGCCTCCCTAGACGTGAAGGAAGAGAGATGGACAAGCGTGTGGACGTCACGGCAGCCCCACCACCCAGACAGAATACAGGCTCTGAGCAGCCGCAAGCGGGGTCACCTGCAGACCCAACCTGACCGAAGACCCCATCCGGGCCTACGGTGGTCAAACTGTAAAGTAAAGAGTACTAATGTGTATTGGGCGCTGCTTCTTAATTGAAAATTAAATTATCTAATCATAATTAGGACCAATAGAATTATATGGCAAGGAATAAATAAATTATGTGGCATGGTTGGCTAATTTATGCGTCAAAGAAAGACAAATTATGCAGTACTTCTGCAGCACTTGCCACAATTAAACAACAGCTTTGCAGAACTATCTAGGACACATTTACTAGTAAGACACACTAGTCATACTATGAATGACTTTAAAATTCAAGACATGAGTCCTTAAATAGAGGGGCACCACAAATTCAATTTGAACCTTAGATAGCAGCCGGGTTACAGACAACTGCACTGCCTAGTTGTGTCACGTTGTGTAAAATGTTGCCCACCTCAAATGGTCAGCTGCCACTTCACCACTCATTAGAAACTGCAATAACGGAAGATGAGAGGCAACACAAGCAAATTTCAGGTAAGTAGAAGGTACAAAATAAAGCAGCAATGATCAGATTAATGCGTTAGGGTCTTTATCCTTCGTTTATTTCACACGTGGTCCAACAGACAGCCAACACGTTTCGCCCAGACATGGGCTTCTTCAGGGCAATGCGTAAATAGTAGTGGATAACTGTCTCAAAAGTGTAGCAATTGGTCACAAGATCTGTAACGCGTCCGTTACGGAGTGTAGAAGAATTATTGTAAAGGTCTCTGAACCTGAGAGCCTGTCGCAAGTCCGTTAAAAGGTTCCTAGGTCAGCTCATGGGTAAAGCGCCCAGAAAGTAAGGTATTTCCGCGACTGTTGAGTCACTGCAGTGTCGTGTCGTGACTTGCCGTGTCTGGTGAGGCATCCGAAAAGCGGGACACCACATATTCCAATTCTTCTGAAGTCTGAGTGTTGAAATGATTGCATCTTTGAGAACGGTGCGTTTACCATAAACGTAAATGTCTGAAACATACTTAGGTATTAAGGTTTTGTTTCCGGCTGAAGACAAAATCCCCTCCCACAGTCCATCAACTGGTGATGTTTGCACTACCTTGAGAACATTATCCCCCATTTAAATGGCTTATAACTTCAGTTAACAGCTGACGGTGACCAGTTAACTTTCATAAAGTCTTTGGTGCTGCATTGTGCCCGAGTAGAATACATTTAATAGCTTTTGGTCACCTTAAATTCGAGAAAAAAATTGTTTACATGTGCAAATTACGCAGCAGATGATTGCTTATGTGTGCAGAAAACTCTACTGTAAAACAATCACGTTTACATTCCTTGCGAATCCCGTGGCAAACAGGCGGATGAGGGGCTAAGAGTGGGTCAAGAAATCAGCCCTACTATATGATCACATCTGGAGTCCGAGGGTATATGATTTCAGCTGCCACAAGCAGCATTTTGGTGAATTGTCTGGAGCACAGAGTGAAAGAAATTTAAAACATGCTTAAACAAACCTGATGGGCTACTTGGCTATGCAGCAGTCGTTGTTTCAAAGGTCGAGCAGGCCGGAAGGCGTCAGTGCTGTTCGATAGAGGGGCACCGCCCCTTCCTGCCAGGCCTGTGCGCACTGATAGCTAACCGAGATTTGGGTGTGGTCTGGCCCAGTCTGGAGAGTGGGCTCACAGCAGATGAGAACCCGGGAGAGGTTGTGGCCTTACAGCCAGAGCTGCCGATTTTGGAGCTGCGAAACCAGGTTCGAACCTCGGCGTCGGCTCAGCATCCTGTGATTCAGGGCAAATCACTTAATCTCCCTGTGCCTACCAAAAAATTAATGTGTCCTTGTGTAACATAACTGGTGCTCGTGTGAAGCACTCCAATACTTCTGGTCGAGTTTGCGCTTTAGAAATCTGCAACACCAAAAAAACTGTGATCCAAGTGGTACACGTTCATCAGTATTATTAGCAGGGCCACTGGAATTATGCAGCAGGAGAGGGCCAAATTATGCAGCAGGGTTGAGTGAATTATGTGGCAAGAAAAGACACATCATGTGCCATAATGTGACACATTTTGTAATACTATTACTTAATAATTTCGTCATTTTTAAACGTGGTAATACTCTCTGGGCATTGGTTGTACCTCATTAGTACCAGTTTAACACTCAAATACAGCAATAAGCCACAGAACGGTGACAAGTACCACTTTGCAAAGGATTTTTCACTGTGTAGCAAGAGGTGCTGTTGCATTTTTAGTAACTTTTGAACACTTTGAACTACTAACAATTTTTTTATTAACAACTGCAGTTTGTGCGGCAGATAATGGATTATGTGGCAAATGCGACACATCTATAATTGCAGTGGGCGCACAATCGTATAATTCCAATTGCACTGATTATTGGTCTGATCAGAACAGCTCTCATACTTTGTATTTAAAGAACAACCACTCCCGAACAGTTGAGTCATCACATGTTGAAAGGAGAGAAAAAGGGACTCCTCCACTATTGTGAGAGAAGGGTGATGCAGCGAAATAAGAAGCAAGCCTTCTTTCCCTGCCTGCTACCTGAAAGAAATGTAAATATACGCGATTATTCAGCAAATCTCAAAGACTGCTTGGGAGCCAGTACAGGCTTTCATTGATTGAATTTGAATGTGGGTTTTAGAGAGGTGTGGGGGGGAATGGGCAGAATGCTCTACCACCCTGGGATTTTCGGGCGGGTGGTAGGGTCCAGGGACAAAGGGCAGCACAAGGGTCAGAGTGATAAGAATTTGCCCTTTTAATTTAAACTCATAAAAACGCATGTGCACTAGGTACAATCAGCATATTGCTACAAACAACTTCTGAAAGCACGGTAAACATTTAAACAAAATCTTAATGCATATTTTGCGACAGTCTGTTTATACTGAGTGCAACCTGTCTATTGTATATAATAATTTTTTTAAATAATGGCTTACTAAATAGCACTATATATACGTCACTATTTCACATCTGCACTGACCAGGATTCAAATCAGTGATCATCTGTTTCTTTTAGCCATATCTCTGACCCCGCCTCCAACAGTCACTGAACACGCCCACAGTTCCCATCAGGAGCATCCAGTTTTGGAGGACAACCCTGAAGTACTGCCTTCAGTTCTAGGAGCTACTTCTAGAATATTATCTAAAAATCCTGGGGGCCTTTTTGGTGTATTACTACCACTTCTGGAGGCCACATTTTAAGTGCTTTTTATAATGGTTAATTTGGTTATTCATTGGTGAATGTGGGTGAGGTTGTGAGAATGTGTAAATTGGAGGGTGCATAGGAAGATAGGTGGATGGAGGAGCATAATGGATGAGAGGGTAGCTGAAGATGTAAGAGTCAACCGTAATCAAGTACATGGTCAACAAGTGCATAGATGAGTGAGTGCATTGCTGTGCTAGTGGATAGACAGATGTGTGCGTGAATAAACGGATGAATGTGTGAGTGAATGAGTGAGTGACTGAATGGATGAGTGATGTATTGTAATGGTAAGAGGTTGTGCATGTGGATAGCAGATCTGTTGGCTAAGTGAAGTGATGTGCCTGGCACAAGTGTTGTGTTAAAATGTTGTTTATTGATGGGTGGAATTATATGTGTGTCTGTTTGTGAAGATTGGTAAATGAGTGACTGAGTGGGCGGGTAAATGGATGGCAAAATAGATGAGTCAATTATTTGATGGGTTAATATGTGTACGTGTGATTAGGGGATTTATCGGATGGATGAAGTGTTGATGACTGAAGAGTAGTGTGTTTGTTGATTGAAGCTTGAGTTTGCGAGTATGTCTGAATGTGTAGATTGGTAAATGGTTAGGTGGATGGGTTAGTGGGTGGGTGGGTGAATTCATGGGTGACTGAATGAGTTAATGAGTGAGAGCTGGCCAGTAAATGGAATGATTGATGGATGAGTGAATAAGTGTGTGAATGGATGAATAAATTACTGAGAAGAGGGGCGAGTGAAGACGTGTATTTAGGGGTGAATGAATGGGTGAGTTATTGGGTGGGTGACTAAGTGAATATGGTGGAGAGATGTTTAGGTGAATGAGTGAGTGAGTGGTGGTGTGAGTGGGTAGATGAGTGAACAGATGGATAAGGCAGTGGGTGGATGAATGGGTGAGTTAATGAATGAAAGGATGAATGAAAGGATGAGCAGGTGGGTAGATCGGTTAGTGGGAAGATACATATGTGCACCAGACTGTTCCCAGTTTGTGTATTAAGCTCCCAACACAAAATGTTGCCACAGAGCTAACAGATGTGCCCTTCCTTAAAAAGCAAGTTAGCAGGAACAACGACCGCCCAAAAACACAGCAGCCTGAGTATACATCTATTTTGTGAGGTCCCACATGCTTCGTGGCTTTAATGTGAAAAGACATAATTCATGCTAGATAAGAACTCTGTGTCAACCCTTGCCAAAGCAGTGCATCGCATTCTGGCGATTGTGGAAGAGGGAGGCTGTTCCACATCTGTGTACAACGGCATTTGCAAGAGAAAGTCTCACATCAAAGGCCATTAATGCATCTGCACCAGCCACTTGCAAGGCACAAATGGAACTGTAGGCTTCGAGCCAACACAAGACAGATACTCCTGCCTTTGTATCCATGTGAACTGGGCCTGAGATAGGCCAGTGCCTCAACCTCTCCTAATTCTTGTCCACAGAACCACAGCAGAGCCCCATGTCTTGCACAACCTTCATCATGTGTGAGCATCAAAGACAGCCCTCCTTAACACGTACCGGGTGGAGCTCCAGGCAAGAGTCAGAATGGCCCTCTCATCTCCAGGACCATCCTTCTCGAAAACATCTAAGATCTCTGGATCCCCTTGATTCCTTCCTTCAAAAAATCACTAAAAATGCATCTCTTCTAAGTGAACTAAGACTCGCTCTAAGAACCATTGAGTATTGATCACATAGAAAATGTAATCAATAATTATTCTGGATCCATCAGACTGTATATCTCTCCTTGTATTCGCTTACTAGAAGATTGTTGAAAAAATAAAAAATAAAGAAATCTATAAAAAGACCTGCAATGGGAGAGCTTCTGTTCCAACATGACCAACATGCTTCTCCCTGTGACGCTTGGATTTGCAGAAATTAAGGATCAGCGCACAATTCTTGTGGAAATGTGCACTGCGTAGAGGAAATGGTGAAATATATTGTAACTTCCTGTCTAGGGACCACTCATGCGAAGCCAGTGCTGTAGCGGCAATTATTTATGACTATTCCTAAACTCAATCCAGAATGCAAGGCGACAGGAATGCCAACCATGTTTCTGCTCAAGATAGTGTTTATTGTTATCCAGCAAGTAATAGATAAACTATGAAAACCACCTAGGCACACTCAGAGTGAAGCAATTAAGCACAAAGGAGGCATATTGCCATGCCTGAAGATCACACCCTTGGTACAATAAATGAGGGGCAAGACTGCAAACTCACCAGGGAGCCAGTCCCTGGTTGGTGGCAATCACAGGAATCTTCACCGGATACCATGCATGAAATTCCATGGAGGTGCATTTGTCTAGCTCATCACAACATGACCAATAATCTGACTGATTGACATATTGAATACCCTGGATGCATTGGAGTTCCATGTATGAGGGTCGGAAAGGTTGAAAAACAAGCTTATGACTTGCAAATGACAACAATATGTCAGTAAGAGCAAAGGTGTCCCTTCCTACACAAAAACAGTCCTTCCTGCAACGAACGCACCCTTGGTGTCTGCGTTGGTGCTATCCAGCACACAGTGTACCAGCATTTGGAGAGAGAAGGAATGCGCCATATCTTTGTAGATAGGGCACAAGTTGTCTTCCTGCGTTGCGCTGCGTCAAATAATGATAAATCTAGGCCAAACTATGCACAAGCTTACACCTGCTGAGCCCTGGTAATGTGTCCAGAAGAAAGGCGTCAGCAGTGACGTGTCAGAATAAGGTGTGCTGCAGTTGTTGTTGGATCTGAATAGGTAGGGTCTGCTAAAGGGTCCCGGCAATACTGTTGTTGTCAAGATTTATTAGTGGATGCAATAAGGCATCCCTCTGGAAACAGCTCTTCTTCTTCTGCCCCAGTTGTGGGGCATAAATATAACCCAAGGAATCCTACTACAGCTCCACTCATCCTGTTTTAAACACGTTTGACTCTTTTTGTTCTTTGGTGTTCACAGCTGCTACTTGTTTCTTTCTTGCAAATCGTCTGATGAACATAATAGGCATCTGCCAAAATTGCCATGTATACAATCGAAATAGTTCGGACAAAACATATGTCTTTTTTGGTGGATGTTCCGAATCCACCAAACTTTAAATAATTCCCTAGTTCTAAGTTCCACATTTAAAAAGTGGCAAATGCATTTTCTTCATTTGTGATGATACACAGTATTATATTATAAAATCCTGTTGGTTCATGGTTGGCACTGTTGCAAAACTATAGGGTGAAGCAAATACTGTATGTTCCAATCTGTATTACATGAGCATCATAAAAGGTGCAATGGACTGAAACCTGGCATCACAGTTTGAAAAGTGAGTATCCGTAATCCTATGGCAGAGGTGCGTTGCTCAACCTGCCAGCAACTGAAAAAATGAAAAATAAAAAGGTAATAAACTCTTGTTTATTATTATTTTATTTTTGTCTCGGAGCCGGGGTTTGCGGCGGCGCCAGAGTGGTGACAGGCTCAAGGGGGAGTGTCGTCCACTACCTTCAATGCGCATGTCGGTTTGGCTGGCCATCTCAGGCTGGCCAAACTCACATGCGCAGTGAAGCTCTCTCCAACCCCAGCTGCATTGCTGGGTTTGAGAGAGCAGGCAGAGGCTCCCAGTCTGTGTCAGAGGGCAAATCATCGGCGCTCAGGCCTATCCTGATGCTTCTTTCAGCAGTATGAAAGCAACATCAGGATTGGCCACAGTGCACTCTGGGAGCTTGTGTCTGGAGAAGCGAAGAGCGCGATGCGGCGAGCAGATAGGTGATTTTTAAAAAAATTATTTGTCTCACACCCGTCCCCATTCCCCACCTCCCCACCCGCCCTGCCACTCTGTCAACTCGCCGGCCGCTACTGATATTAAAGTGGTCTTTTGCTACTCAACCTGCAAAGAAAGGGTGCCATCTTCCTTCCGACCCACAGCGATAGCGCTTAGACAGTGCTTAATTTGTAAAAAAAACAAAAGTGTAGTGCCCCAAGGATTTTCATTTGAGCCTGCCACTAGAGTTGCCACCTTTCTAAGGGAAAAATACTGCCCATTTGTTGTTCAAAGAGTCTGAAAAGGCCCGAACTTGATACTATATAGTGCTCAAAACAAAATCGCAAGTATTGATATGTAACATAACTTTTCTGCCTTTGTTTATCAGTCATGGCTCATTAATGTGGTTCTAGAATATATTAATACAGTCTTTAGGTAATTTAGATTATTTTTGTACTGGCCGGGACATCAAAATACTGGTTGTGCCGGTAGAAAACCAGCCAGGTGGCAGTCCTACCTGCCACTGGTGCGATCACATGCTGTGGTTGCCAGATTCCAAGGCCACATCGTGCACTTTGTATTACTTTATTTTACTCTTGCAGATTCTTTTTCATCTCTGCTTTCTGCATTTGTCACTGTTTTCCTAGCTTTCTTTTCCCTTTTCTGTCCCTCTCTTGCTCTTGCTAACTCTGAGTTTCGGTACCCACATTCTGCAACCACTGGCACAAATTAAGCTCTAGCATACACATATACGTTAACTTTATGTGTATTGAATTTATCCACACATGCACATATGAGACTTAATATATTACAGCTCTATTTATTTTATTTTATTTATTTGAAGAGTTTTATATAGCGCTGGCTTTACCCGTAGGTATCTGAGCGCTTTACATGAGGATCGTTGAGTTACAAGTTACAAATTACATCCGTTACCAGAGCATAGTAAAACACAGGCAAAAAACAATGTTACGGTAATTCGTCGAAGGTAGGGGGAGGAAGGTAACACAGCAGGGAGACAGGGAGAACTGTGCCCAATGTCCGGCTAGGTAGGTGACGACCGAGGGGGTGAGCCAGGGCGGATCTCCTCTATAGCTGTCTAGCAGCTCCACCGGGTATCAGCCATGCTACTCAGGTCTCAGAGGTCACAGATAACAAGAAAAACAGTTTTTCATGGTTACAATAGTTACAGTTGCATAATCAAACACAGAAGAGCAAGGCCCCAATAGAGGAATAGAGGGAATAGGGGAGGGGAGTGGAAACAGGGGGCTGGGAAGTGGATCAGTTCTGGCAGAACGGCAGTGGGAGAAAAGTACCTCGTGGGGTCCAAGAAGTTAGAGTAAGAGGTCCCATAGCCCAGATGGGGTCACACTAAGTCCAGTGCCAAATTCAGTCACCGGGTTAGGTCATCTCGGCAATGTGGGGGTACTGTGCAGCAGCGCGTTCCATGCCTCTCTCAGTAGTTCCTGTAATCCAGTGCGATCCATCAATGCGATGGGTAGATGTTTGACAGGCTTCTGCACTATCGGGTCTGAAGTGCGTGGCTGTGGAGTGTTCCCCAAAAACACAGCTTCATAGGCTGATGACCCCCAGGCAAATTCAGGCATTCCCATGAGCAACGGGGCAGCCCACCTTTAGGATTCTCGTAAGGTGTCCGTCCGGGTGCAGTGGATAGGTGCCGAAATAAGGTTTTGAATCCCTATCAATATATCCTCTTCATCCCATACCTCCTTTTCCTACTATGATCTCCCAAATTAACACTTTCTAGACTCTTCTCTGTTCTTTTTTTTGGGGGGCAGTTTTATATAGCACGAAGTAGACCTGGAGGTATTGGAGTGCTTTACATGATCACCAATAGCGTTACAGACAGGCACATTAATTTTCTTTTCGTTAGGCACGGGGAGATTAAGTGATTCGCCCAGAGTCACAGGATGTTGAGCGCCCCTGCGGAAACTCGAACCCAGTTCCTCAACTTTGAGGTCGACCGCCCATGCCGTTAGGCCACATTCTCTTCCCTTTTCTATCTCTCCTTTGACTAACCCCAACCTCATTCTACTACTGTATCTCCCTAATAATCCTTTCTACACTCGTCCCTCCTCTATCCATCCTTTGACTCATCCCAAATCTCCTTCTGCAGTCATGATCTCCCAAATAACACTTTCTAGACTCTTCCCTTCTGTAGCCTTCCCTTATCCATTAAATCCAACTAACAGACTCACATGTCCACCGATGGCATTAACTTACATTTCTCTATACCAATCCAACACTAATCCATTTTGGGTTCTGGAGCAGCGTGCTACTCGCAGATAAGCGTTTCAACGCTGGCGGAGTTACAGGGCGATCCAGAGGCTGTAAGGTACAGAAGGGTACCCTCTGCACAAGCACAGTAAGGGTGCTAAAGCCAAATATCCACAGGGAGGTCCTTGCGTTGGACCCTGGACGAGCGACGGCGCACCGTTATATACCTCTCCCCACCCACTGGTTGCCCTCTTTGCCCTCTACCCTGATGCCGTTTCGGCCTGCACAGCAGTACCCCCGGTCCCAAGAGCGTATGCCAGAGCGCGGGGCTCGTAAAGTGGCTTGCGCGCTTTTCACATAATATGATCAAAGCACTTGGCACCTACCATGGTCAGGAAGGACAGGTAGAAAGTCAGTCGCGGGCTGCCTCCGGCAGCCTAATCCATGATTGCCCTCGCACTGGTGCGCTCTCCGGTGCCCCCGCCCACGGGCCCCAGGCACCGCGTGGGGGCCGGGGAGGCAACCCACTAGCCCCGCAGGATGAAGCAAGTTGCCCCTAGGCAAAGCTGAGACTTTAACCGGAAACCACGTGGCCCCATCTGAGCCGACCTGGCCCCAGTGGGCGAAACCTGTCGCCACTGGGTACAGCGAGAACAAAACCATTTAAGCAGAAAATGTGCTGCAGGCCAAGGTCCATCGCGGGGAGCCCCAGGACACCCTGGGCCCATCCACACAGTTAAGCCCCTCCCTAAACAGGCCCCAGGGCAAGCCCACTGGTGGATTCCCTCGCCTCCTCGACGTTGTAACATGGGCCATGCAGGGGCAAGGGTGGGGGTCGGCGGTGCATGAAAGGCACTCACTGCAGCAAAGGCTCCCGGACAGACCACACGGCGTAGAACCCTAAGCCCCCTGGCGCTGTCCTGCCCCCCCAGGCGGCCGCAGCCGTGGCAATGGCCGGGCTAGGAGCCTTGCCCCCGAAGGGGTGGGGAGGAGAAATACACTCACCGCACCACACGGGACAGCTCCAGGAGGTCGACGACCCAAACGGCATCAGGGTAGAGGGCAAAGAGGGCGCCCACTGTGTCTCTTGTTTTCGCCAGTTTTTGGATACCGAGGCGATAGCCTCATTACTTCACATTCATTTTTAGTTTTTTAGTCGCTGTTTCGGTTGTCTTATTGATGTGTGACGCTTTGTCACAGTTGGGGTTGGATCACAAGGTCAGCGCTGTGAAAAGAGGGCGCCCAGTGGGTGGGGAGGGGTATATGTACCTCATCCCCCCACCCCCTCTACTCGGAAGCGACGCAGCACGCCAGACCCTTGAGGGTCCTAACCGGTGGGAGGCTGCCTCCTGTGCCTCTTGTGGCACTAAGGCAGCCGCCCTCTTAGCGGGTCTCCTTCGTGGACCCCAGGCAGCCGGCAAATAAGCGTTTCAACGCCTCGTCAGGGGTGGTAAGCGCTATATAAATGCAATTATAATTGCAACTGTGTACGACAGAAGAACGGACATCAACACCGGCGAATCCAATTATAAGCAACAGATCTTTTTTCATTGCTCCACGCCATATATTTTTGATATTTCACAAGAACTGTGCTCGCCTCTATTTGGTAAAAGGCAAGTCTGCGGAGTCAAAAGCGTGGACCAGGACTCTGAAAGCTATGCTTCCAGTAACAATGTCGAGTATTTCCTTTCAAAATACTAGTCATCGGGTTGTGGTGTTCCCTGCGGGGGCGGAGAGGACAGCCCGCTTTCTGTTTTGTAATAAAGCTGATTCTACAGACATTTATCGACATTTCGGAAAGGTAACTTGACATTTCACCCGGTCTGAGAAATTAGTTGAATGAAACAAACACCCCTTCCTTCTAAAAATACAGCGCGCTGGTGTTCTGTCACGTATCCGTATTCTTTCCTCCAAAGCCAGGCTGAAAAAACGTGAATGAAATCTTTACAATCCGCTTTCGAATCTTCCTCAATGTGTTTGTCTTTGTTATCTGTTCCTAGCTCTAATCTCCAAGAAATCTTAAAATAGAAACACACAAAACTTGTGCTGAGCATAAGAAATGACCAGATATCGAGAAGGGGAACTCTGCACAAACGCTGCGCAAACCTCAATGTAGACATACAGGGAGTGCTTTAAACGGGAAAAACATAAGTGCAGGCACTCATTAAATAGAGCTAGGGGCGTGGCTAGTGGGCGGGGTTAGAGGGGGAGTGAGACATGGGAATACAAATCACTTCTATTGAGTATTCGTTTTGCCCTTGCATTGCCCTGGATAGTGGTCTCAAACTTCCCATGCGTGCGGACCCACAGCTAAAACCCTGAATGAGCCACGCCTTCAACTCTACTATGAGAACTTTCAGGCTAATAATCAATGTCTAGGACAGGAGAGACTCTGGCACTTATTGCACAGGTTGCAGGATAGAAAATAACATGTTAGAAATGTACCGTATAAACAAAATGTGCTCATTATTGTTAATAATAATTAACAATAATTGTTAATAATTCTTTATTCGGTTTGTCACGAAGAAAACCATAAAAGAGAACAATCATGTACAGTAAGAAAGAAGAAACAGCTATCATTTGTTTAAGAAGAAGAGGAATTTTTTTGCTTCTGGGAATCAATGTTTTTTCCTAATGCAGTTTGTTAAAGGTTTTTTCTATGGTTCATAATACATTTTAAAAAGTTTAGGACCATGTAACAGACTTCTTCAGACTCTAAGGTTTGCAGTCTAAGGAAGGCCGGTCGACATTGTCTTAGGCCCCATCGCCTGCATAGCGGAAGTATCCAAAATTTTCTGTGGGGTTGGTAAAATTTACAAAAGATAATGACGTGGATATTTGATTGAGTTGATATCGCATCACAGGGACACGGAGGCAGATTTGAGTCCCAGGCCTTATTTAGAGGAAAAGCAACCAGTCTGAAAAAGAGGTTCAGTCTGAGCCTGGTGAGCAGCATCCACTCATATGTTTTGGTATGCAGAGTAAGGTATGGTTGAATGCCAAAAGTTAGCTGGACTGTGTTCGCGTGAACCACTGAGGGTTTTGCAGCCTCAGTTGACAGTCTTAGTGTTTCCAGATGCCGTAGTGTAAGTTCCTTGAGCTCCTTTTTTGGGAGGGCAACAATCGATTCTGGGTGGAGATAGTATTTTTCAAGGCCCATATCTGTAAAAAAGTTTCTGATGTAGCGGAGCCATTTTAATCTAGAGGCGTGATCGAGTGACATTGTGTCAGCCACTATCGACTGTGATAGCGTATTAGCATCCGAAGTCCATATACGCCTCCACAAAAGCAATGGCTGGATTTTAAGGAGATCCTGCAAGTACGGAATTCCCAGTTCCATGTGGGAGGCGTAGGTTGGTGAGCCTTTTGGGGTAGCAAGAAGGAATCTTATAAATTGATTTTCAATTTTTTGTAGGGCTCCAACATCTATATGGCCCCAGACCCCTGCTCCATAGAGAGCAATCGCTTGGCACTTGGCGTTGTAAATTTTTAGCAGTTCTGCTGGCCGCCTCCTTCCCAATTTCCTCGAGAAGGACTGCAGGGCTGCTATTGAGCACTTAAAAAGGTGGCATCTCGCTTCCACTTCTATTGAGTATTCGTTTTGCCCTTGCATTGCCCTGGATAGTGGTCTCAAACTTCCCATGCGTGCGGACCCACAGCTAAAACCCTGAATGAGCCACGCCTTCAACTCTACTATGAGAACTTTCAGGCTAATAATCAATGTCTAGGACAGGAGAGACTCTGGCACTTATTGCACAGGTTGCAGGATAGAAAATAACATGTTAGAAATGTACCGTATAAACAAAATGTGCTCATTATACAAAATGAAGGCCAAGCAACAAATGTTCATATTTTCTTGTTTTGTAAGATTTGCAGCTTCTTAATACTACAATAATTCTAATGTTCCTACTTACTTGCATTTGGAGCAATCCATATATATTCAAGAATGCACATACACAAACAATAAGATTCCACGCATTTCTTTTCAAATACCTGCTGATTCTCTTCCTCTACGAGTTTGTTTCTCTCTCAAAGACAAACATACACTCTGTATCTGTTTTCACATCTCTAATCTTGCGATCCCTCCTGCACTCACTTCTCTCCCGTTTGTAGCTAATTCTGTCCCACTCTCTTTACCCAAATTGTATCCTATCACGCTCTCTACCATCACTCTTTCTATTTCTAATCTGCCATCTCCGTGCCTCTCTTCTGCTATCGATAGCCGTCTGGATCTCTCCCCTATCTATCTGCCCTTCCCCCTTCTGCCTCTCTATCTTTTCCTACTTTAAACTCCCTTCTCCTTCCACCTCACTCTTCACCTTCACTCACCCCCATTCTCCCTCCTTTTCCCTCAACAGAAGGCCCCACAGCCGGCCGGAGATCTTGCAGTGGCAGACAGTGAGCACAGCAGGGTCCCGAGCATGTGCAGAGTCTGGCAGGATAGAGGTCAATCAATCAATCAATCAAAGCATTTATATAGCGCACTACTCACCCAGAGGGTCTCAAGGCGCTAGGGGAGGGGGGTCCGCTACTGCTCGAACAGCCAGGTCTTGAGTTGCTTCCTGAAGGCGAGGTGGTCCTGGGTCAGGCGGAGGTGGGTCGGTAGGGAGTTCCACGTCCTGGCGGCGAGGAAGGAGAAGGACCGTCCCCCTGTGGTGGCTCTTCGGATGCGGGGGACGGTGGCGAGGGCGTGGCCGGTCGATCGAATCTGGCGTTTGGGAGCGTAGAAGTTGAGGCGGCTGTTGAGGTATCCTGGGCCTTGGTTGTGTAGGGCTTTGTGTGCGTGGGTGAGGAGACGGAAGGTGATTCTCTTGGTGACCGGGAGCCAGTGCAGGTCTCTCAGGTGTCCGGAGATGTGGCTGCGACGGGGGATGTCCAGGATGAGTTGTGCTGAGGCGTTCTGGATCCGCTGAAGTCTTTTCTGGAGTTTGGCGGTGGTTCCGGCGTAGAGGGAGTTGCCGTAGTCCAGACGGCTGGTGACGAGGGCCTGGGTGACCGTCTTCCTGGTCTCGATGGGGATCCACCGGAAGATCTTTCGTAGCATGCGTAGGATGTTGAAGCACGACGAGGAGACGGCGTTGACTTGTCTGGTCATGGAGAGGGTGGAGTCCAGGATGAAGCCCAGGTTGCGTGCGTGGTCTGTTGGTTTGGGTGCGCTGCCTAGGGCGGGGGGCCACCAGGAGTCATCCCAGGCGGAGGGTGAGGATCCCAGGATGAGGACTTCCGTCTTGTCTGAGTTCAGTTTCAGGCGGCTGTTCTT
This sequence comes from Triturus cristatus, assembly GCF_964204655.1. Classification (NCBI taxonomy): domain Eukaryota; kingdom Metazoa; phylum Chordata; class Amphibia; order Caudata; family Salamandridae; genus Triturus; species Triturus cristatus. The sequence goes on from NC_140582.1 coordinate 1,045,371,953, forward strand.
CATCAATTCGGCTACCTCTTTCATCCCTTCGTGGAGGTTGGCTCTGGCGGTGGCGGGGTCGTTGGTGAGGGAGAGAATCAGCTGGGTGTCGTCGGCGTAGGAGATGATGTTGAGGTTGTGCTGGCGTGCGATGTCTGCGAGGGGGCTCATGTACACGTTGAAGAGGGTAGGACTGAGCGAGGAGCCTTGAGGAACGCCGCAGATGACTTCGGTGGCTTCAGATCTGAACGGGGGGAGGCGGACTCTCTGTGTCCTTCCGGCGAGGAAGGAGATGATCCGAGGTTGTCCAGCAGGGTGGTGGTGTTGCGGTCGTTGTTGTTCTCCAGGTGGAAGTTGAGGTCCCCGAGGAGGATGTAGTCAGCGGAGGGGAGGGCGTGCGGGCTGATGAAGTCGGCGGGAAGAACAATACTGGTCTCCCATGGGGAGGTCATTTGACCTCCTCCCACCTCACCTGGGCACCAGGGAGGCAGCTTAGGCCATTTTCACCACCTCAACCCTGCCCATCATGGACTCAATGTCCCAGCAGGTGGGGTGGGGGTGGATTTAAAGGGCCAAGTGAGTCAGAAGAAAGTCAGACCCCTGTGGGAGGCCAAGTGGTGAAAATGGCTCTTTTTACCCGGGTTCCTCCTTAGCCAGTCAGGCACAGGCCCTCGCCAGTGTCCCAAACACTAACAGGAGGACCCAGCATCAACTCCTGGCAGGGGGGTGGTGAGGTTAAGGAGAGCTTCCATTTGGGTAGGAACGGAGAAGAGGCCCTGTTGTCCTTACAGCATGCCTCCAATAGGCCGCCACAGCTGAATAATACTGCCAAATAAAATGGCTCACAGTTGGCCCTCGGGCTCCAGTCCAGTGCCCAACTCATCAATCTGATCCTGAGTACCGGTACTCTCCTTAACAGTGGAGAAGTGCCGGTACTCAGCTTGGTAAAAATAAGAAGTGCCTGTACTCAGTACTGGTGAGTACCGGCCCATTTAAAGCACTGCATGCAGACCTACCAGTTTCAAACAGTACACCCCCACACACAGTCAGTCCCCTACAGAGGCGACAGAGTGGGAAAACCACCCTCACAGAAAGTGCCACATATCTGCCACAATCCTCAGCCTTGAACTAGATGCCTACTGCTGCCACGTGGAAGAGAGGGTATTGGCATCTCCTCCCAAGAGATATGCGAACCTTTATAACCCATTGACACCAAGGACAAGCGTAAAACTGCAGATAGAGGGACTGATCCAGAGTTGTGTTGGGGGCCCACCATCCGCCAGGACAGCAGGGGTAATGGCCTTTTCTGCCCTTGTGGACTACCACCCGCTGCATTTAAAGACCTTCACTTGCCTGGCAGAGATCTTTATGTCTTCAGAGGCTCCTCTGAAGACATTGAGGGCCAGATGTACGACCATTTTATTTTGCGAGTCTCTAATTGCAATTTTTTGCGACTCGCAAATTAGAGACTCGCAAAATGAAATGTACTAATGTATCCCAGTCACATTAGTGATTCCCAATGGGGTTGCAATTGACCTGCCTCATCAAATAGTCATGTGGTAGGTTGCAATTCGCTACCCATTGGGAATGGGCAGTAACATAGGGATGGTCGCCTGCTGGGGACAGAAGACCACCATATCTGAGTTTGCTTTTAAATAAAGCAATTTACTGAAAAAAAGCAGCCTGGATGCGTTTAAATTAGAAAAATGAAATGTTTCTGTTTCAGTTTTTAACCCCTTGGATGCTCATGACGGAACCGCTCCGTCATGGCACCCACCCATGGGGGAAGCGCTGGCGCTCCCCCCATGGTCAGCCCAACATGTTGACACCAAGGAGGATGGCAGTGGAAGAGCTTCCTCTGCCACCCCCGACCCCCCCCCCTCGGCGATCCTGTGACGTCAGCGCGCACAGCGCGCACTGACGTCATCAGGAAGCGCTGGGACGCCTGGAAGCCATTTGCTTCCAGGCGTCTGGAGGAGAGGGTGAGTGTTTGAGTCCTCCGGTGGGGCAGGTGGGGGGATTTGGAAACGCATTGAGGCATCGGGGGGGGAGGAAAGAGTATTTCCTCTCCCCTGATGTCTCAATGCAGGGCATTCCTGCTTCACGATCACACACAGCGTCACGATCGTGCAGCAGGAATGCCCCAATAGACACCAGGGATGTCCTTTTTCTGGGCAGATCGGCTGTTATTTTGGCCGTTTCTGGGCCCGGGGGAGGGGGGGGGCAGAAAAGCCCACTAGACCCAGCGATTATTTTTAGATCGCCCCGTTTTTTTGGCCTGTCTGCCCCCAGAAACCCCCGCTAGACACCAGGGAAATATTTGAAATAAAAATGGAAGCGACCCCTTGGGCAAGGGTGGCTTCTTGGGGGCAATTTTTTTTTAATGTATATTCTGCATCCCCTTAGGGCACATCGGCATTTTATTGGGCCTTTCTGCCCCGGGGGGGGGGGGGCAGAAAACCCCACTAGACACCAGGGACTCATTTTAAAAATGAAATGGAAGCAACTACTTGGCCAAGGGTTGCTTCCAGGGGGCAGTTTTTTTTATGTGTGTATTCTGCCCCCCCCCCCCACCCCCGGGGGCAGATCAGCCCATTTTTGGCCCTTTCTGCCCCGGGGGGGGGGGGCAGAAAACCCCACTAAGCACCAGGGATTTTGTTTTGTGAGTAATGGAAGCGACATGGTTGCTTCCTGGGGACAGATCTGCCCCTTTTTTGGCCTTTCTGCCCTAGGCGGGAATGGGGAGGCAGAAAACCCTACTAGACACTAGTGACTTATTACTTTTGCAAGGGGGGCACATTTCTGTCTGCTGTTTTCTGCCCCACCTGGGTGACAGATTGGCTGGGCAGACAACCTCACCCGATCCCTTGGGCAAGATCACCCCCCATTTTTCTCAGCCCCATTTGAAGGCCCACCTGGCCGATTGACCATTTGGGTAGTGACATAGCGTGTTATAATGTTAATTGTTTTATTTTTTGTGAACTGCAATTGTAATGCTTTATTTATCCCTTTTTGTTCTAGTTCAAGGCTTTTGCTCTTTATACTGTTCCAGGTTGCGGTTTTGTTACTTGTGGTTCTGCTGTTTGTGTAGTTGCAGGTGTTTGGTAAGAGACTTTTTTTGTACAATGGAAATTAGTTTCATTTCTCTGCATGAATGTGTTTTTTGCAAATGGTGTAATAATAGCTGTATGTTTGGCTTCTGTTTTTTGAGGGTCAAAAACTTTTTGCATTTGTGCTCGATGTGTATTTTGTTGTCTTGTGAGTAATTGGTTTTGTTTTTTTCTTTCTAGTGGGATATCATTGGTTTTTGCTGTGTCTTTGCAGAGTAGGTGCTGGTGAGTGTAGCTGTCTCTTGTAAGTGAATCGTAGTTTTTGAGTATATAGATCTTTGTGATCAAGGCACACATTTTTTCACTTACTGATCTTGCACAGTGTTGGTTGTTGTTGACTTGTTTGTGCAGTCTCCTTTCTTAGTAAGGATAATGGCTAGCCGTAGGATTACTGCTCAGCAGGTTGTTGGCATGCTTTTTGAGTCTTCCTCAGACCATGGTCCAGAGACTGACTCTGGTTCTGAGGCAGAGGTGGGAGGGGAAGATTCAGGCAGTGAGTTTTCTCTCCACATGGCATCATTGGATGATGAAGCTACTCATTGCGTATGAAGCTACTCTTAGTGCGGACGAAGTACCTGTGTTAGAAGGGGACATTGATGTGCCGATAGTGCGGCAAGAGGCATCTGGGCTGCAGCCTGGGGCTGCAAGGCTTCCTGTTGGTGTAGTGCGGCAAGAGGCATCTGGGCTGCAGCCTGGGGCTGCAAGGCTTCATGTTGGTATAGTGCAGCAAGAGGCATCTGGGCTGCAGCCTGGGGCTGCAAGGCTTCCCGTTGGTATAGTGTGGTAAGTGGCATCTGGGCTGCAGCCTGGGGCTGCAAGGCTTCCCGTTGAAAGTGCTGACGTCTGGGTTGCTCCAGGCATGGTGCAGCCGGCATTGCCAGACTTTACTGGTGTTCCAGGGTGTAGAGTGAATACTGAAAACGTTTTGCCGATAAATGTTTTTCAGTTGTTTATGGACGATGTATTTTTGGCAGAGATTGTTGAGCAGACTAATTTGTATGCTGAACAGTTTTTGAGGGACAACAGTGCCAGCCTTAAGCCCCACTCTAGAGCTACCCAATGGACTCCCACAAATCTGGAAGAGATGAAGAAGTTCTTGGGTTTAACTTTTTTGAAGGGCTTGCTAAGGAAGCCATCAATTTCTTCATATTGGTCTACTAGTCCCTTGATGGCAACTGCTATATTTCCGGCAGTCATGAGTCGTGATAGGTATTTGCTTCTGCTTCGGATGATGCATTTTGTCACCCTGATTGTGACCGTCTTTTTAAGATTCGGCCTGTCATTGATCACTTTGTTGATCGATTTTCTGAGATCTATGCTCCAGGGAAAGAAATAGCAGTGGATGAGTCTTTGGTCTTGTTCAAGGGCCGCTTGGGTTTTAGGCAATACATTCCTAGTAAGAGGGCACGCTATGGAATTAAGCTGTATATGCTGTGTGACAGTCGAACTGGATTGTCCGTCCACTTTTGGAGTGACTGAGAAAACTGTGTGGGAACTTGGTAGAGGACTTTTTAACAAAGGCCACCATTTATATGTAGATAACTTCTAGACTGGTGTGCGGTTGTTCAGGGAATTGGCCAAAGTGGACACTGTTGCTTGTGGCACAATCCGCTCTAACCGTAAAGGTTTCCCAAATGAACTTGTTTGTCAAAAGCTTGTTCGGGGAAAGCGCAGTGCATTGCATTGCGAGGAGCTTCTAGCTGTGAAGTTTTCAGACAGGAGAGATAACATAACATATTAGACTATAATAGGCACATGGGTGGTGTTGACAGAGTAGATCGGAGGTTGGAACCTTACACTGCTCTTCGTAAGGCTTACATTTGGTATAAGAAGTTGGCTATCCATCTTTTCCACTTGGCAACCTTTAGTGCTTTTGTTGTATTCCAGGATTCTTGTCCTGAGTCAAAGATGACTTTTGCAAAGTTTCAGGAGTCTGTAATAGGCAGCCTTGTTTTAGTGGAACAGGCAAGTGTTCCTAGAGTTGGAGTTCTGGAGGATGTTGCTAGATTGAAAGATCGCCACTTTCCTGATCACATTCCTCCTGCACCCTCAAAAGACATTCCCAGTAGGAGATGTAGAGTCTGTTGGCAAAAAGGTACGCGGAAGGAGGCTTGTATGTACTGCCCCGAGTGTCCTTCTAACCCTGGGCTGTGTGTGCCTGCTTGTTTTAGAATGTACCACACGCAAAATAATTTTTGGGAGCATCCATGAGTGGTAAAGTGAACTGCCTGGCCTCTATTGTTTAATATTTGTTGTTCAGTTTTAAGGTTGGCATTTGTGTAGTGCATTTAGTTTCAGATTTTGTGTTAGTAGATTTGTATCTATTTGCAATTTGTTTGTGTTTTCTTATTTGTATAAAAAAATCCTAAATGTGATGGCGGTGTGCGTGGAGTGGCGCTTTTCTAGCGGTGTGCGTGGAGTGGCGCTTGGCTGGCGGTGTGCGGGACTGGCGCTTGGCTGGCAGTGTGCATGGACTGGCATTTGGATGGCAGTGTGTTCGGATTTGCGCTTGGCTGGCGGTGTGCGTGGACTGGCGATTTGCTGGCGGTGTGTTTGGACTGGTGCTTAGCTGGCGGTGTGTTTGGACTGGCGCTTGGCTGGTGGTGTGCGTGGACTGGTCTGTGGCTGGCGGCGTGCGTGGATTGGCACTTGACTGGCTGTGTGCGTTGACTGGCGCTTAGCTGGCGGTGTGTGTGGACTGGCGCTTGGCTGGTGGTGTGTGTGGACTGGCGCTTGGCTGGCGGTGTGCGTGGACTGGCGCTCGGCTGGCGGTGTACGTGGACTGGCGCTTGGCTGGGGGTGTGTGAGTAGTGACTAGCTGCTAGTCACTACACACACTGCTAGCCAAACGCCACTCCACGCAATCCGTGAGCTGGTGTGGTTGCTGTGTCAGGAATGTGGGCGTGTTAAAGTGACGGGCCCTTGAATGGCGCTGTCTGCTGGTGTGAGTGTTGTAAAGTGCTGGGCCCGCAGCTGGCGGTGTGAATGGTTTTGTATGTGTCACACGTATGAAATGTGTATGAAAGGCCTGTAAAGAGGTTGGTGCCTTGTTGTGGCCTTACAGCACACGAGCTGTGAGTCAATGGTTCAGTTTCTCGTCCTTTCAATACTTAACAGTGCATTTCATTTTTGTGAAATCTCTGGTTAATACAACTATATATACTGAACCATCACTCAACCTCGTGCCAAATCCAACCAGTATGTATGTGTGTTTGAGGAATAGGTGGTTGTGAAGAAAAATTTGTCTTTTCTGTTTTTGTCAAGCAGGGTATACCCTGTACCTTTTTGTGAATGTTGTAACGTGTTGGTTTTGTGCCTGGTGGTGTGAATGGTCTTGTGTGTATCATGTATGAAAGGTGTGTGAATGGCCTGTAAAGGGGTTGGTGCCTTAACGTGGCTTTACAGCTCACGAGCTACGAGTCACTGTTTCAGTTTTTTGTCCTTTCAATTATTGACAGTGCATTTCATTTTTGTGAAATCTCTTGTTAATAAAATTATATATACTGAACCATCACTCGCCCTCGTGCCAAATCCAACCAGTATGTGTGTGTGCTTGAGGAATAGATGGCTGTGCAGTAATCTTTGTCTTTTTTTCTCTCTGCCAAGGTGTACATTTCATCTAAGAATAACCTACCAACTGTAGATTTTGTCGTAAACTAAACACCCATGGGAGTACATGGTGATGTCTCTCTTGTGGATCCCAACAAGTTATTTTACCCACAATGTTCTGCAAACCTCAAAATGTCAGTCACATTTTCCTTGCAATATTATGCCAAACTATTCACGCTGCAGAAAGAAACAACACATTTCCTGCCCCTTCGCCTTTCTCCAAGTATCCCAATACAAATGGTACCTCACTCGCGTGGGTGGGTCAAGGACCCGTGACAGGCAAGGGCCCACAACCTGGATTTGCAAGGGGGGGGTCACCTGGGTTTTTGGCCCCGTGCTCGGCGGCCAGCTAGGGAAACCTACCAAACCCACACATTTCTGAAAACTAGACACCCGGGGGATTCCAGGGATGTATGACTTGCATGGTTCCCGCAACGTTTCCTTACCCAGAATCCCCTGCAAACCTCAATTTTTGCTGAAAAAATCACTTTTTTCACACATTTTTGTGTGGGAAAGTTGTGGCATCACCGGGCTGACACAAATTTCCTACCACCCAGCGTTCCCCCGGGTATGCCTATAAAAATGGTGCCTTACTCGTGTGGGAGGCCCAAGCACCCGCGACAGACAGGTGCCCAAAACGTATTGAGGCGACATCAAAATTGCCTATCACCAAACAGCCTGGTTTTGCAAGGGGGGGTCACCTGGGTTTTCGGCCCCGTGCTCGGCGGCCATCTAGGGAAACCTACCAAACCCACACATTTCTGAAAACTAGACACCCTGGGGATGCCAGGGAGGTATGGCTTACGTGGATCCTCCAACGTTTCCTTACCCAGAATCCCCTGCAAACCTCAATTTTAGCTGAAAAAATCACTTTTATCACACTTTTTTGTGTGGGAAAGTTGTGGCATCACCAGGCTGACACAAATTTCCTACCACCAATCGTTCCCCTGGGTCTCCCAATAAAAATGGTGCCTTACTCGTGTGGGAGGCCCAAGCACCCGCGACAGACAGGGGCCCAAAATGTATTGAGGCGACATCAAAATTGCCTATCACCAAACAACCTGGTTAAGGGGGGTCACCTGGGTATTTGGCCCCGTGGTCGGCGGACAGCTAGGGAAACTTACCAAACCCACACATTTCTGAAAACTAGACACCCGGGGGACTCCAGGGAGGTATGGCTTGCGGGGATCCCCCAACTTTTCCTTACCCAGAATCCCCTGCAAAACTCAATTTTAGCTCAAAAACTCCCTTTTTTTTGTCACACATTTTTGTGTGGAAAAGTTGTGGCATCACCGGGCTGACACAAATTTCCTACCACCCTGCGTTCCCCGGGTCTCCCGATAAAAATGGTGCCTCACTTGTGTGGGAGGCCCAAGTACCCTCGACAGGCAGGGGCCCAAAACGTATTGAGACGACATCAAAATTGCCTATCACCAAACAACCTGGTTTTGCAAGTGGGGTCACCTGGGTTTTTGGCCCCGTGCTCGGCGGCCATCTAGGGAAACCTACCAAACCCACACATTTCTGAAAACCAGACATCCAGGGAATTCCAGGGAAGTATGGCTTGCATGGATCCCCCAACGTTTCCTTACCCAGAATGCCCTGCAAACCTCAATTTTAGCTGAAAAAATCACTTTTTTCACACATTTTTGTGTGGGAATGTTGTGGCATCACCAGGCTGACACACATTTCCTACCACCAGTGTTCCCCCAAGTCTCCCGATAAAAATGGTGCCTCACTCGTGTGGGAGGCCCAAGTACCCGCGACATTTTGTGATAGGCAATTTTGATGTTGCCTCAGTACGTTTTGGGCCCTTGCCTGTTGCAGGTACTTGGGCCTACCCACGAAAGTGGGGTACCACTTTTCTCTGAAGAGATTTTTCTCGGGGTGGGTGGAAATTTGTGGATCCACACAGATTCCAGATCTTTCCACCACAGAAATGTGAGGAAAATGTGTTTTTTTGGATAATTTTTTAAGTTTGCAAGGGATTCTGGGTAACAGAACCTGGTGAGAGGCAGGCAAGTCACCCCATCCTAGATTCCCCTGGGTGTCTAGTTTTAAAAAATGTATAGGTTTGCTAGGTTTCCCTAGGTGCCAGCAGAGCTAGGGTTAAAAAACTACAGCTATGCACTTTGCCAAAAAAGGGTCATTTTTCACAGTAGAATTTAGGTGTGTCCACATTGCGTTTTGCGCCGTTTCCCGTCGCGGGCACTAGGCCTAACCACACAAGTGAGGTACCAGTTTTCTCGGAAGAGTTTGGGAAACGCGGGGTCGGTGGAAATTTGTGCATCCACTCAAATTCCAGAACTTTCCACCACAGAAGTGTGAGGAAAAGATGTTTTTTTTGACAATTTTTTAGGTTTGCAAGGGATTCTGGGTAACAGAACCTGGTGAGAGGCAGTCAAGTCACCCCATCCTGGATTCCCCTGGGTGTTTAGTTTTCCAAAATGTATTGGTTTGCTAGGTTTCTCTAGGTGCCGGCAGCGCTAGGGTTCAAAAACTGCAGCTAGGCACTTTGCCAAAAAAGGGTCATTTTTCACTGCGAAATTGTGGTGTGTCCACGTTGCGTTTTTGCCATTTCCTGTCACGGGCACTAGGCCTACCCACACAAGTGAGGTACCATTCTTCTCTGAAGACTTTGGAGAACGCGGGGTGGGTGGAAATTTGTGGATCCACGCAGATTCCAGAATTTTCCACCACAGAAATGTGAGGAAAATTTGTTTTATTGGACAATTTTTTAGGTTTGCAAGGGACTCTGGGTAACAGAACCTGGTGGGAACCAGTCAAGTCATCACATCCTGGATTCCCCTGGGTGTCTAGTGTTAGAAAATGTATAGGTTTGTTAGGTTTCCCTAGGTGCCGGCAGAGCTAGGGTTAAAAAACTACAGCTATGAACTTTGCCAAAAAAGGGTCATTTTTCACAGTGGAATTTAGGTGTGTCCACGTTGCGTTTTGCGCCGTTTCCCATCGCGGGCACTAGGTCTAACCACACAAGTGAGGTACCATTTTTCTCGGAAAACTTTGGGAAACGCGGGGTCGGTGGAAATTTGTGGATCCACTCAAATTCCAGAACTTTCCACCTCAGAAATGTGAGGAAAATGTGTTTTTTTGACAATTTTTTAGGTTTGCAAGGGATTCTGGGTAACAGAACCTGGTGAGAGGCAGTCCAGTCACCCCATCCTGGATTCCCCTGGGTGTTTAGTTTTCCAAAAATGTATAGTTTTGCTAGGTGACACAAGAAAGCAAAGAGTAATGGAGATTGCCGTTTTGAACAGGCAAATCAATTAATGGGCTGTGGCTTGCCGGATGTTTCGTGTTTCGGCGCTTTCCAATGAATATTCACACTTACCGGTGTGATTAACGGTCATCCACGGGGTTCGCGCTGACGCTCTAGCCTGCATGCGCGTCAGTCGAATCTTCACAGCCTCATTTCTTCACGGTGGTGTCATCGCGCATCACGCATCACGTTATTGGCCAGCGCGTAACGTCACGTTGCACGTGCCTCCATTTTGGGGGTGGTAACCTTGGTAACAACTGAAGCTTTCTACGGAGAGAAGGAAGGTTAATGATTCGCGTCTCTCATGCTGTTTCTTCGTGTTGAATGGAGACATTAACAACCTGCGTTTACGCTGTTCCTATGAGTGTGATTTTGGCATTTTAGTCAGTTTCTTGTTAGTTTTTTTTCTTTTTCTTCTCCCTTTTCCTTGAAATGTCGTCGACCTCAATGAGCCAACCACCTGCATTTCTGTGTGAGAAAGGTGAGCCGTTACTTCCTTGGAAGCGATGGAAAAATCATTTTGACTCTTATTTGGTGGCAATTGGGGGGGGAAAGATTCTCGGCTATTCGGAAACAAGCCATTCTTCTACATAACTTGGGGGTTGAGGGGCGAAATATTTATGACAGCATTGATGAACTTCCGATGGGGGATGGATCGGGTGAACCGTCTGATGTTTTTGAAATGTCAGTGAAGATGCTTGAGAACTACTTTGGGCCACGCATTAATGTTGTGCTGGAACGTCATAAGTTTTTCATGAGAATTCAGGAACCAAAGGAGAACGTTGGGAACTATGTAGCATCTTTGAAGACTTTAGCCAGAACTTGTGATTTTGGAGATTTAACAGAATCATTGATCCGCGATCAGTTAGTCAGGTGTACAAATAGTTCTAGAGTTCAGGAAAAACTCCTTTCAAAAAACCCATCCTTACGTGAAGCTATTGCGATTGTGGAAGGCATGGAAAATACTTCAGGTTGGGTAAAAGAGATGAAAGAACATAAAACCTCCACTGACTGTACTTCTACCCCCAGTAGCATTCACGAAGTTACAGCTATGGTTCAACAACCAGTTGCTGAAGACAATGTTGGCAAAGTTTCTCAAGTTCCTAAGGCAAAATTCCAAATTGATCGAAGCAAAATCAAGTGTTATCGTTGTGGGAGTTCGAATCATACTGCTAATTTTCCGAATTGCTTTGCTAAATCTGCAACTTGTTTAAAATGTGACATGAAAGGTCATTATGCCAGGGTTTGTAAGTCTCCTGGCAAGGTTCAATGTCTTGAGAATGCTGAATCTGTTACAATTGGTCCAAGGATGGTCATTTCTAATGTTAGGAGTTAGTTAGGTATTGTGGATGCTGATCCCATATCTATGCCTGAATGTGATGTTGTGATTGGTGGGGAAAGTTTTGTTGTGTTAGCAGATTCTGGATCTCCTTTCACGATGATTGGAGAAGAGATTTGGAACAAAACTTTTCCTGACATTACGTTACTTGATCCTGATATTAATCCTGTTAGCTATGGGGGGTCACGGATTAATGTTTTTGGCTACACGATTATGGGTATATTTTTCAAGGGCCGTGAGACCATTGGTAAGATCTATGTGGCACAGAGGGGGGATAATCTGTTGGGTTGGAGGCATCAGAGGGATCTGGGTATTATACTGAATCCCAATGCTCTCAAAGCTGCTGATCAAGTCATGCTTATTGACTGCATCCCTAATTCCAACAAGTTTTTTGAAGAATTTCCCCAAGTTTTTACAGATAAGTTGGGTAGGTTAAAAGATTTCGAACATCGCATTATCTTAAAGCATAATGCAGTACCGTGTGTGCATAAGGTTCGGAAAGTTCCTAACATGATGATAGCTCCTCTCAAAAAAGAGTTGGATAGGCTATTGGGTTTGAAGGTTATTGAGGAGATTGAATCATCTGAATGGTTGGCTCCGGTGGTTTTGGCCCCCAATGATTCTGGGAAGAGCATTCGCATGTGTGTGGATCTCAGAGGTCTGAACAAATGGATATGGGTTGACCGCCAACCGCTGCCCAAAATTAATGAGTCTTTGTCCATGCTGAATGGTGCGAGGGTTTTTTCTGTTCTTGACTTGTCATCGGCGTACCATCAAGTACCGCTTCATGCTGATTCTAAGCATCTGACGTCCTTTGTAACTCCATTGGGAGCATTCAGATTCGTCAGGATGCCCTTTGGCTTGGCATCAGCTGCGGCTTGTTTTCAACGTATTATGAAGTTGGTCATTGGTGATATGTCAAATGTCATTTTTTTCCAAGATGATATTCTTGTTTATGGCAAAGATGACTCAGAACATGACACAATTTTAAGAGTGGTTCTAACAAAGTTAGCGAGTAAGGGCCTCACAGTCAACAAACTGAAGTGTAGAATTGGAGTGTTTTCAGTTACATATCTTGGGCATGTAATTTCTGGGGAGGGCATTCAACCTAAGCTTGAATTAGCTAAGAGCATTGTTGAAGCTCCAACTCCAATGGACAAGGAGCAAGTTAGATCTTTCTTGGGTTTGGCTGAATTTTATGCTAAGTTTGTTAAAGGATTTGCATCTGTGGTTGAGCTCATAAGAAATTTGCTTAAGAAAGGCACTCATTTTGAGTGGAATGAAGCATGTGAAGTTGCTTTTGGTATTGTTAAACGTTCCATCAGCCAGTTACCCAGTTTAGGCCATTTTGATGCCAACAAGAGAACTATTCTTACCACTGATGCGAGTTTGGCTGGTTTGGGTGCGGTACTTTCCCAAGTGGAGGATGGGGTGGACAAAGTTGTTGCTTTTGCTTCTCGGGCTTTGAGGAAAGCCGAGCAACAATATTCTTGTATTGAGAGGGAAGCACTTGCAATAGTTTGGGCAATTAAGCATTTTAAGTTTTACCTTTGGGGTATTCCTTTCGTTGTAAGATCAGATCATCGTCCTCTTGTGCAAGTTTTCTCTTGTATGGAAAGTGACAGATTGACTCCTAGATTGAAGCGTTGGAGTGAGGGATTGGAGGAGTTCAATTTCCAAGTGCAGTATTTGCCTGGGTCCTCGAATGTGACTGCTGACTGTCTGTCCAGATTGCCTATTCAAGAACAGGAAGATTATGTTGATGTTGAACAGGTATGTGTTTCTTGGGTTAAGGAGTCCTCTATTTCACATGAAGAATGGAGTCAGGTTGTTTCTGATGATCCTTTATTTTCTTGTATCAAGGATTTTATCATTAAAGTTTGGCGGTTCATTGCAAGGATGTGGATCCAGAGTTAAGTCCTTTTTGGTCTGTTAGGAATGAGCTAACTTTTGCACATGGGGGGCTGATGAGGGGTAGTAGATTTATTCCTCCTTTATCCTTGAGACAAAAATTGATAAATCTTGCTCATGAGGGGCACCTTGGAAGGAGTCTCACTAAATCGCGGCTTAGGGAGAGATATTGGTGGCCATTTATGGATCGTCAGGTGGAGGTTGTGGTTAAGGATTGTCATCTATGTGCGTCTAATGATAAGTCCAAAGTGGTCAACAATGCCCCTTTGTCTCCAGTTGAAGTTCCTAGTCAGCCGTGGACAAAGTTAATTCTGGACCTAATGGGTCCATTTGATTTACTTGCGCAGTCTGAGAGATTTGTTATTCTCTTGGTAGATTATACTTCCAAATGGGTATCTACCAAATGTGTGAGTAATGTCAACTCTAAAGTTATTGTGGAATTCCTGAAAGATGAATTTGCTGGGGAGGGTATTCCGAAATATCTCATCACCGATAATGGTGTGCAATTTGTCTCTTCTGAGATGGGGGAATTTTTGGATGATCTTGGTATCATTCATCTTAAAACAGCTCTTTATTCTCCTCAGGCCAACGGTCTTGCTGAACGCATGAATCGTGTTGTCAAGGGTTGTGTGCAAACAGCGTTGGATACGAAAACTCCCCTTAAGGATGTGTTGCGTGATACATGGTGGGCTCATCGCACCACGGTGAACCATGTTGTATGTAACTCGCCTTTCTTTCTTCTGCGGGGCAGACATGCGAAGTCCAAGTTGAATCCGACTTGGTTTCCTTCTCATGATCTGATTCCTTTGGATGGGGAGGAGGTGGAATCTAGGATCCATTCTTATCAAACAGAATATAAAAAACGGTTTGATTTCAAGAATGCTGTTAAGTCCAGATTATGGTGTGTGGGGGAGTGGGTGTTGGTTAAGAAACCCAGGTTTTCGAAAAAAGGTATTTCGGAATTTATGGGTCCGTTCAGGATTTCATCAATTCACAAGAATATGGTTACGATGCAGAATGGGTGTAAGTGGAATATGTCGAGGTTGGTGAAATACACGGGGCCTGATCCTTCTTTGGGTTCTAGTCCTTGTGATGCTTCAGTTTCTGATCAGTTCAGTTTTCCTGCTTCTTCAAGTTGGGATAACTTTCCTAGTACTTCAGTTCTTCCTGATCCGGGTTATGTACAGCCCAGGGATCCTTCTAGGAGACTGCGTCGCACTCCTGCAAAGTTTAATGATTTTTATTTGAATACCTGTTAATTAATTTGTGTTTTTATTTTCTTCTTTTCTTGTCATCATTTGATTTTTCTATTGTTATGTAAAGGGGATGTGTTATAATCTCGTGCACATTCTGTTCCATGTTGGAACAGATGCGCGCTATGAATGTTCGGTATTCTTGGGAATGCGGGGGGTGGCAGTTGGATGGGCGAACACGGAGGGGCAACATCGTTTGTCTGTCTCTAGGTGCCGGCAGCGCTAGGGTTCAAAAACTGCAGCTAGGCACTTTGCCAAAAAAGGGTAATTTTTCACTGCGAAATTGTGGTGTGTCCATGTTGCGTTTTGTGCCATTTCCTGTCGCAGGCACTAGGCCTACCCACACAAGTGAGGTACCATTCTTCTCGGAAGACTTTGGGGAACGCGGGGTGGGTAGAAATTTGTGGATCCACGCAGATTCCAGAATTTTCCACCACAGAAATGTGAGGAAAATGTGTTTTTTTGGACAATTTTTTAGGTTTGCAAGGGACTCTGGGTAACAGAACCTGGTGGGAACCAGTCAAGTCACCCCATCATGGATTCCCCTGGGTGTCTAGTTTTCAAAACTGTATAGGCTTGCTAGGTTTCCCAAGGTGCCGGCAGAGCTAGGGTTAAAAAACTACAGCTAGGCACTTTGCAAAAAAAGGGTAATTTTTTCGTTGTGAAAATGTGGTGTGTTCACGTTGTGTTTTGAGCCGTTTCCTGTCGTGGGCACTATGCCTACCCACACAAGTGAGGTATCATTTTTATCGGGAGACTTTGCGTAATGTGGAAATGTGGATTTTCCTGATCAGTTATGTCCCCTATCTTGGACCCCAACGGTTTTATATGCATGTTACAAGTACATGTATGTTCCCTCCAGTTCCAGTTTCTAAGACGCAAACATATGTGTGTCTACCGTCAACATGTTCTCTGTCAGATCCGCCATCAATGGGCTGGATATTCGATTCCTAAGTATGAAAGGCCACCGACTTTATATGGCTAAGTTACTCCATTTTTACAGTTCAGGCGAGTAGGCCCGATTCTGTCCTCAAAGCCTTTCCCTGCTCTCTGTCTCTGACAGCTTCAGCTTGAGCTCGCATCTGTATCCATGAACTTTGTCCTACTCCCTGTGCAGCTAACGGTGCCTGCCTCGGCCAGGTTTCGCCTGTCTGCCAAGAAGTTGTATTTCACCTTCGAATTATCTATTTTGCTCTCCAGCCGATGCATTCCTGTCCAGTGATTTAGGTAAACATTTCCTTTAGCTCACAAGCAAAGGACTCAGCCTTTCCGTCCTCCTGCAAGTGATTCATAGCCCTGTTGCCATGGAAAGTTTTCTATCCCTCGCATCTCATATAGACACTTAGACGCTTGTACACGTACACAGTCAGTATAGAATAGATTCTGTCCGAGAGTCTCTTCCTTGTGGATAACATAGTTCTTTAAACATAGGATGTTAGATATGATTTGGGATTAGGTTGACTTGACCCCCAGACTTCTCGTCTCCACATGTAGAGCTAAATGTCAAGTCCCCTTCACCCCCTAGTTGCACGTCAATTACACGTCATGCTGCCGCGCGCGCATCTATGCCAAGTATTATCTTATAGATCCACCTATGTCTGATAATTCTAACCAATCATGTTTCTTTTATTCCTTATTACGCCTAGTTTCGATTATGTCACTGTCACGTCACTTTTCTTATCAAATGTTACGCCTTCTACATTCGTTTCATTGTAATGTACTTATTATAAAAATACATGTCTGTTAATAAATTATTGTACTTCACTTCCTGAACCCTCGTGGTGACGGAACCTGAGGGCCGCGACTCGAGTCGGCCATTTTGAATGGAATAAAGCCCATTAGAAACCTCTTATACCACGGATTCTGCCTCTTGTTATTTTGAGCTATTTTACTTTATTTTAAGATTCCGCATGAAATTCAGTCCGGTAATATTTATTTTATTTACCACATAATGGCGCCCGAACAGGGACACTTTCTCATCTCACGCGCCGGCGGTGCGTTGCAGGCCCGGTCTCCTGCCACAGCTGGACGGACCATAAACGCGTACCAGCAGGATTTCCTGTAAGCTCCCTCCGGTCAAGCGGGGGCGACTGAGGCTGCGATCAACCCAGACGAGGCGGTGAGAAGTGCGAAGTATCCCGACCAGAGCCTAGCTGAGAGAGCAAGATCCGAGGTATACAGAGGCCCACCAGGTTTTCCGAAATTCCGACGTCCAGAGGGTCCGATGTCCGCAGTTATCGAGTCCTGTCCATTCTCTGAGGCCTTCCGTTTCAAGGAGCTACTCGGTGAGTACCATCGCCGGGGAGGCGTGTTGACGCGCACATAGGTTGTGCCGGTCAAGACGGATTTGGGTACACAAATCCGGTCTGCACTGTTTAGCAGTGTATATGTACTGTTTAGCAGTATATCAAGTATTCCGAAGTATTCAGTTATTGTCAAGAATTCAGCGTGGTGATTAGTTAAGCAGACTGTCATCATTGTCGATCATTGTTATAATGTTTAATGTTTAATGTTTAAAGTATTCAGAAAATGTCTTGCATATTGTGGTATGAATGACTGTTTATTGTTCACTGTTCATTATTGTGTTTCTCGTATTAAGTAAGTTCAAGAGTAAGTATCAGATCAGTTGTCAATATGCCGCTCTTCTCGAAGTTAAGACAGATTACTACCAGAAAAGGGGTGCTTGAAGAAGCAGTTCCTATTCCTCCTAGAGACACTCCAGGACATTTCATGTACCATAAACATGGCTTAGATGCCATATTGTTTCTTGATCTATGGGTAGATTATACCAAAGGATTACCGGAAAGTCAAAGGTGGCCCATAGCGGGAACCTGGGATGCAGAGTGCATCATGAAAGTGGAGGAAGAGTTATGGAAAAGAAAGGTCAGACAGTCACAGAAAGACGCTGTTGAGTTATGGCGTAAAGAATCTCATAGACGAACAGAAAAAGCACGTAGACAAGAAGAGAGGAGTAAAGAAAGTTCAAATAAAGTTCAAGAAAATCTATTAATTGAGGAAGGTATCCGAGTGAAATCAGAACAAGTGAATAGACAAAGAAATGCTCTTATGAATGGTATGTATCCCCTTCTAGCCGAAGGACTACCTAAGGCTGCTCCAGAGATACCAAAAGACTTGCCACCCCCATTATTTCCAATTAAGGTACATCCAAAGGGGCATCCCAGAACCGCAGAAGATGTCTTTCTTTCCTCATATCTAGACGAAGCAGCTCCCGAGTATGCTAACGCCACACCACATAGACCGTCTGGCGGAGGGGTTCAACGTCAGGATCAGGTATCTGTCCCCGTGCAACAGCAAGTCCCGATACAAGCTTCGGCAAGCACATCTGTTTCCGCATCTGTTTCCGCAGTCGACTCTACAGGGGTATCGACACCCATAGTTGCTGTGTCACGTTCAACGAATCCATTCACACCCGACGCCCCAGATGGGGCCACGGGAGGTGCTAGCAGTACTTTTACACCACCTAGAATAAATAAACTTGTTTTTCAAGAGTCAGCACATTCACGTACACCTAAGTTCGTAAATGAACGTACGCTTAAGGAACTCCTTGTAAATTGTAGATATGACCCCGTGGTTGGTAAAGAGGACGAAATGGTCCTGGCATCATTACGTATCAGACGAGCCGCAGAGTATTTAGCAAGGTTACCAGGAATGACTACGCATCTGGATAACATATATCATTTTGTTCAAACAGGACGAGATCCAGGATGTATTAACAGAGCTATGGAATTCCAGAAAGTAGAGATACAGGGGGAACTGTTACGTTTCCTCATAAACTGTGTAATCAGAAATCAAGATCGTCCGGGGGTAGACCCGAATGCAATGCTTATTCTTACAAGATGGAGTCAGAATATATCAGAAGGGAGACACGATAAGCAAAATTGTATAATAGCCATGTGCCGAAAAATACGTAAAGAAATAGAGCGTATTCATGAAGAGAGATTGGGAACAGACGAGTTTGAACAAGATGAAGTGTCCGAATCAGGGAACTCTGCAAGACAGTCAGAGACCATAGCCTATGTAGGCAGGGGAAGATCTCGTGAAAATACTAGATGTTTTTCTGATCCCATACACTCTGTATGTCCAAATAATAGCAGAACGTATCCGACGCCTGTAATAAATCTGAAATCTCCTGAACATTCGTTTCAAGCCGCAGATAAAATACTACGAGAACGAAGGGGTTATCAACTCCTCGATTCCATGGATGAGCAAGAATTAGCCAGATCAGCCGTTCACTGGATTGACAGTCCTGAAAAATACGGTGATGAGACCGTAGCACACACGTTTTTTAACCTCAGTACAGATGAACAACGTTTAGCTGGAATATATATGATTCAGCAACTCCTCATATTATATAAGAGCCAACATGCTGACCCTGGTCCTTTACCTGATATATTAACGGAACTACTCACGAACAGATGGAGAGGTTCTAGTAACAAGCTAATTAAAGAGATATTAGTGTCACGTAAGCAGTATGTCCTTTTTGTAAGTCCAGATTCTCTCTCGCTGCCCCCCAGAGAAAGAGCACCGTACTACATGGATAGACAAAATCCCCTACGAGAAGTGCACCCAATAAAAGGCGAAGACAATGAGTTTCACCGTGTATTTGTTTACACACCCATATCAAAAATGGAATTATTAGAAATGAAGAAAGTAGTACCTAGTCATGACAAAGACCCAGCGGGTTTCCACCGAGAAATTAAAGACATGTTACTGATGGGAGAGTACACCTTTCCTGATATTATGACGATATTAAAGGTGCTTTTGCCTGCTGGCATTTATGAAAAACTGAAAGAAAAAGAGTGGGAAGTGGGAGACCAAAAGATAGACTGGACAGCATTAGCAGAGGAAGAAAGGGGCCGAGCTGCAGGTTCAGGGCTCGGGGATAAAGTTAAACTATTACCAGGTTTACTAGTACAAGTACTGCCACGTTTATTAACTACAAAAAAGGAAGATTGGGGTGCAATCACAGCCTGTAAACAAAAGCAAGATGAAGACACAAGCGATTATTATGCTCGATTTGAAAAATGTTTTGGTATAAATAGTGGTATAAAAGCAAGTAGTGACTCATATCCACATCTATTTGTGACAAAATTAGTGGAAAATGCATTGCCTCCAGTGAAGAATAGAATATTGAAATTCGAGAGTACCTGGCAAAGTAACACTCCGTCGCAAATGCTACAAATGTTACAGTATCATCACAATAGAATTAGGGATGAACAAGAACACGAGCATAAACGCATGAAGGATACAAAAATGAAAATGCTAGTTTCTCAGACAGTACCAGCAGATGGTCACAAAAAGGGTGTGACACATTCTGGTGATTCTGCAGTTCCTGTAAAAGGAACCTGCAATTACTGTAAACAACTAGGCCATTATGTACATGATTGTCAAGTCCTGAAACGTAATATAGCTACAGGTATTGCAAAAGAGAGACCACGATTAGTTAGACAAGATCAGAATGAAAAAGGAGCTATGCAGCATGGACAGTCCGTGCCAGTTCAGCAACAGTCTATGCCAGCCTCACAGCAACCCATACAGTTTGTGCCAGCTGCACCACCGTTGCCTGCTACTGCCACACAAACCACAACACAACAAATGTATCAGACTGCACAGTATGAATACCCTGAGTATCAGCGTTACGCATGAACCAGCCTAGAGAGGGAAGTTGACTTACCGCTTATCGAGATTCCGGTAGATCAAGAAGGACCTTATGTACATAGTGAATTATTAGGTCAAGATAGAAAATTCTTACTCGATACAGGGGCAAGTCGAACAACCATAAAACGTAGTGAAGTTCCAGGGGCACCCCTCTCAGGCTCTCAAAATGTTTCCCTTGGTTTTTCAGGAAAACCTATTGTTAATGAAGTATCACAGCCTCTACCACTTACGATAGGACCTTTGACACGAACTACAGATTTATTACTTACTAAATCATGCCCAGAAAATCTGTTAGGAATTAAAACTCTGAAAGCACTAGGAGCCATAATATGTTGTTCTCCGGAAGGAGTGAGGTTGTTTTTGCGTGATTTTAAAGGTCACTATGTGTCTAGAGATATGGATCCCCGACTACAGACTTTACCAGTACATCTATGGGCACAAGGCCCTACGGACGTTGGCTGCATGAACATTACACCCTATCGAGTTACATTGAAAGCAGGAGTGGTACTACCACGAATGCGACAATACAAGTTACCGCATGATGCTGTAGTGGCTTTGCTGAAAATCATTGATGAGCTAATTGCCCAGGGAGTAGTTGTAGAAACAGACTCCAATGTATGTAATTCACCGATAATTCCGATTCTTAAACGAACTGATCCTACTGCTCCACCAGTGTACCGATTGGTTATTGATTTGCGTGAACTAAACAAGTGTATTGTACCACAATTCCCTGTGGTCCCTGATATATCATCATTGTTGACAGCAATTGATTCCGAAGCAACATTTTTTACTGTAATTGATCTCAAGAATGCCTTTTTCAGCGTCCCAATAGATCCGGAAAGCCAATACTTGTTCGGATTCAGTTTAAATGGGCGCAGCTTTAAGTTCTCACGCGCTCCTCAAGGATTTACAGAAAGCCCCAGCATCTACAGCCAAGCACTGAAACGAGAACTTGACAGTATCCACATGCCAGTCAATACAGCACTGCTTCAATATGTCGATGATCTGCTGATCACCGCGAGAAGCGAGCCAGAATGTGAAAAAGCTTCTCTGACAGTTTTACATTTCCTAGCCGACAAGGGGCACAAGGTGTCCCCTTCTAAGCTGCAATTCTGTGTTCAGCGAGTTATTTATCTTGGTCACTCGCTGTCCAAGGAGGGAAGGCAGCTTACACCAGATCGCATCCAGTTAATTGCTAACATGTCAATACCCCAGACACAAAAGGAGGTGCGGGCTTTCATAGGCCTCACTTCATATTGTAGGCAGTGGATCCCTCAGTACGCATTTCTAGCAAAACCACTCATTCAGTTAACCACACAGGAGGCAGCCACATCGACTGTTCTCCCTTGGACTCAGGAACATACACAAGCTTTTGAAAGCCTAAAGGAAGCTTTATGTCAAGCACCTGTTTTAGCAACACCATGTTATAGCAAACCTTTTACACTCTTTGTTACAGAACGCGAAGGTACTGCCTTGTCAGTACTCACTCAGGATCAAGCAGGATCACGCAAGCCATGTGCTTATTTTTCCAGTACATTAGATCCCGTAGCTCAGGCTTTGCCTGCATGCCTGAAATCAGTGGCAGCGACAGCTTTAGCAATCAGACAAAGCGATGCCATAGTATTAGGACACCCATTGACAGTTCAAGTACCACATGCAGTAGAGGTTCTTGTGAACCGAACACAAACACAACACTTGACCATAGCAAGACTTACCGGTTATGAACTGACATTGTTTCAACCACACATAGAGATCCGACGGTGTAATACATTGAATCCTGCTACACTATTACCTGTAATTGGAACAGACCCACTAGCTCATGATTGTGTTGAAATCATTGAAATAAAGACGAAACCTAGACAAGACTTGACAGACGTTCCATTGTTAGATCCAGACCTGACGTTGTATGTAGACGGATCATGCATGAGAGCAAGTACAGGAGATTTAGTGGCCGCGTATGCAGTCACAACAGACACTGAAGTTATTGAGACAAATTGTATAGATATTCTGTCAGCCCAAGCAGCAGAACTTATTGCTCTAACGCAAGCCTGTATTCAAGCCACAAATAAGAAAGTTAATGTATACACTGACTCACGTTATGCATTCGGAGTTGTACACGACTTCGGCGTGCTATGGCGAGAGAGAGGTTATTTAACGTCCCATGGTGCCCACATTCAGCACGGGCCCCTCATTCATGCTTTGTTAGACGCAATACATCTACCCACTGCTATATCGATTATGAAATGTAAAGCACACACGAAGGTTACTGATACCATTTCTCAAGGCAATGATTTAGCTGACCGAACAGCTAAACAGACTGCTCAGAATCGCACATTAGACATGACAAAGCCAATAGTTCAGACACCAACACAGTGTATGACAATTAAGGATCCCACACTTGACGTAATTGACATACAGACACATGCCACAGCAGAAGAAATAAAGAAGTGGACTGAACTAGGAGGGATCCAGACAGATCAAGGATGGATGACGAAGGAGAAATCTGTATGGTTTCTCCCTGATTCCATGGTTCAAGCCATTATAGCTACAGTTCACAGTCCAGCACATTTAGGAGAAAAGGCTATGCTAGACAGCATTCAGCACATTTGGTTCAACAAACATTTACGAGCAGCAGCTAAACAAAAAGTTCGTACCTGTATGATATGTTGTCAGTTTAATCCAGGAAAGAGTGTTCCCGTAGAGCAGGGTGGATTTCAGCCTCCTGACCATCCTTTTGAAGTCCTCCAGATGGATTATATTCAGATGGAACGTTGTCGAGGATTCAAATATGTTCTCGTAGTTGTCTGCGCTCTCTCCCGTTGGACAGAGGCGTATCCCGTATCAGATTACACTGCCCCGACTACTGCCAAACAGCTAGTTCGAGAATTCTTCCCACGGTACGGTTTACCACGTGTTGTATATTCAGATAACGGTCAGCCTTTCTCATCCGAATTAATGAAACATGTCTCACTCTTGTTGGGATATCAGTGGAAATTCCACTGTGTCCGACACCCTGAGGCAGCAGGTCTCGTAGAAAGACATAACCAGACACTGAAAATCAGACTGTCCAAAATATGTAGAGAGAAAGGTGTCGACTGGATAGTAGCATTACCAGTTGCACTCTTTTACATGAGAATGGTAGCACACTCTAGAACAGGGCTATCCCCGTATGAGGTGATCTTTGGTAGACCACCGAATATGTGGGGGACGCCTATACCACGTAAAATAACTGATGTTGACTGTAATATGCTGACAGATTACCTGGCTTCCTTGATGTCTGCACTACAATCTTCTCGTTCACAGGTAGCTGCAGCCTTTCCCGACAACACTGAGGCGAAACCCCATGACGTTGTTCCGGGTAATCTTGTCTTTGTGAGAAACTTCGACAGGAAAAGTCAATTGGAGCCCAGGTGGAAAGCACCCAAGTTGGTCCTGTTGACCACAAGAACAGCCGTGAAGATCGAGGGACGAAAAGGGTGGATTCATTCAAGTCACGTCAAAAAATTTCATGGACTTCCTCCTGACACAGACAGTACTTCCCGTGTGTCTTCCCCCATTGACTCAAAGCTACCTTTGGCTGAGGCCAGTAGCACCGAACTCTATAAACAGAAACTCAGGTCCAGATCCAAGCTGTCGGACGATTTGATTGTTTAAGTCCTCTCCAAGGTGAAGCGGTTGAATCTGTCCCGACATGTACCCCTTAGGTCTGAATCACGTAGAGTCCAGAATCATAATGAAACGACATGCTTATTGTAAATTACTGCGTAACCACTGTATTGTGACATTATTAATTTTGTTTTTATTGAGTATTTTAGTAATTATTACGAGTGTGATTTTGCACATATATCATCCTATCTCTAGACATGTTTATAATGTTGCTGCAGAACATTCTTTTAGTGACCTACCGCCACATGAATTATCTTATAGACTTGCGCTGCGCAATAACACATTCATTAGTATGTTACATCATTCCCATCAGACTAGTAATGCGACCAATTGTTGGGTGTGTGGCCGACTTCCTCCCTATCAGAATAACAAAGGAGTTCTGCCTTTCTTTCCACATCCATTCACACACAATGGCTCCTGTGGAGCATGGTTTAGTTTATTAAATTCCATAGACCCAGACACAGCAGTTTATCAACAACATTGGATATGGGGAAATCTGAATCTAGTTTTATTCAAAGTCTGTCACCCTAATAAGGAGGGTCACCCCAGTAGAACAGGAACTGATTTAGAAAATGAAGTGTATAAATTAGGTAATTTTACGCCTAATCTTATGATTTTGAATGTCAAATCCGAAGTTGAACTAATTCTGCCCACTATGTCAGTATTTCCAGTAAAGGGTGAATTATGTGTAAGAAAAGTTGGTTCCATACATATGGGCCATAGCCAATGCGTTACTACAGTAGAATATAGTGATCAAGGTAAATCTTCATTTAGAGCTTCTCGCCATTCTTACTTCATATGTGGTCAGACGGCATATATGCGTCTGCCTCTAGATTGGGATGGTACCTGTTACATAGCATTCCTTCTGCCACCTGTTTTCCTAGCTCCCCCTGATTATTATCAAGATGTTCATTTAGTACACAATAGAGAGCGAAGAGATCTCCCAGTTGTCGATTATACTGAGACAGCATGGGACAAGTATGTAGATTTCAATAAAGGTATCTTTCCCTATATAGGTACAATATCAAATAGTAAGCTGATACGCAGACTCACCAAGACTCTTGAAGCTGTAGTAAACGAGACTATAGCCGCCCTAGGCAATCTGACAGAGGAACAATCAGTGATGAGAATTGTTGTTCTCCAGAATCGTCTTGTCCTTGACGTCATCCTGGCCGATAGGGGCGGAGCTTGCAGGGTCATCGGATCCAGCTGCTGCATATTCATACCAGAAAATTCGCCATCTGTATATAAAGCTATAACACGCCTTCATAAGATTGTAAGCCAGATACACGAGAATCCAGGCACTTGGACGTGGTCCGGGTGGTTTTGGAGTGTGATATCAGCCTGGGGATGGAGAGTTCTATCCTTCCTAGGTATTGGCCTTCTTATGCTCTTCAGTTGTTGTTTATGCCTACAATGTGGACCAGCGATTTGTGGTCTGTGTGCCACATCATGCATTCCACATCACAGTTCTCGTTCAAAATACCGGAAGAAGAAGGAAGAAGAAATGATGCTCCATGAGCAAATCAATGGAATGATGAAGATTGATGTCTCGTGAAGGGCAAGAAGGGGACAAGGAGGGAATGTGGAAATGTGGATTTTCCTGATCAGTTATGTCCCCTATCTTGGACCCCAACGGTTTTATATGCATGTTACAAGTACATGTATGTTCCCTCCAGTTCCAGTTTCTAAGACGCAAACATATGTGTGTCTACCGTCAACATGTTCTCTGTCAGATCCGCCATCAATGGGCTGGATATTCGATTCCTAAGTATGAAAGGCCACCGACTTTATATGGCTAAGTTACTCCATTTTTACAGTTCAGGCGAGTAGGCCCGATTCTGTCCTCAAAGCCTTTCCCTGCTCTCTGTCTCTGACAGCTTCAGCTTGAGCTCGCATCTGTATCCATGAACTTTGTCCTACTCCCTGTGCAGCTAACGGTGCCTGCCTCGGCCAGTTTTCGCCTGTCTGCCAAGAAGTTGTATTTCACCTTCGAATTATCTATTTTGCTCTCCAGCCGATGCATTCCTGTCCAGTGATTTAGGTAAACATTTCCTTTAGCTCACAAGCAAAGGACTCAGCCTTTCCGTCCTCCTGCAAGTGATTCATAGCCCTGTTGCCATGGAAAGTTTTCTATCCCTCGCATCTCATATAGACACTTAGACGCTTGTACACGTACACAGTCAGTATAGAATAGATTCTGTCCGAGAGTCTCTTCCTTGTGGATAACATAGTTCTTTAAACATAGGATGTTAGATATGATTTGGGATTAGGTTGACTTGACCCCCAGACTTCTCGTCTCCACATGTAGAGCTAAATGTCAAGTCCCCTTCACCCCCTAGTTGCACGTCAATTACACGTCATGCTGCCGCGCGCGCATCTATGCCAAGTATTATCTTATAGATCCACCTATGTCTGATAATTCTAACCAATCATGTTTCTTTTATTCCTTATTACGCCTAGTTTCGATTATGTCACTGTCACGTCACTTTTCTTATCAAATGTTACGCCTTCTACATTCGTTTCATTGTAATGTACTTATTATAAAAATACATGTCTGTTAATAAATTATTGTACTTCACTTCCTGAACCCTCGTGGTGACGGAACCTGAGGGCCGCGACTCGAGTCGGCCATTTTGAATGGAATAAAGCCCATTAGAAACCTCTTATACCACGGATTCTGCCTCTTGTTATTTTGAGCTATTTTACTTTATTTTAAGATTCCGCATGAAATTCAGTCCGGTAATATTTATTTTATTTACCACAGTAATTCAGATTTGTAGAGCAACTGTCATTACCTATTGACTTTTGATGCATTTCTACCTTCCAAATGAAAGACAATGTGTAAAACAGAAGTCATTTTGAAAAATGACTGATAATTCTCATGCTAGTATGAGTATTCCCAATTTCAGAAATGTGCAAATATATACTGCTTCTAAATTCTACATTTTGTTCCCATTTCATAAATACATAGGAGTCTTTCATACCGAATTTTCCATGTATATATTTTCCCAGAATAATTGCTATATACCCTGTACATAATAAAAAACCATTGCAAGACGCTGCTCAGTTTTTGGCTCTGGGTTCGTCGGATTCTTGGTGAACCTACAAGTCCTACATATCCCCACAGCCAGTAAGATTCAGTGGATGTAACGGTATATTGCTTTCAAAGAGCTCTCATAATTAGAAGAAGGTACAGGTGAAAATGTTGACACAAAAGGCTGTTTTTTTCAACTATTTTTTAATTTTTCTTATATTTAACTGTTAGTTTCTATAAAGAAACCTTTATGGATTTACACAAGTGACCCCTTGCTGAATTCAGAATTTCGTCTAAGTTTCAAAAATGTATAGCTTTCCAGGATCCATTATTGCGTTCATACTCATTTCTACCATTAACTGGAAGGAGGTTGAAAGCACAAAAAATAGCAAAAATAGGCTATGTCCCAAAAAAATGCCAGAACTGTGTAAACAATTTTGGTTTTCTGAGAAAAGTCTGTCATTCCCTAAAAGCTGGGAAAATTGTGATTTCAGCCCCACATACCCTTTTTTGATACCATTTACAGGAAAAACCCCAGACGCTTTCATTTGCAGCACTTTTTTCCCATTTTTCCCCCAAAAAACAAAATGTAGCTGTATTTTGGCTAATTTCTGGGACCCCTCCAGGGCAATCCACAAACCCAGGGTACCTTTAGAATCCCCATGACTTTGGAAGAAAAGGACGCAAATTTGGTGTGGATACCTTATGTGGTCAAAAAGTTACAGGGGCCTAAGAGCGAACTACCCCAAATAGCCCAAAAAAGGCTAAGCACAGGGGGGAAAAGGCCTAGCAGCGAAGGGGTTAAGGGTAGGCAATGGAGACCACTGCCTGGTCTTAAAAAAACGTTTTGCTACCTTTACAAAGGGGAATGGGTCCCTGGGGATCCCTTCCTATTTGCGACTGGCTTACCACCTACTTGAGGTAGATGGTAAACTGCGATTGTTTTGGAAACGCATTGCGGACCGCAAAACAATCATAAATGCCCTTGAGACTTGCTATTAAGAAGGGACGCCCTTGGTACGCCCCTTCCTAATACAATCTCGCAAGCCCTTATTTTGCAAGCTGATAATAGATTACTGACTCGCAAAATAGGGTTGGTACATTCCTCAAGCCGTTTTAGCATTTGCAAACGACTTAATTCTCCATTTGCGACCACTAAAAACGGTCATACATGTACCCCTGAATGTTTGCTGAGCGCCACCATGTTTCATACAGCTGCTCAGCAAACGGTTTTGTTTAACAAAAACAAACTCCCAAAGTAGGATTTGTTTCTGTAAAACAAAAATCCTGATGACCATGACAACCTGGGCGTTTTATCCCTGAGTGTGGGGTCATTTTTAGGTCTCGCCTGGCGTTGCAGTGCATGTGTTACTCGCTGGGCGAGACCTATTGTGAGAGAGGAGATTTCGGAAGGGGACTTGAAGTCCCGCCCATCATTTTCATTGGGTCGCGTCAGCGTTTATGCTAAACGCTGGCTTCCCATTGAAAATGATGCTTTTTGGCCACTGCCCTTTCTCCCTTCTGTCCGGCCGATCCGGACAGGGTCGTCTGCTCACGGCTGTTGTGAAGCACTTTCTTATCTTTAGGGGGGGGCATCTGTTTCTAATTAGCATTGCCTTAGCGCAGCCATGCTAATTAGAAACAGATGGCCCCTCTAAAGATAAGAAAGTCTGCAGGCACTACCCTGCACACTGAAGTCTCCTCGCTTCAGCGTCCCACCCCCTCGGAGCACACGTCTGCTCAGGGAGCCTCTCCTCGCTTTATTGTCAGTTTTTGCTCGACATTAGCTGTGTCCGGTGGAATGCTGCCCATCGTGTTGAGATATAGAGCAATTGGGGGGTCAATTATGTTTGAAAACTGTTTCGAATTTTGCTTGAATTTTTGCATTGTGTATTCCTGTATTCTCAGGGCAGCGCTCCACGGCAATCTCAGATGCTAGTCCCACAAAGTGCAAATATTATGTGTTGCATTGTTATTGCAATTATGTAGCGCTTACTGCGTCTGACGAGGCGCAGTAAAGTCTATGTGAAACTGTCATATAAAGGTTATAGACACCCTGACCCCACTAAAGGCACGACACTGAGACGTGTACCGGTGTTGCTGGTGCCACCACAGGTGTGTGGCATGCCATGCTGTTTGTAAAGATAATGCCAGGCTCTGGCCCCTGCTCTATATAGCCTGCGCATTGACTGGCACTCCTTTGGGGTTGTTTCATGAATAGCGAAGGGCTGCGGGGGAGGGGGGTGTTAAAGTGACACCACGCCGTTCTCCAGACTCTGTGCACCACGGGCCTGTATTGTACATCTGGGCAGGGGTGGCTTTGTTGTATCTCAGAGGCCAGGCTGCCCTCCACTCCGCTGCCAGTGCGGTAATCACCCCTCCCCGGTTAAATGTGCCCATTTTATTCACAAGAGAAGAAACTTGCCACTCCCGGCCCAAGACACGCTTTGTTGGAACCTCAGAAAGGAGGACACAATAGCGCCAGGTCCCCCACAAAAACACACACACACTTGAACATTCAGAGATACACAAGAAAAGCATATCTCTACCACCCATCGCATGTACATAAGCCAAGCATCGGCTACCACGCAAATACTCAAATATTAGATGCCCCAGACACACATAATCCACGTACTCATAGCAAACTCCAAAACACCAACATCTCCACACACAAACACTTAAAACACACCATAAACACCAAAACACCAACACCTCTGCACATGTGCATCCAAACACAGAACCACAGATACAGAAAACAAAATACACCATAGGCACAGATGCCTCCACACACTTGCTTCCAAAACACAAACACAGAACCACAGACACAGAAAACCCACTGTAAACACCACAACACCAACATCCCCACACACGTGTATCCAAACACAGACACAGACACAGAAAACACACCATAAACACCAAAACACCGACACCTTTACACACATGCATCCAAACACAAACACAGAACCGCAGACACAGAAAACACACCATAAACACTAAAACACCAATGCCTCCGCATGTGCATCTAAACACGAACATAGACCCACAGAACACAGACACAGAAAACACACCATAAACACCAAACACCGACTACCCATTCACACGTGTGTTCCAACACAAACACAAACAACACACCACAAACACCAAATCACCCAACACCTCCACACATGTGCATCCAAACACAGAACCACAGAACACAGAAAACACACCATAAACACAACAACACCTCCACACAGGTGTGTCCAAACACAGAACCACAGAACGCAGACACAGAAAACACACCATGAACACCAAAACACCTACACCTCTGCACGTGTGCATCCAAACACAGCACCACAGACACAGAAAATACACCATAAACAACAAAACACCAACAACATCACACACATGCATCCAAACACAAACACAGAACCACAGACACAGAAAACACACCATAAACACCAATACCTCCGCATGTGCGTCCAAACACAAACAGAACCACAGAATAAAGACACAGAAAACACACCATAAACCCCAAACACCGACTACCCATTCACACGTGTGTTCCAAAACAAACACAGAACACATACATGGAAAACACATCACAAACACCAAAACATCAAGACCCCCACACACATGCGTCCAAACACAGAACACAGATACAGAAAACACATCATAAAGCAATATATACCCACAGATATATGTGCATGCAGAATTCACACACACCACAGCGTACACTAAAACACACACACACTGAAACATACACAAAAGCACACATCCAAACACACAAAGAATCACTCATTTCTCACATACACCGAACCAATGTCACTCACAAACACAGAAGTACAAACAAGCTGTCTACTTGCGCCATACCCCCCCACACGGACCCTTGCACCCACAAACTCTCTCTTCGTCAGTCTCCCTGTTTCTCATCTCTTTCATTCTCTCTCTTTGCCCCCTCTCTCCTCTCTCTTTCTCTGCACCCGCCTCTCTCTGTCTGTCCGTCTCTCTTTGTCCATCTCACTCTCTTCTTACCTCTCTCTGTCTCTTCTCCCTCTTTCTCTTCCCCTCTCTCTCTCACTCCCACTCTTTTCATCCGTCTGACTCTCTCCCTCTCTCTCTGTCCCTCTTCATCTCCCTCTCACGCACTCTCTCTCTCTCTCTCCGTCCCTCACTGTCTCTCTCCATCTCTCTGTTGCTCTCTCTTTCACCATTTTGGGGTGCCCTGAGTGGCAATAAGAAATAATATTGTATGTACAGTTCCAGCTGGTCACAGCTCTAGTTGTTACCCTTGCAGTCTGTCCTCATCAGACTGTCTCACCGCTGAGCGTTCTGTGAAAAGTCCTCTCCTCGTGAATTACCTCGTGCCTCTCTTACTTTACAGCACTCCTTTTAGCTTTACTCTGAATCTGACGTCAGGGACCCAAATCCCTTGATGTGTTTGCTTCTAATCCGAGAGGAGGAGTTCATGCAATTTCCCCTAAGAAGCGCCATTGAACCTTCGTCTATTGAAAGTCGTGGAGCCTGCTTCATGTTTCAACCGCACAACCCCGGCCCAACATGTTTGTGTTCCCTTCCCACCCCTATCTCCAGTGTCTGATGCTTGTGTGACCCTCACACCGCACAACCCAGACATGTTTGTGTTCCCTTCCACCCCCACCTCCAGTGTCTGATGCTTGTGTCATCCTCACACCGCACAACCCAGAAATGTTTGTGTTCCCTTCCACCCCCACCTCCAGTGTCTGATGCTTGTGTCATCCTCCCACCGCACAACCCAGAAATGTTTGTGTTCCCTTCCACCCCCACCTCCAGTGTCTGATGCTTGTGTGACCCTCACACCGCACAACCCAGACATGTTTGTGTTCCCTTCCACCCCCACCTCCAGTGTCTGATGCTTGTGTGACCCTCACACCGCACAACCCAGACATGTTTGTGTTCCCTTCCACCCCCACCTCCAGTGTCTGATGCTTGTGTCATCCTCACACCGCACAACCCAGAAATGTTTGTGTTCCCTTCCACCTCCACCTCCAATGTCTGATGCTTGTGTGACCCTCACACCACACAACCCCGGCCCAACATGTTTGTGTTCCCTCCCACCCCCTTTAATGTAGTTATGGTATCCACCTCTAGAATGTTTTGCGAGTTCTTTGTGCTAGCAGTTTCAGAATTCTCTCCGACGGGGCCCGGGGAGCCCCCTCGTTAATTGGGCAGAAGCAGTAGCTTTTCTGGGTGAGGCTGTGTGTGTAAAAGAAATGCTTGTTAGAAGCGGGTATGTAGTTTCCCAGGTCCCTGGGTGACTACTTAGCCCAGTCCAGTGTTTTGTCTTAGAATTCCGGAACATGTGTTTACTGCTTTATACTGGGTTAAGAAAAAAAGACTACAAATCCCAGAATACTAAGAAAAAAACTGGCCTGGTCTCACTAGTCATGCATTGACCTGGGAAATGTGGCTGCCATGTTGACATAAGAAGGACAAGAGGCTGAGTGGGACGTGCTAGGGAGGAAGCTGGTGGCCTGAAAGTAGTTCAACCCACTGAGCTATCTTATTAACACCTAGGTCTTTGATTGGAACTTTGGAATCCAATAAAAGGGCACTTTCCAATCGCCATATGTATGAGTGCACCACATACATTGCGCGGCTGTGCGATGGGTGAGATGAAGTGATTCACAACCATGAGCTAGTCATGTATGCATTGCTTCCTTCTTGTGTGCTCGTGGGCAGCTGCTTCTATGGCGTCCCTCCCTCTGTCAGATCTCAGGGTAGGCAAACATAAACCTCATCTATGTCCATCAGAAGCCCCATGCGCTAGGAGGGATGTATGACGTTACAACGCATGCTTTTACACCGCATGCCGTTACAACGCATTTTTTACACCGCAAGATCTGTTACAACGCCAGCCTTTACAACGCATGCTTTTACAACGACGTACACTAGATGGAGTGCTGACATTAGAAATGTATAATTTACTATTCTAACTCCAGTCCACGTTGCAGTAGGGAAGGTGTTTGGATAGTAAAACTACACTATTTCTAATGTTAGCACGCCATCTAGTGCATTTCGTTGTAATAGCATGCGTTGTAATGGCATGCGTTGTAACAGATTTCGCGTTGTAATAGTTTCGTTGTAATGGTAGTGCGGTGTAAAAGTTGCGTTGTAAAGGTTGTTCACCGCTAGGAGTAGCGCTTGATGTACAGCAGCTCTTGATGCTGCTGCAGAAGAAATGATGCCTGCCTAAAGCAAAGCGCCAAGCATGGAATGTCCTCCTCAAAAGCGCTGGACCACCGACAACAATGTACACTGGTCTCCATCTCAGCACCCAACATGTATGCGTGTGGGGGAGGGGTTGTGGTTGGGTTTTTGGAGTTTGGGCAAAGAAAAAAAATGAGACTAGATGTTCTTAACATGTTTAATTTTACCCCTTTATCCCAGAAAAACAGCAATCTGCGGTTCTTGGCACACGAGTAAACCGATACCTGGCCAACCAACAAGCTTAGTTCAACAGTGATTGTCCCACCTTAAAAGATTATACAGAACCCCAAACACTGCAGCAGGCGGCATCTTTGGCCTACAAAAGCTCCAGCCACCAACCCGGAAGCTTCACTGGCTCCCCAATCAGACTAGGGCTACCATCAAATTTCTAGGCCGCGCCTAGAAAACTGAGAGATTACAGCACCTAAAAGTTAAAAGTGGGGCATTCGTTGGATAATGGTTTGCTGGCACCTTACAACATTTAGATCTGTCTAGATTGCACAGCGATTTCCTGTCTATATTGCATTTACATGATAGTTTCTGTTTAGATATGTACCTCGTAGTCCCACTTGTGTAAACATGACAGAAACAGCCAGCAAACGTGGAAAATCAGTTTATTGTGACCTTGTCATTAATAATGTTGACCGTTTATAGCGCTTTCCATAGAGCTGCTCGGATCTAGGCGCACCACCGTTTCAGTATTTTTTATGCTGTTCTAGTTCTTACATGGTGCAAATGACTTCAATGGTTTAAATTTGTTCGGCGATCTACTAGTGTGTGCATTGGAGTTATGGTGTGTGAGCAAACACTATAGGGTTTAAAAATGTATATAATTGTATCCTTTGGTTCACTGCATAATATTTTTTGTTTACATATCGTCACATCAGTCCTCCACTCCTCTTGACTTATACAGTGAGCACCTTGAGCTTGATAATTAAAACATCCCTCTCAGCATGTGTCCGCCTCTGCTCAGTGTGACAGTGTCTGGTGTGTCGGCTAGTCTGCCAGACCCAAAGCTTCAGTGTGCCTGTGACTCAGTGTGCCTGCCTGTGTGATCATGTGCTTCGATGCACCTGTGTGCCTCCATGTATTAGTGTGTCTGTCTCACGGGGTGCGTGTGTTTCTCAGCGTGTGAATGCATGTGTGACCATTTGTAGTGCGGTTTCTATGTATGTCTGTGTGCGCAGGTCAACAGGGGGTAAAAGACATTGTCATTTACAACGCCATTACTTGATTAATGCTTCACGAAGGGAAAAAAAAAACCAATAACATTTTCAATGCCAATGGCTCAAAACAATGTCATTGTGATACCCATTGCATTGTAAATGCTTGCTCTGTTTTTTATAGTTGCGACCTCCAGGCTTTTTACTGGCGGTCCCAAAGAAGAAATAAAGTACATCACTCTTGTCTAAATAGGGCGGACAGTCTGAAGTACTTACACCAACCACGCCAGGTCTGTCTGGCCACCCAGGCACCGCCAACAGTAACATGACGTCTGACAATATGTAGAGCAGGTGGAATGTAAGCTTGGGAGACAGGGTACTCCGCACGCTTGTGGTGGAGAGCCTTGTCTGCCAAACTCTAAAGCAAGCCCAGAGCTGCTGTTACTGGATGTGTGAGCTTAAAGACTGCATAAACGAGTGATGACAAAAGAGGCTCATACAGAAAGAACACACTCGGAATAGTTATAATATGAGAGAAAGTTCTTCCAAGGCTGTCTTATTTTTTGTTAGGAGCAGGTCTCCAGTCAGTGCCTCCCATCTGCTAGACCTGGTATACCACTTGGTTACAACACATAACAAAATATGCATATTTGTAAAGTGCACGTTCACGCATAAGGGTATCTTTTCACTGACTAACCAATGTTAATTGTTACCCAGTGGTACTCATTTTGTCGACCTCAGAAGGATGAGTTAACCAACCGGAATTTGAACCTATGACTATGAGGTCGAACACAGGCTCCTACCACGGATGCATGAGTCCACTAAGCCACCAGACACAGCACACAAGCGGAACCAGTTCTTAAAGTAATGGGAAATATTGAAAATGTTCACAAAATTAGCATAATGCTCTGGTGGGCTTATAAAAGATAAAACAAGCAGCACTTTTTAAAAAGTACTTTGTAAAGAACGAGCACAGAGGAAGGCTCTAGTGGTGACCCAAAGTGGGCAGTGAGTGCACCTTTTCTTGTGAGTTTCATAGGAAATGTCTTCAGACTTCATTGCATTGCTGGCTAGCCCTGATTGTGGGTGCAGGCAGCATTAGTCAGAAGATCAGTGGAGGTAGCTTTAGTTTCAAAAGAGCTCAGTGAAGCCGAATGCAACTTTACTCAGGCTAAATTACAGGAGAAGAAAGTAGGAAGTGGAGAAGGACTGGGCGGCGAGGGAATGCATGTTGTAGAGCAATCATGTGTGAATCAGGAAGACAGATTAAAGAGTAGATGGGACATGGAGAGATAAGCACGCATGAAGTAGCTGACTGTATTTCATAGTAAGGTTGGAATGTTTGCCACACTTTACTTGAGTCGTTTTGTGAAAAACAAAAACCCAGAAAAGCCCTGAAATTTACCACTTACAGTATGCAACTCCCAACGCACACTGTAAGTCACACTGCTTGCCATGCTTTGCTTTTGGCAGACAAGCTTACATTTCACATGCCATCGGCAAAGAAGGGCAGGTGGCAAGAGTTATGGTGTGCGTTGCATAACAAAACAGGAATTTCAGAGCCTTTTTAGGTTTGTGTTCACAGTACCGTTAATTAAACTCTAACCATGATTTTTTAGTGAATTTCTGGCTTCGTATGATGTACTGCCATGTACCCATCCTGCTTCATGCACAGGCCTTGAGTAGACATAGTAGGAGTTGGCTTTAATTCAAGCCTTGCACCCAGTGCTTAATTTGTAAACAAAAGTAAGTGCCAGGGCCCTCATCAGGAGGCAACTGCAGCGTACACCACCCATTGGCCCTTTAGCGCAGCCAATGACAGTACCAACTCATCTACTAACCATCACACTCCTACAAATGTGACAATTCAGACTACTCCAGACACACAAAGGTATAAGATTAACATGGGTGGCAGGTAATAGTCATTTTTAACATATATTGGATTAGTAAACAACTGTTGTTGTGCTCACTCTAAACCAGACACACAGCCCACCATGTGGCAGACCGTCATATGTGCCGCTGCTGCCAATTAAGTGCTAGTGCTGAGCACCGGAAACTACTAGCTCAAATTAGGCACTGCTTGCACCCAGCCTCCGTTGGCAGACTGCCTTTATTAGGAGTAAAATGCCAGGCCCAGGACCCAGCAACCCACCGGTGGGCAGCAACTGCTGTGCAAGGCCTTCAACTGTGTACAGTGGGGCATGGCCCCTTTTTATTTTTCTTTATTGTGATTTTTTTGTTATTATTTTTTGGGTTCATTGACCGTGTGGCCATGTTTACTAATACCAAAGAGTCTTGAGTTTGCAAACATGGTCACTGCGTTTGCGAATCCCCCAATAAAACCCTTAAAAAATAAATTCCAGGGGTGGTCATTTAGGCTCCCCACATTAGCCTGGGGGATAGGGGATGATCCACTTGCTCCCTAAGGCACTTTTAATTTTATTCACTGTTTTGTTCTAGTGGCAAAAGTGAATATTTTCTCTTGCGGCCAAAACATCAGAGCCTTTTGGTCCATGGACCCAAAGTGGACATTGGGATAAAAAGGTCCCTCGCCCACTCACTTTCATGACAGCTTGTTTATTCACGGGCAAGATATCCAAAAGTGATAACCCTATTAAGCCCACTGGCACTTTTGAATAATGTAAACATCTGAAACATACAAAAGAATGTTTCCTGAGTAAAGTTCTGCATTCATGCCAGGTTTGACGTACACCAACTTATCTGTTATTGCTGTGGGGTGAGCATAATTTCACATGGGAGCTAAAATGGGAAACCACATCTTTGTTGATCCCCACTTTACTTATTTCCCCAACACAGAACTTCATGAAAATTGGCTTGCTGTACCTAAGCTACATATGCTAAGCAAGTGCCAAATTGGGATACATCCTTGGTGGGCAGAGTCATAGGAAAATCATAAAGTACCCTTCAATGGAAAGTGTGGCTGAAACATAACAACACTTTAGTGGCCATAACTGTGTAATTATTATATATAGCATATAACTAAAAGACAATACTCCCTAAGCTACAGGTTGTGCAGGACACCGCTGCAAGGCTTATTTGTAATCTTCCTTCTAGATCTGCATCAATTTCATTTTTAAGAACATTACTCTGGCTGCCAGTCAGAAGGAGAATTATATTTAAGATCTGTCACCTTACCCATAGAGCTTTAGTGGGGGAAAGGCCAAGAAATCTACACCAGAAGCTTTAACGTTATCTCCTGTCAGGAATCTGCAATCAAAGGAAAAAGAGCCACTCACTATTCCCCGCATTCAACGTTTAATGTGTGGAGGCAGATCTTTCTCTTACTTGGCCCTTACCTACAGGAAACGTCTACCTTTTCATATTCGCATATGCTTTGAGAACACCATGTTTAAGAAATTATTAAAAACTTTCTTATTTAAATTCTGCTGTTTGGTCGTGCTGTTGTGTCTGTCTGCAGTGCAGAGATACCCCGTTTGGGTGATTCGTGCACGATATCAAATTAAAATAACATCAGATGTGAATGAAATTAAATTAAATGATTGAAAATTTAATTTATGAAGCGCACTACTACCCTGAGGTGTCTAGGCACTGTCGCTCTGGAGATACAATGCAATCTAGCGGATGATAAATGGTGCGGTTAACCTGATTTAGCTGTTAAAAAGCCATGTTTTAAGGGTCTTCTGAAAGGCGAGCAGGTCTGTTTTATCTTCAAGATAGGGAGGCATTGGAGAGGAGCCTAGCGCGCAACCAAGATGGCCGCGTAGGCACAGGGCTCCCGAGGGCCTCCACAACTTCCCACGTCTATCCTGAATTTATCCTGATTCTATCGACGGGCTTCTACGGGCGAACCTACGTGGAGGTGATACCTGCTGTCCAAATTCAAATCGGACATCGGGAACCGGAATAGTATCGATTCCAAGTTGGCGGCCTACTCCGGACCTTGCCCCGGACTCGAGTTGGCATGGTGCCCGGGCAGAAAGTGAACAACAACGGCATGCAGGACTTGGGCCGGTGCGCACCCCCTACTTTCACTTTCGGTTTCGGGCCTCCTCGCTGAAACTGAGGGGCCTTGGATTGTCAGCACACATTTATAGTGGGACGATTGGGTAACCTGCCTGCTCTTGGACGCTAGCTGGGACTACCCTTTGGGATCGCCGAGGCTCCCTAGATTGGTTCTCCGGGGATCGCTCATCGTGTTGGTGGCCGACACCCTTGATGACCATCAGACAATGGCGGCTAGATTGGACGGAGATAAGCAAAAATCCAAGACGACTAGGCGGGGAGCTCATACCCAAGCTAACAACATGGACCGCTATACCCAGTCGAGAGGTTCCACTGGTGGCCCGCATAAGTCACCGTAGAGACCCAAGGATGGCCCGGGATCGTCAACGGAGTTAACATTGCAGGACGTCATGGGTGCCATCGATGAGATGAAAGCGGCGGTCGGCCAACGATTCGATACATTGGCCCATAAATTGGACACAGTTTTGATCGACGTTAAACTAGTCAGAGTGGACCTTTCACAAACGAATGAAAAGGTCAAATCCCTGGGTCTGACGACGTCGAGTCTGGTAACGGACGTGTCTGACCTGCAAGCCGAGGTCCATCATCTGCGGACGTCCACTGCTTTGTCTGTCCGTCGACTGGAGGATTTTGAAAGTAGGGCTCGGCGGAATAATGCGCGCATAATCGGGGTGCCGGAGAAATCGGAGGTCCCTGCGGCTGACCTCTTCGTGGAAGACCTTGTGATCAACCATCTCGCACCCAAAGGCTTGAGTAAATTCTTTGCGGTTGAGCGGGCCCATAGAGTTCCGGGTGGTAAGCCCAAACCGGGCGCTCCCCCACGGCCCATCATCGCCAGAATTTTTCATTTCAGGGACAGGGATGCTATACTGCAGGCCTTGAGGGTGAGTGGGCCGACGAAGTTCGAGAACACTCATATAAGTTTCTACCCGAACTTCACACAATTGGTCCAAAAGCAGCGACAGGAGTTCATGGGTGTCAAACGGCGACTGAGAGACATGGACCTGAAATATGCGATGCTCTTTCCGGCCAGGTTGCGTGTTGAGTTTGAGGATCGGACGCACTTCTTTGATCGGCCGGAGGAGGTTGGAGATTGGCTTGATACCCTGCCTCAGCAACGACGTCGAGAGGGACAGACCGAAGGGAACGGAGTGGGCTCGGCTGGACAGGAGTAGACTTTTGGTTCCCGGTGACTGACTATTGTGATGGCACTTCCATATTTTGGTTTGGTGTTTCTATTCAGCGCTTTATCCTTCAATGCCCGGGGGTTGTGGGGTGCTCAGTGAGGCTCTTTCCTCCTCTGGGTTTTCTTTTTGTAGCGTAGTTAATGTTAGGGCGACAGGCACACTGCAAGTTGGGGGGCTACATGGGCTCACGCAGGGGTGCAGGGTGGGGGGAGTTGTAACGGGAAGGTTGGTGGGGAGGGGGTGAGTTGGGGAATGTTTGTTTGTTTCACAAGGCAATGTGAGGTTAGCTGCTGATTTGTCCTGGTTGTGTTCTCCGGGATGTGGGCATCATGCATGGGAGCGGGGTGGGGGGTAGGGGATTGAGAATACTTTTGTGGAATGTGAACGGACTGGGGGATAGGATCAAGCGCGGGGTGGTGTTGCAGTTTTTGAAACGGATCTCGCCCGACATTGTTTTCCTGCAGGAGACACATCTGATTGGGAACTCCTTCCATGCCCTGAATAGGCGGGGCTATCGCCTTGCTGTTCACTCTGGTTTCACTTCTGGCTCTAGGGGAGTAGGTATCTTGGTCAGGGCCTCTCTCCCGTTGGAGGTGGACGAGGTGCTCCACGATGATAGAGGGCGATATGCAGCATTGGTGGGGAGATGGGAGGGTAGAACTGTTTCGCTCGTTGCTGTTTATGTGCCACCGGGATTGCAGACGGCTACATTTGCGGATTTGGGGCGTTTGGTCCTGGGACTCCCTGGGGGGGTTCTGGTGTTAGGGGGTGATTTTAACACTGTTGTATCCGGTATAGAGGACCGTCACCCCCCCAGGGATCTCCCTAGAGCCCAGGCCTGTCTGGGTGGCTTTCTAGATACTTTAGGACTTTTAGATTGCTGGAGACTGATGCACCCGGGACAGGCACAATACACCTTTCACTCGGGGGCCCACGGGAGTCTCTCGAGACTTGATTATATACTTATGCCGGCGTTCCAGGCTGGAATGATCGGGGAGGTGCATCATTTGGCCCGAGGTATTTTTGACCATTCCCCTCTATTGTTGCAGATGGAGGTTGTTCCTGGGGCAGAGGGAAGAGTAGCGCCAATTAACCCCTGGTATTTACGTAACCCTAATATTCGCGCGGAACTGGTTAAGTCCATTGATCACTACTTCAACGATAATGTAGGGTCAGTGTCGTCTGCTGTCTCCCTATGGGAAGGTTATAAAACGGTGATCCGACGGCATGCCTTGTCTCTTATTTCCCATGCTAGGAGGTGCGGGAGGGAAGAGATGGTTCGCCTGGAAACTGACATAGCTGAGATGGAGGGGGATTTGGAGCGGGGTGTTACGGATGAGAAATTGCACGTTCTCAGCCTTAAACAGTCAGATTATAGAGCGCTGGTCACGGATGCTGCTAAAAGGATGAGTAGAGAGCAACAAGGACGACTGTATGATGTGGGAGATAAGGCCGGAAAGTTGATTGCTTGGTTGGACAGGAAGGAGAGAGCGAGTAGAGTGGTGCCGGTTGTGGAGAGAGTGGATGGCGTGTGTGTGACTGACCCGGTAGAAATTGTTGACTGCTTCGCGGATTACTTCCGTGGGGTATACTCTCCGGTCTCTGGGCGCTCGGAGGAGGACTCTCATCTGTTGCTTAGAGATATTGCATTGCTGTCCCTCTCGGAGGCTGATAGCATATTGATGGAGGCGAAGTTGTCGCCAGATGAGATTGCTCTGGCCATTCGCTCGATCGCTTCTGGTAAGGCCATGGGTCCCAATGGTCTCCCCATTGAACTATATAAGTTGCGTCCAGATAAGATAGCACCGTATCTCCGTGACATGTTCCTCGCTGCACAGGCGGCGGGCTCCCTCCCCCTTGACCAACGTCTTGCCACCATAGTTGTGATACATAAAGAGGGGAAGCCGCGAGACCGCTGTGCCTCCTACAGGCCTATCTCGTTGTTAAACGCGGAACCCAAAATTCTGGCTAAGGTATTGGCCAATCGTCTGGTTCGGGTCGTGGGCGACTTGATTCATCAGGACCAGTCCGGTTTTATACCTCATCGTAATACCGCCCTGAACCTGAGGCGGTTGCATGGCGTGCTTGCTAGAGCGGAGTTTATGCGTGAGCCGGCCATCTTGGCGTCTTTGGACGCTACCATGGCGTTCGATACTTTAGAGTGGCCGTATATTTGGGCTGCGTTAGCGAAATTCGGGTTTGCCCCTGAATTCATTGGGTGGGTAAAATGACTATACGCTGACCCATTGGCGCAGGTTGTGGTGAATGGTAGGGTGTCTGCTCCCTTCGCGCTGGGGAGAGGTACGCGACAGGGCTGTCCGTTGTCGCCCCTCCTCTTTGCACTTTCTTTAGAACCTCTCGCTGCCTGGTTGCGTTGGGAGCCGTCGTTGCGGGGCATTAGATGGACGCCGGAATTTGAGGACCGTGTCTCCCTTTATGCGGATGACATCCTTCTGTATCTCACCTCTCCTCGACAGTCACTAATTGTATTGGTGGACGTATTGAATTCCTTCGGTCGTAATTCTGGCCTGGTTATCAACTGGGCCAAGTCATGTGTTTACGTCCTCTCGGGCGGGGCCCCCCTCCTGCCGCGGGGGTGCCCTATTCAGATTGCTACATTGGGGTTCAAATATTTGGGAATCTTCATATCACTGGACCCCGTGGTCCGCTATGAGCGAAACCTTCTCCCTCCACTCCAGCGATTGAAGGCCGACGTCGCGAGGTGGCGACGGCTTCCGCTCTCGCCGCTCGGACGGGCGGCATTGTTTAAAATGATGTCGCTGCCTCGCTTCTTGTACGCTTTACATAATACGCTAGATGTCGTGCCGGCCCGTTACTTCCGTGAGGTGGAGGGTCTTCGGCGCCAACTGTTTTGGGACGGGCGACCGAGGATCGCTCTCGCCAAGTTGACACTCCCTTGGTATGATGGGGGTGTTGCCCTCCCCGATATTAAAAGATACTATTGGGCGTCTCAGTTGGCGGCGGTGAACCACGGGATATACGGTCCTGCTTTGAATCCGGCCTTCGGGATGGATAAGTTATTACTTCCGGGCGGGGATTACAATAGGGCACTGTATTCGGCGACTCCGGATGCACGGTTGACAGGACCAACGCAAGTTGCGGTACGCGTGTGGCATGCGGCGAATGCTGCGATGGGGTGGAGGGATCGCTTGACTCGAGCGACGCCGTTGTATGCCTCCCAGCGCTTGGGTTGTCTGTGGAAAACGAAAGGCTTTGAGAAATGGGATATGATTGGTATAAGTAAGGTGGGTGACCTCTGGGCGAAAGGGTCCTTTAAAACGTTTGAAATGCTCAAAACTGAATACAAATTAAATGATAGGGAGTACTTCCGATATGCACAGGTCTACCATGAGCTGTGTTCGGCTTTTCCGGATGTTGCTGCTATCCCAGAATATTCCCCGTTGGAAGATAGAGTGTTAGATGGCTATGTGCCCGACAGCACTATTTCTCTGATCTATAAAAAACTTATTAATGATCGTACGGACTTGCTGATCCATCTGCGGGAGGCGTGGACGGCCGACGGATTGGAACTGGACGATGAGGATTGGGTATCGGCGGTGGCCTCCCCGAAAGAGGTGGCGATCCCGGCCCGCCTTAGATTTGTGCAGCTGAAGATACTCCATAGAGTGTATGTCACAGGGCCTGGTTTGATACGTATGGGTTATTCGAGGGATGGAATGTGTAAGCGTGGCTGTGGCTTGTTGGGTACCTTTCTTCATATCCTATGGGAATGTTCGGAGGTCGTACGATTTTGGAACGGGGTACATACTGTAATGGAGGAGGTCACGCATGTCGCTTTGTTACCAGAGGCCAGGAGGTGTTTGCTGAATGTCTGGGAACCAAATGACTATAATGCGGCGCAGACGCAGTGGGTGACTTTGGGGTACATGGTGGCTAAGCGCAATATCGCACAGTTGTGGGGTTCCCCAAGGCCGCCCACGATTTCGGTATGGAAGGAGAATATGGATTGGTGTATGTTCAGGGAGAAGACGGTGTATGTGGCGAGAGGCAAGCCTGGGAGGTGGACTAAGGTGTGGGGTCCATGGAATTCCTATCGTGGAAATATCTGCGCTCCGCCTCTGCCGCGAGAGGTCGACGTCGCTTTGTCCCCCTAGCCGCACATTCTACGTAATTGTGTGTGCTTTGTCCTCTTCTCCACCGCCCCCCACTACCACCTCCTGTCAAGAGTTATTCCAGATAATGTGGATCTTCCCCCGTCCTGGGGAGCGCACGCTGCTATTTCGGACTCTCATTGCCTTGTTTGTGTGTTATTGTTTGTTTTTAATAGAAAATATGAAACCGTCCTTTTTGATCGCCCTTGGACTATGGCCGCGGCCTGTTATATGTGCTTACGAACTTTCGGGAGCTTTTGCTTCTGGCTCATTTGAATGTATGGCGTCGCCTTGCTGGCTCCCGAGCTTTCTAGCGGCCGGCCCTTGTGGTTGTAGGCCCTTGTTTTTATCCTTTTGATGTGTAATAAAGGTTTCTTATAAAAAAAATAAAATAAAAAAAAAGATAGGGAGGCATTGAGTACCAAAGCCTTGCAGTACAGGCTATGAAGCTCCTGCCCCCCAGTTAGATCTTTTACATTTGGGACCCTTAGGTTGGAAGCTGATGATGATCT
This sequence comes from Triturus cristatus, assembly GCF_964204655.1. Classification (NCBI taxonomy): domain Eukaryota; kingdom Metazoa; phylum Chordata; class Amphibia; order Caudata; family Salamandridae; genus Triturus; species Triturus cristatus. Next base: position 1,045,416,038 of record NC_140582.1, read on the forward strand.
GAGTGACCTACTGGGAAGATACCATCTAAATCAAATGTTTTAGATACTGGGGTCCTACATTATGTACCGCCATAAATGCAGTACAGATGAAAAGGCGAAGAACGCATAGTGCAATTCTACCATCTGCTTTCAGGGAAGTCAATAAATTGTGGCTTTAGAAACACTGCATTGGGAACGAACATTTTAAAGTCCCACCACAGGTACAGCGACGTCACTGGGGTTGGTGTCACCCAGTGCGTTAACTTATGGTGTCACCCCCCTAGTGGCGCCACTGACGCAGCATAACCGATAGGGGTCGACCTTAAAAACGTAAACATGGCTGTTCAATTTAATAAAGGATAATTATAACATAGACAGGCATCTAATTATGCAAATCAATCCATTATCCCATTACAAGAGCCCCCCCACCCCTAGAGAGGCCACACCCTGCAGCCCAGGCGCTATCTCCCACGGCAGCAGTTCCCACCTTCCACGAGAAGCGGACACGTCGCCACTGATAACCGATTCACTGTAAGCGAGAGTTTATTTCTGATTTCCATTTTGCTTTCTGCTGCAGAATACATTCTCTTTAATCCAACATAGGTTAGCTGATTAAAACGTTTTTAGCTGAAATGCGCCATTTTAGCAGCTCTCCCGAGATGGATTTTGCTTTTTGAATAGCGCGCTCCCACATCTTTCCCGGGTATTATTATTTTTTACAGTACTTGTCCAGCACTTGTATTCGATTTCTTTTACGGACCGAGTGTTCTTTGTAGAGAAAAAAAAGAATTAGCTACTTACAACTTCCTATTTTATCATAGTCAGATGGAACAACGTGAGAGTGCGGGTCTAAGAATGAAGCCTGTAACTGAAACAGGATTTATTATTACTAATGGGGTTGAATAACTTAACCAAATAGCCGCGCGAGACTGGAACCAATGCAGTCATGGCGGTGTCACCCCATGTGATGGTGTCACCCGGTGCGGTCCGCACCCCCCGCACCCCACCCCTAGTGACGCCACTGCACAGGTAGAATTTACGCATTTGTGCAAAACAATTACTATTATCCATCAAAAGCAGCGTATGCGGTGTAACATGTCGGCCATTTTGGTTGCCGGATTTCTCATCATAAGTCTCGAGTATCTGAGAGAAGACGGGCAAGGATCATTTTGAGATCTTTGTGCCTCAAGCACTCGGTGATTGGTCCATCTGCAGTTCTGGAACGTAATGCATGTATGCCTCTACTATAATTCAATTCTTTATCACATCTGTACACTGTGAGGCACACCTGGTTATTTTCAGCCTATCTGTTGGGTGGGTATATATTGTTTAAATTGCTTTCTGTTACAGTGACATCCACAACTGGCAGGTTGTTCCTGAGAAAGTGAACTCACCAACATATGTTCCTTAATGTTTACATGTTTACTATGAAAATTCAAATGCCCATGTATGCTTCAACATGCATTGTTATATTTTATTACTCAATTGCAATTTGATTTCTATACTTGTTGGAAGACCACTAAATATTTATCATCATTGCACATGCATTTTTAATTAATTCTTCAGAGTTCTTCCATAATGTACACTACACATTTCTGCTGTATGATTCTACTAAAGTGTAGTGGAACGGAAGTTGACAAAACAAAGCAAGGATTTTAGAAAATAGTAGAGGCAGCTCTTGTTGGTGTTAACGTGTCAGTTTGCCAAGGCCCTCTCGCATTTTCCCATGAGAAGAGCCTGGCATCTGCTTGTTAGTGCCTATCTACAAGTTTCATTTCTATCAGTTTAATTTCTGTCACATGTTCTCGCTGCCATTCACTTGCATTGATACAGTGTATGAATGTAGTTCCAAAGTGTATTGATTGTGGCATTACATGCTCCAGCTGATCCTGGGCGAAGCTCTGGTCCCTTTTAACAGCAGTTTCCTTGTTTATGTTGAATGCTTGCAGTCTGCCTTAGCATTAAATCCATGATAAACTTCTATGCGTCATCCTGAGTTTTTGTGTTTTCTTATACAGACATTAGTGCATTGTGTGCCAGGAATCTTCTTCACTGGGCAAGCAGGAGAGTGCTGGACTAGGCACTAGAGGGAAAGGAGAGATTTCTCCAGGAGGGCTGGTGTGGAGCATGACCTATCACTGGAACTCATGATCCGGCCAGACATCGTAAGCACTTTGAACCACATTTATGTGCAGCCTAACTACAGTGACAGTAGTTGGGTTGCTTGTGTGCATTACATGTAATGGACCCCGTGGTCCGCTATGAGCGAAACCTTCTCCCTCCACTCCAGCGATTGAAGGCCGACGTCGCGAGGTGGCGACGGTTTCCGCTCTCGCCGCTCGGACGGGCGGCATTGTTTAAAATGATGTCGCTGCCTCGCTTCTTGTACGCTTTACATAATACGCTAGATGTCGTGCCGGCCCGTTACTTCCGTGAGGTGGAGGGTCTTCGGCGCCAACTGTTTTGGGACGGGCGACCGAGGATCGCTCTCGCCAAGTTGACACTCCCTTGGTATGATGGGGGTGTTGCCCTCCCCGATATTAAAAGATACTATTGGGCGTCTCAGTTGGCGGCGGTGAACCACGGGATATACGGTCCTGCTTTGAATCCGGCCTTCGGGATGGATAAGTTATTACTTCCGGGCGGGGATTACAATAGGGCACTGTATTCGGCGACTCCGGATGCACGGTTGACAGGACCAACGCAAGTTGCGGTACGCGTGTGGCATGCGGCGAATGCTGCGATGGGGTGGAGGGATCGCTTGACTCGAGCGACGCCGTTGTATGCCTCCCAGCGCTTGGGTTGTCTGTGGAAAACGAAAGGCTTTGAGAAATGGGATATGATTGGTATAAGTAAGGTGGGTGACCTCTGGGCGAAAGGGTCCTTTAAAACGTTTGAAATGCTCAAAACTGAATACAAATTAAATGATAGGGAGTACTTCCGATATGCACAGGTCTACCATGAGCTGTGTTCGGCTTTTCCGGATGTTGCTGCTATCCCAGAATATTCCCCGTTGGAAGATAGAGTGTTAGATGGCTATGTGCCCGACAGCACTATTTCTCTGATCTATAAAAAACGTATTAATGATCGTACGGACTTGCTGATCCATCTGCGGGAGGCGTGGACGGCCGACGGATTGGAACTGGACGATGAGGATTGGGTATCGGCGGTGGCCTCCCCGAAAGAGGTGGCGATCCCGGCCCGCCTTAGATTTGTGCAGCTGAAGATACTCCATAGAGTGTATGTCACAGGGCCTGGTTTGATACGTATGGGTTATTCGAGGGATGGAATGTGTAAGCGTGGCTGTGGCTTGTTGGGTACCTTTCTTCATATCCTATGGGAATGTTCGGAGGTCGTACGATTTTGGAACGGGGTACATACTGTAATGGAGGAGGTCACGCATGTCGCTTTGTTACCAGAGGCCAGGAGGTGTTTGCTGAATGTCTGGGAACCAAATGACTATAATGCGGCGCAGACGCAGTGGGTGACTTTGGGGTACATGGTGGCTAAGCGCAATATCGCACAGTTGTGGGGTTCCCCGAGGCCGCCCACGATTTCGGTATGGAAGGAGAATATGGATTGGTGTATGTTCAGGGAGAAGACGGTGTATGTGGCGAGAGGCAAGCCTGGGAGGTGGACTAAGGTGTGGGGTCCATGGAATTCCTATCGTGGAAATATCTGCGCTCCGCCTCTGCCGCGAGAGGTCGACGTCGCTTTGTCCCCCTAGCCGCACATTCTACGTAATTGTGTGTGCTTTGTCCTCTTCTCCACCGCCCCCCACTACCACCTCCTGTCAAGAGTTATTCCAGATAATGTGGATCTTCCCCCGTCCTGGGGAGCGCACGCTGCTATTTCGGACTCTCATTGCCTTGTTTGTGTGTTATTGTTTGTTTTTAATAGAAAATATGAAACCGTCCTTTTTGATCGCCCTTGGACTATGGCCGCGGCCTGTTATATGTGCTTACGAACTTTCGGGAGCTTTTGCTTCTGGCTCATTTGAATGTATGGCGTCGCCTTGCTGGCTCCCGAGCTTTCTAGCGGCCGGCCCTTGTGGTTGTAGGCCCTTGTTTTTATCCTTTTGATGTGTAATAAAGGTTTCTTATAAAAAAAAAAAATAAAAAAAAAGATAGGGAGGCATTGAGTACCAAAGCCTTGCAGTACAGGCTATGAAGCTCCTGCCCCCCAGTTAGATCTTTTACATTTGGGACCCTTAGGTTGGAAGCTGATGATGATCTGAGTGACCTACTGGGAAGATACCATCTAAATCAAATGTTTTAGATACTGGGGTCCTACATTATGTACCGCCATAAATGCAGTACAGATGAAAAGGCGAAGAACGCATAGTGCAATTCTACCATCTGCTTTCAGGGAAGTCAATAAATTGTGGCTTTAGAAACACTGCATTGGGAACGAACATTTTAAAGTCCCACCACAGGTACAGCGACGTCACTGGGGTTGGTGTCACCCAGTGCGTTAACTTATGGTGTCACCCCCCTAGTGGCGCCACTGACGCAGCATAACCGATAGGGGTCGACCTTAAAAACGTAAACATGGCTGTTCAATTTAATAAAGGATAATTATAACATAGACAGGCATCTAATTATGCAAATCAATCCATTATCCCATTACAAGAGCCCCCCCACCCCTAGAGAGGCCACACCCTGCAGCCCAGGCGCTATCTCCCACGGCAGCAGTTCCCACCTTCCACGAGAAGCGGACACGTCGCCACTGATAACCGATTCACTGTAAGCGAGAGTTTATTTCTGATTTCCATTTTGCTTTCTGCTGCAGAATACATTCTCTTTAATCCAACATAGGTTAGCTGATTAAAACGTTTTTAGCTGAAATGCGCCATTTTAGCAGCTCTCCCGAGATGGATTTTGCTTTTTGAATAGCGCGCTCCCACATCTTTCCCGGGTATTATTATTTTTTACAGTACTTGTCCAGCACTTGTATTCGATTTCTTTTACGGACCGAGTGTTCTTTGTAGAGAAAAAAAAGAATTAGCTACTTACAACTTCCTATTTTATCATAGTCAGATGGAACAACGTGAGAGTGCGGGTCTAAGAATGAAGCCTGTAACTGAAACAGGATTTATTATTACTAATGGGGTTGAATAACTTAACCAAATAGCCGCGCGAGACTGGAACCAATGCAGTCATGGCGGTGTCACCCCATGTGATGGTGTCACCCGGTGCGGTCCGCACCCCCCGCACCCCACCCCTAGTGACGCCACTGCACAGGTAGAATTTACGCATTTGTGCAAAACAATTACTATTATCCATCAAAAGCAGCGTATGCGGTGTAACATGTCGGCCATTTTGGTTGCCGGATTTCTCATCATAAGTCTCGAGTATCTGAGAGAAGACGGGCAAGGATCATTTTGAGATCTTTGTGCCTCAAGCACTCGGTGATTGGTCCATCTGCAGTTCTGGAACGTAATGCATGTATGCCTCTACTATAATTCAATTCTTTATCACATCTGTACACTGTGAGGCACACCTGGTTATTTTCAGCCTATCTGTTGGGTGGGTATATATTGTTTAAATTGCTTTCTGTTACAGTGACATCCACAACTGGCAGGTTGTTCCTGAGAAAGTGAACTCACCAACATATGTTCCTTAATGTTTACATGTTTACTATGAAAATTCAAATGCCCATGTATGCTTCAACATGCATTGTTATATTTTATTACTCAATTGCAATTTCATTTCTATACTTGTTGTAAGACCACTAAATATTTATCATCATTGCACATGCATTTTTAATTAATTCTTCAGAGTTCTTCCATAATGTACACTACACATTTCTGCTGTATGATTCTACTAAAGTGTAGTGGAACGGAAGTTGACAAAACAAAGCAAGGATTTTAGAAAATAGTAGAGGCAGCTCTTGTTGGTGTTAACGTGTCAGTTTGCCAAGGCCCTCTCGCATTTTCCCATGAGAAGAGCCTGGCATCTGCTTGTTAGTGCCTATCTACAAGTTTCATTTCTATCAGTTTAATTTCTGTCACATGTTCTCGCTGCCATTCACTTGCATTGATACAGTGTATGAATGTAGTTCCAAAGTGCATTGATTGTGGCATTACATGCTCCAGCTGATCCTGGGCGAAGCTCTGGTCCCTTTTAACAGCAGTTTCCTTGTTTATGTTGAATGCTTGCAGTCTGCCTTAGCATTAAATCCATGATAAACTTCTATGCGTCATCCTGAGTTTTTGTGTTTTCTTATACAGACATTAGTGCATTGTGTGCCAGGAATCTTCTTCACTGGGCAAGCAGGAGAGTGCTGGACTAGGCACTAGAGGGAAAGGAGAGATTTCTCCAGGAGGGCTGGTGTGGAGCATGACCTATCACTGGAACTCATGATCCGGCCAGACATCGTAAGCACTTTGAACCACATTTATGTGCAGCCTAACTACAGTGACAGTAGTTGGGTTGCTTGTGTGCATTACATGTAATGTTTTGCATTTGTCTGTAATGTGTTTAAAGTGCACAAAGTTATTGTCTACGTAGGAGACAATAGGATAATAGTCGGTTGGGTAGGTGGAAACGAGGGAAATCCAGAGATGAAGATTCATTGCGTTCATGCAGGTCCATGAGTAAGAGTAAGCAACTTTTAGAAATAGCGTAGAAGAACCAGGACCCTGGACCACAGACCTTTGAAGGATGAATGTTTGAGAGAATTGATCTAGCCACACCAGCTCCTTCGCTAGCCCCTCCGGGCGCACAACTGACGGTCAGCCGAACGCAAGGGTTTTTTTGGGTGTGAGTAACGATCAATTAGAAAAATAACTATGGCCTGCAGACCCCCTTTTTCTGTTTTTCATGTGTGCCTGAGCAAACAAACAGTGATGGGGGGGCCAGAAAAATGTAAACATAGCGAGCCTCCACTCAAAGGGACTGCTGCCCACCGTACCACCAGTATGGTAGAGCCACATGCACGTTTTTGAAACAGTCGTTGGGACACCCTAACGAAGAAGAGAAGAAGTGAATTTCTGGCCATTGCATCTTTTATATACAGAGATGAGGAAATTTGCAAAAGAAGTTGAGGATCCAAAAAAGATAGATTCCTATCCGTGGCCATTTTCTTTCCAATGCCCTGAGGAGGCCCATAAACAGCAGTACAAATCACCAAGTCACTTCCGGGACAGAGTTAATGCTTGTTCTTCTACTGCCCCATCTGCTCCCTATTTAATCCCCCAGCTCACTGAACGACATGAGAAAGAGAGCAAAGACCAAAGGAAAGAGGATTTGAGGGACATATCCCCATGCTGGTCAAAAAGACTGGGGGTGCTGCCACTGAGCCACCTGCTTCGCTGCCGGTGGGTGGAGCCCAAGGAGGTAACGTGCAAGTGGGTGCTACAATGCAACAGAAAGATAATAAAGTACCTGGCAGAGTCGTGCGAGTGACCAGACAGAATGCAGACTCCACTATTGTCGATGAGTCTGGAAGACAAGTGCGCTCTGTCCAGCTGGCCATAGCGCTAAGCTAGAATGCAGCCCCTCGATCACGAGAGAAGGTTTAAGAAGGACTGCAGAGCGTCTGGCCCGGAGAGGCTAAGCATCTCTTCATTCTACCGATGCAGATGATGGTCCAACCCCATCGGCTCCTGATTCCCTTCTGCCAATAAGAGACTACACCAAGGACAACGGTGGGATTACACTCCACCTCCCTTGAACCCTTCTGACTTGCTGAGCATTAGGAATCAATTTCCTCACATTAGAGGAAATCTGGCACAGTTCAGGGAAGAATTTTTGAGTGTGAACTAAGTGTACAGACCGAATTGGGTGGATGTGAATCAATTGATGCATTCGGTGTTACCAAATAAAGTGAGATATTGATTGATAGAAAAGTTGGCATGGTCAAGGCAGGACTCCGTAAACGAAGAGGCTCTGAACACAGCAAAGGATTTGTTGTTGAATGCTGTAATGGATGAGTATCCGGTGAAAATTGATTGGACCAAGATTTTAAATTGCAAACAGAATAAATGCGAGTGACCCACAGATTATCGAGACAGGCTTAAGAATGTGTTTGAGAGATACTTGGGCAGTGCACATACGACAGAGAGGACTCAACAGGCTGTACCTGCTGCTTTTGTGCAGGAAGTGTTGCCGAATGTGAGGAGCAATTAATAACAATATGTATTGAATGGCTGACAAATAAATTAGCAGAATTAATGCCCATTGCATATCACAAAGAGAAAGCTGTATCCAGATTAATAGCCAAGAAGCTACAGAATAAGCCTCAAAATGCAAAACGTGATAGATAGAGGGCAGAGATCTCCTTGAAGGTGGGGAGAAAGGGTACATTTGAGCAGGGGCAGAGAGTAGGCAGAGCAGGGAAGGGCAATGAAAGGGACGGAGGAGGTGCCTGGAGTATGGAAGGATCATGTTTTGTCCTTGATCATTTGGGCCACTGGAGAAGAGACTGCCCTAATGCTATTTCAAATATCCAGGTTTGCTGACTGCCTGAATTTACCAAGCTACACAGCAATCCGATCCTATGTTTTAGGACCGCCCAAGAGGTTCCAACTGTGCCCTGAATACCATAATTCCAGTAGGTCTGAAAGGTCCGTATGTTGATAGCTTGATCAATGGTAAACACACCACTTGCATTATTGACACAGGTGCTCGCCATTATGCTTTGAAAACCTCAGAGTTTCCTAACTGCTTCTCTCAGACTTGTCCATAGATGCGGTTAGTGTGTTCCCATTCACTTTTATGAGCCTGTCTCTATCTTCCTCAGACTCATTACAGATAAACATGCTTTCTTGCTGATCTTACCACTCGCCAGCTGTTCTGATGGGGCAGGATATTTTGTGCAAGCTGAAGTTCATGGTGTTCTGCACACCGATGGTGTCTGCCTCCACATACCCACGTACCACGAGAATGAGGAGCTTGCCCTACTCTGCATGAATACAAATTATTAACCTGATGTGAATAATAATGAGTTGCTAGTATTGGAGAGACTGGACAGTGATCACAATGCCTCAAGTCTAACTTTAGTGGCATGTATGGTAGGAAAACCATTGATTAAAGGAGGAATGGATGTTGGGGACCTCTCCTACACTAATAATGGAAAAGCAATTCGGGGGTCTGGTTTATCAAACACCCCAAGGTATTGGAGTTAGCCCACAAGAAGTTTAAGGCAGAAGCTGAGAAGTGATCTGCCCCTCCCAATCATGAAGTGTTATAGTCCCAGATTAGAGAACTGTTATCACAACATAATAGGGTGGCCCATAATACTCCAGGGGAGGTCGTCTGGTATAACACAGCCGGCAGGAAAACAAAAGAAAATCTGCTGGCAGCTGTTAAATCAAAATGTAGATCTGATTTGGTGAGGTGTAGGTTGCTTTATAGGAGAGAACTGGTTAAAGCCAAAAGAGACTGAGAGAGGGCCTTGTGAGAAAACCTACATGACGCGCTGATAGCCAAAGATAATCAATCCTTCTGGAAACCAGCAACGGACTGTTCCAGGGGATCTAAGAGAAGCCTGGAATATAGCGTCCAACTCCAAGATTGGGTAACCCACATTAGCAATGTATACTCTTTTTTTTAAATATCTTTTTATTGGCATTTAAATATATACGAAGAATATATTCAACATAGCTACAATATCATGACAAGCACATTTCCTAATATAATACATTTCATTAGTATTTGGCATATTACTTCAGATGACTTCATACAAAGCCAAAATCAGTATAGAGCATAGTACCACATAAGGTATGTAGTTGTACGGATGCACTGCCGCCATTAAATAGTCTCTCGCCATGCATTGATAAACATTAGGCAGTGGTTGGGTCCTAACACATTGTAGTCTGTTTGAATTATACATGGGACCAATAACTTCAGAGTCAACTCGTAGTTATATATTCAACCATTACACAGAAAATAAAAATAAGCCATGGAAAAAGAAAACCATGTGATTCAAACACACATCTACAACTAATGCAAAACTACCAGGGATCTGTATTCTGTGAAAGTAATCCCAGAGTAGGAATCTACACTTATTTGAGAGGAGGGGGGTGTCCCGGATGGGGAAGAGGGGGGAAGAGAAGTGGGAGCAGCAAGGTATGTGTGACTGGTTCTCACTCTCTGTCAGAGTCGGTCGAGGTTAGAGTCGATGTCTGGTCGGGTGTGTGTCGCGATTCCATGCCCTCGCTACATCTACCCATGGCTCTGCTAGCGACTTGTGCCGTTTCGTGATCTTTTCTTCTCGAGCAAAGCCTGCTCCTCTGCTCTAGTCCAGCGAGTGACCTCCTCTTCCCAGGCAACCACCAATGGAATGTGTCTGGACTTCCAACCGGGAGCTATCCTCCGTTTGCCCAATAGTAAAGCTAGGTCTATGAATCTAATTAGCAATGTATACTCATGTAGCAAAGATCAAGCCCAGGATGGTGTAGATCTTCTGCAGGACTCCGAATTTAGTAACCCATGCAACATGAGAAAATTAGAATTCGAGTTTAGTGAAAACCTGGCTGCAATTAACGCCTGTCTTGCGGCTACAGCACCAGGGCTTGACAAGTTAGAAAATTATCTTTACATGGCCAATTTGGGAGTGTGGGGTCCCTTATATAAACCTCCTTTCCAATGCAGTACTCTCAGGAATGGAGATTCCGCCTTCCTGGATAATCGCAGAGATTGTACCAATATTTAAGAAGGGGCATCGTAACAATCCTGCTAATTGCAGGCACATTAGCTTTATTGATGCAGGTGCTTACTCATGTGCAAGAATGGATATAACAAAATGACTTGTTGTCAGATTTCCAGGCGGGGTTTAAGACTAATGTAAGCACTGTTGAAGAGGTTTTTCGGTTCACCTCTATTTTTTGGAAGATGGCAATAATCAATCAATAGGGGCAAACTGTATGTTGCCTTTGTTGATTTGCCCTGCCGCCTTCGACCTGGTCCCTAGGGTTGTGGAGGGTCCCCAAGTTGTGGAGGGTCTTGGCAGATGTGGGTATTCCTGCAAATATACCAAACATTGTGGCACAACTACACTCAGAGAACCATGCCCAAGTTAGATAGAATGAAAAAGGCCACTTGACAAAGCCTATCAGAACAAAACGTGGAGTCAGGCAATATAACTATACATTAATGGGGCGGTTGAATATTTGAACAAGATGGGATGCCAGAGGGGGCCGGCTTTACTCTTTGTGGATGACACACTGCTGATCTCAAAGTCTCTTCAAGGGCTCCAACAGATGCTAAACAATTTTAATTCCTTCTGTATTGAACGGGTTTGGAGCTTAATAGTTCGAAAACAAAATTCATGGTTTTCACTTCAACAGATCAAAAGGTCTACAAGAGAAATGTGTATGTGGGCAGCCCTGCCAATTACCACGCATCAGGCATTAGAGTAACGCATTTCAGTGTGTGGTCCCCATCAACGCACTGAAATGCATTGTCCCGCATTATAGGCATAGTGCCTCGACTGTCAAGCCGTTAGCGCTGCTGTGCTGACTTAACTAAGCTAGAGTAACTGGCAGCACGCTGTGGCATGCACACTGGGGGCCCAGCTGGCTGAGATAGTAGCTACTAACTCACTTGCTGCTACAATCCAGCGATAGAAGGATAAGATTCCTGCCGCAGCGTGACATTACTTTCTGACTGACGTCACGTCGAGACGGTACCCAATGGCTACTACCAAGACAGACATCAGCTGACTCAGGTTGAGTAGCACACATTCAGACTTTAATAGGCGGCACAGGATGTTAGGTCCTGCAGCCGGCTGCAGTTAAGTTTGTGAGAGGCTGACTAGGCAGCGGCATATCATGGCAGCGCTGTTCGCACAACCGCGTGGTTGTAAATTTACATCAGTGATGACCCCGCAACCGCCGGACCCAACCCAATGAACTGAGCCGTTAATAAAAAAAGTTTTGGCAGGCAGGGCTGCGGTGGCCGTGGCAGCACTGCTCGTTATGTCTCCCGTTGTGCAGCGGTGATTATTTAAAAATGATCCTGTGACCAGAGGGAGCCGTCTGAATCACTCCTGCGCCAGTGGCTGAGTGAGTGGTTCAGCAGCATAGAGCACAGGTCCAACAGCTGGTGAGCTAGGCTCAGAATAATGCTAGGGCCGGTGTTTTCCACAGGAGCAGTTGTTGCAGCCACAACAAGGCGGCCCGTTACGTACTGCCTTAACAATTAAAGCAATTACTAAAGTGAGTGCTCAGGTTGAGTGAAAAATGTGTTTATTATATCGCTAGCGCACTGTGACCACACTTGTGCCGGTCCAACTTTCAGCGTAGTCAGCAGAGGCATCACTTAGTTAAGAACCTGATTTTTGTACTGGCTCTGTGACAGCCGCAGACTGCTGGTGTGATCTGGTGCTGTGCAGCTGGGCAGCAGGTAGTGGTGCGCTTACCGGGGTGGACACCGCTCAGCAGTGCTTGGTAATCATGATTTTATTAGGGTAGACTAAGCATTACTTTAGTCAAGTCTAACACAGTGTCCTGGCTGGCTGTAATGTGTGCGCCTCACTCTCCTGATTTCTGGTCCTTTGCAGTAGTTTTAAGATCTTCTTAGAGTTCCTTATTGCTCAAATGGGTGTAATTTCTGATATTTATATGTTTCCCTCATCTTCATTGCTTGATTTTGTTTGCGAGAAAGTGTTACTCATAGTCGTTGAAATGTCCCTCATAATTACACTGAAATTATGAAAATGTTTCACATAGTATTCTGAAACCTTGGCAACTATGTGTGGGTAGTTATCAAATTGACCAGGTGTCACATTGTTATTACTTAGAGGTGAGACTAACTCCAAATCTAAATTGGGTTCTACAACTTGAAAAAACATGTAGTACTGATGCAACATACAGTTAGCATTGTAAAGATACACAGGCGAACACTATCGATGAGTGTAGCACCGGCCTTTGAGATTTACAACTTAAAAGCCTTAGATGCAGCCTTATATGGCTCAGAAATCTGGTGGTGTGCAAATTTAAAAAATCTGTCAACAGAAGAAATCAGGTTTATTAGATCACTTCTAGGTCTCCCAGCGAGTACACCAATGATTCCGGTGTTCTTGGACCTGGCTCATCGAGGAATTGCCCATAAAATAGAGTGTAGGCTTTTGATCTACTGGTATCGATTGTGGGCAACTGCAGCCTTAAGATCATACCAGGTGGGAGTAAGCGATCTCATGATCCCTGCATGGGTCCATAAGATCCTGTGGCTATCTCCAAAGCAGCCCTGAAAGAAATATATTGGGGATATCTGATGGCTCAAAGTGCAACAAACTGCAGAGGGTCTTTGACCTCGGAGTTTTTGGAAGTAAAACTCTCCCCTTTGCCATGAATCCTCAACTGATGAAATCACGCCCCCACCCCTTGCTCGCAAACTGTTCATTTAGTTTAGGTATAGTACCCTTCTCACAAAAAGTCTTTGCAGCAAATGGTCAGTGCTATGCCTGGAAGTAACCTTTGCCCTACTTGTGTAGAGGTATCGTAATCATTAATCCATATTTTATTCTTCTGTCCAGCATACCCTTAACAAAGAGCAAAGTGAATAGCACCTCTATGCAGGAGGTTGAATACTACTCGGCCCAAGGAAGCATTCAGGATCCTTGGCTCAGACACAAGCAGATTGATGGGATACACGATCGCCAGATTACTTATGTCAGCTTGGATCTGGCGCTGAAAGTGCATTTTAGCGAATGACCAATTGCTGTCATTTTTTTAACATCAAATAGGAGGCTTGTGTGGTCCTTCTAGCCTTCTATTTTATGATTGAAGACTCCTGTTGGACAAAGTCTTCTAAATTGTGCCTTTTGTATAGTGTTTGGCATATGCTAATAATGAAATTATGTGATTTTTAAAACAGACATCACTGGTTGGGCTTTCACTACTGCTGTGCTTTATTGCCTTTTGTATGTTATAAGGGAGTGCATTTTGGGGAGCTAAGAGTTCAGTATTAGAAATATTTCAGGATACCAAGTCATGTCGCAGGAATGGCTGGCAGCAGTTCAAAAGCAGGCAGGAGGAACTGGCAGAATAAAGTTGAAACTGGCACTTTAATATTGAGTTGCGGGCGACCGATGGCAAGGTCACTGGTGGGGCTCGTTGGTGCCAGTTAAATTGAAATCCTCCTCTTCAGTTTTAAATGATATCTTCTTGATCTTGATTGTGGGACTTTGTTCTTGAGCCTCTTCTTTTCAGACTCTGGAACCTCACTCCTGGTACCAAATGTAGTATGCTGAATGATGACAAAGTCCAAGTAGTTTCCAAGAAGGTTTATTCGATTTGCAGGATACATAGAAGTTAATCAGATGTCCAAATGATATCCTAAAGAGAGCCCCACCAGGAGCAGCTTCCCTGCTGCTCATCCCATACACCAACTGACTCAGGCACTCCAACATTCCACATTACATCACACATCCCAACATTCTTACAGCTATCACTCTGGCTGAGCAGCAGGATACCACAGCTAGGATGGAGGAAATTGCTTTTTAACTTGACACTTTTTATCTTTTGCTTCCTTAATGTATCTTAGAGTGTATTCAGCCATTTGAATTCTGCATTTAAATTAAAACAGAATGATTTATATGCACTTTCACTTTCTGTTTTAACTAAAGCATTGTTGTGAAGCATTAAAACCAATATAACCTAGCCTCCTTGGGGAAGATCTGCACTGTCTCTGGAAATATGACTTTTTTCTGCACATACAAACTAAATTTTGGAACTGCTGAGCAACAGAAATGTATGTTTCAATTCTTAATTTTTTCTTTTTTTTTTCTTTTTTTTTTAAACCGTTTTATTAGTTTAGGAAGGGTCGCAACAGAAGCAGTACACAGCTCATTTGCCTACAACCATAGAGGCCGGCAGCCAACAAACTCAAATACCAAAGGGCAAAGTCCCGGGAGACCAGGGGTGCATGACCTATCCCAAGTACAGGTGCATATGCCATCTCAAAAATGAGCAAACTCCCCCGCCCAGGAAGTTCTATGCCCAGCAGTACCCAGACATCATAAGAACAGAACCAGGCAATTGCAAGAGTGCCAATGAACAATAGCATACAGAAAAGGCTCCAACCAATTCTTGTTTTTAACCTTGGAGTTTTTTATGTACAACTT
The DNA here is from genome assembly GCF_964204655.1 of Triturus cristatus. Classification (NCBI taxonomy): domain Eukaryota; kingdom Metazoa; phylum Chordata; class Amphibia; order Caudata; family Salamandridae; genus Triturus; species Triturus cristatus. The sequence continues at coordinate 1,045,431,089 of NC_140582.1, forward strand.
GACCAAACTGCCAAAATATTAATATTTGATGTAGCCATGTGAAATTTGAGTATTGTTGGTCCATCGTAGTATGGTTGATCGTCTATGCTTTTTGCAATTATTTTATGTCTGGTTGTACTTTTATGATCATGTTAATCAAAATGAAAGTTATTATGATGATGAGTTACCCCATGATTTCACTTATTTGCTTTCCCAGAGACCTTCCACATTGTGGTCCATAGGGGCCAATGATGTGGGATGTATAGCTTCAATGCAACCTGTGAAGATCAAGCTCCACCAGCAAAAGAGGCTGCAGCAAACCCCTCAGTATCTCCTCAAACCCCAGACAAAGCAGGGATTCCTCTTCTAAAAGCAGATCACATAAAACAAAGGATTTAAGTACCAATTGTCCACTGGATGCAATACGCCGATTTTATCTGTTAAGAAAGCAAGAAAGACTAACATACAGATTTGTGCAGGAGTTGTGCATCTTTAAAACTGTGGTAGCTTTGCTTCCCAAAACTCACAAAAAGAGAAGGACTAAATAACATCACAAAAGAGACCCTGCCGTGAAAAATTCTGTCCGTGTTTTTATCCAAAAGAGAACGTGAAGGAGGGGGTTAAAGAAAAGGGATAGAAGGGAAAACCAATCGTTGATTTTTCCTTCTACCCCTTTACTTTAACCCCTTCCCTACGTTCTCTTTTGGTTAAAGACACGGACAGAATAATTCTCCTTCAGGGTCTCTTTTGTGATGTTATTTAGTCCTTCACTTTTTGTGAGTTTTGGTACTCTTATGAGGGGAGTTAGAGAAGGCTCACTCCTTTGTCTCTCTTTCTGTGGTTTTTGTAATCCTTAGCTTCCCAGTTGTCACTGAACCCTGCCACAATTCTTTCTTGCATCCCCCAAGCACCAAATGGTTTACCGGTGTGGACCTTTGGTCTGCCTACTTCTCCATCCCCAGACATAAACGGAGTCAGTTTCTCTTCATGTTCTCATTTGGACGGTCCTAAATTTCTTGGCAAAGGCTCCCACGAGGATTTATGGAATCTGTATCAATCCGTTCCCCAGCTTTAAAGGAAAATGTGGACCCTTCGGATTTTCCCTGCGACCCTAGTTTGGTTGGCTTTTGGCATCTGTTACTTTCGATCACTGCAATGTATATTCACTCCCCCTTCTCAATGAATTGGCCAAAAAGAGGCACAAGGCTTCGAAGGAGAAACTGCGGTTTTGCCTTCCCAGAGTGCTCATCTCAGTAACATTGTTTATGCATTGACCTTTGCATTGTAAATGACACAACATGAGTAGATCAACACCCTAACAGCCACAAACCAGTCTCGACTTTAGAAGGGGCCACTAGTTTTAGTACTCTCCCAAGGTAACGTTACATAATCCGAGTGTGCCTGAGTACCTGAGTGTGTTCTACCTACTCCTGGTAATTTGTTTACATCTCCGGAGTTAATTTATCTACCTCATTTATTTTCTTTAAGTTGGGTTTACCTTCTCTGGTCCATCACCTGTGAGTTGCTTCATTTCTGGTGCTTTGGGGAAACATAAGGCACATTAGCCACTAAACTAACTGGAGGCATAGTCTCCCTAAGGCCCCAAGGCATGCAGCGGAAAATTGTACACTAAGTGAAGTTAACGACTTCATTCAGGAAGTTGAGGCACTATTGACACAAGAAGGATTTCCGCCTAAAAGCCCAAATCACTCACTCCTCGCAGAGGAAGATTAAGCGCTCTTGTGTCAACCTTGTTTCAAATAGCACTGACTCCGCCGACGCGCCAAGTCAAATAGATTTATCTATCCCACCAAATTTAGTCTCTGATTCAATGGTCTTAGCTCAGGATACAGCCTCCTTTTTGAAACAACCCCTTACTGAAGATTTGATAAGTCCAACAATCCATTGTTCGAAAGCGTTTGCACCCCTCATTGATATCAACTCTGCTGGTGACCCCACTTCTAATACCCTCTTCCTATCTAGAAAGTCTACGGGGTTTTGGAAACCTTATAGACAAGCTTAAAAATGACTGTGATCACAAGAGCCTTGAAATAAATATTTCAAAAATAAAATACATGGCCCTAAACCCCCACAGGACCTTTAAGGGTAACATGTATTTAGGCACCACATAACTTGAAAAAGTGGAGAGCTTCGACTACTTGGGCATAAGGGTGCATAGCAGATCGTCATGGGGCTCACCAATATAGAAGTGTTGATCTATTCTGCAACACAGTGCAGGCACCCTTTTAAAGTTTAAACTCACATCAATCTCCAGATCTGTGTCCCCAGCTCTGAAGATTTTCCAAACCAGAACTCAGTCAGCAGCCCTTTATGGGGCTGAGATATACGGTTATTCCAACACATCAAAATTGACAGCCGTAGAAAATTATTTTGCTAGAACTCTTTTTAATCTGCAGCCAGGCACTTCTTTAATTCTATTGTTCTTTGACGTAAGGCCGCAAAACATTGAGCACTTGGCTGTTTTGAGACCCCTTCTGTCCTGGGTACAAATATAGACACTGACGAATTAGTTTAATTTAATGCGTCTCTTTCTGAAATATTGAAATCTTATACACTTAATGCTAAAGCTTGACTTTGTCATGTAAAGAAATGGGTGGTGGAATGATGCACTGTCTTTATCCGCCTTGGCTGATGGTGTTGTCAAAAAATCATGTTGGGCTCATGTTTTGGGTCAGATACAATTGAATACCTCAGACGGGAGTCTTACAGCTAAGTACTTGGAACATAAACCATCACCTCTCTTTGAGATATTTCTAGGTGAAATCTATCCACCTCTAGCAAAGACATTGTACATGAGATTTCTGTATGGCACACTTTACAGTAAAGACTTTTACATCAAGATGGGGCTTACCACCTTCCTCAAATGTGCATTGTTCACTTTGTAATTGCCTGGAAACTGAGGATATAGTACATTTACTTTTTTTGCCCCGAATATCTAACAGCAAGAAGTACGTGGATTTGTCCCATATACCTTCATCTGGGTTCCTTCCATTATTTGCCCACGTTAAGGATTTTACAGTCCAATGCTTCCCAGCCAATTGTGTTTGCTGTAAGCAGATACCTATACTTTCCAAGATTACACCCAGTAGCTGAGACAGATATTAATTTCCCCATAAGCTGAGAATTCTAAGGTTGTCTATATGTTTTATTAGCAAAATGGGTTTAGTGATACTTTGGATTCTAAGGGTACGCATAAATTCAGTGTTTTCAATTTTTTATCCAGCTGTATGATACATTTTAAAGTTTTTATTGTATTTTCCAAATTGTATGCTTTTCGGTGGCTTTTGATCAATTAGCTGGATAACACTGCACAATGGCAGATAATCAAAAACAGTTTATATACAATTATTCAGAAATTGATTGCTTTACTTAAATTGATGGTCAATATGTTGGAATATGGGGTGGATCCATACATCCCTGTAAACTCAGTAGACCCTTATTTGAGGTTTTTGTTTGCAGGTACAAGTTGTAGAATCTTCACCAGATAGTAATTATACTTGTTGCTCCTGTATTAGATGCGTAAATCACTTTTGTATCACAAGCTTTGTTTTGCTCATTGCACCTTGCATAGCTTTTGTATATATGTAATGAATTTTATTAATGTTTACATGCACTTTGATGGTCATGATTGGCCGAATAAAGATATCTATGAGCTAGTGCATCCCATCAGGTAATGTTGCATATAGATACAAAAATTAAAACTACATTTATCACACCAGAACATCTGTTTCAGTGTAGAATGTTGCCTTTTGAGCAAATGAGCCCTGCGGACGTATTTTACATACTAATGAAGGAAATGCTAGATAGTGTGACTATAGTTGTAGATCCAAGATTACAGTTTAGTTTTTGGGAAAGATCGGATTGATCATGAAAAGAATTTGAGAGACACTTTAAGATTATTATATTTGAGAGGCCTGTCTTTGAGAGTGGGCAAATGTCATTTTGCTTGTAGGAGTGTGGAGTACATGTGAGACAGCATTTCAGCTGAAGGTATCAAGACCACGGTTGATCAAATTAAAGCTATTCTAGGAGCACAGGCACCAGCATTTAAAGACCAGTTGACTTTGTGTCTTGGTCTACACAAATCCTAATCTAAATTTGGGCATAATCACGCTCAAAAAATTAACCTTTGAGACTCTTATTGAGGAATGTGCCAAGTTTGTTTAGGTGGAGCAACAGTGTTTGCTTTTGAGCAATTGAAGAAATAATTAGTGACTGCAACATGTTTAAATTCATTGAAAGCCGATAAGGAATGTATCATTTATGTGGATGCTAGTGGTGTCAGTACAGGTGCTGTTCTAATGCAGAAAAATGGTAGGAATAAGTGGGTTATTACATAGGACGCTGAGAGAGGCAGATGATGTATAGTGTATAATGACTACAAACTGCAGCAGGATACATTTAAAATATTGATTAGGAAGGTAAGCTGCTAAATTGCAAACCTTCTGTTTGGATGTAGAATATTTTCCAAGTTTATTTAATGTGCATACTGATTTCATGTCTAGGGTGCCTTTATAGGTTTTTGGGTGCGCAACATGTTATGAGCAAGAATGTGAAGTAGCCTTTACTGTGGAAGATGTGAAGAGGAGTGGTGTCCCATCCACAAAGTGTGTGACCGAAGAGAAATGGTAGAGCATTTTGAAGGCCAACCTTGGTCTGAAGAAAGTTAATGAGTATAGGAGAGTGCAAGTTTTGGTATGCATTCTGTAGACTAAAGGATACGTTGATTTCAGAAAACAGTAAGGTAGCTGGTGGGAGTCTGTGGTTTGACACAGAGTGAGCAGTGTTCACACTATCTGCTGTGAAATCTGCCTCCACCGTCCCCAAATAGGTTTTGTTCGACTTTGAGGCGATAATTCACCAAAAAAGAAGACCAGCTTTCCTCATGTGCCAGGGAAATTCAATATGGCCGTCCCCACAGGAGCTCCCTGAGACAGTGATCGGGATTTGAGGCGATCCTACTGTGGAACTGGGGCACTCTCCTTTGCCTTTTGGGAATTTGCCCCCAGGCCAGAGCCACCCTCCAGTTACCGGTGGCCGTGGGGCTCCATCAGTGCTGGAGCATCAGGGTGTGTGCCCCAGGAAGGCGAGGTGACAATAAAGCTGCAATCACCCACAACATATTGCACCACTGGCGACGGCATCGAGAGTTCAGATTACCAGATCAATCAAACAGTATTTGTTGAACTCGGCTATTAACCCCTGAGGGTATCCAGGTGCTAGGATCTCACTGATCTCAGTCGAACAGCCAACTGTTGAGTCCCCTTTTGAATTGCAGGAAAGAGGGGGATGTGCGCAGGGGGAGGGACAGGTTGTTCCAGGATTGGCGGAGAGTAGAAGGAACAACCTCCACTGTAGCTTTGACAGATGAGGGAATGTGTGCGATGGCAAGGGAGGCAGAGCGCAGGTTTGTAGTGGGTTGGTGGAAGTTCAAGCGGTGATAGATGTACACTGGCCCCTGGCCGTGGAGGGCCTTGTAGGCATGTGCCAGCATTTTGAACTTGCATCTCTTCTGGACGGAGAACCAGTGGAGTTTCCTGATATGGGGGCGATGTGGGTCCATTTGTGGAGGTTGACGATGAGTCTGGCTGCTGAGATCTGTATAGTATGGAGTCTCTTGAGGAACTGGTTGGTGATTCTGGAGTAGAAAATGTTTCCTTAGTCTATCCGGCTGGGGAAAAGGGCTTGAGTGGCGGTTTTTCTGGTATTGAGGGGGTCCATCTGAATATTTTTCGGAGCATGTTTTTCCTGAAAATCAGCGCTTCCATCTTGTACGTGTTGAGCTTCAGACAGTTCATGCTCATCCAGTCGGCGACACTCTTCATGGCTTTGTGAAAGTTGGTTCTGGTGGTGGAAGGGTTTATGTGAGCAAGAGGATGAGCTGGGTATCATCCTCATAGGATATGATGTTGAGTCAGGAGTGTCATGTAGTTGTTGAACAAGGTGGGGCTGAGCGATTAGTCTTTGGGGATGCTGCAAATGATGCTCTTGGGCTCCGGCGTGAAGGATGGTAAGCAGACTCTCTGGGTGCATCCTGTGATGAAGGATGCGATCCATTTGAGGGCATCTCCCTGGATGCCGATGTGGTGGAGTCTTTTGAAGAGGGGGTGTGGTGCCTCTAAGGGGTCGGGACTATCAGGGCCACCGTATCACCCCAGTCGAGGAGGGTTCTGATATTGTCGGTGGCGGTGATCAGGGCGGTCTATGTGGTGTGGTTGGCATGGAAGCCAGATTGGTCGGCATCAAGCAGATTGTTTCTTTCATGGTGTTCGGTGAGCTGGTGGTGTTCTTGAGGACTTTGGCGGGGAACGGGAGCAGCGAGATGGGGCGGTAGTTTTTGAGTTCGCCGGGGTCGGCATAGTGTTTCTTCAGGTGGGGTCTGACCTCTGTGTGTTTCCATCCATTGGGGAAGCCAGCCGTGGTGATGGATGCATTGAGAATGGAGGTGAGTTTACCGCTAATTTATTTGTTTAAGTAGTTGAAGTGGTGAGGGCAGAAATCTGGGCATGCTCCTGAGTGGAAGGAGGACATGATGCCTGTGGTGCCCTGTATGGTGAGAAGAGTCCATGTGGTGAGCGGGTGGCTTTGGGTGGTATCTGCTGGTATGTGGAGGTTGTCGAGGTCGGTAGGTAGAGTTACGAAGTTGCTATAGATGGTGGATATCTTGTTGTGGAAGTAGTTTGCCAGTGTGTTGCAGAGTTCCTGGGTAGGGCGGATTGTTTTCAGAGACTACTGGGATCCCTCCCCTCCTTGTAGCACCCACAAGACCCATAAATAGAGGCTGCTCTGAAATATATTCATAGTCCTGAAGAAGACCCTGGGAGATGTCTTGCAATAGCACTCTTTGAGTAGGGGTTGAAACGTCGACGTACAGATCAGGCGTTCCGTACTAGTATTCCACATATCGGTGCTGAAGAACATGGCTGTATGTGTTTATGTACATGCAAAGTCGATACGGATGCAGAATTAATTGTTTACTTCTATGTGTATTGTTAATGTCAAATGTTTGGATTGTGTTCTATGTATTTATATAGCAAATATTTATGTATGTAATAATATATGTTGTTGAACAGTCTTGTGATTTTACATATTTGTATATGCAGTGTTTTATACGATATATGACTCTTAATATATATTGGTCACATTTTGAATCTATAACATTAGTCTTATAATGTTTTTGTCTGTATGTTATTCAGTGATGACTGTATACCATTGATTGGTTTTCCTAGTGGTCAGGATAAATGCAAAGAGTTCCGAAGCAATTCTATCTTTCTCGACAGAATCAAACATTAGTATATACTGTAGTATATGCTGTTCTAGTTCCCCAAGGTCTGTGAGATACTAGGTTACCCCATTAATCTTTAATGGTCTTGCAGTTGTTGTTGTGGCATCTAGGGTCAAGGGCTAGGAGCTCTGCTTTGGAGTAAAGTTGGGTGGCCGGAGTGCCAGAGTTCCTGGCGCAAGCGTGGCCCAGGTGTGGGCGGGTGCAGATAGACTTGCCTTTGGCACGCTGCTGGCGTGGCCACTGTACGGTAGTGCTGCGCAGAGGGCACAAGTAAATAAACAATAAAATAATAACAGTAAAAATAAACAAAAAACAAAGTAATCTCAAGGCGGGAGCGACGGAGAGCGAGGGAGCGAGAGGACGTGGCTGCGGCACACAGGCAGCCCATCAAACGGCAGCGCGGGGTTCTGGAGGGAGTGCGGAGAGGAGCTGGTACAAGGACCAGAGCGCTGTCCTGGGGTCCTGGGACAATACAAACAGCACCCTGTACACAGACCCTAGTACTCAGAGACATATTGAGCAGAGTGCAACAGGGCATTTTAGCGCTAACCCCCACCACCAGAATTCCTGTGCATCACTGGGGGAATTCCTATATTTAATTCTGTCCTGCATAAGGAAGAGGATCACGGCCTCCAGTGCTAAATGTCGCACCAGGAGAAGGGGTTACCGCACTGTGCACACCCTGGAAATCGCCTCTTAGTTGGTCCAAGAAACTACTGCCACCTTCTGAAACTACTCAGAGCTCCATACTGAAGGTAAGTAAAGACACCAGGGAAGCCTTAAAACACAAAATGGGCATGGTAGTTGTCGACCTGATTATCCTGCACGATGACCAGCGCAAAATGGCAGAGCGAATTACATTCACCAAACACAACATATAGCCCACAGGGAGAGCCCTAAAAAAGCCAATGACCGTGAAAATTTAGAGGCTTTGAGCCCTGGAATACAGAGCAGATGATGCAGAGGGTACAGCACGCAGGAAGAACATCCGAGTGGTCAGACTACTTGTGCAAAGAGAAGGTGAAGACATGATCACCTTCTTGGAATCCTGGATTAAGGAGTCCATGGCGCCTGAGTGGGTTCCCCCCCTCCTTTGCACTGAAGCCTTCCCATAGGGTACTGGCTTGACCAGTGTTAGACAAATTGCTACATCTGGGATAGGGATCACATTCTATGAAAGGAAAGGGACAAGGGAGAGCTCTTAATTGAAAATCATAAAACAAGGGTTTTCCCAGACTTTACCATGGTGGTCTAGAAACATTGACTCCCCTTTTGGGACGCTAAAAAATGCCTCTGCCAAATGAATATAAAATACATTATGCTCTTCTCAGCACACCTTAGGGTAGTCATAAATACTGGCCCATAATCTTTCTGTATGGCGTTGGATAGACTCACAATCAAGCAAGAAGAGATTGCCACGTCCCATCCGACAGACTCGCAATCGTTTGCAGCCGAGATCCTGGAATGGACCTGCGAGGAACAACCTACCCACAACGGAACTAATCCAAAAGAACAGACTGAGTGTGGTGGAAGCAGCAGCAAGAATTGGCACCTTCATACCTGGAGAAAGGTGGGGAATGATCATGTGCAACAGACTCAGAGTCGCTCTCACATTCTGCTCGGCACACTAACTCTGTAACTGATCTGCCACGGGTTACACTGTGATCAGCTAATGATCTAGGTTGAAGCCAAACACGGTACTTGACCCACGTGTGTTTTAGAGGGCGTAGGCTTGGTGATGAAACTTGCAGCCAACATAAACAGGTGAGATTGATGGGAAGCAGGGGCCACACCTGCTGCTAATTAATTGAATTACATAGAGGAATGGGAAGCCGGGAAGCCCGGGACTGGCTCCTTTGGAATGCGACCACCACACCATGCAAATTAGCCATGTGATTCCCACATGTGTTGTTCTTTTGTTTACTAGCTTTTTCTGTTGGGATGGGGGTAGAAACCTGACAAAGAGGGGTGCTATGCTGTGCTTAGCGGACAACTGGGGTATAAAGACATCACAATTGTTAACATGTATGCACCCAGCACAGAACAACCTAGATTTTTTGATGAAATATGATATCGTATTTGCCAAAGTCTACCGTCATTGGTGGGGATTCCAACTGTGTCACTGATCCTAAGATGGATCGCTCACACCCGCCACTACGGAACTTGCAAATTACACGTATAGCAAAAAAATGTCGAACCTGGCAAAAATACTGGAGACTGATAGACACCCAGAGAGCAACACATCCAAGCGATCAAGATTACTCATTTCACTCAGCAGTACATGACCTGCATGTACGCCTGGACGCTTTCCTGTGCACCCCAAATAGGCTTAGAGTATAGCTACAACTATATCAGAGCATAATCCAATCATCATTACACTAGCCTGGGCACCAACCCGAACCTGTATCCCGAATTGGAGACTCAAAAATGAGAACCTTGAGGACTTGGTCATTCGACATACAAGAGGAGAGGGGATCCGACATTATTTTATGGGCAGCTAATGGACAGCCTCTTCTCTCCTTGTAGAATGGAAAGCTTTCAAGTCAGTATTCAGACGGCAATGCCTAGCGAATGCAGTTGGAGTCTGCCAGACAATGGTACACAATTTCAGAACACAGGAAAATACACTAGAAACCCTAGAAAGGAAAAGACACAACACCCCTAACCCACACCAATTGTTCCTAGAAGAAAAAGGAAAACTAGCTGAACTAGTGGAAACACTCCACTGCTTTGATTAGAAAGAATCTGTGTGGAAAACAATTAATCCGAGACCTTGCTGGCTTGGCTGGCAAATACAACAAGCATTGGCATAGCCAATAGGTCTCGCTTATGGGACCTTATAAGTATTTAGTTATGCAGCACAATATACTTGGTGCAACAACATTAACTGTTGCATGGTTAAACACTTATAAGGCCCCAAAGGCGAGACCTATTGGCTATGCCAATGCTTGTTTGAAGTTGTATCAGTCACGGTCCCGGTCACCACTTAACTGAAATCCCAAAGTGGCATAAAAGTACCCTTGGTGAAGTCTGCCACTGGGTTTTTACAAAAATGTTTCTGATCTCGGTTTAATTTATAACGGACTGCCCCCATTACCATTTGTTCCTCCTATCTTGTCCTTCACCAGGACATATCTGCTTGACTTGTGTTCTAGTAATTCCTATATTAAAAAATTAAGGGATCTTTAGAAGAGGATGGCAACTCTGCTTGATTTTGATGCTGTTTTTGTTCGCATCTGGGTGCTATAAAGCTTGGATTTAAACCCCTGAATCCCCAATCACATATTACAACCATATATGCGCTCTCAGTAGGCAAGGGGATGCCCGAGAGAATTACAAAAAATCTGAGTCAACTTGAAAGGTGCAGAGGAGCTGGACATATGAGCAGGAAAGTTTCTAGAGGAGAAGAAACGCTGCCTCTTGAGATATGTCCTGGCCCAATGCGTCTGGGCAGGAACGGGGATTGATATAACCAAGATAACTGTAACAGTATATTCTGTGTGGTGGTCTGAGTTCGTATTAATAAAATATTGATAAAAATAAAAATCTGCTTTCTCAGATGCTAAGAGATAGTGAACCTGTGATGGTTTAGTAAGGTAATTAAGCGACTTCACATTAAGACAGAACTTAGAAATTCCCAAGTTCTCTGGTCTAGTTTAATGCGTAAAATCTCTTAGTCTTGGGTTGATCCCTGCACACCCTTAGCCTTTTAGCGTCTGGAAGAGCCTTTCCCCAGCGAGGAAGTGAGCCGCGGGGCCCCTCGGGAACTAAAACCCACCATGAGAAGCCAATGAACTTTATAAATACTGAAGCGGATGCGTTAAAACCCGAGTCCTAAAACAGAAGAAATATTTCTGTAAGTCTCGTTGGAGACATTTCCAGTGGCTAGGTCCTGGTAACACCGCAATGCTCAGCATCAAAGCAGCAAAATACATAAACCAGAAGTGTTTAATGGTCTGTATTTTCTGCTTGAAGAGTACTCTGTAAATTCAAAACAAGAACTACATCATCCCTCTCATGCTGTTACCACCTCCTCTACCATTTTCGCTCTTCCACATTGCTTCTGGCTGAGGTCAAAACAAATAATAAAAGAAGGATGGATTTTGAATATTGTTAAAAGTGACAGTGATTGAGGCTCGAGACTTCACCTACATCTGTCTACAAGAGCCAGACAGTTCCATCTGGACAGTTCATTCAAGCAGTTAATGTTCTTCAACAGAAGCTGGCAGTAAAGTTTGTGGCCTAAATCGCATAAAGGCAAGAGTATAGTTATGAATTATCTTCTGATTTCTTGAGCTATGAGTGTGTATGCAAAAAGAAATTCATAATGTTAAGCTTGCAGCCAATGTTATCGCACCGTTATCAAGGCGACTGGATGTGGGCAACAGATCCACCACAAGACTCTTATTTCTAATTACAGAGAAACGCAAAATATGTCTGATTGTAGTGAAAATCAATAACTTTCTGAGCAGGGCCATACAGTTCAAAATGGATGCTGCAATCAGAGTATTTTCCAATTACCAAGCAGTATTTGCAGCACACCTCAGGAAAAACCAGGCCAACTGTATGCTGGAAAGGAGCAGATAGGAAAGTAGGTCTGGATTTTAAGTAAAATCCAAGCGATCTAGTTTTTTGTTGCTCTCTTTGGAGAGGAAATGGAGAGAAAGAGTTTCCTCCATCCAAACTCCTGCAAATGCAGTAGTCAGTTTGACTGTGAAGAGAACCGGCTACATCTCTCGCAGCATCATCTGCTTTAGAATAACGTCTGTGCTACCAGTTGTCTGGCATTGTATGATGTAATCTGCACAGCTATCATAGTGAGATAAGACCAGTCACTCTGATACAAGTGTGAGGGCCTCTCTTTCGTTGTCGTCCTTGACATATCATTTGGGCTTTAGCTGACATCACAGCCAGAGATTGTGCTTATGGAATTTCTCTGCAAAGATATTTTTTCATATGGCTTGCTGCTCCTGCAATAGAGAACAGCAGAAGATTAATGATCTACCATTCTCAGGTATTTTCTTTTTGTGTGCCAGCAGATGACAATTGTTTTTTTGACTGTATCAGATGCTCTCAAATTTGTGGGATTGTAAAGAAAGGAGCCCATCTTCAAAAATGTCCTTCATGTTGAGCACTACACTACACAAGAACATGAAAGGGTGCAAGCTCCTCGGTGCCAAAAAAAAGCCAAAACCTTTATACTTCATAGGAATGGGAAGGTGATCAGTCTCTCCGGGGCAACTTTTGGAAATTCCCCAGCTCAACTTCCAAAATGCAATTGTCTGCCTTCTTGCACAGATTCCATCACTGAAAATACAGAAGAGGAGTATGTTCTTCTATGGCTGAACGAAAGTCACACTGGATGCTTGCATATTGGATATCATTCAAAACTGATACTCCTAGAGTCCTTTATTAAGATAAGTTGATCAGTTTGATGCATGAGGAAGCCATTATCTGTGCCATCAAGGCACTGGAAACACTTTGCAAACCTACCATAAAGTTTGAGTTTACTTATGGTACTCCTTTCCCTCCCAACAATACTATTTGTATGCAATACATCAATGAGATAATTAAATGCATTATGATGGAGTCATTTCTAGATGTAAAATAGTTCCTCATGCATTCACCGGAGGAGGAAGGATGCACCCAAAAAGTTATTCGAAAGCTGAGACTACAGTACTCTTGTGGGCTGGTCCATGATGTGTTTGACAGTTTCTGAAGCTATGAGCTGAAAGTTCCTAAACCTAAGAAGAACGTACCAAGTACGAATAGAATGCGTTCTTTTCCATGAATGATGCTAGCGCACTCGCATGTCAAACCTTATAAAGTATTCCTCTTGGCTGACCTAAGAAGTGACTGATATTGTCTCAAGTCAGAGTCTGAAGGTTCTTGAGCCAATGACTAAAGAAGGCACAACCAAAACCCCTTACAGTACTTAAAGAATTCAATGTTTCCATTGGACATCCAATCTAAGAAGGTCTTTGCTAGAGGCATAAGGCTTAATGTGAAATTAAGAGTTGTCAACAAATGCACCACACAGGAGAGATTCATGATGCTGACATGATTAATCCCAGCCTTCAGAAAATTAATTGGCTGTGAATGCTGTACCCAAATTTTGATCATGTGAGACGAATTACTTTTGGACTATGTTATCAGCTGATGACCCTGACGTTTTGCTTGAATTCCCCCCCCCCCCCCCCCCCCTCACCCCCATTAGAGTAGTCACCAAGGGTATGGAAACAGTAGCTGCTCAGCACAGGAATCCAGGTGTCTTTATAGAAGGGGCAAAGGAATTTCTCCAACACATAGCAAAGCGGCTGCATTGGCCAGGTCTTTCGGTGACCTAGGGATGTAATAACTGACTCACTTCATGAAGGTATTGCTCATAGTCACAAGGTAAGAAAAGCATTTACTTTAGATGAGAGATTTGTTTCCTGTTCCTGTGGAAATGAATTTTTCCATGGATCATATTCTGATAGAACAGAAGAATTTTAACAGTTCTATGGGTCATAGGTGGCCTGTCCAGGAATGCATCCTGTCTTGGTGGAGCACGAGGGAGATTTAGAATACAAATTACAATGCCCAAGACTCCTTGAAATGGTAATACAGTACAACCGAAACCATGAAGTCTGCTTCTTTTCCTGAAGCAAGACATGAGATTCCACAGAGAAGCTGAGAGGGACAAGATCGCAACTGTTGATAAAAGCCCAATCTCTGTGACACATGGCCCTGTAACAAATCCTTTCTGGCCTTCACACATCTTCTAGGAGAACACAACACTGCGACTGACACTCGTAAGCTGAGTGCTTTTGCTTCTGAAGTTAGACATAATCAGTGCCATCTTCAATGTATGGGGTTTTCCAAATGTTGATTGTTTGTTGCATCCAACACACAACATGTTCAGACTTCCTCGTGGTGTAAAACACAGAGGTGTTTGGGCGTTGCCTTGTTTATATTCCGATCAGTGACATTTATTTTCCTCCCATTACTGATTTATTTCAGTAAAACAGACTAACCAGAAGTCTAAGACCAGGATGTCTCTGATTTCATCCATTTGGCCTTGCCATTGATGGTACCTGGACCCTCTACCTGAATACTCAGTCCCACAGGAGGCTGCTGTGCAAGCAACATGGCAGTATATATCATACAAAAGTTTGATGACTTGCTTGGGTAATGGTAGCCCAGCAGCCTGTGTTACGAGCATTGGGACTTATTTCCAAATTGAATACACGGCCTAAAGCAAGAAGAGAAAATGTCCATGACTACTTTGCATGTCATAGAGTGAAAGAGACATTCAGAAGGCACATAACTCCCTAAGAGGTCAGAAAGCTACATGTAGCAAGGACAGGCATTCAGTGCCCCTTATGTGATTTCTTGTCTGCCATTGTTGCCTATTGATAGAGCTCTTTTCAGTGCCTAATGCGTTACTCTCAAAATTAATGTATCCATTCGAACCCAAGTGTAATCCCGTTACAGCTTAAAAGCAGGTTGTGAAAAATTTGATTTGTTCAAGGTGTCATGGGGATGTTTTTTTTTCTGTGAACGTGACTTAAATGTCTTTGCAGGGAGGTGGTTCTCTGAAGTATGCCCAGTATATTTGCTTGTATTGTTTGCTTATGATACAGCCCCTACAGAACATGCCTTGCATTGACTGGAATATTAAGCAGACTGCAATATTATATAGAGAAAAATGAAGGACTTAATATTTTTAAAACAAATTATTTTGCATATTCAACTCCAGACTCCGGAGCTTACCTTATCAAAATGCAAACCATCACCTTTCACGCAAAACTAGAGTTTTTCCTGCTAGTTGGAAGGCAGCAACTGCAGATCTGTTAAAGAGCTCGTTCCTCACTAAGTGACGCATGGTGCCCCACATAGTTTGGTGCCTACTAACAACAAGCATTGGCCGTGTGCGTGAGACGCCATATGTGGTGGGGAGGGGGAGAAGCGGGAGTTGTGTGTGCGCGCGGCCAAAGTTTGGAAAACAAGCATTGGCCGCGGCAAGCATTGGCTGCGCGCGCGAGACGCCATATGTGGTGGGGGAGGGGGAGAAGCGGGAGTTGTGTACGCGTGCGGCCAAAGCTTGGAAAATAAGCATTGGCCGCGCGACGCGGGCGGAAAAAGTGAAAGCTCCAGATGCCGCCTCGGGCGCTGAAAGCTGCCGGCTGCGCGTGTGCACGATCACGTGAGCACAAGCGCTAGGCCGTGTGGCAGCACTTTCAAAACCCGCACACTAAATGTTTCGGCCAGACCAGCGCATGCGCTGGATCAGGCGAGACCTAAAAAAGCAGGGGTCACCAATTCTAGAATTGGAGGATGAGACTGGTATTCAAGTTTATAAGCAATCTGAGATAAGACATATCAAAAATTCGATACCACCTTAGATGCTTGACGGGCACAAGTGGCGGCTACGAACACACACACCTTTATACAAATCTACCCCTGCCGAAAAAGCCACCAGAAAAAGCCAGAGTATTGGGTGCAGACATAACGGCAGACGAGGTCACAGCACCGATCAAAGATATGGCTCGAGGTGAAGTGCCGGGGTCAGACAGGCTCCTGGTGGAGTTTTACACCACCTATGTTGACCGATATTTATAAAAAGTTGAGGGAAGAGCACGTTCAGCCCTCAACAATGAAAGAACCATTAATAATTCCCCTACTCAAACCATGGCGGTCCCTTCAGGACATGGCGGCCTATAGACCTTTGTCGATGTTGAATGTCGAATATACTGGGAAGAATATTGGCCACATGACTACTACCACTGACTCATACACCCAGATCAGACTGGGTTTATGCCACAGCGAAATATGGCCATGAATATCTGGCGAGTCATGCCAATACTGTTGGCTGCTTCGACAATTAGCGTAGAAGCAGTGGTTATGTCAGTGGACATCGAAAAAGCTTTTGATAGTCTGGACTGGGACTATCTCTAAACGGTGATGAACAGGATGGGGTTTGGAAAGTGGTTTATCAAATGGATCTGACTTTTATAAACCAAACTACTTGCAAAACTTAAATCAGGAGGGATAATATCAGACTCATATAACGTGGAACGAGGCAGGAGTGCCCTCTGTCCCCACTGCTGTTCGCTATTGCGGTGAACCCATTGGCATGTGAGGCACAATGATGTACACAATATGACAGCATAATAATATGAGTAAGTATCCACCACTTAGCTCTCTATGCAGACAATATGCTACTCTTCCTCAGTGACAAATGAGGCTACATAATAAAGGCTCCCCACCTACACAACAAGTTCGGGGGAATGTCAGGTTTACACGTAAACTGGCATAGGACAAGTCTATTCACTTTTCTACCCATGGAGGAGATGGCGCCTGATTCTGTGGGGCTCAAATAGGAATATATGTCCTTCCGGTACCTGAGGGTCCATCTTTACAGAGATAAACTCGATATCCTAGAAGGAAATGTGGCGATCATGACTCTATGAACAATAATAGGATTCTGGAAGACGCTCCCACTATCAGTGGCGAGACAAGATAGCTTTACCTAAGCTGTTCCATTATTTTGCCACTTTACTCATAATAATCCCAAAAAGTAAATTTAGGGAGATATATATACTACTCATAGATCTAATACGGACTGTGGATAGACGCCATGTGGCACTCATGAAGCTTCAGCATCCAGTACATGATGGTGGCTCCAGACTTTGAAGCATACTACCTGGCGGCCGAACTGCAGTGGGTAACAAGATGGGTGACTAATAGAACATGAAGAGAAATCCCGTTAGAAGCAGATAACCCACCACTGCAAGGGCTGACTCAAAAATAGAGCCCTAACGAGTTAAGACTGAACCCCGAGGATTGAAAACCGTGGCCAAACATTGCTTCCTGCATTATCTACAGAAAACCAGAACAGGAGACCCCTATTCTCCTGATCTCTCAGTGAGCTGATTAACGATCTTCCTGCAGTATAGTGCTTGAAGCAAATTACTAGACTGGACAGCACTAGGCATTGAGAAATTGGGAGACTTATACAATGGTGGAACACTACAATCCTTTGAGTAACTACAAGCTCAGGAGGACAGTCCCTCCACTATGGAGCGATGACGGCAACACTGAGATGGAACAGGAAGGGTGGTCAGACTGAACCCAGAGCACATCCTTTGTACCACCTTAGGTGAACATAAAGCAGTTACAGGCATATATAGTGCATTAAGAGCAGACACACGTACCCCTCTGCATGACCTAAGAGGCAAATGGAAAGCAGACTGGATACTAATCCTGGACGGTATTTCACGAGCATCCAGAAAGGCATGCTTCAATTGAATGAAATTTTAATATATACATAGGGCATACCTTACTCCAGGCAAATTCAACAAATGTTTCCTGCACGCTCGGTGCCCCAGGTGCAGTGAGGCGGGAGCCAAGATGTACCATATAGTGTTGAATTGCGCATACTTTTTTGAGTATTAGACGGAACAGGTGATAATAACCAATGATATAACCTACCACTTACCACTTTTACCCACAACATGCTTTCTGGGGTTTTACCCTAGACCTGCTAAACATAATATAACTGCAAAATTCATCGACCTCACCTTAATACTAGCCAAGCGCCATTTCACGCTTAACTGGAAAAACACTAGAGGGTCTCACATAGCAAGGCGGCACCATGAGCTGGTTCGCAGTATTAACCTCCATAGGACACCAAGAGCGGGAGGAGCTCACTAGAAGCTGCCCGGGAATGAGAGTGACTACCGGTTGATCACTCGATAGGTAACTCCCCCCCACTAATCGATGACAACCAGAACTTGTCAATAGAGCTGCTATACTATTTCACAGACCAATACATGTCCCAACTAAGTCAGCTTACCAGGGTGTGAGTGCCTAGACTAGTACCCTCCCCTTCCTGCCACTCTTCAATGTAACATCACAGCGGGCGGTCATTCTAGCTAGATGTGTCCCATGCATGACCTTTGGGCACAAATTGAAACAAGCAAGAGGGTGGGGGATAATGGAATGTTGGTGTGTTAAAGTGTTAGACGGCTGAATTGATAACCACAGCCCTGTTGAAATAAGTAATTGTAGTGACACGGTGCACAATGAGACTGTGAGACTATTACTTTTGAATAATGCTCAACATACACCAAGAGGGACATTTCCTGTGCAAAATATATGACAGAGAGTGTACATGGCATGCCTTCATTGTACTTGAATGCACACTAAATCACCTACAAATGAAATTTGGAAAAAGCATATAAAATGCGTTAAAAAAAATTAACTAGTGGAGACAAAACTGTGCCTCCAGTCAGTCTGAAGAAAACAACTTTTCAGCAGTGAAGGGCACCCATTCATGTCTACCTCCTAGAGACCGGCTTGGGAAATGTTTGTTGGCCGGGAATGGATGAATTCATTGACAAGTGGGCCCCGAAATGTGCTGTTTGAATGAACAGTGATCAGACAGTGAAGTCAAGAAGGGTTGACTTGTGGATGTACCCGATGGTCAATGGAGGCAGGCAGAATTAGACACTAGGGGCCGTTTTATTTTTTGTCACACTGGGAGGCTGATTGATTATTTCTGTGTTTGATCCAGCGGATGCTCCTACGCTAAGGCGGAGGAGCGTCGCCCCATTGAACAAAAGAAGAAATAAAAGGATAATAACTATTGTTATAATCATTTTAGTTTCCTATTTCATCAGTGGCTCTAGAGGCGGGGCGGGGCTGGCCAGAGCAGGGTGAGGAGTGGTTTACACTCTCTAAGTGCGCACGACTGCTTGGTCAGCCCTCTTGGGCCAGCCAAAGAGTCCTGCGCACTTTGCATCTTCCCCACCAGGCTGCAAAGGGTCTGGTGAGCAATCCAACAAGGTCATTAGTGATGCCATATAGTTGACAAAGGGATAATGGATTAAGTTCAGGAAAGACCTTAAGGCTATCTTGTTGTCTTATCACTTGACAGACACCCAGCAGTCGAAGTGCATTTACAAAGTAAGGGAATTGTGATGTTGTGCACAGTGAGGGCGGGGCTAGTAAGCGTGGGGGCAGAGTCAAAGGCATGGCTAAAATATAAAATATGCCGTAATTTTTTTCAGTCTTTCATCTTCGGCTATGCACATATAAAATAACACATAGCTTAAATGTAAAATAAATGCAAGTTAAGTTAATCAGTGGGAAATGCCCTATTGTACTTTATGAACTCTCTATTAATTAAAACACTGCAGAGGTCTGTGTCTGTAACCGGTCTCTTGCTTCGCCTTTCAGATAATACAGAATTTCCCATACGGTGAGTCAAACACAGCGAAGCAGGAGACATAAAACACAACAACACCTAGAAAAGTGACCTTTAGACACAGCTACAGCCCGAACGGCTGAACAGAATTACTTGAAATTTGGCAGAGAGGTAGTCCTGAGGTCAAGGATGTGCCTTTTGTAGGTCTGGTGTGAATCTGTTCAGTAGGTCCTGAGAAAATAGCATTTAAATCAATATATATATCTGTAAGCGCGCTCCGTGCGCTTACCGTAAGCGTACGGTGCCGTGCGCGAGCTCAATTCTGATTGGTGGTTACATGACTGTAAACATTCGAATCGGTCGAAATCAGGAAGTGTCGGCCGCCATTTTCTGTCTCTCGCACTGAGAAACAAAGGTGGGGAACGTGAAACGGGTGCAACGAAAAGAGTTGCAGACCCCCTAGTGTTTGTCAGGGAGTACAAGAAGGACCCAAAAGTAAGAAAAATAAATTTAATAATTTAAAAAAATATCTCCTCGCCTGCCGCTGTTAGAACAAAAACTCTGTGAGTGTCCCACATATGGTGAAGCACTCTAGCTTTGTATAAGCCACAACCTAAATAGGTCAACAGAGTCCGTAAGTGGCGGTTCAGCAGCCCAAATTGAATTCAAAACACAGTATTCCACCTGGGGCCAGCCGAACTCGCGGCGGGTGCAACCGGGAAGTGGTGGTGGAAACCACTTATTACACAGCAAAAACAAGGAGTTCATGGTACTCCCAAGGTCCGGTGCACTCACGGGGTATGTGTCGGCTATAAAACATCCACAGACGCGTTTCTGGCTCATCAGTGCGGAAAAGCCGTCAATAAAAACATCCCGCTTACGGACTCTGTTGACCTATTTAGGTTGTGGCTTATACAAAGCTAGAGTGCTTCACCATATGTGGGACACTCACAGAGTTTTCGTTCTAACAGCGGCAGGCGAGGGGATGTTTTTATTGACGGCTTTTCCGCACTGATGACGGCAAGAGCCAGAAACGCGTCTGCGGATGTTTTATAGCCGACACATACCCCGTGAGTGCACCGGACCTTGGGAGTACCATGAACTCCTTGTTTTTGCTGTGTAATAAGTGGTTTCCACCACCACTTCCCGGTTGCACCCGCCGCGAGTTCGGCTGGCCCCAGGTGGAATACTGTGTTTTGGATATATATATATATATACATACTAGATACATCAAATTATTACTTTGGATGTACACTCTGACTCATTTACACATCACAAAGAAAACACCTCAAATGAACAGAGCAACTGGCCACACATCACAATGGCAATAATCAAAACTCAACACTTCACCTGGTGCAAATACTGCATCTTAGCCCTCTCCTGACCGGGGGATTCAACAGCCGGGGATAAGAGCCTCAGCAACCAGGGTTCTGCTGTATCGAAGCAGACGTGTCCATCCACATTCAGATTCCAAAATGCCGGTTTCTAAGTCAACAACTCTCAGCTGTATAATCGCAAAACACACACTAAAAGGTTCGAGAGTCTTCCCCTCTGCGCCAAAGGAATCTTACTGGGACTGGCCAGCTTCCAAGCAAGCATTCCACGGCAGAAGGAGTGCCTACGTTCCCTCTACATTCTCGTATGTTCCAGCCTTTATCTTGACGAAGCGCACGAAAGCCTTCCAGGGTACATTATAAACAATGTCTCACAAAAACAATCCTTGAACGTGATTAATCCAAACAATTTGCGAGCCTGGCTGTGTGCGCAGATAAAGCTCCAGCCCAGCAGAGTCGGAATTCAGGATGACACGAGACCATGTCAAAGTCAATAGTAAGAAATTGATAATTGTATAACACAGTGCGCATTTGTGCACCACTGCTCAAAACACTGCACTTCAAGATCAAAAAGTACATTCCACACCTCTATCTCTCTCTCTCTCTCTCTCTCGCTCTCTCTCTCGCTATCATGCTTTCAAATGCACATCCCACACGTTCTGTTCTTGACAAGGCTGCCCTACTCCATGACAGCTCCCACTGAAAGACTGCAAGATTACAAGAAAGAAACCTTTAAGAGAAACAAGGCATATGCAGGACGTTGTACATTCAGGCTAGGATAAAATAACACACAAAAGTCAATTAAAATAATGGTAGTCAAAGGTCATCACGTGCTGTCAGACCACAAGAGTGCCTCTATCACTACAACCAGACAGCTACGGAATTGACTCCTGGTTGAAGCTGTGAGAATAGTTAGGAGGGTCTGTGTTACGCCCCCTTAAAAAGCACACACTTCACCACTCAGCTGGTAACTCCTTTACAATACCACTCAAAAAGAATACATCTTTGTCATCAGGAAGTGTCAGGTGATTCCATTAATCAAAGCCAATATCGGCATCCGAGCTCCCTTTACATTTGTAGATTGACCCATTGTGCACACTTACATTTCTTTCAGGCAAGCAGGCACCCTGGCAGGAAGGCTTCTTTAGCTGTCTGGCCCTCCCTCGGTTTCACGGCACAGGATAGACTACCTGCCTTACACTGCAGCAGAAGTATTTCAGCTCTTCAAATTAACCGTCCCGCGACGGTCGTCATTTCACGGAAAGTATGGGAACTGTTGTCCTTAAATTTCAAAAGTATGGACACGCCGTGCCCCTCTGATCCCACCCCCTACAAACACAGCGTACACCTTGCTATTTGTTGTATACCATTGCAGTTACTATGTGGTTATGTCCCCGATTCCAAATTATTTCCTTTGCGGTTAAGGAAGCACCAAGATTTCATGGTCAATGTAGTTCCCAAGAAGGTAAGAGAGGGTTTGTTTAAGGTTAAAGATAAAATGAGGCGATGTATAAATAAGGCCAAAGGAGGATTGAGGTTCGGCAGTTAGTGATGGTCAAGAGACCTCCTTGGGTGTTATACAAGTTTTAAAAAGGGCAGTGAGGATGGAAGCTGGACAGTGGTTACTTTATAAAATATTAAGTCCTGGGGCTCTCGCCAGGAGGCTGCCTGCACAAGCCTATTTCTCCTGTTAGCGCTGCCTAAAACAGAACCAACTACTAACCATACAAATAGGAAGAGGATGTGGCATAATGGCCAGGGCTGTGGACTTCGGAGCTGAAGAACCAGATTTGAGTCTCGGTGTCGGCTCAACATCCTGTGATTCTGGGCAAATCCCTTAATCTCCCCTAAATGAATGTGTCCTTAACTGGTGCTTATGAAAAGCACCAGTGTTGATGATTATGTGCCGGTGCTGAGCACCGGAAACCACTGGCTCAAATTAAGCACTGAAGCTGGGGAGAATTTTTGATTGGGGTGAAGGTGAAGTAACAGGGTCTCAGGAGGTGGACAGTAGGAATGTTTTCCCAGAACCTGAGTTACCTTCCACCTAGATCTACTTAGTTGGACAGTTATGGAGTTGAGTTCAAGTCCGTCTAGTACTGGGACAGATGCTACTATTCTGTGGGCAGATGGGGGTGTGCAAACTAACTCATCCTGGCATAGTACATGTTGTGAATGTGTTCCCAAAAAAATGGATGGTTTCATTCTGTGGTGTGGTGAACTGTAGTTCAACTGTAATGTGCATATCATTTTGGTGGTGACTTTAAAGTGTATGTGAATGTGCTATTTGTGCTGTGGGTTTGGTGTTAGGTTTATCTTGCTCCTCGGGTTTTGGGTGAGTGCTGTTTGAGTGTTTTGTTTATAGATCCTCTTTTCTTTTCTTTTGAAAAGAAGGGGGATGTGTGGTACCGAGCTGGAGCTCTATTAATTATAGGGCGCTCTTTCCCTGTTTGCATCACAGCACACCTTCAAACGGGTGTGCAGGGCGCAAATAGGGAAATTGCACCCTATTAGGTGGAATGCGCTGCCCTCAGGGCAGCTGCAAACGTGTGCCGCGTTCAAGTGAAATACAAAGCGGCTGCTTCAAAGCCACTCCTTGTTTCACTGTGCAGGCAGCACCCTCCTGCACTTTAAAGAGGGGAGAGAGATCCCCTTACAGGTGGGTACAATTAGTGACTGCACCCACCTGGAAGGGGATGTCTGGGGGGATCCATAGGACCCTCTTAACCACCTCCACCGGACTGCCATTAGGGGGCGCACTGCCAGTGTGCCACCTTTTTGTGGCGCAGTGTCAGCACACCTCCTGACAGCTTCTTTACCTCTGTGCCCACATCCATAATATGGGGTGGGCATAGTGGTAAAGAGAATCCCTCACTTGCATGGGGCCACGCCCCCATGCAAATGAAGGAATGCCCTTTTGAGATGGCACTAGCGTAACAAATGCTCCAGCGCTATCTGTATTATAGAAGGGGGTGCACAAGCATCTGCGGCCCCTTCTGGAATACTAATGTGCCCCGGGGGCGCACGCAGCAGGTTCAAACACCTGTTGCCCCCCACAGGCACCTCTGTAATACGGCCCAGGTAGCTACTTGATTGTCTGTTGAAAAGAACCCTTGTTATGTCATGTAGAATATGATCAAGTTGTGCGTTCTGTGTATCTTTCAGAAAATAGTCCCCCAAGGAACCAGTCGGAGCACTCACAGACTGTAATCTTGAATTAATTAGTCTGACGATGAGTTTCGGCAATCAGCCTTATTCATGTCAGTTCCTTTTAAAATGTCAAAAAACACACTATTAGATACCAGTTGACTAATTTTACATGATGATATTTCATAAACAACAACAAAGGACTCTCAGCTCTCCCTTAGAATGGTTTGTTGTTTTTCCGCCATTACAGTGTGTACTTTTCAAAATAGTAGTGCCAACATCTTTCTTTGCACCTTAGTAGGTCTATGTAGAAAACAATTAGCAACAGACCACCCTCTATCCGAAGACCTACTGCAGGAAATAGTATACTACATGCAGGCAGTTTCCATCCCCGGAGTGTAATTGGAAGTATCCCATATGGAGAACTTATGCATATCAAAAGCAATGGTTCAACAACGGAGGAATACAAGAAAGCAAGAGACATGTCATTGATAGATTCAGAGAGAAGGGTTAAACAAAAGGGATCTTACAAGAGTCTGTAAAAAACCCAGAAAAGATACAAAGAAAACAGCTATTACTAGAAAGAGATAAAAACTGAAAGAGAGAAACAGGAGGAATACAAGCTATGGATGATTACTGATTACACTGTTAATTCATCAAAGGTATATCAGATATGTTGTCGAAATTGGCCCACTCTAAAGGGTGACATGGTAAGATAATAGGAGCATACCTTCCACCATCTCCTCTTATCACCTGTCGGAGAGGCCCCTCATTGAGAGATCACTTGGTAAAGAGCCATTTTGTAGCGGGACAGAGAAAAAAGAATCCCGTTAGAGTATTCTATCCATGCATGAGGTGCAAAGTATGTAAGAATCGTCGAAAAGTCAGTGAATTTAAGATTCCAGGGAAAAAAACAAAAGAAAAGTCCACATCTTCTCAATTGGAACTCTGATTTCACTGTATACTGTCTCTCCTGTCCATGAGGCAAGCAGTATGTAGCAGTGGCGTCACTAGGGTTGGTGTCACCCGGTGCGGGTAACTCATGGTGTCACCCCCTCACGACTTACCGCATGGACCTCCTCCACTTCGAGTCCGCCAGTGGACACTGTTGGCAAATAACAGGACCGTACAGAATCCTTAGTAACGTTTGTAAATTTAGGTTCTATATTTACAAAGTCGGAGGTAAAAGATTGTAAGAAGAAGATGGACGATGAGCTGTGATGGCAATAGGCAAAAGATGGATGATGAGCTGTGATGTCAATAGGCTGGTATGGGCAATAAACTGTAGAGACAATATGTTGGTATAGACAATGAGCTATAATGCATTTAGCTGTGATGACAATAGGTGACCATGAATGAAGTGTGCTGGGATGGTCAATGACCCATGATAACATTGAGCTATGATGATAATAGGTGGCGATGGAAAATGGCGTGTGATGGCAATAAACTGGTGGGATTGACAACGAGCAATGAAGGCAATAGAGGTTGATGGACAAGGAGAGATGAGGGCATTATCCTGTGATGATTACAGGTTGCGATAGACAATGAGCTGTGATGTAATGAGCTGCGCTGACAATGACAATATGTTTAAATTGCATTTATATAGCGCTTACTACCCCTGACGAGGGGTAGAAATATGTGCCATGGACAATGACTTGTATGGAATTGAGCTGAGCAGATTTAGAAATACGAATGAGCTCCCTCTGTGAGGGAGGGCTCTGGGAACAAAGATGCCTTTTTCTACAAACTATCAGTAGCTAGCATGGGAGAATGCTGTGTCTGCATGCATACATTCCCTTTTGGTTTCCTTTGACAGCCAGAGATTAGAGACAATTATTTTCACAGCACCTTAAAAAATGCACTTAGCAAACTGTTCATGTCTGTATCCCCAAATGACGGATTCACTCCCAAGAGTTCTACTTTGGAATTTGTAACATCTTGCAGATTCAAAAGGCTGTGTTCTGTGTTTAAACCATTCGAAGACTGCTAGTATTTTTAAACCATCTTTGGAATTCCATACAAATTACTACGTGCTGGCTAACCTACTAAACTAAGTGCAAAAGCTGTGATACAGTTTTTAATATATATTCAGGAGGCGCTAGATGGGTTAAAAATAACTAGCTGCTGTCTGTGCTTTGACAGCCAGGACAGGAATGCTGCATACCCATGCAGTTAGGCGCAGTACAACCAACATGAAACACTCTCAACCAAGCAATAACAGAAAGTATATGTCAAAGCAGCTTAAAATTTACATAAGGAGAAGCCTATTAACCAAAAGTCAAACTTAGTTCGCTTTAATTCCGAGTAAGGCGTTTGCCTTGCTGCTCACTCGGCTCTCACCTCAGGAACAACCAGCTTGTTCTGCGGCGACATCAGTCGTCTGTCGACTGTCGAGCATGCTAGAGGGGCTCCAGGGTGGACAGGCAGCACGGGGCTCACATGAAGAAATCCACTCGTGAAATGTAACATAGGTGGACATGGTGATGGACATGGTGGTGGTGGATGTGGTGGTGGACGTGATGGTGGTTGTGGATGTGGTAGTGGTGGACATGGTGGTGGTGGACCTGGTGGTGGTGGACCTGGTGGTGGTGGAGGACGTGGCGGTGGTGGATGTGGTGGTGGTGGTGGACCTGGTGGTGGTGGTGGACGTGGTGGTGGTGAATGTGGTGGTGGACGTGGTGGTGGTGGACGTGGTGGTGGACATGGTGGTGGTGGTGGACGTGGTGGTGGTGGACGTGGTGGTGGATGTGGTGGACATGGTGGTGGTGGACGTGGTGGTGGTGGAGGGCGTGGTGGTGGTGGACGTGGTGGTGGTGGACGTGGTGGTGGTGGACCTGGTGGTGGACTTGGTGGTGGTGGTGGATGTTGTGGTGGTGGACGTGGTAGTGGATGTGGTGGTGGTGGACGTGGACGCTAGGATGATTTGTTACTCTTCATCCATTCTTCATGCTATGCGGCCTTCCTCTCGCTCCTGTCGGACAACATTCCCGGGACGCTACAAGGGGAAATGAAGGTGCCCGGGTTGTGGCTGGTCGCCTACTTGGGCTCCGGTGGCCGCCCGCCGACCAGATGAGGCTTGTGCTATCCATTCTTGCCTTTTGCTTAACACCAGATCATTAGGCAGCCATGCCTTGGACATCTATGATCTGTTGGTCAGGGAAAGCCCTTTATGCCTCCTACTGACCGAAACTTGGTTGGGTGAGGCGTCTAACCCGGACATCTTCGCGGCCATCCCTCCGGCCTATAACATCTACCGGCAGGATAGGGTCAAGGGTAGGGGAGGGGGAGTAGCGGTGGTGGTGAAGAAGAGTGTCTCCTGCTCTCTTCTCCCCCTGAATCCTCTCTGTGGTTCTGAGGCTCTTGCTTTCTCGCTTAGATTGTCCCCGCACCAAGCACTGAAAGGGCTACTGGTATACAGGCCTCCAGGTCCTGTGGGTTCCTTTTTCGAGGACCTGCAGATGGCCTTTTCCGAACTGGCCCTGTCCACACAGCACTGCTTGTTGGCGGGTGACTTTAATTTCCATCTGGATGTGGAGGACGACTCAGACGCAGATTGATGGACATTACGTCTCCGCTGGGTCTCGCACCCTTTGTCACGGGCTCCACCCATGAGAGGGGTCACACTTTGGACCAAGTGTTTTCTTCGACTCCTCTTGTCGACATCGATACTGTGCCAGTGCTATGGACTGATCACAGGTTGATTAAGTTCTCTATACCGGAGGCGGTGTTCCCACATAGCGACACCCCTATACAACCTAGTTCAGTCTCAAGGGCACTGCACAAAGTGACGCCTGAGATGCTGGCGCAGGCGCTGGTGGACCATCCGTGCTCCCTCACGGGCGATCTGGAGCGGGATACCGAGGCCCTGCAGATCTGGCTGGCAGAAAGGCTGAACGATCTCGCCCCTGCAGTTGCCCCTCGGTCCACGTCCAAACGACTATCCACGCCGTGGTTTACAGAGGCGCTTCGCCTGTCCCGCTGCCAGTGTAAGGTTGCGGAGAGGGCCTGGCGCTTCCAATATGACGAGGAGGCTAAACTAGCCTATAGGGCGGCAGTGAAAGTGTACCATCGTGACATCTTGTGTGCGAAGAAGGAATACTTGGCCAGGAGGATAGAGGCGTCTATGAACTCCTGTAAGGAGATCTTCACTGTGGTGAGGGAGTTCACGACCCTGAGATCCAACGCGCCCCTTCCAGCGTCATCTGACACATGGGTCTGTGATCTTGCTAGCTTCTTCACTGAGAAGATCAAGACCATCCAGGCCTCTTTTCCGGAGAGGTCTGGTGAGGGGGGGTGCAGCATTGGGGTGGGATATGTTTCATCGTCCATGCCAGCTGTTGTGCTGGAGGAGTTCCCCGCTATCTCCAACGAAGCTTCCCTGATGCTGCTAACCAATCTTAAATCTGGTTCGCCATTGGACCCCTGCCCGGCCAAATTTTTGGCCAGGGTGGCATCGGTGGTGAACCCATTGGTTAATCCTCTCCTTAATGCCTCCTTGAGGGAGGGAAGGGTCCCATGCGCCTGGAAGAGGGCGATGGTGATCCCCCTCCTGAAGAAGCCTGGACTAGACGTCGAGGTGTTGGCCAACTACAGGCCAATCTCCCTTCTCCCGGCCCTAGCTAAGATCACGGAGAAGCATGTCCATGGCATCTTGTCTGGTTTCTTAGAAACCAACCATCTCCTGCATCCATCACAATCCGGGTTCCGTCCCAATTTAAGTACTGAGACGGCACTGCTGGAGGTCTCGGAGGTCATCCGGGAGACGCTGGATGTAGGAGGCAAGGCCATGCTTGTCATGCTAGACCTGTCGGCGGCCTTTGACACCGTCCCCCATGAGGCGCTTCTCGCCAGGCTTTATGACATCGGTCTTAGGGGGACGGTGTTCAAATGGTTTACATCTTTTCTCGAGGGCCGCTGCCAAACAGTCTGGGTTTCCCAAAGCACCGCAGAGATGCCGCCATTGGGAGTCGGGGTTCCACAGGGATCTGTGTTGAGCCCGACTCTTTTTAATATCTTCATGGCCCCTCTGGCGGCATTGGTGGAGGCTTTTGGGGCCCAGATTGTATCCTACGCAGATGACACTCAACTGCTCTTCACATGCGGGAAAGATCAGGCATTCGATGGAGAGTGTATTCGGGGCTGTCTGGGGATGGTCTTTGACTGGTTCCAGCGGAACAGCCTTAAGGCCAACTCCAGCAAGTCAGAGATCCTGTTCTTCGGATGCACCGCCGACCCTGAATGGCAGGTCTGGTGGCCTATGGATATGTGTCCCCCTGCTCAGTCTTCTTTGGTCGCCAAAAACCTGGGAGTTAAGCTGGACAACAAGCTTACGTTAAGATCACATATCCTTGGTTTGGTCGGCACCTGTTTTGGCATTTTGAAGATGCTCCGCAAATTTCTACCATTGCTCTCTGAGGAGCACAGGCGGATCACTGTTCAGGCTCTAATAGGCTCTAGACTGGACTACGCCAATGCCCTCTTTCTGGGGCTCCCGGACTACTTGGTCCAGCGCCTGCAGGTGGCGCAGAACGCTGTGGCTCGCGCTATTTTTGGACTCCATAGGCGAGCGGGAGCCTCGGGGCTGGTGCAGGCGCTGCATTGGTTGCCTATCCGGAAACGGATCATGTTTAAAACCTTGACCCTGATGCATAAAGCTCTGTTTGGCACAGGGGCAAAGTACTTGCAGCGGAGGTTGACTTTTTATCGCCCAGCCCGCTCTCTACGATCAGAAGCTCTATTCCTTGCCTTGGTGCCACGTGTAAGGAAAGCCCGTACTGGGGGGCGTTTAGTTTGAAAGCCCCCCAGCTTTGGAACTCGCTGCCTCTGGTTCTACGGAGCACGTCTAATTTGCTTCTGTTTAGGAAGAGCCTTAAGACCTGGCTTTTTAATCTTTAGGTTTTTTTCTTCTGACTCTTTCCGTTTTGTTTCCATGTTGTTATGTTATTCTCGCTGAGCTGCAAGTGAAAAGCGCCGGGACACTCTGTCGGAGTAGCCGTGCGCTATAGAAATTCTATATAACATAACATAACATAACGTGGTGGTGGTAGACATGGTGGTGGTGGATGTGGTGGTGGTGGATGTGGTGATGGTGGTGGACGTGGTGGTGGTGGACGTGGTGGTGGACGAGGTGGTGGACGTGGTGGTGGACGTGGTGGTGGTGGTGAACGTGGTAGTGGATGTGGTGGTGGTGGGCGTGGTGGTGGTGGACATGGTGGTGGTGGACGTGGTGTTCAAATAGTTGGCACATTTGCCATTAGGATCAATGCAGCATGGTGATACAGGACATTTGCTTCAAGAAAACTTCCACTGTATGAGTGAAATATCGGATGCTATTTAAAAAGACACATACAAATGAAACGCATTTCAAATATTTTGACTGTTTGAAACATTAAGGGCTTTCACTTTTAATTTCCTCAAAGGGAATTGATTAAAAAGTGCTGTCAGTAATAAAGTTAAATCGGGAAATCAGGGAGATGAGTCATCCGCAAGATGACAAAACAAGGAATGCGCGTGAGAGAGAGTGGGAGCAGGAAGTGAGCCGGAGTGGTGCGTGTGTGCGCGCGCAGTCTGCTCATTTTCAAGCACTGCACTCATGCTTGTGGCATGCACCTGCTGGCTACCGCAAGGTGGATGCCACCACAAGCATGAGTGTGTGCTTGAAAATGAGCAGAGCGACAGCTAAAGGCCCTCCTATGCAGCGCTGCGTAGGTGAGACCTAAAACGAAGAGTTCTTGAGTCCAAATATAAAATTGAGCTACAGACCAAAAATCCGAGATGACTGAACAATGGAGAATAACTATGGGTTACATATTGGTTAAACCATAAAATTAAGACATCTTAGAGATTACTCATTGCAACTAATAAGAAGAGATAGCCCATTCAGGGCATGATTGAACAAACTTTATTTGGTCTTGCAAAAACATATTCAGTACCTATAGACATTATAACTAATACATTACTTATGATGATATCAGCTATTGCAAATTAGGTACATTTAGATCTTTTCACATTATTGATGGATTGGAGCAAATGATGTACATGTACTTTTAGCTGAGATCTATAAATGGAAAGTGTCTTATTTCAATTTTACCACTCTAAGATGGCCTACATAAAATTATACGTTTTTCAATGATTTAACCTTTGTTGATTTCTCTGTACCAATAAATTAATGAACTGCCCCCTTTTTTGTTTCTTAAAATGCTGCATGAACTACGGCCACATTGACATTGAAGAAGGCGATCATGCCGAAACGCGTCTGTCCAGTGTTTCTAGCGTGTTGGCATTAAAAAGAAGATAAACACAAGCTTCGAGAGTGTGCTTCAATTTTCATGGTCATGAAGGGACCGCGAACGTTGCAGAGAGGTGGTCTAGGTCACGCCCCTTTTTACATCTCTCTGCAACGCAGCTCTGTGGCGCTTACTGGAGGTACCTGGTGGGCTAGTTGGACCCCAGGATTCAAGGGGACTTAATCCCTCAACTTAAAACACGCCACAGGGCGCGTTTGCTCAGTGGTGAAGGGAGGGGGCGGGGCTTGAGGTGACATGAGTGCAAACACGCCCTGTGGTGCGTTTTAAGTTGGGGAATTAATTCCTCTTCAATCCTGAGGATCCCTGGGGGCCAACTAGCCCACCAGGTACCTCCAGTAAGTGCCACTGCACTGCGTTGCAGAGAGGTGGTCCAGGCCACACCCCTTTTAACACCTCTCTGCAATGCAGCTCTGTGGGGCTTACTGGAGGTACCTGGTGGGCTAGATGGACCCCAGGGACCCTCAGGATTCAAGGGGACTTAATCTCCCAACTTAAAATGCACCACGGGCGCGTTTGCACAGTGGTGAAGGGAGGGGGCAGGGCCTGAGGTGATATGTGTGCAAACACGCCCTGTGGCGCATTTTAAATTGGGGAATTAATTCCCCTTCAATCCTGAGGGCCCCTGGGGGCCAACTAGCCCACCAGGTACCTCCTGTAAGCACAACAAGCCTGCATTGCAGAGAGGTGGTCCAGACCACGCCCTTTTTTACACCTCTCTGCAACGCAGCTCTGTGGCACTTACTGGAGGTACCTGGTGGGCTAGTTGGACCCCAGGGACCCTCAGGATTCAAGGGAACTTAATCCCCCAACTTAAAACGCGCCAGTTGCAAAGTGGTGGAGAAAGGTGGCATGGCCTTTGTCTACCTCTCACCTCTCTGTGAGTGAGTGGATGTGTGTGTAGACCTAAGAATCAGTGAGTGGGTATGTAGTTATTGGTGTTGGAGTGTCTATGGTTTTGAGAATGGTAGTCTGTAGTTTAGAGTGGGTGTATCAAAAGTTATATTAGGGTGTGAGAAGATGCATGAAATTATCACATGGATGATGTTATCAGTGATGTCATCAGTGATGTCATTTAAGATGTCATCAGTGATGTCATCAGTGATGTCACTGACCATGTCATGAGTGATGTAATATGTGACGTCATCAGCAGTGCATTGCGGGGGCGCGAGTTATAGTTAGCTGAACTAACTATAACGGGGGAATTTCACTGTTTTTGTAAGAGTGAAATGTCCAACTGACTATAATGCCCCTGAAACCTATGGTTTTTTCAATGAATTTCTAAGGTTTTTTAAATACTAATTTCTAACTATAACGTGCCTGAAACCTATGGTTTTTTCAGTGAATATGTATATATATATATGTTACATTACAGAGTGGCGGTGGCCACTTTGTAGTTATAGTTAGGATTCCCAGAGATAGGAATTCCCTGAATTATTGATTAGGAATAACAATATTATTGCTTGAATTCCTTGAATTATTTATTAGTAATAACAATGCCACTGTTTGACAAATCTCCACGAAACCTATTCCTGTTTCTGCATTTGCCAATGATGCAAAGTTTCATGGTGATTTGTTAAGAGGGTGCAATAAAATAAGGGGGAGGTCCTAAAAACAAAATTTTCAGCCAATGCATTTTCCATAGACCTTTTAGACAGACGTAGCCATAAAATGGCTGAACAGATTTTTACCAAATTCAGCAGGACTATAGAGTATGGTGTAGAAAGGGTCATTTTTCTTCTTTGATATATATTGGTTCAGTAGTTTTATAGGAATAAGGGACAAAAACGTAGTTATTATTTGGGCCGCGGTATACCGATGTACTTTAGCAGTATACCGCGGTACATAGCGATGACAAAAATGGCAAAACATTATTATTGGTTAATGAAAGTCCTTACAAAATAAAAGGGCAGCCTTATTGTTTAGACCACAGCTGTTTTCTGGGTTTTTACGTGAGATATAGCGTATAAGCTATAGAAAGAAATGAGGCAGTTTAACAAACTAGGAAGGCTAGCTTGATATCTTGAAGTGCATGGCACTGCCTATGGCTTTTGGTCTTGTCTGTGATACACAGCCGCGAGTCGCATCAGCAGTGTGAATGTATCTGATAAACAAGTACACATGGAGCAGAGACATGTTCAGCAGCAGTGAAAACATCCCTTACATTCACAGCGATCCAGCGTCCTCATTCTTCAAATGTCGGCCCACAGCTGCAAAAGGCCAGCCATTTTTAAGGTCATTTTCTTCCTTCAATTCAATTTCCTACTTCTCTAGCTCAAGGCATCCACATGATTAGAGCTATTTGTGGTTAGTGCTTGCAGGATAGTCTGGGTGTTCGCCGTGGCAGGGGGAGAGGGATCTAACCTAGGTATGCATAAAAAAATTACCAGCAAGGGCTCTAGGGTGGGGCATGGTCAAATGCTATTTGGCTTCCCAGGTAAAGAATAGGAACTAGTACAACATAGCTTACAGTTCCCATGATACTGATCACTTTGGCCACCCTCCTCCCTGCACTTATCTCCTTTGTGCCTCGTTGATGCTGTAGGAGCTAGGCTCTCTCCAAGGATAATTCATGGTTCTCACAAAGCTCATTGAGAAGACTAGCAATACAGAGATCATGGGACACTGTGTTGATCTTGCTGCTGGAAGAAGACAGGCAAAGATGAAAAATACACCTCATGCTTGGTGAGCAGATTTGAGAGGGCAGGTTGTTATCCAGCTGCAAATGGTGGCCTCAGAAGAGGAGATGGAGAGGATGGTGATGCTAGTGCTGGAGGAGGTTCCACATGGGACCTGGCACGAAGGAATGAAGAAAGCCAGGGCTTCAGGTGGCATAATCCAGAAAATGGTTGTGGTGGCTGCACCACTCCCACCATCAGGCTTAACATGTATGCAATGGCAGCGCCATCAAAACTCTGTGCTTTGTCTGTGCCACTGTTTTGATTTTGACATCTTCTCCAACATGGTGACAAGATAATTCCAGTGAAGTGTGGATTTGGATATTTAAGAATGGCTCTCTTTTGTTTATGGTACTGGGTAACGGGGTGGAGTCTTTCGGCAATACTTCTTTCTGCTGAGGGGTTAGTTTCTTGAAAGATAACACACCAATAGTTTATCCGGGAAACATCCATTATAACGCAGTCATTCCAATGACCTACCTTTACAACGCAACTGCCTTTACATCGCATGCCATTACAACGCAGCTTTTACAACGCAACTGCCTTTACATCACATGCCATTACAACGCATGTCACTACAACGCATGCCATTACAACGCATACCATTACATCGCATACCATTACAACGCATTATAAGGTAAGTAATGGAGATTGCTTTAGTATTAGGGTGGGTATGGGTTTTGGGCAACATGGGAATAGTAATTTTTACCCCTACACTATCCAACACTTTCCCTACTGTTGCCCTCACTGGAGTGGGAATAGTAATTTTTACCCCTACACTATCCTACACTTACCCTTCTGTTGCCCTAAAAGTATTATGCGTTGTAATGGAATGCGTTGTAATGGTAGTTTTAAAAATGCGTTGTAATGGCATGCATTGTAAAATCATGCAATGTAATGGTAATTGCTGTGTAAAGACTGCGTTGTAAAAGCATGCGTTGTAATGGCATGCGTTGTAAAATCATGCAATGTAATGGTAATTGCTGTGTAAAGACTGCGTTGTAAAAGCATGCGTTGTAATTGCATGCGTTGTAATGTCATGTATTCGTTTATCCTAATGGTACCTGCACCAACACAGAATGAGGTCAATATTATGAGGATCACTTGACATTACTTACATACTTTATCAATCAGAGAGAAAGGACACTAAATAGCCCTGATCTTCCAGCCAAAAACAAAGGATTTTTGATTGCTGAATGTGACAATTTAAAGTTAAAGGGGCCATCTGTGAATGATGTCACAATTCATCTCAAAACCCCAAGCTGACATCATCAAACTAAGAAATGTTCTAGAATCCCAGTTGATGGTAA
This sequence comes from Triturus cristatus, assembly GCF_964204655.1. Classification (NCBI taxonomy): domain Eukaryota; kingdom Metazoa; phylum Chordata; class Amphibia; order Caudata; family Salamandridae; genus Triturus; species Triturus cristatus. Next base: position 1,045,466,340 of record NC_140582.1, read on the forward strand.
TTGTTAGGAATGCAGGGCTGGGGAGGAGGGTGGCCGAGAAATGTTATGTATCCCCACACTGGAAGGCCTTTCACAGAGAAGGTGTGTGGTGGAGGTTTAGCGCTAGTGGCACCTCATCGGATTCTCTCACAACCACCCAGAAAAAGTGTCTTGCATCTCTCCTTAGCCCCTCTCTCACACACATTTCATTTGTTTCTAAGCGCTGGTAAAGGCTTGCTTTACCAATCCACTCAGCTATCCTCATAAAATACAGATCTGTTCTTTGCAGTAGGCATATTAACTCCCCCCGCCCCCCCTAGGAACATTAATCACGAGTTATCATGACATTTTTATTGCTGCCTGAACGCTGGACGCACAAAGAACTCTGCAGCAGGCGCAGATACTGCTCAACACCGCGCCCCCCATTGAGGCCAGAGCAGTGCCGCCCCCCTCCAGGTCAGCGCATGGAGGTCACAGAGTTTGAGCACTCAGCGTGCCCAGCGTTACTCATCTGCGCTCTCTGGGATGACTCTACCCAGGGCAGTGACACTTACGAGGCAATTGTTGTGGCTGCTGTGGGAAGTGGAGCATTTTACATTTCTCTACGCGATTTCTTTTTAATATTTCACAAGAATATGTTTTTATGTTGTGTTTGGCAAATGGTAAATCTACTGAGTCAAACTAGGAACCTGGACTGAAAGTTGTGGTTCCAGTAAGATCGGCGAGCTGTTTCCCTTGTAAATGTAACTCATTGTTTGGTGGGTGTGCTCTGCGGGGCTGGAGTGGGCAGCCTTCTGTTTAGTGCCAACGCAGATGCTCAAGAAATGTTTCGAGACTTTTGGAAATATTGGGTGACATTTTCAAAGTGTTGCAAAATTATTGGAAGGGAAGAAACACGCTTTCTGTGGCTTTGCTAGTGGTTTTTAAAGTTATTGAATGCTTATATTTTTTTACTTCTCTTTAAACAAATTAAATCTTCCTTATTACTGGGTCCTGGCGGCAGGCCAGGGCACCCACCACGAGTCGCAATTAGTTACACGGTCGGTAATGGAGCCGCCTGCAAACAATACTATTGAATATATAACATCCCCATGATGAGAGATACCATTTACCTCGAACTGGTGGGGGGGCGCCAGGTATGCGTGTGGGTCTGGCTGTGAGGGTCACACAGTATGTCTCTGTTCCGCGAGTGGTCAGGTGCGACCACTGCCCTTTTATTTATACCCTACACCAGTGCCCGGCCACAAGGGGAGTGAATGGATACATTTGGAGGGGAGAGACCGGGTGGCTCTCTACATCCCTCCCATCTTTTAATCAAGAAACAGACAAAATACTCAAACCCTTTAACACATTAAGTCTCTCAGCTTCTGTCTGGGTGCCGGATTGGGGCGCAGTTGGTATCGCTGATTCCTTGGCACCGCACCAGACTCATATTCACTGTCAGGACCTCCACTCGGTGCACCTCTGTAATGTGTTGATGGAGACTTTCGTGACTCGCTTTCAGGTGTCTCCACTGTTGCCGGCTGGGGGGTGGAGGGGGGCACATTGGTTCCGTTCGACGTGTCGAGCAGGTATTCTTCACCTTCCGGACTACTTCCGTCACACCTTCGGGTGCTAGCGAGAGGGGTGTTTGGCGGTATCTCGTGGAACCAGTCCACATTCCTCACCACCGTGTGCCGGCTGCGTCTGGCTGTTATCATGGTTTCGTCGACCTGCACAACAGTCCATACCTCTGGCTCGTAGGGAGTGCGTAACTTTCACCCTGGGTGGTGGTCCTTGATCCCTACTTGCAAGATTGGAGTCCTCGCGTGCTGATCTTTGGAGCCCTTCTGGTTGGTTGCCTGCCGCTTCTGCTGCGCTTTTTCCACCTCGAGGCTTGGTGGCAACCACTCAGAGTCCTCTGGAATAACATCCCTTGGCGGCCATCTGAACAGTAGGGTTGCGGGGGCGCACCCCATGGTGGAATGTGGGGTCTGCCGAAATACCTGGAGGAACAGGTGAAGACATACTTCTGCGTCTTGATGCTGGTCAACCCCGATCCTGAGTGCTTGATTCAGTGTCCTCATTAAAGTCTCCACTTCCCCGTTAGTTTGTGGCCATTGGGGTGTGATGCTTCGGTGTCTGACCGCTTTCTGTGCCAAAAAAGTCCCGAAAAAGTATTCTCCAGTGCGGGTTGCACATGGACGAAGGCTGTGGAGGGGAAACTTGGAGAATCAGTCCATGATCACCAGAGTGCTCTGCCTGACAGGAAAATCACCGAAGTCCATGCTGACCCTTGCCCATGGAGTGAGGCATGGCGCTTCCGTCAGCACAGGCGCTGGAGTAGGGTCCTTGCCGGTGATGGTGCAGAGGTGACAGCGCCGGAGTTCTTCATCCACAAGTTCATCCAAGCCTGGAAACCAGACTTTCGCTCTGAGCCTCGCTTTGGTCTTGGCTGCCCCTTGGTGTCCTTGGTGTGCGAGCGTGACCATCCGACCCAGGAGGCTTTTGAGGATGACGGTTTTCTGCCCTCGCAGTACCAGGCCAGAGCCGCTCGTGCTCAGCTCGTGTCGGGCTCTCCAGACCTGGTGATGCCGGTTCTGCTTGTCCGCCACCATCTGTTTGGATCCTTCAAAGAACCTGTGCCATTGCCCTCGTGCCATGGTTTGCTTCACCTTCAGGAGGGTGTCATTGGCATCCGTGGCCTCCCTTATTCCTTCTCAGGTGATGGCCACCGGGCAAGCGTGAGTCTCAACCATGTTCACAAAACATTTGGTGCGTGCTTTGTCCACGGCTTGCCTGCTGGGGGTGCTTGGTGAGGGCTGGCATGACAGAAAGTCAGAGGGGTTGTTGACACCGGGTCTGTAGATCAACTGGAATGAGTATGCTTGGAGCTGTATGGCCCATCTTTCTATCGGCAGGGGGGTGCCAGGCGGGACAATCCGTTGAATAGCGGCATTAATGGTTTGTGATCTGTCACCACCCTGAACTGGTGACCACATAGGTAAAGGTGGAAGTGCAGGCAAGCCCATCTGATGGCCAGAGCCTCAAGTTCCATTTGCGCGTAGAGGGTTTCCGTCTGCGACAATGCCCGGCTTGTGTAGGCCACGGGGCGCATTCCCCTCAAGCATCTTCCTGTAGGAGGACGCCTCCGAGTCCCACACGGCTGGCATCCACGACCAGTTTTTTTTCCCCGTGGATGGAAGTAGGCCATAGTGGTCTGGTCCAACAGTGATTTCTCTATGTTGCGAAATGCAATCTCCTCTTTGGGGCACCATGACCATGGTACGCTGTTTTTCGTGAGTTGGCTGGGTATGAACCTCATGCAGTTTGTCACTATTTCGCGGAGGCTGCACGCCTCTATTGAATTTTGTGGTACTGGAGCACTGCAGTTCGACCCCACCTTCCTGGGGTTGGCTTGGAGACCATCGCAGGAGAATACGTAGCCGAAAAAGTCAATAGAGTTCTGATACATTTAGCATTTTTTTCGGTGGAGGGTGAGGCCACAGTCTGCCAGTCGTTGTAAGGTGGCACACAGTCGCACATGGTGTTCTTCCAGGCTCTGAGAGTATATGAGGATATCATCACTCAGGTTTATTACGTCTACCAGCCCTGAGAGGGTTTCTTTGATGGCATTCTGAAACACCTTTGCTGCAGAAGACACGCAGAAACTGAGCCGGGTGTATCGCCGGAGGCCCACGTTTGTGAAAAATGTTGTGATATAGTGACTTTCGGGTGTTAACTCCAGCTGGAGGTATCCTGAGTTTAGGTCTAGTTTCGAAAACCACTGTGTGCCATTTAGGTCTGCTACGATGTCGTCCATGGTGGGGGGGTCACATGTCTTTCCCTCCGAATGGCTTGGTTGGGGAGCCTCGTGTCCACTCAGAGCCGGATGGCTCTGGGCTGCTTTGGTTTTGGTGCGATAACCAATGGAGAAACTATGAGGTGGGACCTGATACCTTCTTTATGACACCTTGGCTTTCCATGTCTTGTAGCTCTTTCTCTACCAGTGGACGGAGATGAAACGGGATACATCGGTGTCTGAGTGCTGTGGGCTTGATGGCCCACAGCACTCAGACACCGATGTATCCCGATGATGGCCTTGTCAATGTGCAGAGTGACCCAGTGATCTTTCAGCTTTCCCAGCCCTTGGAACAGTTGAGAGAAGTCGTTCAGCATGTCTTCCGCATGTGTGTCGTGGATTTGTTTTGCGATGAACACCAGCTCCAAGTCCTCCATGGTGTGACATCCAAGCAGCGTGCCTTTCTGGCCTGCAGAGATGTGGAATTTGGTCCTGACGGTGTGGTCAGTGCTGGTGACGTCACCTTTAATCGTGCCCGTGAGTAGTAGGGGCTTCGTACCCCCGTATGTGTAGATTTTTGCCGAGCTGGTGAGTGGCAGACAGAGAGTTAGCTTCTCATAGTGGCTCAAGTGAATCACGTTCACTGATGCCCCGGTGTTGATTAGGGCCTGAATCGGGATATCATTGATGTGCAAGGTACACTTGGGTGTGGTATGTCTCTTGCGGCCAGAGCGTCCAGCAAAGGAGATTATGAACATGTCGTCATCATCGTCTTCGAAGTGAGGAGCACCCCCTTGCGTGGGCTGTACCCCTACATTGGCGGGATCTTCCATTGTCAGTTGACGTAGTCTCGTGGCACGTCCTCTCGATGCACGTCCTCTGGGTCGCCCTCTTCTGCCGCAGCAGACACTTGCATAGTGATTGACCTTGCTACACTTGGAGCACGTCTGCCCTCTTGCCGGGCACTGTTCCAAAGGCTTGTGGTTGAAACCGTAGAACCCACACTTTTTGTGGTGCTTCTGAGGGGTATTCCGCGGCTGGGCCGGCCCAGGGCGTTGTTGTATTGTGTCCACCATCTCTTCTTTGACAGGGGTTGTCTTCAGGGCTGATGAGGCAGGGACACTCCAGACCCTGGCAGCTTCCATTTCATCTGCCTGGCTATTGGGGAGTTCATTCAAACGTGCAAGGATCAGTATTTCATCCAGGGACGTTCCGGGTTGGCAGAGTATTTGGCATTGAAGTGCGGCAGACTTGCATCCCTGTATGATTTGTGCGTGGATCTCCTCCCATTGATCAATGTTCACGCACATGCGCGCGAGCTTCCGCAGTCTGGCGTAGAACATGTCGACCGACTCCACGTCCATCTGCTTAGCTTGACGCATTTTGAAACGCTCGTAGTCAGGATTCATCTTGGAGTCGGAGTGTCTGTTGAGGGCCTCAACTGCCGCATCTTAGTCATCATCTTCTCTGGTGTTCAGCAGGACCTCAAACAGTTCAAAGAGCTCATCGTTCCCAAAGTGCATCAGTAGCGAGCGTTTCACGGCCCCATCGGTCTCTCTTGTGCCGCAAAAGTAGTGGTTGAGGCATCCGAGCCATAGCCTCCACCGAGGTGCAGCCGATGCAGGATCAGCTAGCTGACTGAAGGGTGGCAGCGGAGTGACAGAGTATGGCATGGGGGCACCTGGGCATGCTGTGGTTGCCGAGGAGGTGGTGGGTCCCCCATTTGTACTGTGGCGCAGGCTGCAGGCGCACCTGGGACAGTAGACAGAGAGGGTGTGCACTGGTCACTTATGTAGAGCCTTGCTGCTGAGGGCACTCACCCTTGAGGAATGCCTGAACACTGCAGGTGTGGGGGGGCTGTGCCTGCGCAGACAGTAGTCTTGGCTGTTTGACTGAGGGTATAGACACTGGGGAGCTTCTTCCCATGCACCTCAGCAGATTAGTAGCCACTTCTTCACCCCAGGGCAGTTTTCTTCTCCCCTCCTGGCAGTGTCAAACACATGGGGTGGTAGAGGGAGGGAGGCGTGCTGCGTGGTAGCTGATCATCAGGGACCGCCCCTCTGTTGATCTCCCTCTCACCCGCTCTCTTCCCTGGGCAGTGAGGCATGAATCAGCCGCTCGTGGCAACGCAGGCAGCTGGGAGGGGTTGGGCAGTCCCACTCCGGTCACAGCAGGGCCGCCTTGCCGGGACACCACACTCCTGGTGACGCGAGCACAGCACGGGCCACGGAGGTAGCTGGCCACGGCAGCAGGATGGAGAGGAGAGTCACTGGAGGCGGGCGCATGCCCCGCGAAGGCCTACGGCATTGCTGGAGGCGCCGGGAACAGCAGAAGGTGCGGAGTCATCAGGCCGGGAAGAATGAAACCTCCAATGCCTCGACTGCCCAGCAGCGACGGAGCAAAACGGCTGTCGGATGAAGCGAGAGGTCGTCACTCTCTCGTCGCTAGTGTAGTGAGTGGCGCCAGGTATGCGTGTGGGCCTGGCTGCGCTCCTGAAGTAAACGAGGCTTGCACAGTAGGCCTCCATTCACGTGCGACCACTGCCCCTTTATTTATACCCTCCGGCCGAGCCTGGCCACGAGGGGCGCAAATGGATACATTTGGTGGGAGAGAGGCTAGGTGGCTCTCTACAGGAGAAACTGTGGGGGGACTTTACCTATTAGAGGGGGCCAGAGTCTTCCCAAGTCTCCCAAAACACCACATTCTTCCTACAATAGACAGTGGCAGAAACACTGTTGTCCTAGTCGAAATTGCAAAATCAATAGGAGTAGCAGGTAGACTGATGTTATGACGTAGGTTTTACGGTGACTGTGACCCTCGACTTTGGCTTAAGGGATTGCTCTCAACTGTTCTGAAAGTTTCTGCCAGGTAAGATGTTCCTCAGCTGGGACCAGGGGCAGTAGCTGTGTCTTGTTGGTGAAAAGAGCGCATTTATATTTTCATCATTGAAATAGGATGACGTTTCTCCAGTTAGCTGTTCTTCACAAGGCTGAATAGTCTTTTTAATGACTTTTTAAAGAATGACATATTCCTGGATCTCTCTTCGATTCCTCGCTGGCTCTGACCTTGGCATCATTCATCGCTGTTATTCCTATACGTGCTTCCAGGCAGTTGGCAGATAATAGTAGTACGCAGTCACTAAGTGTTGCTGGCCCACAAATGTCTCTTCAAGCTTTTTATTCTGCCTTTGTGCATGGACGTCATTTCGGGGTCACAGCTGTAACCCCTGGATTGCAACTTGCTACCCCTGCCACTGCTTTTGCGACTCCTGGCCTCAGAGGTTGCAGAATCAGTGCCTGGAACATGGGCAGCTCTTCCTAATGGACGCTGGTTGGAGCTCCACTTGCCTGGTTTTCTGTCAATTTTTTATAACAAAAATAGTGGATAATATTATTCACTATTAGTGTAATAAACAAGCATTTACAATGCAATGGTCTCGGCATTGTTAAAGTTAGAGCTATTGGCATTGCTCATGACATTATTTTTGTTTTTAAAACATTTAAAGAAACGGCATTATTTACAATGTCAATAGCTTAATCTCTCTCAAATGCGAGACCTATTGCATTTGCACCCACACAAAGAGCCACGCACACAAAGGCACCCACACACACAGAGCCACCCACACAGAGCCACCTACACAGAGCTATTCACATAGAGCAACCCACACACAAATAGAGCCACCCACACAGAGCCACCAAAACACACACAGAGTTACGCACACACAGACAGAGCCACCCACGCATAGAGCCACCTACAAAAAAAGCCACCCACGCATAGAGCCACCTACAAAAAAAGCCACCCACACAGAGCCACACACACAGAGGCATACACATACACACACACACACACACATAGAGCCTCCCACACACACACAGAGCCCCCACACAGAGCCACACATACATACACAGAGCCACATACACATACACACACAGCCACACACACACACATACAGAACCACACACACACACATAGATCTAGACAAATACACATTGATCTTGGGAGCCAAAGCAGAAGTGGCACCGTTGTTTCTAGATCTTTGCATTTATCACTAAAAATTAAGCATTTAAAAAATAAATGACTAATAAAAATTGACAGATTATCTGAAAGGTGGAAAAGACGCTTTGAGATTTATGATTTTTGATGCAGCAAAATACACAAGGATATTGTCAAAAACAGTAACTGGTGCTCGTGTAAAGCGCTCGGATACTTTTCTTGATTCTGGTCCTTGTAGGGCTGAATGAATTAAATGTCAAACAGGACTACAAACCCAGGGAGAAAAAAGAAAATCACTTGAACATGCAGTAAGCTGGGCTGGGTCTGAAAGTGGAGGCCGATCTTCCAGTTCAGAAAGCCGGCAGGGGTCTCCTGGTCAGCAGTAACTTGTGGGGCCAGTTTCTGCAGCCTTTTCACATGTCCGAGGCCTAAAGAGTGCAGGGGGCTGCTGAGAAGTGTCTGTGTTTGTTGTGAAAGTTGAGGCGGGTCTCCCTCTCTTCCCATTGGCTGGAATATTTACATTCCAGAGGAGAGAAAGAAACTAAAAAACACGCCCCGAATCCTAAAAAGACGGGGCTTAAATGGACAGACGCCCCTCTCCTCCAATGGCTGGCCTCCGTTTAGGAAGCCAGCCAATGGAGAAGAGGGCGGGTTCAAGCCCCACTACTGAAAAACGTTAAATCTCGCCAAGCGAGACTGCCCAAGCGCAGTCTTCGCTAGCCGGGACCAAAAATAGAGTACATTAGCTGGAATATGACCCTATCTGGAAGCTAAGGTAAGTAAAAAATGCTGTTGAAGGCATGTGGTATGCATGCTTGCAGGTGAGAGTCTGTTTATGTGTGCAAGAGTGTGTGAATGTGTTAGTACGTGTTAGTATGTGTCAGCATGTGTGTGCGAGTCAAAGTAAAGGTCAATTGGCGTGCAATGTCACTTCCACTACCCCTGGCATTTTGGTGAATTAACGTCCATGCCCTTGTGTAATGAATACTGTACTGCTTGTGGGTAGAGGGCCGCACGTGGAATGAGTAGGGTTGGAATCAGCCATCGACCCTAGATGCACATTGTAGTTGGTGATTAGTCTGTTGAGAAAAGGAAAGAGTAAATTGCCTTCTCTGAACCTTACTCTTAACCGAATAAGATTGAGTCATTCCTTGCCTTCTTGAAGTGCTCCACCTCTCCACTGGCTTGGGGCATTAAACAGTGACTCTGATATTCTTGATGGTCAGCAATGGAAAGGAGCTCACCATCTCTCTTCCTTGAAAGCGCGGGGCATTGTTAATCGGTCAAAAGAAAAAGCTGCATTCATACCATAAAAATATATTATTTTTTTTGTAGAGTTTTATATAGCGCAACCTTGACCCAAATCCAATCAGGTATCAGAGCGCTTTACATAGCACCAGTTACGTTACATTAGCACACACATTCATCCTTTGTTAGGCACGGGCAGATTAAGTGATTTGCCCAGAATCACTGGATGCCCAGCGTCATTACCGAGACTCGAACCCAGTTCCACCGCCCTAGCCGTTAGGCTAATGGAAATTATCTCGACTGAAATCAAGGGACATTTTTACTTTATGCATCATCCATTAATAAAAACCTTGCAAAATTGACTCATTTCAGTTACTAATGAGCTTTTATAACCACCATTAATTACTACAGCGAAACACGTGTCGGCTCTTGCTGTTTGTTAAAGGGACAAGCATGAAGTCAAAGGGACCTACCCTCGAACATGAAGCTCTGGTGAATTTCTCTGGCTACAAATGAACTCAGAGGCTAAAAAAGACTGTTGAAAGGATCAACTTTAACGGATTTCCTTAACTGTTATTTTTTGAACATTTGAATTCATTGTGTGACTCCACCATTATAGTCTTAACTGATTTTAACTACATCAGGAGGATAACTGCTGCAATGATGGCTCGAACTGGGCTGCGAACTCTGATACCCGTGATAATAATTGCACTACCATTGTCAATATGCATGTTTTCTATAACCCTGTGAGCAATGTTTTCTTAAGGCTGCACGCATGCGCACAAGTGGCCGGCTTCTCCCAGTTCCCAGGCTTTGTCTGGAGGCGCGCACCCCGCAAAACCACCCACAGAGATTAAGAGAACCTTTGCTAGCCGCTTGCTGGAAAAGACGGGTAGCGTGATTGTCTCCTTGATGATTGCACAGTCAGTCCATTTAAACAAATACTACTCTGAGGCTCGGAGCAGTGCTTGTTGTGATGTGGCCCCGACTCGGGCCTTGGGAGCAGGGGGAGCAAGGTCGCGCTGCGCGGGGACACGCAATCACTGAAGCCCACACCAGTGCTCGGTTTGAAGACCGCGCCCCCGAGTGGGCGGCTCCCTTTATTTACACCCCGCAGGCCACGCCTGGCCCGCGGATGACGTGGAGCGGTCTGAGGACAACTAGACCGTCAGATGTTACATCCCTATCCAAATCGGTCAACAAACAAAACACAAACTATAACAGTTTAGAAAGTTCAAACCACAGAGGTGGTGGTACTTGCGTTCCCTCCGTCCGCCGCCTCCGGATGTTCTCAGCAGGCAAAGTCCTTCAGTCTCTGGCTGGGGCGAGGGTTGGGCCTCAGGCTATACCTTTGCGGAGAGCCTCGCAGTCGCAGACTGGTGAGGAGTCCGCGCTCTGGAGCGGAACTGGCCGTGGGTGCGGTGATAGTCTCGGTGGTCTCTGGTGCGGGTGTAGGTGTGCTCCCTGTCGGTCCTTCCATGGGTCTCTTGGGGTGACTTGGAGGCAATTCTTTGAACCAAGACACGTTGCGGGACACCTCTTCTCCTCCTCTTTGTGCAGTGACCATGGTCCCATGATTTGCGGTGACTGTCCAGGGCCCTGGTTCATAATTCGTTTCCTCCGTGACGGCGGTCCTTTAAGAGGACAGTAGCCCCTGCGCGGAGTGTCCTTTCCGTGGCCCGGCGATGGCGGCTTACTCGTTGATTGCGGCGGGCCCTCCGGTCTTGTACGTACTCTGCCTCCAACGGGGGTGGCGCCCAACCTGGGCAGGTCGGGAGTAGATCCCTCCGTGGGCCATGAAGCATCAGGGCCCACGGGCTCCTCTGGGTGGTGCAGTGTGGTGAGCTTCGGTATTCCCGCAGGAATTCGTGAAGTCGTCCCGTGTCTGCTTGTTCTACGCCCGCGATGCGGAATACCTTGTTTAGCGTGCGCATGAAGCGTTCTACATCGCCGTTGGCCTGTGTATTCCTCTCTGTCTTAGGAAGGTGGCAAACTCAGCTCCTTGGAAAGGTGGTCCGTTGTCAATCGGATTTCCTGTGGGAGTCCGAACATGGCAAATACTCTCTCCAAGACGGGTTCTATGTGGGCGAACGCCGTGGACGCTACCAGTTCTACTATGGGATACTTCGAGAACGCATCCACCAGCACCAGTGTGTGTTTCCCTCCGGGGAAACTCCCAAAATCTATGCTTACCCGTGACCACGGGACAGTGCAAGCGTCTTCAGTGATCACCGGCGCGGGTCTTTCCAGGCTGCCGGTCAGCTGGCACAGCGGGCATCGCCGGACATATTCTTCCAGCATGCTCTCCAGCTCCGGGAACCAGACTTTCTCTCTCATTCTGGCCTTCATTTTTGTGACTCCCTGATGCCCTCCGTGGGCCATTTGTGTCGCCTTATGTCTCAACGCCTGTGGTATCACCAGTCAGGCCCTCTAAGCAGAATCCCGTCGCTTGTGGCGCTGAGTTCGTTCCTTATTTACCACATTTTCGCGGTGTGCTCTCGCTCTTCTGGGCCCCAGGAGTTGGCTTGCCGCAGATAGTTTGCCCATGACCCCTCCTGTACGGCTTTCAGCGTTTTGTTGTAGACTGCGTCTGTGGTAGCCGCCTCCTTGATGTCCTCCAGGGTCATGTTCAGTGGGCAGGCCGCTGTAGACACTAAGTGTACATACTGTTCGACCTCTTCCGTGTTCTCCTGGGTTTCAGTCGGGTCCGGATGTCAAGAACAGAAAATCTGCCGGGTTCTTGGCTCCTGGCCGGTACACTACCTCCATTTCATAGGGTTGCAGCTGAACTGCCCATCTCTCAATGCGCGGCGGTGGGTGAGGTGCCGTCCCTTTGAATAGTGGTACGAGCGGCTGGTGATCCGTGACCATCATGAACGGTTGTCCTTTTAGGTACAGGTGGAAATGGTTGCAGGCCCATTTGATAGCCAGCGCTTCTCGTTCGATTTGGGCATATCTTGTTTCAGTGGGTGTGAGGGACTTGCTGGTGAACGACAGGGCTGCCCATCGACCCGGTTCACGTTCCTGAGCCAGCACGGCGCCGAGTCCCACGGGGCTGGCATCCACCAGGACTTCCGTCCGTTTCGTTGGGTCAAAGTACGCCAGCGTGGCTTCTCCTAGGAGGGCATCTTTTATGCCTTGGAATGCCTCTTCCACTTTCTGTCCCCATTGCCACTTTGCGTCCGATTTTGTAAGGGCTCGTAGGGGTTCCGCTCGCGTGACTAGTCCGGGGATGAATCTCCCGCAGTATGTTGCCATTCCTAGAAAACTGCGCACCTCCGTCGGTGTTGTTGGTGCGGGTGCGTCTTTGATGGATTGTGACTTTCTTGGGTCTACCTGAATGCCTTCCTGGTTGAACACGTACCCAAAGAGCTCCAGGGTAGGTTGGAAGAACTGGCATTTGTCCTTGTGTAGGGTTGCCCCGTGTTCTTTGAGGCGTGTCAGTGTGTTGCGGAGGTGTTTGTAGTGGTCCGCGGCCATCGCCGAGTGGATGAGAATATCATCGCTTACGTTTAGCACACCTGGTAAGCCCGACAGCATTTCTCGTATCGTGTTCTGGAATACTTCCGCCGCTGACGATATTCCAAAATTGAGTCTTTTGTACCTCCGGAGTCCCAGATGGGTGCTGAAAGTTGTAATGTAGCGGCTTTCCTTAGACAACGGGAGCTGGTGGTATCCTGCATTTAAGTCGATCTTTGAGCACCACTTTGATCCATTTACGTCTGCGATGATATCGTCCATTGTCGGTGTGATGTGGCGCTCCCTTCGTATGGCTTTGTTGGGTAATCTCATGTCAAAACAGAGTCGTATCGCTCCTGGCTGCTTAGGCTTTTCTGCGATGACCATTGGGGACACCCAGGGTGTTGGTCCTGACACCTTTTCGATGACGCCTAGCCTTTCCAGGTTCCCTAGCTCCTTTTCAACCAGCGGCCGCAGATGGAAGGGGACTCTCCTGTGTCGCAAGGCGACTGGGGCGACTGTTTTGTCAATGTGTAGTTTGACCGGGACACATCTGATGCGTCCGAGGCCTTGGAATAGCTAAGGGAACTGGTTGAGCAGCTCTTCTACTTGGTGGGTCTGTATCCTCCTTGCGAAAGAGATCAGACCCAGGTCTTCTGTGGTGTGGCTGCTTATTAGGGTGTCTGCTTCTCTATCGATGACGTGGATCATCGTCATTTCTTCCAGGCCGTCTGCCTTGACGGGGACTGTGATTTTCCCTTTCAGCGGAAGAGGGGTGTCCGCTCCATATGCATAGATTCACAGGCGAGCAGGGCCTTAGGCGTCGATAGTGTTGAAGGCCCATAACGTTCACTGTGGCGCCCGTGTCGATGACTGCTTGCACTTCCGTTCCTCCCATGGGTACAACACACGTTGGTTGAGGCCTGCGGCATAACTTGAGTTCCCGCGCGAACTAAATCAGGTACGCCTCCTCTTCGTCATCGTCCGATGACTCTTCACTCGTCTCCTGGTATCTCCTCCCTTTTCTCTTCGGTTCTTCCGGGGGCCTCCCCTCTGTTACCGATAGTTGCCGTACTGCCTTTGTCGGGGGCCTTCGGTTTTGGAACTCGCGGCTTCTAGTGCGCCTTCGGGATACGGATGCAAAATGGTTGGGTCTTCCGCAGTTGGTGCACGTTTTTCCTTGCACGGGGCAGTCTTTCGCGGCATGTGGATCGTGCCCACAATACCCACACCTTTGTTTTGTCCCTTCCGGTTTTGAATTTCTAGATGAGTCCCCTCTTGGTTTGACTCGGATAGCGACTGCACGTTCTGTTTTAATGTTCCTGGACCGTCCTGAAGGTTTGATGAGCGCTTGGTCCATCTCATTCGCTCTGGCTGCTGACAGGTCATGTGACCTTGCTAGTACTAGCATGTCCTCGAGTGCGATTTTCAGTTGGCGAAGGATGAGCCCTCTTAGCGTCTTATCTCGGCACCCCTGTATTAGTTGTGCGCGTATTTCTTTTAGCTGGTTGTCTTCTGTGCATGTGCTGGCGAGCTCACGCAGCCGGGCATAGAATACGTCCATCGATTCCCCTTCTCTTTGCCGGGCTTGGCACAACTTAAACCGTTCGAAATCTGGGTTCAATTGTGGATCAAAGTGGGCATCGAGGGCGGCTACCACCACGTTGTAATCAGCGGCTGCTCCTGTGTTGGGCAAATGCTTGAATAGCTTGAAGATTTCGTCCCCTGCGTAGTGCAGGAGCAGGGACCTTTATACTGCGTCGTCCGTCTCCCTGGTCGCGATGAAATAGTTGTTGAGCCGTTCTATCCAGATCTTCCATCGGGGAGACGCTGTCGCAGGGTCTTCTAGTTCACTGAACGGGGGTAGGACTCCCGATGCCACGTGTTGGAACGGAATGTGAGCTGGCGCTGCTGCTTGGCCAGGTCCAGCCCCTGGACCTGGTGCGGCCCCTTGGTCGTTGTCGGCCATCGTGCTTGCTATTGGTGGCTGCCTTGACTTTGTGGGGCAGGTGGTGTGTCCCTCTCCTGCTGGCTTGCTGTGTCAGGTGTAGCGCCTCAGTGTGCACCGAGAGCTCTCTTTCCCCCCTACACTTTGGGGTATTGAGGAGCTGTTGCAGTTCGGTGGCAGTGTCCTATACCAGGGGTGTGCTGTGGGCCTGTGTACCTTCACAGTGCAGGTTCCCTTCCCCCTTTTGCCTTCCTTTTGGATTGTTAAAGTTTTTTTTTTTCCTCCTCTCCCACTGCTGTCCTTGGGGCCCACTTTGGAATTTTCCTGCTTCTATTCGGGTGATTTTGGGCCTCTTGTTCACTATCCGCACCCACAATGACTTGGCTGGCGGTTGTACAGGGTGAGTGTTTGGGGCAGCACTCACCCTGTGGCTGGACCTGACCTCAGCGGTGCCGCGTGGTCTCGGGCCATCGCTTAGGCCTGGCGCACGTGCACGTGCGTTGGTCTCCGGCGCTCCGATCTTCGTGTGCCGAATTCCGTGTGCAGCGGCGCTCGGCCGCTGGTGCGCGGGTCGTTGTCCATCCCACCCTCGTCGCCAGTATGATGTGGCCCCGACTCGGGCCTTGGGAGCAGGGGGAGCAAGGTCGCGCTGCGCGGGTACACGCAATCACTGGAGCGGCTCCCTTTATTTACACCCCGCAGGCCACGCCTGGCCCGCGGATGATGTGGAGCGGTCTGGGGACAACTAGACCGTCAGATGTTACACTTGTAAAAATGAAGTACCAGGGCCCATGGTTTTTCAGAGACGTTTACTACTGCTGGCGCCACCAACAGCTCGTGCATTACTGCAGAATGCCAGTGCCAGCATTTACTTGTTGTTGATCACAATCAAACAAGTGTGACATTTTTAACTATTTCAGGTCCCCTCATTCTGTAGGGGTGGCCCGGAAGTGCTAGTTTCATCATTTGTTTCAAATAGTTACATGCTTCACTGATGTACTCTGCTAGAAAATGACACACAGCATCAATACGTGGTGGTGGACTTATATGTGTGCTAGTGTTTAGAAATAAGTACCTTTGCTGAGCGCCGGCAAACATTGGCACAAATTAAACACTGGTTTTGAGAGCAGGCGATTTTCCAGGGACAACAAATACTGTCGTGTTGCCACAGCTGGACGTACATTCGCTCATTTTCCTTAGAAAGCAGACGGAGTTCCACAAGTCACCTGTTTTACTTGCTGACTCCAGCACCCTCGCAGGGTTCACCAGCATTCTCTGCACTGCACCTCTCAGGATTATGTCCTGGGGAACTTCAGATGAATGTTTCCTACATAACAGCGCCGAGGGACAGTCAGGCACCGCCTGCATCCTCTGTCAGTGTTTTCCTTTGTCAAGAGGTTTGCCTATGGAGTTCTGAAGACTAGTACACAGCTGTAAATGTTGCCACTCCGATTTCTAAAACAAGTATTGGTAAAGCCAATAGGTCTCGCCTATGCGCGAGAATATATGATGATACATCGCATGCCATTACATTGCATTGCATTACAACGCGGTTGTTACAACGCAAGTGTTGTTACAACGACTTGCCCTTACAATGCAAACTTTTACCACGCTTGCCATTACAACGCAAATGCATGCGTGGTAAAGGCATATACTTGGTAAAAGTTGTTAAGGTAAGTTAATGTAAATATATTTATATATCTACATATTTTTTTCACCCCCCAGAAACCCTTCGATTACCCTTACTACCCCAATACCCAGATCTCCCTAAATTTCCAAAATTACCCTTACTACCCCAGTACCCATGCCCCCTGAACCCTAAAATTACTCATGGCACCCCAAAACCCTCCCTGAACCCCAAAATTAACCTTTGCACCCCAAAACCCAAACATACCCTGAACCCTAAAATTACCCCAGGCACCCCAAAAACCTAAACCCAACCTGAACCCTAAAATTACCCATGACGCCCCAAAACCCATACCCACAATGAACCTCAACATTAACCCTGGCACCCCAAAACCTGAACACACCCTGAACCCTAAAATTACCCTGGCACCCCAAAACCCAAACCCACCCTGAACCCCAAAGTTAACCCTGGCACCCAAAAACCCAAACACACACTGAACCCTAAAAGTAACCCTGGCACCCCAAAACCCAAACACACCTTGAAACCCTAAAATTACCCCTAGCACCCCAAAACCCAAACTCACCCTGAACCCTAAAATTACCCATGGCACCCCAAAACCCAAACTCACCCTGAACCCTAAAAGTACCCCTGGCACCCCAAAACCCATACCAACCCTGAACCCTGAAATTACCGATGGCACCCCGTACCCACCCTGAACCCTAAAATTACCCCAGCCACACCAAAACCCATACCCACCCTGAACCCTAAAATTAACTGTGGCACCCCAAAACCCAAACTCACCCTGAACCCTAAAATTACCCCTGCCACACCAAAACCCAAACCCACCCTGAAACGTAAAATTACCCTTGCTACCCTAAAACCCATCCTCACCTTAAAACTACCCTTGGCACCCCATAACCAAAATCCACCCTGAACCCTAAAATTAACTTTAGACCCCAAAACCTATACCCCTACACCCCAAATTCCAAACCCACCCTAAACCCTATACTTACCTGTAAAACACATATGCCTTTACCATTCATGCCTTTACAACGAAATTCGGGTAAAGTGGAGTGGGGTAGATTGGCATACAGTGGAATGGGAATAGAATGGAGTGGGGTGGATTGGGGAAGATTTGAGTGGGGGAGGTGGGCGGATGAGTGTGGTAGATTGGAGTGGGGTAGATTGGTGTGGAGTGGGGTTGATTGGAGTGGAGTAGATTAGAGTGGGGTAGATAGGAGTAGGCTGGATCAGGAAAGACTGGGGTAGAGTGGCGTGGGATAAATTGGAGTAGATTGGAGTGGAGTGGGGTAGATTGGGGAAGAGTGGAGTGGATTGGGGCAGATTGGGTCGGTGTGGGGTAAACTGGAGTGGAGTTGGGTAGATTGGAGTGGGATCAATTGTGTGGATTATAGTAGGGTAGAATGGAATGGAGTGGGGTAGATTGAAGTAATTTGGAGATGGGTAGATTGAGGCAGAGTGGAGTGGGATAGATGGGGGTTTGGTAAATGAGAGTGGTGTGGGGTAGATTGGGATGGGGTGGGTTATATTGGAGTTGGAGTAGATTGCCGTGGGGTAGATTGGATTGGGAGTGGGGGTAGATGGAATCGGGGTGCATTGGGGTGGAGTGGAATAGATTGGAGTGGAGTGGGTGTAGATTGGAGTGGAGTAGAGTGGAGTGGGATTCATTGAGCAGATTGGAGAGGTAAAATGGGTTAGGGTGGGGTAGATTGGAATGGAGCAGATTGGGGTAGATTGGAGTGGGGAAGATTGGATGGGGTGGATTGGAGTAAGGTAGTTTGGGGTGGAGTGGGGTAGGGTAGATTGGAGTGACATGGAGTGGGGTGTAGTGGGTCAGATTGGACTGGAGTGGGGTGGATTTGGGTGGCATGTGGCAGATTGGAGTGAAGTGGAGTGGGGTAGATTGGGTAGAGTGGAATGGAGTGTGGCAGATTGGGGAAGAGTGGAGTGGGGTGGATTGGAGTGGGTAGATTGGAGTGGGGTAGAGTAGGGTTGAGTGGAGATGGGCAGATTATAGTGGATTTGGATAGACTGGAGTGGAGTAGAGATTGGGGTGGAGTGAGATAGACTGGGGAAGAGTGGAGTGGGGTAGATTAGGGCGGTGTGGAGTGGGATAGATTGGGTGGATTAGAGTAGGGTAGTATTGAATGGAGTGGGGTGGATTGGAGTGGAGGAGATTGAAAGAGATGATTGGATTGAGGTAGTTTGGAGTGGAATAGATTGGAGGGGAGTGAGGTGGGGTAGATTGGAGTGCAGTGGAGTGGGGTAGATTAGAGTGAAGTGGGGAAGATAGGAGTGGAGAGGAGTAGACTGGAGTGGGATAGATTAGGGTGGAGTGGAGTAGAGTGGAGTGGGATAGATTTAAGTGAGGTAAATTGGGTTAGGGTGGGATAGATTGGAGTGGATTAGATTGGGTTGTATTGTAGTAGGGTAGATTAGAGTGGATTGTGGTGGAGTAGATTGGAGTTGAGTTGGATAGAGTGGTGTGTGGTAGACTGGGCTGGGGTAGTTTTCAGTGAGGTAAATTGGGTTAAGGTGGGTGTAGGAGAGTAGGATCTGCACATATGTTGCCCCCACTTTTTTTCTGATGTCTACACTGGTTTCTGGCTATAGTCTGGCTGGGTCCCTGCTAATCAGGGCCCCAGCCTCTCTGTTCTCTCTAAACAACTTGGAGCGCATATTAGATGCACTAGTGATTGGATGCTGTGGTACCTTATGAGCCCCTAGTATATGGTACCTTAGGTACCAAGGGCATAGGTACTTCACAGGCCTACCAGGGGCTGAAGCATGTGTTATGCCACCCCTGGGAAGCAGACTAAATCTGACACCACAGACCTGCTACTGTAGCCTGGGTGAGGTAGTGTAAGCACTCCTCACTGAGTTATAGGTTCCCTATATCTCACCTTATACGCACATATAAACCAATCAGTCACCCCTAAGGCAGGCCCTATCGATCCCGAGGGCAAGGTGCGTGGTTTACATGTGAGGGGGTGCCTCTGCCTGAGCAGGGCCCCTCTGCAGCCCTCAGAGTCTATTCTCTGTGGCTGTTTGTGGATGCGATTAAACCACATACTCTTAAGTGCATTATAACCTAGCGGTAAATGCTAACTTTGGGATGGCTGCATCAAAACATGTTGTGTTTGGTGTCAAACGCATTGGAATCATACCCCCACACCAGTAACTGGTGTGGGAGTTTGATCCCACCCTTCTAGAGGGATAGACATGTACCTACTGTGGAAACATGGTAGAATCCTGAAGAGCCCTGGCATCACAAAATGGATGTCACCAGCACAGACACTGGCCTGCCCTCCTGCTGCTGACTGAAACTCGCAGTGGAGGAGGCCCAACAATAGGAATCCTGTCACAGGGAGATGTAACCACCTTCCAGACAGGATTTAGTGTATTGGGGTTGGGTGGGTGCACTCCTAGAGTGCTTTGAAGTCCTGCACTGAGGGAGCAGTAGGCTCCTCTGTGCATATGCCAGCTCAAATCGGTTCAGGGGCTACCAGCCCCTGCTCTGGCATGAAACTGGACAAAGGGAAGTGGGTGTAACCACCCACTCCCCTGACCCTCCCATAGGAGTGGTAATAGAGCTAGTCCCTCCCTTTCCTTTAGTATAAGATAGGGAACCCTTGCCTTTGTAAGTTAGATATCCCTGGACGACGCTTTACAAGAAGAATCCTGGACCTTTTACGTTCCACTACCTTTGGAAGACCGAAGAATCTCCCTTGGAGTCAAGGAGTGACTCCCCTGCTTGGCAGGCACCAAAACTTTGAATCAGCAGTCACAAACTTTCCCACTCCCGCCGGAGTCCGAAGTCCCTGCAGCCCCGGAAGTAGATTTTCTGACCTCTCGACGGCCATTGTGAGCCCCCAGCAAACCTGAGGCGAGTGGACCCCACGAGTGAGGAGGAACAGCAATACCCGGGTACCATGCACTATTGTCAAGTGCAACCCTTTCACGACATTCTACGAACTTGTGCATTGTACCACGTGTGGTCCAAGCCTCCAGCAAGATTTCCCTTGAAAATCAGAGGCCTACCTCATCCTGAGTGACCGTGGGCTCCTGTGAAGCGAATCCTCATGAGGTGTCTTTGCGATCCCTTGCCAGCTGGCTTGTGGGTCTCCTGAAGACTTTTTCATCAAACCAAAGGGCTCCCCTGGTTGCTCCAGGCCTGCCCTGACTTACCTTTGCTGGGTGAGTACCTCAGACCTTGCTGGTCTTCACCACTGACTTTCTTCACTTTCCACAAGACTTGCTGTTGCCAAGGCTTGTTGGCTCCAATCCGGTTGCTGACACCTTAGTAAGCTGCAGACTTTGGGGGACACTCTGAATCCAGCTCCTGGTCATCTTCGATGCCTCCTGGACCTCGTGGCTGCAGAATCAAAGCACCCATGATCACCTGAAATCACCCGATGACTGTGGGCATCCATCTTCCTGGGCCCGGGTCACTGGCAAGTGACTTTGAACACTGTCTCCTTTGCTTTCAGGTCTTCCTTCTTCTGAATCCAGCCTTGGATTCCACCGGACACTTCTCCAGTCTTCACAAGCAGCAAAACTTCTCCGGCTTCCATTGAAAACGACGCCGCAACCCGACACCAAAAGACACCTATGCACCCGGCATCCCTGGGTGAGGTAACTCATGCACTCCAGTGCTCCTGTGTGTGTTGGTCCTCGAATTACTTACCTTGTAAGTGGCTTGCTTGTAGACTCTTCCGAAGTACCCTAAAACTTTAAAAATTCAACTGCGACTTGCTCCATTGAAATCAATAGGGAACCCGCGGCTGTGTTCTCACACTGCACGCGTCTCTCGTGGGTCCTTTACTTACCTGCCTTGGGTAGAATAGTGAGGCCCCAGCGATTCTGAAGGCCCTAGGCCTTGTCCCCTTGCAAGTCGACATTCTTATACCTCTTTTTTAGTATATGGTCTGGTACGCCCCTAGGGCCCCATCCGTATAAGTGCTTAATTTGTTGTGAAACATTGATTTGTGCATTTGTTCCTGACTTCTAATCTCATAAAGAGATTAGTAGAGTGTGTCTAGAAATAAATACATATATATTTTATATATATACCAGTGTGGTGTCCTTTCATTTGGTAATTCAAGAGATTATAAGGTAAAACAAGCTGCTTTACATTCCTCTGAGACTTAGCCTGAAGGCTGCTCTCCACAGCTACCACTAGGATAGCTTTCTTTAAAAGGTTGTCTTAAACCTATCTACCATAAGAGTCGAATTGGACTGGTGCAAGGTGGCCACTTTAACTAGTGACCAGCATATGCCAGGCCAACTTCTCACAGTGGGGTTGATTGGAGTGGAGCAGATTGGGGTAGATTGGACTGGGGTAGATTGGAGTGGGGCAGATTGGATGGGGTAGATTGGAATATGGTAGTGTGTGGTGGGGTAGAATTGAGAGGGGTGGGGTGGGGTGAATTGGGTGGATTTGGTAGATTGGAGTGAAGTGGCGTTTGGTAGATTGGGTTAGAGTGGAATGGAGTGTGGTAGATTGGGGTAGAGTGGGGTGGATTGGAGTGGGTAAATTGGACTGGTTAGATTGGGGTTGAGTGGAGTAGGGTAGATTAGAGTAGATTTGGATAGATTGGAATGGAGTAGAGATTGGAGTGGAGTGAGATAGACTGGGGAAGAGTGGAGTGGAGTGTGGTTGATTAAGGCGGTTTGGAGAGGGGTAGATTGGGTGGATTAGAGTAGGGTAGATTTGAATGGAGTGGGGTAGATTGGATTGGGGGAGATTGAAAAGGGATGATTGGAGTTGGGTCGTTTGGAGTGGGGTAGATTGGAGGGGAGTGGGGTAGATTGGAGTGGAGTGGGGTAGATTAGGCAAGAGTGGAGTGCAGTAGAGGGAGGTAGATTAGAGTGGAGAGGGGTAGATAGGCGTGGAGAGGAGTAGATTGACGTGGGATAGATTAGCATGGAGTGGGGTAGAGTGGAGTGTGATATATTGGAGTGGTATAGGGTAGATTGGAGTGAAGTGGGGTATATTGGAGTGGAGTGGGAGATACTGGAGTGAGATAGATAGGAGTGGGGTCGTTTGGAGTGGGATAGATTTGAGTGGAGTACATTGGAGTGGAGTTGGATAGAGTGGTGTGGGGTAGATTCGGGTGGAGTTTGGTAGAATGGAGTGGGGTAGATTCAAGTGTGGTAAATTGAGTAGGGTGGGTAGATTGGAGTGGAGTAGATTGGGTACATGAGAGTGGGGGTAGAGGAAAGTGGAGTGGAGTTGGATAGATTGGAGTGGGGTTGAGATTGGAGTGGAGTGAGATAGATTGGGGTTGAGTGGAGTGGGATAGAGTGGAGTGGGGTAGATTAGGGTGGAGTGGAGTAGGGTAGATTGGGCGGATTAGAGTAGGGTAGATTTGAATGGGGTGGGGTAGATTGGAGTGGGGGGTTGAAGAGGGTTGATTGGAGTGGGTTCATTTGGAGTGGGGTTGATTGGAGTTGGGTGAGTTAGAGCATGGTGGAGTAAAGTGGGGTGGGGTGCAGTAGATTGCAGTGAGGTGGGGTGGCTGGGGTAGATGGGGTAGTGTGAGTTAGGTTGAAGTGGAGTAGATTGCAGTAGAGTGTGGTAGATTGGAGTGGAGTGGGTTAAATTGGAGTGGGGTAGATTGGTAAATTGGAGTGCGAAGGGGTAGATTGGAGTGGGGTGGGGTGGAGTGGGTTAAATTGGAGTGGAGTGGGGTAGATTTGAGTGGAGAGTGATATATTGGAGTAAAGTAAATTGGAGTGGGGTAGATTGTCGTGAAGTAGGGCATATTGGAGTTGAGTGTGGTAGATTGGAGTGGAGAGTGATAGATTGGAGTGAGGTAGATTAAGGTGGTGTGGGGTAGAGTGGAGTGTGGTAGATTGGGTGGATTGAAGTGTGGTAGACTGGAGTGGAGTGGGGTATATTGTGATAGATTGGAGTGGGGTAGATTGTGGTGAAGTGGGGTAAACTAGAATGGAGTGAGGTCACTTACACTGGGTTAGATTGGAGTGGAGTAGATTGGAGTGCAGTCGGGTAGATTGGAGTGGAGTGGGTTGGATTGGAGTACTTGAAGTGGGGTGGATTGGGGTACATTGTAGTCGTGTAAATTGGAGTGAAGTGGGGTAGACTGGGGTAGATTGGAGCAGAGTGGCATAGATTTGAGTGGGGTGCAGTAGATTGGGGCGGAGTGGGTGGATTTGATTGGGTTAAATTGAGTGGAGAGGGGTAGATTGGAGTGGAGTGAAGTAGATTTGAGTGGAGTAGAGTGGGGTAGATTGGAGTGGATCAAGTGTAATGGGGTGAATTGGAGTGTAGTGGGGTAGATTGGAACATAGCAGAGTGGATTGGGGTAGATTGGCATGGAGTGGGATAGATTCGGTTAGAGTGGGGTAGATTTGAGTGGGGTGGAGCAGATTAGAGTGGGGTTGGTAAATTGGGGGGGTAGATTAGAGTAGAATAGATTGGGGTAGATTGTAGCGAAGTGGGGTGGGGTACATTAGAATATAGTGGAGTGGGATAGATAGGGGTGGATTGGGTTAGGTTGGAGTGGGGTAAGTGGTGTGGAGGGGTGTAGTGTGGAGTGGCGTGTTGTGTTGTTGAGTGAGTGGCATACATTGGAGTGCAGTGGAGTCATGTGGTGTGTCATAGTGTGTCTTAGAGTGGAGGGGCGTAGAGTGAAGTGGCATGTTGTGGAGTTGATCGTCATAGAATGGAGTGGTGTGGCATAGAGTGGAAGGGCATAGAGTGGAGTGGCGTAGTGAGGAGTATACATGGTGTGGTAGCACACTGCCACAACAGACAACACATGTTAATTTGAAATTACCATTATATTTGCACAGAAAATGGTTTGCTGCACACAAACAATAATGTATGCAAATGACATCACCTAGTGTACTGATGTGTTTTGATCGTATTCAAATATTCGTTTCCACCACACAGAATAACAAAATAATGTGCTTTATTTATACTAATTCTGATATATTCTGAACCATCAGCATAGTTCATTTTGAAAGAAAAACTTTTTGTTATGTGTTAAAAAGGAAAGCAACATCCTACACCCTTGCTTCTTACATGGATACTCAGCAGGATTGTCACAAATTCTCTTACTTTGAAGTCAGAGAAAGAAAAGCAAACACCAAGCTCCCTCGGAAGAGAGAGATTAACATTTGACCTCTGTCTTTGAATGCACAGCAAATATGACTAGATAAGGACAAGATTTAAAGGTCTGTTTACAGAAAGCAAAATTGTGGACGAATACAATAAACAAGGTTTGGGCAACACATAGCCAATCTTAAGCACCAGGCGGAATGCATTCCTAAGGAAGCTTTCTGAATGTCCCCAAGATGTCTTTAGCAAACCAGACGTGCGCTGTCTGGTAGGTTTCAACCTGATGAGTAAGACTTCAGGGCAAAGACAAAGAAACCCTGACGACAATATGCACTTTTCTGTAAAATAGAATACAAGGGCTGGAAAAAACCAAGATCTCTGGTTTGCATTCAGAGTCCTCACTAAAACAATAAATAACAAAGGCCTGCTGCAGTGAAAAAACAAATCAAAACAATTGCTTTCTGTATACAGTATAACTATGGAATGTAAAAAGTTCCTCATGCATTGCAATGCACGCAGTTCATAGGAGGTGGAATGATACATCAAACAGCCAATAAATAGTATGAGGTGAGGGAGAAATACTTTTGTGAGTACTCTATGTATATTCTTTAATTTTGGTAACAGTAGGTTTTTTCGCACACCTATGCTACCTAGCCTGACCTAAAAAGAAAAGATTTCTAAATGAAAGGTGTCTTAGAATACCAAAAAGAGACAGCAACATTGTATAATGCCAGCTGGTGCAACTTGTTTTTGGCATGGAAAAATATATAGCCATTCAGGGCTATGTACCAATTTTGCAAATTAAATGTAATGTAATTTTGTATGCAAGTAGAATATTAAAAGAGAATTTTGTTCAAATTTAATAGCATGTGTAAATTACTGCCCAGCTGATTAGCATACATTGTTTAAGCTCCCTAGACTGAAACTCTGGTTCGATTTGTAAATCTACATGTACTTGCTGGTTACATGTAGATGTTTGCCGAAAGCAAATAACCTACTGTAGTGTGTAGCAGGACAGAAAATGTTTGATCCACGGGCTACAAAAGTGCCTCTGTAAAAAGTGCCCTAACCGACTGGCCTATGGGGCACATGCATCAAAGTAGGGAATTGCGAATCCTTAATAGTGATTATTAAGGAATTGCTATTAGGGAGTCGCAATTACCTATGCATGTAGGTTTCGCAAAAAAACAATTGCGATTCCTACATATTCCTTAATAGCGAATCGCAAATTGCGATTCGCTATTAAGGAATGCCTTCCTATTCATTTCTATGGGCCTAGAGACCTAGAGGCCCATTGAATGAATGGGAAGGCATTAGCAATTCGCGAGTACCAAATAGGTGCTGGCAAATTGCGAATGCAATTTCAAGGGTGATAGGGGGCCAAAAGGCCACCTTGTTGCACCCCCAAAACAGGTAAGTGTGCACATTTGGCACACATACATGCCATAAGGGCATGTGTGTGTGCCACATGGCACTTAGAAAAATGTAATAAAGTGCATTTTTCAAAGGATTTGGTATTTACCACCAACTTGAAGTTGGTGGTAAATTGCGATTCCTTAATGCAGGGTCGCAATTTTTTCATGCTTCCTGCATTGAATTGAGGGAATCACAAATTTCGATTCCGTAAATGCATTTGCAAAATAGATAATCGCAAAAATTGCGATTCCCTATTTTGCGGTTTGCTTTGGGCTTGAGGCATCCAAATGGCAAAATACCGGTTGCAAAGGGGCCGATTCTGCGAATCGGCCCGTTTGCGACCGGTATTTTGCTTGATGCATGTGCCCCTAAATTTTTAGCATTTAAAAATGTGAACTACAGATTACATTCAGTGCTCTGTTGTAAGCACATTAACCCTGTAAGATGTTTTATGATAAATTAGACCTGTGACCAACTTTTTACAGAGGTCTCTCTGTTGCGAGTGCATTAGCCACCAGAGCTAGTGTGTCAGTCTTATGCCCTGAGCTACTTTGCCATGAATAGACTGAGTTGCTATGGTTTGTTCATGGGGTGCGGAAGCTTTCTAAGCAATTGTACCAGCCAAAACTCTTGAACAGAAGCAATAGCTGGTAAGATAGCTTAATGGTTAATGTTTCTATAATGATCCTACAATGGTAAACTGATGCAGCTTGTAGGTCAAATGCAACCCTATAAAAAATCACTCAGTGGTAACATTAGAAACAAGTATTGGCATAGCCAATAGGTCTCGCTTTTGGGACCTTATAAGTGAATAGCCATGCAATACTTGATGTTGTTTAATGTAGGATATTGTGCTGGATAACTAAACATTTATAATGTCCCAAAGGCGACACCTATTGGCTATGCATTGTGGGGCCTTATAAGTGTTTAGGTAGAGCTATTGACTTTGGCAATGTTTCTAAGCTGTGCTGTAGAGAAGTGTGGCTGCTGTGCAGTATGCTGAGAAGTTGAAATTAAAAAGTGTAAGAAGCACTGAGTGATGCTGTGGTGTTGTTGAGTGATGATGTGCTGGCCCTGAGTTATGCTGTGGTGGCGTTGAGTGAAGCTGTGCTGGCCCTGAGTGATAGTGTGGTGGCCCTGAGTGATGGTGTGGTGGTGCAGACTGATGCTGTTGTGATGCTGATTGATGCTGTTGCGTTGCAGATTGATGCTGTGGTAGTGCTTAGTGATGCTGTTGTGTTACTGAGTGATGCTGTTGTGTTACTGAGTGATGCTGTTGTGTTCCTGAGTGGTGCTGTGGTGGTGCTGAGTGATGCAGTGGTGAAGGTGCGTGATCCTGTGGTGGCCCTGAGTGATGCTGTGGTGGTGCTGAGTGATGCTGTGGTGGTGCTGATTGATGCTGTGGTGGTCCTGAGTGATGCTGTGGTGGTGCTGGGTGACGCTGTGGTGGTGCTGACTGATGCTGTTGTGGCGTTGAGTGATCCTGTGCTGGCCCTGAGTGATGATGTGGTGGCGCTGAGTGATGCTCTTGTGGCCCTGAGTGATATTGTTGTGTCCCTGAGTGATGCTGTGGTGGTGCTGAGTGATGTTGTGGTGGTGCTGAGTGATGCTGCGGTGGTGCTGAGTGATGCTGTGGTGTTTTTGAGTGATGCAGTCTTGGCCTTCAGTGATGATGTGGTGTCGCTGAGTGATGTTGTTGTGGCCCTGAGCGATACTGTTGTGGCCTTGAGTGAAGCTGTGGTGGTGCTGAGTGTTGCTGTTGTGTATGTGTATGTGGAGTGATGCTATGGTGTTTGAGTGATGGTGTGGTGGTGCTGAGTGATGCTGTTTTGAAGGTGAGTGATGCTGTGGTGGCCCTGAGTGATGCTGTGGTGGTGCTGAGTTATGATGTGGTGGTGCTGACTGATGCTGTGGTGGTGCTGAGTGATGCTGTGGTGGATTTGAGTGATGCTGTGGTGGTGCTGAGTGTTGCTGTGGTGGCGCAGAGTGATGCTGTGGTGGCGCTGAGTGATGTTGTTGTGGCCCTGAGCGATATTGTTGTGGCCTTGAGTGACGCTGTGGTGGTGCTGAGTGTTGCTGTTGTGTATGTGTATGTGAAGTTGTCATTCGTATTTTGGGTATGGTTTTTTTTGTGGTCCGTGCCACGTTAAGCACATAGATACCCAGTTATTCAGCATGTTCTGTGCACTGTTTTTTGTATTGTGGGTTATAATGGAAAATAATAAAAATCTGACTCTACTGGGATTTGATGAGCAGTTAGGTGTCATATCCCACTATATTCGATCTGGGTCTTTAAGTAGTTTATAAAACCGATTTCTCGTCGGGAAGCGTGTTTAATTTCTCAGACGAACATCCTTTCCCTGATGCTTTGAGCCAAAGTCCAGTGGTTCAACCTCCCACTTACCAGAGCTTGCGAATAGCTGGAAGCCTACAGATTAGGTCACAGATTGGTGGAGGACCATGTTTACAAAGGGGTTAAGGAGCCCCTCAGAGGTTACAAACTAAAATCATTGGTTTAAGACTTTTGTATTGAGAAAGCGTATTGGTAAAACGTAGAAAACAGCACTATAAGAGCAGCAGCAGTGAGAGCTTCAGTCGGTTTGTAGGAAACGTAAGACCACTTTGTCACGGATGGTGCAGCAATATATCACGGATGCCAGCAGCTAAATGCTTATTTCCAGCTATGCTCTCAGTAATGGTCAAGCAGAAAGCAAAAAATAAAGGCATGCACGCACATAGCCACTTAAACAAGCGCTAAAACACCTGGGTAAATACATTTAAAAAAAGCAAAAAAGGTAGAAGGAAAGAGAACAAGCTGTAGCCCGGTAACTGACGAGGAGGGAGGGGGAGAAGGGAGGGGTAGTAGAAGGGAGGGGGTAGTGAGAGCAGAGAGCAGGGGGAGGAGGAGCATAGAAGGAAAGAGAACAAGCTGTAGCCCGGTAACTGACAAGGAGGGAGGGGGAGAAGGGAGGGGGTAGTGAGAGCAGAGAGCAGGGGGTGGAGGAGCATAGAAATAAAAGTGATTTGCGCACTGTAAAGCTGAATGAACCATGACAGAAAGCCAGATGGCAGCTCTGCTGGTAACCACACGCGTAACCGCAAGCTTGAGGCCAGCAAAAGCGTGTGGTTGGACTTTTAAAAGCCCACTTACTAAATGTCTCGCCAGGGCAGCGCATGCGCTGGCTCAGGCGAGACCTAAAAACAGCTGAATTAATTTGTTTGAAAGTAAAAGTAGAAGTTGAGTATTGGAAACATTGCAGGAGAATTGCAACAAACGTCTAATCTTTTGGAAATGCTTTGGCACTATAGGCCGCCTGGCGAGTTGCCTGTAATCTCCTTTGGGCTTGGTGACAGGAGTTACTGGATCCAATTGGTTGAGCGGTGGACTACCGTTTGCCTGTCACCATTTATGTATCACAAAACAATACATACAATGCCTCAATCACTCGCTTTTGGTTAACGTTAACCATCCAATCTACCAACTATGCTACTTACTGCTGTTGTCATTTTGCACATCATTTCTATTTTAAAAAATTCTGTTGGTTGAATAAATAAACAAACACAAAAATAAATAATAGCACATGGTCTTTTTCACACCAACACTTGCACTTAACAAAACAATCTAATTTAAGAGAAACATGTGCGGCATTTGAGCTTTTAATCCACCATAGACCTCAATATACTGTTCCACGTTAAGACAATAACTCTTTGGGCACACTTGTTGGAAACAAATAAAGCTTTGGAATAGGGATAACTCCATTGATGGTCAATTCACGTGGCAGCATCAGCTACCAGTACAGCTTCTGTGTCTGCAGCAGGCCAGGGTAGGCTTCAGCTCTTGGATATGAGACTCCACCTGCATTATGTTCTACCACCTTATGGAGTTTTCTATCATGACCTATAAAAATTTTGAATCCAGGGTATCAACTACAACTAGATCAATGTACGTATATGCTACATTTACGTACTTTGATATCGTAAATCGATACTTGCCTGGTATATACTCACTTTGATGATATAGTGGTCAGTATTCTGCATTTAATATTTTTATATTTTTGTCCTTGTTTTAACACACAACCGGCATTACATTTAAATGTGCACAACCACTGGTGGGTCATGGGTACTTTATGGTGCCATTGGATAGTCCTTCAAAGAGACCTAGACAACGCCATCATATTTGCCCAGAGGAACATAGAATCACTTGTAATGCAAACTGTGCATTATTCTTGAGCTTGCTGAACAGGCGGTAGCACATTCCTTTGTTTCATATGTGTGATGCTTATATCTATGATATGATATCAGTGTCAAAAGTTGTGATTGCCGAAATTTTCACATTCGAATAGAGGGATATTTTACTTCTTTGTTTCTTGAATGAGGCAATGTGCAGCATCAAAAAAGAAGAGAAAGGGGTGTGAAGTAACATATATTGACATTCTAGAACAAATGTGGCACCATAGCACATTAACATCCTCCTCTTTGTCAATCCAATAGCCTCTGGAATAACAGAGATTCCGCTATCCCTTGCGTAGACTGAAAGACTCCAATACGGGATTGGAGCTTTGAGGTTAGAGTCTTTGCTTACTTCTGGCAGGAATCTCCTAAATGATGGAAATATAAGGAAGTTGGTGCCATATACATTCAGAGATCATTACCGGGCCAGCAGATCGTGCTACTTTAGTAGGGTTGAGGTTGTCGAGCCACAGCAAAATCTGGTAAGGTGTTTAGAATGTGCAAAATACAAATTATCCCAATTAGAATTCTTGGATTAAATGTTTCTCACTGATGTCTGTTAGATATCCTGCAAACATTTCTGGATGTTACTATTGAGTCAACTACCCCCACTTATTTTGTATTTTAAAAACCTTGTAATTGGTTTCTTGAGTAAAGTGCATCGAAACAATCAGAAACATTTCTTGAGGCACACACAGTTCCAATGTATCTTCACAACAAACAGCATTACAGTGACGGGGAGGGGGTCAGCATTCTGGTCGGGGGGAGGATATCACCCTAAACATGCACAGAGATAATGCAATTTTCCCCATTTGCGAGACATGAGCCAGCACCACAACAGCCAAATTGTAATCAACAGGGCATATCAATATCATCCATATCCCCAGTTTCCTCTCCATGGCTCCCAATTTTTTTCGAATTTAAGGGGACATCCTCATCCCTCATATATAACTTTTTCCGCCCCATGCACCAATCCATGTCTCTGCTCCACTGTTTAGTTGTGAGTATAGTTCTCACTCGCCAAAATCTAGCCACATTTCACCAAGCCAATGTCATCCCCACATTGCAAACGACATCCATGACTACTGGAAAAATGAATAACACCAACAGGAGGACCAGCAGCAAGTTTTGCTGAATCTTGGCTGGGTAAATGAACTGATTTATCCGGCCCTTGGTACTGTCTACCATGAGTGATCAAAGTCCCATGATGTGGGTTCTTTAAAACCCACAGTACTTGCTGTTGGCTTTATCAAAGATCATAGGTGCAGAAGGGAAGATACTATGGGATGAGATGAACGCTAAGAAAATATGGATTAAGGGAGGTAGGAAACCGGTGAAGAAGGACAACGAGAAACATGGTGTTTGAGTTCTAACTGGTCTCAGCTGTTCTCAAACAGAATATGGGAATATGCATCACATATATTGGCAGTCACCTAAAGAGGAAATGCATGCAAATGGGGAACATTGTTGCTAGGAGTGGGAACTTTTCAGATTTGGTAACTATGTTAAACAGGGTGGCAAAGTTCTACTTGTGAACTTCCTTGCCTGGAAACATTTGTCCAGAGTGTGTGAACTATAGAATTATTGCAGTAAACGGTCCTCATTGCTATTGAATGCATTGCCCAAGACAGCAAAAGAAGATATAAATGTTTACTAAGAAGCTGGACTTTCCTGTTAGTGGTCTTCTTTCATGAAAAGGCAGTGCGGCATATGACCCTATTTCCAGTGTTAAAAACTCTTAAACTAAATGTGTGTACCCCTCATAAAAGGTACAAGAAACTAATCTGTGTTTCGTTTACAGTTTTTCTTAGTGTATTTTAGGAGCTGGTCGATTGCATATGTTTCTATTTATTTTAAAACAAGTCACAATCATAATGACATTCCACAACCAGCTCTTACAGCAGTCAATGTATTGGTCTTATTCCAAATTAGCTGTGTGGTGATATGACAAGGCTAGCATAATGTATGCAACTGTAGTGTAGTTCCTATTTCCCTTATAGGCTCTGCGCATTGGAATAATATACACTATAGTTTTTGCATAGAACTAAGGTCAGTATGCTCTTATCGAGTACATTAAACTTAATTACTTGTATGTGCCAGCTAACTCAGAGGTCACTAGAAACTTCTTGAATAAACAAGAAGGGATTAGTTTCTGATAACCACATAAACATGGCAACTTTGTTTCCCTTAGAATCGGAATGCGTCTCAGAATCGTGGAAACAATAGATAACAGTTTCACTCAGTCAATCGTGCATGCTTAGTTTCTTCAGAGGTACACAGAAATAGATATATGGGTGTTTCAATAAAAGGATTTATTGACCAGTCTTGTTTCTCGTGTAAGAGATATGAGCTGTTACAATCATTAGACAGTAAGCAAGATATAGTATGCACAGCATAAGTACTAAGAAGAAATAATACTGCAATAGCATTGTCTTTTAGTTATGACATATATTCATATATACATACATAAATAACACAGGCGTAAAAGTGAATACTCGTCTGATGCTTCTAAATAGTTCTACCCCAGTGTACCTAACCTAAGTGTAGTACGTGGTAAGAAGTAGATGCTGTTTTCTATAATATGGTATATACTAAGTTTAGTATGCCAAGAGTCCCTCTAGGTTCTAGTCATCTCCATACCTTAGAATGAGAGTGGTGGGAATCTCTTTCCGACTCTTAAACTCTAACACCCCGCGAAGGGAGTCAGAACACTAGAAGCTGGATTCTCTGCGAGCAGGGATGACAGCATCTGGTCAGTGCGTCAGGCCGGGATATGGTCTCTTCCGAACTTGCTGTGGTGAACCGTGCAGTCAAGCCGTGCTGAGCCGTGCCGTGCCGTGCCATGGTAAGGAAAGGTATATTTATACCTGGAAGGTGTTTAGGGATGCTAGCATTGACGTAAAGTCGGGCAGAGGAAGACGTCATGGATGAACCCCTAAGGAATAGTAGTTCATGCATAATAGATGAGTTCTTGAAGAAATCAATAATCCTAGCTAGGGAAAGTCCAACGGCTTAAGGGGCTGGTTTCCAAGAACTCGTTGTGACGTGGGATGGACGGATGTAGGTGACCATGCCTGCATTTGGATTGCATAACTAATGCCTAAAGAAGGACTGGGATTCTATGCCTAAATAAGGGCAATGCGAATTGTGCCTATATAAGGACATGATTCAGGGCGACCTATATGCGGGCATCTAAATCGAAACACAACAAAACCATAAGGAAAGCTTTGTTATCAGAATATGAGCCTGTAAGAACTCTTCTCTGAGTGACAGCTCTGCAGTCATAGGCGTAAGCCTGTGAAATATTTATAATCTGAACAGTAGCTTTGCTATCAGAAGCCTGAGCATGTAAGGATTTCTGTTACCTTTTTGGAGGCTCTACAGAGAAAGATATGAGCCTGTAAGATCTGCACAACCTTCGGGATAGTTTTGGTGTCCAATGTTGGGAGAGGGATAGCCTTACTGTCAGATGCTTAAGCCTTGAAGAGCTCCTGTTTGGGTCAGGCCATCACAACCAGTACTCATATTGGTGAAATATCAGTGGAGAAATATCAGGAATAATGTTTTTAGTGGGGCAGTACATCTTTGTGTTCCTTCCTCATCCTATTTCTTTCACTTCAGTTGTCTCCATCTCACCAGACAAGTACCCAGCGGTCTTAAAATCTCACGCGTCGGGTCCTTCTTCTAGGTGAGAACCATTTAGGGGGTACCTTCCTCCACAAGTTTCCTTTTAGATTTTTTTTTTAATAGTACATGTGCCACTCACAGCAAATTATTGCATATAACATACCAATAGAGACTAGGGAGTTGGCATTATAGTTTGATTGGTTGAGAGAAAGAGAGGTCTGCATGTATCATAGCCCAGGACTGGAGTTTAGATGTTTCATATGCGAGTATCATTTATTTCTGGTTTTCTTGATGGCCCACTGGTGGAAACAAAGTGCAGATGTACGATGAGCACTTTGAGTCAGGCAATTGTTGTCAGAGCAAGGTGAACCGACTTGATGCCGGCCTGCTGATGGTAGCATACTCTTTACAAGGTAGGGCTCTGTGTGTTACACCTTCATTCGCATTATTGTGTTATATGTCATTGGAGCAAGTGTTAGCATTACAGATAAACAGACGCAAATAACTAAGTAAAGGAATAAAAAATGGCGTGTTTGTGTTGCTATTTGTTTCTATATTGTTCCTGATAAAGGTACTTGGCTCTCCCTGGCTTGCTTTTTCATCCGTCAGTCTGCCATTTTTCCTTACATTTTGGTGAGGATCCGACTCTAATGTTCCCTCCTTTCTGCTCTCCTTCCTTACCCAGCCCTTTGAGACAGCAAAGACCAGGATAAGCGATATACAAGCAACCATTATAACCTAACATGGCTCTTTTATGAACGCATCTTAGATGCTTATGGGTAACGAGTAATTCATTTGTAAAAGAATGCGTGCTGGAGCCCAAAGCTGTGCTCAGAGGCCCCCAGCCAGTGCTAATGAATAGTGTGTGCCGAATTCCAATATTTTGTAGCCTTGAGTCCCCCTCATGCTGCTTTAATCCACTCTCAGTCACTCTCTGCCCCTTTACCTGACTCCTGCATGTTCCTGCTTTCTTCCTTTGTGACGCTGTTCCGCCTTTCTCTTCCCACGTCTTTCCCATTTGTGCATTTTTTCACCTCTTGCTCTCGGTAAATGTCTAATACGCAAAAATGAAGTGCTGGTTCCCAAAAATGAGTGCCGGTGGTCCCCAGTGGAAACCACTGGCTCAAATTAAGCACTGGGCATTGGTGCCTGTGAGTATTTGCGCATAGGTGTTTGTTTGCTGGTCTTTGTGTATGGGTAGCTGTTGATTTGCTCTGTCTCCATATTTGCATGTATGTGTAATGCTGGCAGGTTGGCAGAGGTGAATTCAATTTCCTACTTATATTTGTGATGAGCCGTAGGGCAGGAGTTTCAGTCCTAGCAAGGCCTACTTACACTCTCATTCATTTTAGGTCAGTGGTTTGGTGAGCAATAACCACTGATATTCACAGTAATTAGAAAGTGGGGTTTGAAGAGGTGTACTGAAACAAGTTGTTGTTAATATCATCTGCAGGGAGTTATATGTCACTATTCATTCACTGCACATACACCAAGCTCTTGGCATTGTTAATGCTTGTTTCCTGTCTCTCAAACACTGCATCCATTTGGCCCTCCTGGAGGCCACTTCCATTTTGCAGGTTGGGTGGTCCTGTCTCCCTGTTTTCACTAAAGAGTAGTAAAACCTACTACTACAGGGGTCATTTCAAGTGTCACGGGAATTCCCGGTTGCTCATACAGGAAAGTTCAAACCCTCCTGTTCCTGAATGATCCTGTATCACACAATATTGTGCAATGTGGATCCTTCTCGTGAACGGTGATGTGAGGTCAGTTTGGTGTCAGTATCTGACGCATTTTTTTTCAGTCTTTCGCGGTTTTATCGGGTTCACACGGTGGACAAGTGCATCGTTTTACACAGAACCGGAAACTGAGAGATGTTAGTCTAAACGAAGAGAAATTGTGATTTGAAAATTAGGCCGTTATGCAACGCAGGGCCAGGAATGGCTAAGAAAACCACCTACGTAGAAGTTCCCTCAATGCATCAACTTCCAGATAACAGCTTTAGCCCATTCCTAGTATATTTAACCGCATAAACCACAGGGCGTTGGAGGCTTGGCGATTCTCACTAATGACGACAGGGTTTCGCGTGATTTGTGGTCTGGAAAACAGCTCCTTGCTTCCGATTGAAAGAACAAACTGTGTGTAGTAGAGAGCTGCATCTCTGGGTCTCAGAGACCGGATTACATTTCACCATATGATATGCAGTGCACAAAATATGACAGTGCCGGTTAGCATTTTTCAGAAGTTTTTTTGTTGCTAAAGTTGATCTTAGAATTCGTAAAACGGTGGCATTTCAGCCTACACTTGTTATTTTCATGATGAGCACTACTCCTATAGAAAGTTTGCAGCGAAAAACAAGCATTGGAAATGCAATAGGTCTCGCCTTTGATTAAGTTAAAGCCATTTGCTTTGCTAATGGTATTGTATAGCAAAGCAAATGGCTTTAACTTAATGAAAGGCGAGATCTATTGCATTTATAATGCTTGTTGTTCTTTTCTTTCCGTTCTTTTGTAATATTATGGAAGCATCAGTAAAGTACCCTGTGGCATACACTCAAAGGCCTATATGTAGTAAGACTCGGGTGAGCTACCCAGAGTTAAACGTGCACACGCTGGTATATGGCACTGCCGCACCTCCTTTGTCAATAACACAAAGTCTGGCAGGAGCGGTGCCAACGCGACACGCTCCAATAAGATAAGATTTGTTGAGCAGGAAAACTTTTTTTAATCTGATGAAGTGCAGGTGGCGAATCAAGAAGCAAACGCAGTGCAGGGTTGTGTGCAGAGGTCCTGGCTGGAGTAAAGAAATAAACGAATAATTGCACCCCCGTTGTGACGTACTCAAATGATAACGCGATGCTAGGGGTTTGATTACTGTATGGTGTGGGTTGTGTGGTGTAAGGTTGTGCTCCTGGGAGCCTGCATTGTTTCATCTCATGCTACAGCTTATTTTGCCCTAAAGTTACTGCTTTAATTACTTACCGGTGATTGCATTACCCCGAGTAAGGTTTTCATCCTAATTAATAAACCCCTCCCTCCCTCCCTCCCTGTTGGGACCAGGCCAACTGTACTAGGTGGGGGAGGGGCTTGCGTTAACTAAAACAACAGGAGGTGTGAGGTGTGATGGGGCGCTTTTCAACTTTTTAAGGGAAGTGGGTGTGTCTGGGAGACGCGGCGGCCTCATTAAGTGATTACTTGAGATGGGGGGTGTAACGAGGAGGTAATGTCCTGCATCCTATTAAAGGTAGCTAGGTTTATGGCGTGACATATAGCGGTTGCAGATGCTTTGCGGCGCTTGCACAAAGCAGCGCATCAAACGAGGAGCAATGAAAGCAGGAAAACCCGGCGCTACTTATCTTTACGCGGTCTTTCTGCAACGCCTCATAGGGCTCCAAAGCACTACACGTTAAAGGGCTGCACCAACCAGAGAGAGTTCTGTGGAGACGGGAACGACGAATAGGAGAAGGCAACAGTCGGCTCCAGGCTGAGAGGAAAGACTCTGGATGACATCCTCGGTGGTGAATATACACAAACGCACACACATAAACAAACGGAGGGACACAGGTAGAAGGAACTGCTGCAGACAGGCACACAACGAGGCAGACAGAAAAGCATACACAATCACCCGTACAGTCACACACACAGTCAACCACACACCGAGACCCGCAAGATCTCATACCCAGTCTGGCCACAGTCACACACAGACAACCACACACCCGACACCCCATGACCTCACGCACAATCTGGCTCCAGTCACACTCAGACAACCACATCCCGACACCCCAAGACCTCACGCACAATCTGGCCACTGTCACACTAAGACAACCCCCCACACCCGACACCCCAAGACCTCACACACAATCTGGCCGGCTAGAACTGTCTCTTCTTAATGTTCCCTCTGAAGTTTGATAAGAATCAGTCAATGGAGAGGGGTTGACAAGGGCGTAAGACGGACGCGGGGGGCTCCACACTCACGCACATATGCCACAGGGGGATGTCAGGCTTGTTCACACTCAAGCACACATGTCAGCAGGGGGGTGTCAGGCTCGTTCACACTCACACACACAGGCCAGCATGGGGTGTCAGGCTCGTTCCCACTCATGCACACATGCCAGCATGGGGTGTCAGGCTCGTTCACACTCATGCCAGCATGGGGTGTCAGGCTAATTTCACACTCACGCACACATGCCAGCGTGGGGTGTCAGGCTCGTTCACACTCACACATACATGCCAGCAGGTGGTGGGGAGGGTGTCTGCCGGGGGCACCCACCTTCCTGCGCAGCCGCAGCAGGCCGGGAAGGATCGCCAGCAGGAACATCTTGAGCAGCAGGGCCGCCGCGTAGAAGGCAAAGCAACAGCACACCCTGTTCTCCATCCTCGTGGCCGCGCGAGCTGCTCTCTGCCGAGGATCACCAAGCAGTGCGGGGCGACGTGGGGAAGAGGAGCCAGTTAAAGAAGGGGAGGGAGGGAGAAGAGGGTAAGGCGTAACGAGCCCGAGAAGGAAGGGAGGAAGGCGAGGACCTCCAGCAGGGGAGGGAGATAGATGTTGGGCGATAAAAGGCAGGAAGGGAGAGGTGGTGCGAGGGAGGAAGTGAAAGAAGAGGGAAAGGAAGACACACGGTAGTCAAAGGGGGGAGGAAGGTGACTCAAAGGGCAGGGTGGAAGACAAGAGGGGGTCAAAGAGGAGGCAGGGAGAGGAGGGGAGAGAGCTGCGAGGGAGGAAGAGAGGGGCCCATAGCGGGCGGGAGAACCTGAGAGGGGCAAGAAAGCACCAGCAGAGAAGAAGAAGAGAGACCCTTTTCGGATGCCCAATCCCTGAGACAACAGACAGCGGGAGGGGGGAGGGAACGGAACAAGGCGGCGGGGGGATGTAGAACACGGCCAACGGGAGTGAGCAGCGGGAGGGGGGTGGGAACAGGAAACTAACACGACGAAGCTTCTGATAAGAAGCTTGGTTGCCATGGACAACGGGAAGCTATCGGCAAAAGATGGCGGCGGACAGTCCACAGTCCCACGGACACGCGCATGCTGTTTGCGAAGGACAAATGGCGAGAGCAGCCATCTTTGTCCATTGCAGACGCGTGCATGAGAGCCCTTGCAGAATGATTCCAAAAGGTGCTCTTCCTGCGAGTGCAGCGCATAAGCTGCTTTCGCCAGGCGAGACCTAACTAGTAGTTTGGAGTTTTTCGGTGTAAATTTGAAGACAGACTTCCATTTTAGTCTGAAAATGACCCCATTACCCTCCTATTTTCCTTAACCTTTTTCTTAATCATATTTTCCATACCAATTTTGACATCTTGTCCCAATGTTTGTTCATTCTCCATGGTTTTGCACCATTATTTTTATTTCACCCGAGGATTTTAAGTCACGTGTCACCGCCCTGGTGAGTTTGTAGAAGTTTCTAAACCACGACATTGCAGGTAGCCAAGGTAAGAGTGTCTCTCTTCAGGCGCTATACTTTTAGGGCACAAAACACTGGAATGTGTATTGGGAAAGGGATCTGCGGGAGAGATCTGAAAGTAAGAAGTATTAAAGGGATCTGTAATATAGAAAATATTAAGAAGTTGTTTTTTATTCCTTGTTCCTAAAGCAAGCATTGACTAGAATGGAGCACACATTACCCATGTGCCCATCACAGAGGTGTCTGTGCCATGACGTACACTCTCAGGCCAGTAGCTGCGACCAACAAGCATTGATAAAGCAAAGCTGATTGGCTTTGCCATTGCTTGTCTATACAGTAGTAAGTCACGCATACGAAGAAGACTGTGCTGGCATTACAAAACACGGGATACACAGCAGGGATATATATTGGGGCCACAAGCAGTGCCTATCCAATACTCTGCCCCTCACTGAAAAGAACTGTAATCAAGATGTCCAGAGAAAAATCATCACAATGCTCACTGCCGAAGATGCTGGGGCACCTGCTTAGGATGATTTTAGGACAGGTGTAGGTACTTACTACTCTCAGGTTACTGGTTTACAGAAACAGCGTCCCCATATGTAAAACATAGTTTACATTTCTGATGACGCTCCTGTATTTTCCGCATAAATGCACCTATATGTAAAGTATACGTTGAATTGTCAAAATGCCCCTTTACGTAATGCTCAAACTCCAGTGCCCATTTCTAGATCACTCTACATGTAAAGCACACTCAGTGCCGGTATCGATATTACTCTATATTTAAAGCATATATAGTCATCACGCCATGCTGGTTTTAACTTGCCCAGTTAATAAAGCACATACATCCATGAGAGTTTACATCAGACAGTTATGCATTGGAAACACGTGCGCTACATAATGAGCAAGTGAAAGCAGGCATGCCAATAATATAGACTTTAGATACAGGGTTGGGTTTGAACTTTATACATTGACCTATATGCAAGTCACGTCAGTGTAATGACGAATTTGTTTATGCCATGTAAATAGAAGCACTCGTTTCCTTGTCATTTTGTCAGGCACTTTTTATCCAGAATGCAAAGCTCCCCATCCCCAAGCAAACCCACAGCGACCAATGGTGTGCTGGCCAGGCCCTGCCCCTAGCTACCTGAGATTCAACCCTTGGGCAGGCTCAGAGCTGGGATGCCATAGGCAGGAGGGTCTCTGCCTTCTTGCCGCTCCTCAGTCCTATGCTGAACAGCACAGTCACCAGCACTGACTACCTCACTTAAGGCAAGCAAAGTCAGTAGAAGTTCCTTCTATTGGGCAAATGCTAGAATGCACTCAGAAACAAGCACTGGCGAAGTCAATAGGGCTGATGTTGGCTGCCAGCGTTTTGACTTTCTCAATGCCTTTTATGTTTTGTCAAGTTTTTTGTAAAAAAATATTGTTGA
Source organism: Triturus cristatus (assembly GCF_964204655.1). Classification (NCBI taxonomy): domain Eukaryota; kingdom Metazoa; phylum Chordata; class Amphibia; order Caudata; family Salamandridae; genus Triturus; species Triturus cristatus. The sequence goes on from NC_140582.1 coordinate 1,045,506,582, forward strand.
GCAAGCTGCTGAGCCATTGTCAATATGAAAAAAAACCATTGTCTAAAAGCAAAAATATTGATAAGTCACCCCTGTGTAGGCATTGTAGCCCACAATGCAGGGTGCATGGCATTTAAGAATAAGACATGTACACATTTTAAAGTTAACATGTCGTTACAGTGACTAGCACCCAAAAGTTACTTTCACTGTAGGAAGGCTGGCTGGCCCACAGAGAAAAACTGAAAGGCGATATTAAATGCTAAAGCTATGTCTAGGAAATGGGACCAGCTAAAAAAATAATTGAACTAGGATCCATATATGCCCCAAATACAGACCAGCCGATCTTCCTACGCCACTTCACAAGCATGCTTGCACCCTGGGCTGATATCCTGTGGCTCCTGGGAGGGGACTTCAATTCAGTGCTTGACCCTTTTTTAGACCGCTCCTTCCCTCCATTGACACGTACATCAGCCTCCTCAAACTCGCTGGCCCTGAGTGACTGGCTTGCGCATTGGTCCCTGGCTGATATTTGGTGTGCCCGTAACCCGGACACACACGCATATTCCTTCTACTCCCCTGTACACGGCCTGCATATGCGACTGGATCGGATTGTAGGCTACCCCTTGTTATTGCCACTCATTAAAACTATTGGCTACCTAGGTCGCACACATTCTGACCACAATTCCCAGCTATTGCAGCTGAGATGGGACACTGGCCCTTCCGTGGTCCCTACCTGGCGTCTCCAACCAGCGGCACAGGAGGACCCCGCATTTCGCACCTCATTAGACACAGTGCCAAACAATACTTTGAAAGTAATGCTGGCTCCACGCGTAGCATATCCTCCGAATGGGAGGCATTCAAGGTGGACATTGGGGGAGAAGTATGGGTCTGGTCTGGAATATACGCAAGCAACTCACCCGAGACATAGGGATAATCGAACAGGATCTTCTGCTCGACAAAACCCAACTGGCACAAGGCGCGAGCGACCCAAAACAACTGCACAAGAAACAAAGCGAGCAGACTAGCCTGTTAGAGCGGCTGTGATGTCTCAACTATAAGGCACACTCGGCGCGCACACTTGCGCTGTCGGACAGGCCTGACAGACTGTTGGCCTGGCTGCTGCGTTAAGAACAACCTAGACATCCCATACACGCGATACATCCTGCGGGTGGCCCCACAATATACACTCAACATGAAATTCATGCAGAGATGACTGTAGAGATGACCAAACACTACACAGCCCTCTACAAGGCTGCTACCCTGCTAAATCGAAACAAAGCGAGAACGTTCTTCTCCGCAATACATCTGCCCACCATCACGTCAGAGCAAAGTGAGGCGCTGTGTGCCCCGATTGAGCAGGAAGAGATTAGGGCGGTCATAGCAGCACTAGCAACAGGAAAAACCCCTGGCCCAGACGGGCTCCCGTCTGAGTTCTATAAAGCGTATGCTACAATGCTGGCACCGCGCCTCTAGGCAGTTGTGCCACGGCAATAGATAAGTCTACCTTTCCACAAACCTTCAACGAAGCGCGGCTGGTCTCGTTACCCAAACCGGACAGAGATCCCATGGAACTGGGCTCGTATGGACTTTTGGCTCTTTTAAATACCGATTACAAAATCTTGGTAAAACTGCTCGCAAACCGGCTGGCGCCATTGTTTTAGTCAATTGTGCACGACAACCAAAATGGGTTCTGAACCTCCGTCGGTTCTTCAGGATCTCTAAATACGCACCGGATCAGTTGCCCCGGGCGGGATGCCTGACCTTAGACCTGTAGAAAGCATTTGACACCTTGGAGTGGGACTTCCTCTTCACGGTGGTGCCACTATATGGGCTCGGGGAGAAGTTAATTAGGATGATCCGGCTACTATACAAAGACCCAGTGGTGAGAGTTCAGATGGGCTCGGCCAAAGTATGAAGAGGCACCAGGCAGGAATGTCCGCTGTCCCCGTTGCTGTTCTCACTAACTGGGTGACAGCACGCACATTATCTCACTATACGCTGACGACCTCCTTCTATAACTAAGAGATCCTGATCGTTAAACAGGACGAAATTGGAGAAAAATGCTAACTAACCCTAACCTGTATGTAACAGCAGAATCAGATAAACCTATCCTAACAGTGAACCCATCGACAGACTCCGACATGTTTAATGACTGGATGACCTCATTAGCCAATACACTGGCGCCTCTCGCCCCAAACAAAAACTCTGCCCCATGGTTCACCCCTATGCTTAAAGTCCAGTGCAAAAAATCTGAACGCACATGGAGAACAAACTATAAACAAGAAGAGCTCACCACCTTTAAAGCAGCCATTAAAAAATACCACCAACAAATTAGAATAGGAAAGAGAGAATACTACTCCAACCTTATCAACCAAGCAGAGTCCGACCAGAAAATGATCTTTAACATCGCAAAATCCTTTACAAACCCTAAAGTATTAGAACGCAAAATCCCGCCGTCACAATTCCTATGTGACCAGATAGCGGAATATTTTGACAATAAAATAAAAGGATCTAAAAAAAGATTTTAAGACCATCAATGCCCCACACACAGAAACAAGGGCCCTAGAAAATGGTAATGGGCCTAACTGTTTCAACGAGATTAGCTTGGAACAGTCCCGACAAGCCATTCTAGCATATAAATCAGGGTCCCTCCTCGATCCTTGCCCTCCAAAAATTCTACATGCTCTCATTGACATCACAAACCCCATAATCAACAGTATAATTAACTCCTCTCTTAAACGAGCCAAAGTACCAGACAACTGGAAAATAGCCTGGGTCAAAATCCTCAAAAAAAACAATTTGTCAGACCCGACGACTCTCTCCAACCTCAGACATATTTCGCTGCTACCAAGTCTGAGTAAAATCACTGAGAAGCTAGTCAATATGCAACTAAATACCTATCTACAAGAAGCTAACATTCTGCACCCCAAACAATTGGGTTTAAGGCCTGGACATTCAAGAGAATCAGTGCTGTCCCATAGATCCGAAACCTTAAAATTTGCCTTAGAAAAAGTTAAAAATGCAGTACTGATTCTGCTGGACCTATCGGGTGCGTTCTACATAGTCCATCATGACTTCCTGGCAGACAGGCTCAGGGAATGTGACATCTCTCACAAAGCCCTGGCCTGGCTAATCTCTTTCCTGGATAACAGGAGACAAATAGTAACCTTAGGCAACTTTAAATCATCAGAAAAACAACTGCTCTCTTGAGTCCCCCAGGGCCGACAATTTTTTATCTTTATATGAGACCATTGCTCAATCTGATTGCATCCTTTGACGTCGAGTCCATCTCATATGCAGATGACACTCAACTAATTCTCACTCTGGACAAATATTCCACAACAGCTGAAGAAAAATTCCAGAACTGCCTTTCAGCAGTCAGGGACTGGATGAAAGCAAACCACCTCAAATGCAACAGCCAAAAAACAGAGATTATGCTGCTCGGTAAATCCAACATCTTCATGCCCAAACAATGGTGGCCGACCGATACAGCGCCACCCCCCAACACAATAGACTCTGTGAGAAACCTAGGGATCTGATTCGATCATACACTTTCCTTACTCCAGCAAGCGCTCACAGTAGCGAGCATGTGCTTCCATATGATAAAAACACAAAAAAAGTGTTTTGACTTGCTTCATCTGACAGCCAGAAAATCAGTGGCAGTAGCCCTAATTCTATTTTACCTGGATTACTGCAACAGCCTGTATGCAGGGGCAAATAAGGTAGTACTGAAAAGACTACAGACAGTCCAGAACACGGCAGCCCGGCTGGTATCAAGACTACCCAGGAGGTCCTCGGCCGCAACAGCACTCAAAACCCTCCACAGGCCGCCCATACATAAAAGGGATCTCTTAAAAATTTTAGTAATGGGGTTGAGGGGTGTGGCTTGGAATGCCAACATGCTGGGCGCAGCCTGATCGGGCTCCGAGCATCCACGCCATAATCCAACTAATATCCGACAATTATCCTGTCCAGAGGAGTTAATTTTCTGCAGATCCTGCTCCTGACAACGCCGGGTACAAAATGTCCGAAGTTCGATGACTGCGAAGTCCACACACATGCTCCCTGCCATTTGAGCATTGAGGAGGAGTCGAGGACCAGGAGGTCTGGACCCACGTTTTGGGGTGCACCTGGGGAGCGGGTCACGGCCCTGGAGGTGAGCGGACCGGCGGGTGTGGGGGTGCCCGAGACTTTGGCATTTTTCACCTCCTATCTTAGACCTGAAGCGGGCCTGTCAGCAGCGGGGCTGCCCCTCCCCCTGGGATGCGGCTGCTCACCCTGCGGGGCCTCTGACTGCCAATCCAGTGTGCTGTGGAGCCACGTGGGGTCTTGAGTGGCCCAGCAACTGGGAGTGTGGCAACAGCTGACCCGATGAGCCTTCCGGCCGGTGTGCTTCAAAAGTTATGGTCGAGGCTGGGGGTGAATGAGCTAAACGGGCCCTAGTCCTCACCACAACCACCGCGCTGTCCATTCCCCCCAGAGTGATACCACCTATCCTATGAGGTCTATAGATTCCGATCCAGCATAGTGCCTGGCTGCATGTAAGGCCCGGGGGCCCCCGCGACTGGGAGCAATATATACTGACGACTCCATCCGCATCCTAGGCTGGGGGAGCCCCCACAAACTCGGCCACAGCGGGCACCAAGACGGCCACATGAGGCTCTGGTCACCGTCATTGCCCTCGCACTTTCTCCCCGTGCGCCACATCCACGGGGTCAACAGGGTGGAACCAAGGACAGGATCGCTTACACGGCAACCTCCACCACTGACTACCTGCCTGCGAAGGGGGGAGAGCAGTGTGGATATACTGGTACTATACCCCTCGACGGATAGAGGCGCCCCCTGTCCCCCTCTTCCATCAAACCTTTGGAACGCTTCAGGGTGGTGGGATATGCATGGCCGCTGGGGGTCTCTACAGTGTCGCTGGATGCACGAGGCAAGAGATCCTGCAGGGAGTGCTGTTGGCGGGCGGTCCGGCGAGTCTGGTCCCCTTATGGGACCTCCTAGATGGGTGATCGTGGACTGCAGAAGCGGCCAGGCCAGGCTCGATGGGGCTTGCGGCACAAGGTACAACTGAGTCTGTGAGGACCCGCTGACGGTGCTCCTCTGCAATGAGCCCAGCACGACCTCTACAGCTCTTTCTGGACCGAACTATACTTCCTGCGACAGTGAATACACAAATCCGGCACTCCGTCTTTCAAAAGACCTCGGTGCCTTCTCCACTGCACGGCATATATGAGCAGAGACAAACCAGGCGGATCTGGCCCCAAACAGGGCCTCCTGGACCAGTTCACCACCTCCGCCGTGGGTACCACCATGGTGATGGGGGGCGCAGTACCAGACAATGCTGCTCTCCTAGCAGCGATCAATGATGCCAGGGATAAGTTGGATGCCAAAATGAGTGCGGTGGGGTCAGAGGTCTCATTTCTGTGCCAGGATCTTCGACAAGTCGTAGACCGCATCACTGAAGTAGATGCACGGGTGTCGACAGTGGAGGATTCGGTAACCACCCTTCAAGAAAAGGTCAATAAACTGACTTTAGTCTCTCAGGAACTAGCCTCCAGGGTGGAGGATGCTGAAGGCTGCACGCGGCGTAATAATCTATGCTTCGTTGGCCTACCGGAGGGGTGTGGAGGATCCTCCATGACCCGCTTTATCGCCCAATGGCTCACAGATCTTATGCCAGCGGACCTGTTATCCACATGCTTTGTCATAGAGCGGACCCACTGACAAAAAAAAACACCCCCGGGCAAGAACCCTAGACCACGGATTTCAAAATTGCTGAACTATGCTGACCGAGACTCTATCCTGCAGTTCGCGAGGACACATAAAGAAAAGTTCCAGATGACTCGAGGCCTATAATGATTTTTATGGACAACACGCACCTGGTGAAACAACAACGCCAGTCCTTTGTGGTCGCAAAGCCACAAGACCTTAACCTGCAATATATGCTTCTGTACCCTGCTAGGATGCGAGTCATATTTAATTCTAAGTCATTCTTCTTTGACTCACCGGAAGCAATCTTTGCATGGACTGATGAACACTCTAATCTTAAACCGCATATACCTCCGCCACGAGAATCGAACTCCTCCCAGAGCTCACAGGGCAACAGACCCTGCAGGACCAAATCAAAGTCGTAGGTCTTTCTCATGGAGACTTTCCTAGCATTCATTGTCTTCTGAACGGGCGTGGGCACCCAGCATAGCGCGGCTGCACCTCTGACATTTCTATCCACCATTGTTAATGTTTTGTGGGTGGGTTGGGTATTGTTGGCGCGGGTGCCCTGGTTCCCCCTGTTGGAGACCCGGTGCACCCTACACCGCGACAGATGCTCCTAGTTTTCGGCAGTGTCAGGAGGGTGGAGGGAGGTATCTTGGGGAATTCAGTTTCATTGTTATTGGACATGCAGACTTTTTATCTAGATTTAGACATTATCCTTACAGCGCCTTCAGGGACACGCGATGATGGCACAGACGGATAAGCCCCCTTTTCAGGGACCTCTCGGTGATTTCATGGAACGTCAGGGGTCTTCTTAATGAGATTAAACGGGGTGTGGTCTTACGCCAGGCCAAATGGGGCTGACATTTTACTCCTGCAGGAGACTCATCTCCTAGGTACAAAAACTCCCTGTCTCGCTAGATTTAGGTTCCACCAGGTATGCCACGCAGGATTCAGCAGGGGGTCATGAGGCACGGCCATCCTAACACATCGCAGAGTCCCATTCCACCACACACGCACCTGGGTGGATGCAGGGGGCAGATTTGCCATAGTCACGGGCACACTCTATGGTGAACACATCACCTTAGGCAGTATTTATGCCCTCCCTCCTTTAGGGGCAATCTTTGTCGACAGGGTTTCCAGACTTTGGAGGAAGCTGCTGGAGGGGTTCACCCTCCTGGGTGGCGACTGGAATGACACCATGGGTCCCATAGATAGGCAGCGCAGCACGGACCATCACCTGCGAATGGGGCCCTCTAAACTGAATATGTTGGCATCCACATTAGGCTGGGCTGATGTATGGCGTGAATACCACCCCACAGAGCTCGGTTACACATTCTTGTCAGCAGTACATGGCTCCCAGTCCCACCTCGATCACTTCTTTACACCTCGTATATTTCTGCATAGGGTTTCACAAGTTACACATCTTCTCAGAGGGCTCGCCGATCACTCCCCGATCTCTCTTAAATTACGTACCTGCTCTCGTAAACCCCCCTTTAGGTAGCGGATGTCCCCATGGCACCTCCAAAAACCCGGACTACCAAGACATGCTACATACGGCAATAAAAGAATATCTAGACACAAATGTCGCTTCCGCTCCGTCTCAGTGCATTTTCTGGGAGGCCCTGAAACCTACTCTCCGCGGTGTTGAAATTAGCTAGCGCACCAAAGCGAAACGCACACAGCGAGAACAGTTGGCAGATCTAGAGGCGCGTCACAACTCAACCGGGACCCCAGCCCATCTCTTCAACGCAACTTGCTACAAACGCAACAAGCAATACAACAATATCTAATGGGGGAAGCCAAAGAGATCTGGGAGGCATCACAACATCGGATATATCAATGGGGCGATAAGTCAAGTAAAATGCTCCACAGGTTAGGCCAAGCCGATAAATCCCCCGCTATAGTTCCTACCATACGGGATGCCGAAGGGGGCTTATGCGCCTCGCCAGACCAGGTGGCTCAGGAATTTGCCCGGCACTTTTCCTCACTGTACGAGCATTGTGAGCAGCTTTCAGAGGCCCAAATAGTGGAATTTCTTATAGATATACCACCACGAAGACTCGCAGACCATGTGCGAGACCAACTGGAGGCCCCTATCACCCTAGACGAGCTGAGCGGGGCCTTGCACGCTCTCTGTCCGGGGCGGGTTCCCGGACTCAATGGATTCCCTATGGGGTTCTTAAGACCGAATATGTATATACAAGGCCCCCACTTACTGGCTGCCATCGAGGACGCAGATGAGCAGGGTATTCTACACCGGGTTTGGAGACATGTGGAGATAGTCTTATTCCTTAAACCGGGGCACCCCCCCGGAGGACCCATCATCATACCGACACATTTCCCTCATTCATTTTCAGCCTAAATTGTATCGGGAAGGTCCTGGCTGATCGTCTCCGGACGTGTGTGATAGACTTGGTTCACCAGACCAATCGGGCTTTATGCCCCATCGGGCTACCCGTCACAACATACGGAGAGTACATAATGCCATAGCGATGGCACCTACATTAGGACACCCAACAGCTCTATCATTAGCTGACATAGATAAAGCTTTCGACTCGCTCAGCTGGGTCTATCTGTTCCATTTACTTGAGGTGGTAAATTTCGGCCCTCTCTTCATACCATATGTCCGGTTATTCTACACTAACTTGACAGCATCTGTCCATATAGCCGGACATCACTCAGATCTCTTCCACATCCATAGGGGCACAAGGCAGGGCTGTCCTCTATCCCCGCTGCTGTTTGCCCTAGCGGTGGAACCATTACCGGCCTGGGTACGAGGGGACCCGGTGCTCCTTGGGTTCGAATGGTCCCAATCACACTCAGACCCGCATCGCACTATATGTGGATGATGTCCTTTTCTTTATGACAGACCCATTGTTTTCGGGACCTCGCATCCTACAAATCCTTAGAGTGTTTGGGGAAACTACCTAACTGACCCTGCTAAATCTGCTATTGCCAATATGCGGCAACCAGGGATGGGGCACTTGGGCGACACAGCTGTCACACGCGACAGAAGGTTTCAAATATTTGGGAATCTTCATATTGCCATGCCCTAAGATCTCATGGGCCCATAATATCAGCCCTCTGCTAGCAAGTCTCAATAACGAAACAACAATATGGTCCTCCCTTCCACTATCATTATATGGATGGTCTGCCATCATCAAGATGGTTTCTTTACCCAGAATTCTCTATAGACTGCAAAACTTCCCTTACAAGATTCCACGATCCTGGTTTGCACAAGTGAATGCTACACTTAATAAATTTCTCCACTGGTGCTCTGGTGCGATCAGGGTAGCGCTACACACCTGCACACAGTCCACATACTGTGGGGGAATTGCAGCGGCAGACGTCTTTGCTAATTATGTAGCCTCCCACGTCTTGATAATAAATGAATGGTGGTACAACTCTCCAACTGACCCGGCTTTCGCACTCGAACACACGGCAATGGAAAGGACCCCCCTTCTCCAGCTCCTCTATACAGACCCCCCAGGATTTTGCAGCATGGATTAGGAAATTTAGTGGCACAAATATGGAAATTTAGCGGCACAAATATGGAAATTTAGCGTCATTTTTGCGGCATTTTATTTTACTCATAATCATTCATTTTCTGCCTAAAATCAATGGAAACTGTTTTAGCAGAGTATTCCACTTTGAAATAGGCATTTTTAAAGTGCATGCAGCTCTACGGAAGCACAGCTCCAGTCCTAACCTCGTAGGAGGGAGCTGTATTTCTAAATGTAATTTTTTAAGTAGACCTCTCTGAGTGGAGTCTAGTTTCCATGGGTTAATCCAAAGCAGTCTAGGACCCTCGCCTAGCCTCAGAGGACTCTCCAACCCCAAACAGGAATCTTCTGATCCGTGGCTTACATTCCTTCCTATGACTCCGTCCCAGTGTTCATTACGGCCATTTTACAAGATTATTACATAAGTTACGCCCAACTCTAAGGTGCCTGCACATAGTACAGGAAAGAGAAGCACCATCTTTACTTCATTATTGTATATGTCCCAGAGCCCTCATGCTCTGTCACTCTGTTGATTGGCACAGTCAGAGTATCCTACTGAGAGGTCAGAAGGGTCCATATCGGCCTGAAAGCTACGTCAGGTAGTTTCATGTGGAACCACAAACGGAATAGACAGACCTGCAAAACACTGACTTAAAACATCTCTTGCTAAAATATCAATAACTCATGAATCTGAATGCAAAAATGTCAATCTACTTCCATATTTCTAAGTCCAGACAAACTCACATCACATCTATTGTAGGACTGCTCAAACAATAGGCCGAGCTGCTGCTTGATAGCGGGTTTAGCTGCTTGATGAACACTTTAAACAGTGATGTTTTAAGTTTATGTTTTACAGTCTACACTATGCAGTTTCTGAGCCACATGTTCAAAGAAATTAGCATTCTGAAGATCGTAGTGGTGTAGATTTACTAATTTCTGGAATTCACAAAAATACTCTAATTTCCACCTACAGTGGGACACCAGAATTAGCTTTGCAAGCATTACCCCGCAAAACATTTGTCAATTTCAGTTTCTCATGCAAAAATGTACACGTTTCTCATGAGAAAACCTGCAAAAGCAGTGAAAACGCACTTGCTAACTTCATTTTTTCACATGGAAAATATTATTTTATCATGGAAAACTGCTTTCCCTCCAATGCACCCTACTGATTTTGAGTGTCTTCT